>NC_138575.1:127893844-128555346 GCF_964289735.1 Phaethon aethereus
TGCATCCAGCTCTGGAGCCCCCAGCACAGGAAAGACATGGACCTGTTGGAGCGGGTCCAGAGGAGGGTCACAAAAATGATCAGAGGCACCATGGAACACCTGTCCCCTGAGGACAAGCTGAGAGAGTTGGGTTTTTTCAGCCTGGAGCAGAGGAGGCTCAGGGGAGACTTTATTGCAGCCTTCCAGTACTTAAAGGGTGCTTATAAGAAAGATGGGGACAGAATTTTCAGCAGGGTCTGTTGCGATAGGACAAGGGGTAATGGTTTTAAACTAAAAGAGGGCAGATTTTGACCAGATACGTGGAAGGAATTATTCACAGTGAGGTGATGAACCACTGGCACAGGTAGCCCAGAGAGATGGTAGTTGCCCCATTCCTGGCAACATTCAAGCTTAGGGATGGTGAGACTCTGAGCAACCTGATCTAGTTGAAGATGTCCCTGCTCATTGCAGGGGGTTTGGACTAGATGGCCTTTAAAGGTCCCTTCCAACCCAAACTATTCTATGATTCTATGAAATTCTGAGCAAGCTCTTCATTTGAAGCAGAAAACAAGCTAGAAATCTAAACAAACTTAGTTGTCTTCCATTTTTTGCCTTACAGCAAAAGGAATCGGGGAGGGAAATACCACTGAAGGTAAACCCCTTGTTGTGGTCCTTCACAAGTATTTTAATAACTCAAATGTTTGGTATTGACAAGTAGTAAGTTCCATCTCCCCTTAACAATACAGTAGATGTGGTGATTTGTAGTTAAGAGTTGTCAAGTTACTTGCTGTATTTTATAGAAGCAGTAGGAGTATTTTAAAAAATGGTAAAATGTCTTTTGGTTATAGGAGGTTTTTTCCAACCATTCTTTGGAAATGAAGAAAGAGAATTTCTTGACAGATTTCAGAATAAAAATGAATCCAAATTGTAAAGTTTAAGTAGCATGGCAAAACTGTGTCATGAACATGGATCAACAGCACACCATCAAAAAGTGATGCCTCCTCTCAGGTCAGCTCTCTTATGACCTACCTAGAGTGCAGTCTCTGCTTTTGGGATTCCCTGTAGACACAGTTGTACTGGAGCAAGTCCAGAGCAGGGCTGGTAGGATGGCTGGGGGCTGGAGCACATGGCAGGCCAGAGCTGTGTTTATTCACCTTTTGGAATAAGTCTGGGTGAGACAGCCATCTATAACTACCTGGCTGGAGGTTGGTAGAGAAAAGAGGCTCTTCTTGGAGGTGCACAACAACAGGACAAGAGGCAAGGGATATTGGTTGGAAGAAAGGAAAATCAGGTCACACATAAGGAAAACTTGTTCTTGGTGGCTGCTCACTGGAATGGATTGTACAGAGGCATCATGGAGTCTCCATTGTTGGAGACAGTCAAAAGTCAGTTGAACAGAGCACTGAACAATCTGCTCTTGCTGACCCTCCTTTGGCTATGGAATTTGGACAAGGGGACCTCAGGAGGTCCCTTCCAGCTTCAACTGTTCTGCAGTTCTAGCTATAGTGTTTGTATTAGGACTTTTTAACATTTCACAGTACTTCTTGTTAAAATATCACTTGGGATTTTTTGATTAATGCAGATTCTTAGAGCAAGAGATGTCTCTTTAGGAATAGGATCTATTCCTGGACTGAGTGAAGAAAATTGTGATAGAGAAGTCATTCTGAAAATCAAATAGCTCTGGCTAAATCTTCCTATGATGCTGTCATGCTTATTAATTGTTTGTTTGTTTTAAAGAAGTCAGTGACATTTGAGTCCCAGACAAATTTTGAAATTTTCCAGAGCTGGGGAAGAAGGGATAAATAATTATAAGTTACTTTTCAAATTCCATGATTGCATGCTATTGCCACTTTGCTCAAGTAGCAAATTTAAATTCCATCAGAGTGTAAAAAACAGAGGACTGAGTGTGTGACAGTGTGCAGTAAATCTTTACGTGCAAGGGCAAACATCACTGATCTGTATTATGTTGAACCTTGGAGGATTAACCCAGATCAGCACCCGGAGCAGAGCAAAATGCAAACATTTTGTAGGAGAAACGCTTTGAAAGAAATCTGTTACCAGAGTCTTCAACTTTTAGTTTCTTAGCAGCTGGTCCTTAGTCTTCCTAATTGCATTATAATGGCTTTATGCTGCACCAGATGCTAAAGGAATAACATTTTCTTTCCTGGATAACAATGCAGTATCTATGCTTGGAATTCTGTTTTATGATTGTCCCTGTGTTAAGCTATAGCATAAGCAAACCACAGGTACTGGATTATGATTTTATAGTGAATAAAACCAAATCCTTTTGAACTTCCTTGAAATACAAATAAAAGGTCTCTCTGACAGAGATTTGTTAGTGATTTAATTTATAAGTATTTCAACCTTTGTTCTAAGAGTAAAAATAATGATTCACGTCCTGTCACTACTAGTGTTTGCTATGACGCACTAGCTTGTTTCCTTTCCTATTTATCAGTCTTTAAGTTGTTCTTTCTATATGCAAGGCTAGACCTATGCAGTGGTCTAATTTGTTATGTTGAGTGGAATAAGGTTTTATGAGAAGGAAGCTATCGGTCTTTATGGCTAATTGCAGGGGCAATCATAACTCATGGAGGCTATGATCAGATTATGAGTTTCCTCAGCCATCCTTGCCAGGACCTTACATAAGGAACAAGAGGAAAAAAAAAAGGGGGGGGAGGAAGGAGGAGTTAAGACTGCCATTGCACTTTCAGTCACTGCTGATTTACTGCTTTTGATGAAGGCTTCTTTCATATGTGATTGTTCTACATGCCATGTTTGGGAACAAAGAAACATTGTAGCAGCTCAATTTCAAACCTTGAAAAGAATCGTTAAATTTGAGAATGGAAAAGAAATTTTTACTAAACCAAATTCTGAAATTAATCACCTGTTATGAAAATACTATTAGTACATAACACCTCAGCCATGCAAAGTGTATTTATTAACAGTTGTATTGCTTTCTTTTGTGTAGAAGTAGTTCACTAAAATAATTTATAATTACATTTAAGATGTAACTGACCTTATTACAAGGAAAAAAATAATAAGTGTTACTACAGAAATATTTTTGTCTGTTCACTGATATGCTAATTTGGAGCTATCAATCTCAATATTACATAAAATTTTAACTTCTTCCTGTAACCCTAACTTTAAAACCTATCAAAGGAGACCACATACTTCTGAAAAATGTCTTTGTACTTTTTTCTTTTATAATAACTGCTTACTAAAGAGAGAATGTGTTTTTTCTTCTGAGACTAGTGGGCACTAAGAGCATATTGAACTTTTACAGAATAAATACCCTGGTAGTACCTGAACCCCTTAACAAGCACCAGAGCTGGTGGGATTGGAGAACAGAGGGTGGTGTTGAGACTTTACACTTATGTTAGGGGAATGCAGCTTCAGATTGACACCCAGATGTAAGCATTTTCTCTTCCACTGTTGTCAATGGAGATCTTGGACAAGATTCAGTTGCGCCCACCTAGGTACTTAGCATTAAGTCCAGTGAGATATCCTGCCTGGCCCCAGCTTCTATTGCAGGAGGACAAGACTCTCCTGCCCCATGTCCTATCTGCAAACCCCAGGGAGGTGTCGTTAGTTGCCACATTGTCTGCATGTAGGCAACAGAACACCACCACGAGGAAATGCAGTCTCTGAAACCTGGAGAGCAGCCTTAAAACAGGCACTTAGTGGCTGTTCAGCTCCCTTTGGACTCAGCAGATGCTGCTGCTGGTGTCTTGGTTCAGTTGCAAGCAATGACAGTGTCATTTCATGCTATTTTGAGATGCTGTAGCTTCTCCTGTTCAGCCTGTAAATGCTCATGCAGAAAAGCATGTCATTGCCAGGTCATCTGTTATATCTACCAATGCTATGAGCCCTTCTGAGACATCCTATATGCATTAGGTTCTTGTGCGGAGACACTATAGCCTAGTCATCATCATCTCTAAGACTTTAGACTCATTTCTAGGGTGGACGCCTAAACTAAGATTCTAATTTCAAATTCAGTCTCACTCTGTTTTTCTTCAGTTTTGAAAAGAAATGTTTTTTGTTGTGTTTATTTTTGTGTGTGTAGAAACTTGTATTGTACATTTTTTCAGTCATAATTTAGAATAGTGTTTTCTATTTCTCGGTTTGCAAGTCAAAAAAAAGAAGGGGGCAAGGGCGGGGGAAAAGGACATGGAAAGGACAAGTGAACATGAAAAACTACGTAAATCTGTTCATGTGGTTTTTTGGGGGGGGCGGGGAGGGGGAAATCCCTGAATAAATATAAAATTTTCATTACCTGTAAAGAACAAATAATTTCAATAGGCCTTATGTCTTACCTTCTCTTCTTGATAGATAAGAGAGTTTTGTTATTTCTCCCCATGAAGCAGCTAGCCTACAATTAAATGCTATGAATAGCCCTCATCCCTCATGAATGAGAATTCCCTCATGCTATTAGTAACTGTCAACATGCATGATTGTTCCTGTACTAAAAGTCTTGGTAGAGTTCCTCATTAATTAGCTTGTGTACAAACATGACTACCTCTGCCCGTGGGAATAATGAGCTACCTTTACAGGTAAAACCAGAGAAGATCTGACTAAAGTAGATGAATTTTCCTTACAGTCTCACCGTATGACCTTTATCAACATCTCAAGCTTCATTATACACACAAGGTTGTTGTCTCAGGTTTGTAGTAATAGTTTCAGATGTTCATTTTTTAGATATGTGGATATGCAGTTCATTTTCCAGTGGCCAAGTAGTGTAATAACCAGTGGATTTTTCATAATTGTTTTTTAAATTTGGTAGACCCTCTGCCTTTTCTTTATATGGACTCTGATGGTCATTTTATGAAAATATTGTCTATTCTAAGAAAATAAATGTCAATGTAATGTCATGGTTCTTATGTAAGTATTTCCTCCAAGTAATGGGTGCCCATCATTGCTATTTAAAAGGTTACTTTGGTAACCTACCTGACAACTTCTCCTTTGGGTTGCAGCTGAGCAGCAAGTTCTGAGAATCATCAAGAAATTGGATCCTGCTTAGACCTGAGAGTGCTTGTTCCTCTGTGATTTTTCCAAGAGTCACTTTCCACTCAGATTGCAAGACAGGTGACACCCCTATTATGTCACCTGAGAAGCCTTTGGGTTTTGGATATTTTTAGGTTAGCAGGATAGCATGTGTTGTTTCACTGATGATAGTCCTCAAATAATTGTTTTAACTGAGTTTTTTCTGAATCTGAGATGGAGGAAGACCTGAGTGTTAACCAAATTTGACCTTTCTTCGGGTCTGGACCTATGGTGCCTGATCCTATGAGGTCCACATTTTTGTCATGCAGATAACCTGGGACTAAAATTGTCAGTGCCTTGCTGACCACAGAGTGATTGTCTTCCCCACTTCTCTGTCCTCGTGTAGTAGGTGTTTGCAGCATGTGGCTTCCAGTGACCTGCCTACACACAGCATGCTCATTCTTTTATCTTCATTGTAGTAACACTTGCATTAGGAAAGGATTCACATAGGTGCTTGTCTTAACTACAATGTTAGAATAACAAAGTAGCCCAGAACAAATCCCCAAAAGATTGAGGCAGATGAACTATGTATGGGAATCTCCAGATGGCTCAAAATTCCCAGTCAGGTATATTTAACACCCTTAGATCCAGCTCAGTGGGGGAATGGAGGTGGCAATTCACACCAAAGCAAAGAAATAGGAGACACATACTGTTAAAAAGAAAAGGTCATGTTGGGGCAGCGGAGAGGTTCTTGTTTGTTTTAACGTGTGTGGGTTTTGTTTTGTGGTTTTATTGGTGCAACTGGAAGGGAAAGGGGAACACTAGGGTGTATCAGGTTTGTTATTGTAATAGAAGGGGTCTGCTCTGTCCTCTTGTGGGAGGGCAAACTGCTGCTTCTGAGCAGCAGTGGAATAGCATTGCTGAGCTGACATCCCTGGTTCCTTGAGGTGGAACTTCAGGCACCCCTGGACTGGTTAACTTCTCCTCCTGAAAGAAGCAACCCAAATGTGTAGATAAACAGGCTGCTTGGAAGTTGTGGAGAAGTGAGACATAGTGGTTTCAGAGTCCTATTGTCCTTCGCCCTTAGAATTACAGCAATGCTGTGCATGTTCCAGGACAAGATCCAGCAGGGCTGTGATCCAGCTGGTGATGTTACACCTGTAGGGATGCCATACTGTGTACCATGCTGAACCTGACAGTGCTAATGGAAGTGTCAGGGGATGCAAAGAAGATTAGAGCCCCGCAGGACCTTGCCAATGTATTTGTGCTTGCGCTCAGGAAGAGCCCAGAGGTCCAGGATCACAAATGAGTTCTAGAGCAAGAGTTTGCAATCTACTAATCGTTCCTGGAAAAGGCTAATGGGCAATATTTAGTGGGAAGATTCTTCTGTTAAACTGTATAGCTGTACATATTTCCTTTTGTGATTCACAGCCCCTCCTCCCACCCCCAGGTTTTTTCTTCATGCCAGTGTTAGCCAAGCTGGCATGGCAGGGTTGGTCCTTAGTCAAGTCTTCTTGTAGGAATTGGGTATTTTGGAGTATGTACTCTTGTTCAAAAGAACCATGAGATAAGATCAATAAGATCTTATCTTATTCAGCAAGATCCTGCTCTTTTCAGTGGAGTTTTTGCATCAGCCTGTCAGCATGCTTTGAGCATCAGTTCCATATCAGTAACAAGGAAAGAACACATACTTTAATTTTATCCTCTTGTTAGTCTCTTTTTTTTGATTATGTGGACACTGTAAAGAAGAGCTATGAAAAGTTATGGTCTTTTGCTGGACTGCTTTGCTGGTTTTTTTTTTTTTTACTGAAGGCTTGTTTGCAATGTTTAAAATTTTATAATTAAGTTAATAACAAGCCATTTTATTTTAACATCTCAAATTGTCATGGCTTAGCTATTGAATGTGATGGTTTTACATGCAAATGCATTTTCATTCTAGAGCTGTATTCATCCGCATTATATTAGAAGCTGTATTATGTCAGGTAACTTTTTTTAGTATTTGAAGAAATATCTATCAAAATGTGTTAGCAGCATTTCACATAGTTTTTTGGGGAAATGTGAACTCATCAATTCTTTTGCTCAAATTGGTATTTCATTATGGAAAATTTTCAATTTCAGAACAACTTGTTAAGGTGTTCCATTTTGTTATTTTCAAAACACCATGGTTGTCTGGGTATTTCTCCCTTAAGGTTTTGGAATAATCTTAGCAAACGTTTCCATAAACTCAGAAATCTAAAGAAACATTTTCAATTAAAAAAAAAAAAAAAAGAAATTATAGCCCACATTTTACCCTGGTTTGTGAAGAAAAAAATGTTCTTACAAATTACTTTGTATGGAAAACTAAATTGTCTTTCCCGCCTAACCGATACTAATTCGTGTGGTTTAACTCTCTTTTTGCAGTTTTATTTATGAGTTTTCTCCTTTTCTCTCACACCTTACTTTTCTGTCAGCAGTTATCCTTAGTGCTTGTGTTTGCTTAGAAACGTTCCTACTCCAATAGTGTGATTCCTCAAGAGATTTTGTGAAATAACATTAAAAGGATACAGTATGGAGATCTTGTAAAAAGTTGTATTTACTGTTTGTTGATTGGATTCCACAAGTGGTATCTGGATAATATGGAGAACTTGATTCATGAACAGTTGAGCTTCTCAGCTTGACCATAAGGAGTTAAGAATGTGAAGCACTTTTATGCAGATTGTAAATTGGCTGTTGCTAATTCTCCTGTCTTCACCAGTTGATGTAGTATCAATTAGCAAATATAGGTTTTAAGGCTGCCTTTAATATTCATGATTCTTAATTGCCTTTGTTAATTGAGAAGAAACACTCTGGTGCGCAATGCTTGACAGGTAAGAATTATTATCTGCTGCTTGCATTGGCAGTTGTCCAGAGAAAAGTAGGTTACTGATACACAAGTATGTGCAAAGATCTTACCCACAGATCTGTTCTTTTGGCTGTGAGTTTTCCTGCTCTTGATAGACCGTGTGAATAAGGGAACAGCTGATGGTTCAGGGTACAACATCTGAACAACCTGTTTTGAGGAATCGGGTGTGCAGGTTCATTTACAACAGGGAGTAGACACAAGAGAGAGTTATTTTTAGAAACTGAAAACCTACAGTTATTTTAAATAACTGTAAGAGTCAAAGAAATGACAGGCTAAAACCAAAGTAAACAGTATTATTCATGGTGAAACTTATCTGGTCAAATTTTTCTATTTTTGTTTCCAAATATGACAAATTTGAGTTGTGCGTATGTTTGTCTTTGCACTGTATGTTTCAATCCCTGAAACATATCTTATGTTCAGGAAAAGAATCACATGGCAGGTATAGTAAGGTATGATTAATGCTTTTAGTGAAAAATGCTTATAAATGACGTTTTTGGTCTTTATATTCAAAGGATAGGTTCTTAACTGGAAAAGATGGTCATTCTGTGTTCTGTTAGGAACAAAAATGGTTTGATTTTTTTTTTAATGTTAATTAAAATTAAAATGTTAATTTTTCATGACAGCTGTAAAATAAATTGAACTGGAAGAAGCTTATACAGGAAATGAGGCTTACCAGTTAATTTTATTGTCTAAGGTTTGGCACCTTGGCTGATAAAAGTGAGTCTCACTTATAATTTCCCTTTTGCTTCTCTCGGGGTTAGCCTGTCGAAATTACACCAGCATAGTGTGGTATGAGCCGCAAAGGGCTGTCCTGTACCAGATGGACTTCAGAGAGATAATGGAAGCAATATTGTCCCCAGCTTGGCAGCTGTTCCATGGGCTAAGCTGACCAGCTGTACACTGTGGGCTTCTGTGGAGGTTATTGGAGCAGTAATCACACGCTTTGTAGGGTTCATGGACTGTTGCTGTGAGATGGAGAAAAGCTATAACATGCAGATAACCCCGGTGCTTGTTGGGACTGTCCCTTTAGCTGATGTTTTGTTGTAGTGCTTCATACTCTTTTATGGTTGTGCAGCAATTCTACTGTATTCTCAAATCGGAACAGTTTCAAGCATCCAGAACCAGGGATTGTTTGGAAAAAAAGCAGAGAATATGAAGGGCTGATTAATAGAAAGTTGAATAGCAGCAGGAATGGATGCTTTCCCACAGGCTTTCCAAATGTAACTGTGGTCAGATTGCTGGTAGCAATAGCCCAATTACAAAAGGGCTACCTGTCCATCAGTGCTGAAAGGATGTTTGGAAAGAGCAGAGGTCATGGCTGCTCCTTCTGACACATCCATGACTGCTTTTGCATAATAACTCAGCTGCTCTGGAGATCCTGTATTAGGAAAATGTCTGGGGGAGACAAAAATTGTGTTTAGGCATGGCATTATGTTTCCAGTAGTGACAAAATACAGGAAGGTTGAAGGGTGGAACAATATTTATGAGACTGAAGCTCTATATCAAGCTTAGAGTTTCTTATGCTTAGAATATTTTTATTGGAAATGTTTTGTTTTGTTGATGCATGACTATATACCATTCCTTGTCAAAGATCACCTGTTGTGTTAGTGATCATCTAGTGTGAAATGTTATATCTGCCTACAGAGATTATGGTTGCACTTCTAGTGGAAGATTGTCCTGTGTATGTAGAAATATCAGATTGTCAGCTCTACACCGTATGCATTCACAGCTGGTTACAGTGTTTTGGATCATTGGTAATTGGAAATGTGTGACTGCTACAGAAATAGGATATCAAGGGCATCATAGTATCAGGGTTACCTGGAAACATTTCAACCTTTGAAAATACACCTGTCTTCACCACCATGAGAATTTCTGTATATTCTAAGTTCTTCCAAAATGAGTGTTGTTTTGTCCATTTCCAGCATTAGTATCTAATGAATATGTAAAAAAATAACCCCAGCATCCCTCACAGAATTATTGTCTGAAACCCGCTGAACCTTTTCCTCTATTTATGGAGGAGAGAAATTACTGTTGTGTTAATGTACGGAGAATTCGGATGATTTGGTTCATAGGTATAACCTGACTATGTTTGGTGGAGGGTTTTTTTGTATCGGTAAATGTTTTTGTACTTATTGATAATGTTTTCTGGCAGATTACAAGTCAGGACAATTTTCTTTCTTTTGCACCATTCAGTTATGCCCAGAATATCAGGCTGAAAACTGTTAAAAGCAGATACATGTGCACTTCAAAACTTCTACCAGTAATTCTGGTAGAGCATGACTGCTTCACCTAAACCTTTCCTTTAGGGTACAGATTTTTTAATGATACTTGGCTGTTGGTTGTGTAAAGATAGACTGGCTGTGTAATGGTACTTGGTACACTTGGAAGTATCTTACTAGAGATACTTCTTCACTTGATACTTATTTTAATTGAAAGTCAGTGATACCTGAAGGGAAATATTTTTATGTGGGAGTAAACATACAGTTAAAATTGTAAGAGATAGGTTTTACAATACCTTTTAAAAATTGTCCTTAGTTTCTGAAGGGTTCTATGAATCCTCTTAAGACCTTTAATACGTTTGACCTCATATATGTTGATCATATGATTAGACTGAAATTATATGGCTCTTTTAATACTTGCTACTTCCGTAAGCTTGAAGTGATCACATTACAATTATTTTATCTGTAAAATACATGTGAAGTCACTAGTTACCTTAGCAGAATTCAGGAGGTGATATTTCTTCTAAATGCTAGAAGTAAAGTCTTGTTAGTAGTTTGTTATCCCTTTCATCCTTGCAACTTCCATGCCTTGGCAAGATGTGATGACTCATGGTTGTTACAGTTGTCAGCTCAGTATTAGAGCAGAACAGCTTCACAAATGTCCTATTAACCTATCTCATAACCCAGTGCCAAAACACTTTCATCATCTAGTCTATTCCAACACGTTAATATAGCTAAAGATTTATCGTTTTATTACTTGGTGCGCAAAAGTCAAATTACTTGGTGTCAAAATTAATTTCCCAGAAATCGTTACCCAAATGACCTCTTCTCATTTCTGTTCCTCCTACTAACATGAGTTTCTAACCAACTAAACTTTGGAAGGGTCCTGTTCCTTTTTATTGACGTACGGACAATTGCCAGTAGCCTTTTTGTGGTCAATAATACATGTTTTAATCTAATGGCATATTAGAAGTTTAATGGTTTCCCATGGGTCTCTTTCAGGGAATTATTCTAATGTGATTGTACTATTTCTATAATATGATAATCTTCAAGAGAAGTAGAGCTAGTCTTTCTTCTTCCCAAAGGCAAATGTATGGAAAAGTTAGAGAAGTGACTCATTGATTCAGTTTAATGCTCAGTTTTCCACACAAAGTTAAATAAACCATGTAGTGAGGCATAAAGATATTATTTTTTTTAACTGCTCATTGTTATTTCATTTGGAGCAGACAGATCAGTTTATACTAGAGCTGCTAATTAAAAAAGTCATGAATGTAGAACAGAGGTAAATAATAAAATGTCCTAGAAGCTGATTGGTCAGGTCACATAGGCAGATTTTTTTTATTTGGATATACATTTTCTTTTGGCTTGTCCCCCTGCCCCCAAAACACTGAGTAATTAAAAGTTTACATATAGAAGAAGTTTCAATGATTATTTAAATACCTTAGCATTGCTTATAAGCTATTGTGCCTTTAGTTTATGAGTAATTGCATTACTAAAATAATGTAACATCCACTGATACTACAAGTACGACTTCTATTAAAGCGTTCACAATGCAGTTACAGTCAAAGTAGAAATTACTCCATATTTTCTAACAGCTGAAATAGTTAACTATGTATACTGTATAATGGTTCACTGTTTCACAAAAATATCGAGTAGAACACTGATACTTTTCTTATTTAAATAGTAATATTTCTTAATAGTTCTATTTCTATTTTTTAAAAGTAGTTGGATCATAATAGAATGTATATATTAATATAAATAGAGTCTGTTTTCATTATAGTCTAGATTACAAGACAGACATAATATGAAAGGGCATTAATTACTAAATTCAGATTGTGAAAATCCCCCAAAAGAGAACTCGGATAAGAATTTGTGTACAGGGGTGGTCAGAATGTAATTTATCTTAAAATAAAAATTATTACAATTTGTATTTTGTTTGTTGCTTATTAGAACAGAGCTAAGGATTCCCAAAACTTTATTTGAAAACTGAGAGGGTTTGCCACTTTATGTGGACTTCTGGTAGCTCTCCCAGCTTCCCTTCTCATCTTTGCCTCATCTAAACCAGTCTTGTGCCTTAGCCTTTCTAGCCAATCCAGCCCATTATTTCTTAGGAAAAAACCCAAATATTTACTTTGCCAAAGTGAAAGATGGATGGGTTCTGTTGCCCAAAGCAACAGGATTCCCCGAGGGACAGGGATGGCTGAGGTTCAGGTACCTGCTCAGAAGCACTCGAAGTACAGTCCTGAAGGCCCTATCCTCAGGCACAGAATGGTCTTCTCTTAATAGAAATTCTGTCAAAATCAGCTAGCCCTAGAGCATTTCTGTGAGTGAATAAATCATCATGTTCTGACATGCAAACATCAAAACTGTGGACATAAGTTTCTAATTGGCTCTAGACAGGGATCACAGTGAATCAGCAATTAAACACAAGCTGTCAATGCAGTCCTGTTGGTTGAAAGTGTAATCCCCGCGTGTACAGACGGGGAAGTTGTCAGAAGAGGCTGGGAGATGTCTGCCATCGTGAATAACAAGGATGAGGGAAATCACCCATCATCTGGTCTGCCAGTACATCTCGTCCAGGTTGTTGGTGAGACTGGCACAGAGCACACGCTGCCTGTCAGGTTTCCAAGGGACTTTAGAGAAGGCAAGTGACAAAAAAATGAGCGGAGGAAATGAATTCAGATGAGGTCCCTGGTTACTTATATTTCAATGTAGGAGGAGGCCTGCATAGTTCATACAACACTGAGGGAGAAGATTCTGGATGATAATTGGGTCTTTCCCTTAGAAAAGATATGCATAAAAGGAAGAATGGAAATGAAGCTTAAACATTTGGTCTGTAAATAAAGCTTTTTTAAAAAATCATTATTTAACAACAAAGATAATTAACCACTGAAACAAATGATGGAGGGATGCATTAAATTTGTCACTTTTCAGTGTTTTCAAATCATTAATTAATACCTTTCTGAATGTTATCTTTTAGCCAAACATGAATTATTTGGCTCACTTTATGGATAAGTAGGTGAAACTTAATGATCTGTGTGCAGGTTGTATTAAATGATCGAATTGTCCCATCTGGCTTTAAGCTCTAAACCCACTTAATGGGTGAATTACATTAATATCCACAGACCTTTATGAAGTTGGATGTTGGTTCTCTTCAAAAAACCTACGAAAGTTTCTAAGAGGTGGGGGAGAACCAGCCTTCTCATCCCTGTTTCACCCTTCTTCAAGGTGACTTCAGTTTCTAATATTAACCTTAACATAGCTCCTTGTGCTGTTGGTTGGAGAATGTTACCCGATTAGTGTCAGATTCTAATTCGTTTCCTTCTGTCGATAATTACATTTTCACCCAGGTTATATGGTACTTCCCATTTTTAAGGAGTTGTTTACAAAATGGTACCACACAAGATAACATTTTCTAGACTGTTTGGCTACTTCAGGCTGATTACTTTTGCTTGCTTATTTTGAAGCTTCATCTAAAATGTCCGAGCCATTTCCCAGAACAAGGTGATGAAGAACAATTTATTTATTTCTCCCCTCCCTTTCCCCCTGGTGACAAAAAGTCTTCCCACCGAACGTTCCAGCAATCCCTGAGAAAAAGCGGCACTTCGGAGAAAAGGTTTAAGGTTGACAAGCTGTATCTGCTCGGGCAAGATTCATTAGTATTTGTCAATGACTTTCTCTGGGCTTTGCGGCTGCCCCAAGCGTGCTTCAGTCTGGGGCCGCAGGGATCAGGCCGTGCCTTCCTTGCCCCTTCCCCGTAATGGCGGGCGCTGCTGTGGCACTGCAGCTCAGCGCAAGGTGAGGGCTTCTCCCCGTAGCTGCCTCAGCAGCGGTCTGTGGTGAGTGCAGCGACAGCTGTTTCGGTGAAGAAGAGACTTGTAAAACGTGAGGTGGGGTGCAAGTGGGAGTTGGTGGCTAGCGGGGAAGGAAAAGTGGATCGAGCAAAGGAGACAGCCATCACCTCATTCTCCATTAAAGCGGGGTCCTGAAGAGAAAAGGTAGAGTTTGAATTGTGCAGTCCACTTCACTGTTGATGCATCTTAACTTTTTAGTGTCTTAATGCTAAATCCTGCTTCAGTGCAACCCGGAGAAGTAATATCTAGCAATGGCATCTAACGTGTGTTCTACCTGCTGTGGCGGGGCTGGTAGCGCCAGCGGGGGGAAGACTGGTGGGTTCTGCCAGTTCGCTGAAACAAGAAGGCGGTCGCTACCTCTGAAGGTAGCAAGGAAAAAAGGAAAAATGGGAGGAAATGATGCGTGACACGAGAAGTTCTTACACAGGAAGAAGCGGAGGAGGCTTGAACTTGTTTTCATATTATCTTTTTATTAAGTTCTTTATCTGGAAAGCCAGTGAGCACTCAGAAGAATGAGGTTTGTGCACTGCCTGGCTGCACGTTACCTTCTTAGGAAAAATCACTTATGCACCAGAAAACTGACTTTAATTTAAACACAAATGTATCACTTGTGGGTTTTTGGCACTCCTAGAAGAAATGGTTACATTATTTCAGCAACATGTACTGAAAGAATGAATTACTTATGAATAAATATTAATTTTTATTTTGGGAATTTTTGGTCTTCTAATTGCCTGTAAAAGAGTCAGACAATGTGACGGGGTCCAAGCCTGTTGGATTTGTCTGGTTTACACTTAGTTCTGGACTTGACAGCTTTTGCTTCCCAGATACTCAACACCAGCGGTCTCATAGAAATAAAACTCACCTCCAAGCTTTTCAGTGCCATGCAGTTACCTCTGCTGTCCCAAGTTAGCTTAAGTAGTAGTTTTTATGCTTTTTAAATATACTTTATGTACTAAGTTTGTATGGTTGTATGGCTTATGGAACTCTGTGTGCGATATCATATCTGTGCTATTTATAATCAAGTGTATTGTGTGGATGTGCCACACTGAGTTCAGATCAGTGGAGTTTTGCTGTCGTGGGTTTTGTGTGTGTGTGTTTTGATGGGCTTTTTGTATTTGAGCAAGCTGATGAGGATTCTAACTACATTTATATGGACTGATGCAGTTTCTGGTCCCTTTACTATTGCCATATTTTTCTCTGAAAGAAGAGTGTGCTGTTGTGGTTTTAACTCCAGCTGGCAACTAAGCCCCACACAGCTGCTTGCTCGCTGCCCCACGATGGGATGGAGGAGAGAATCGGAAGAGTAAAAGTGAGGAAACTCATGGGTTGAGATAAAGACAGTTTAATAGGTAAAGCAAAAGCCGCACACACAAGCAAAGCAAAACAAGGAATTCATTCCCCACTCCCCATGGGCAGGCAGGAGTTCAGCCATCTCCAGGGAAGCAGGGCTGCATCACGCATAACACTTACCTGGGAAGACAGATGCCATCACTCCAAATGTCCCTTAACCCTTTCCTCCTTCTTCCCCCAGCTTTATATACTGAGCATGACTTTGTATGGTGTGGGATATCCCTCTGGCCAGCCTGGGTCAGCTGTCCCGGCTGTGTCCCCTCCCAGCTCCCCGGGCACCCCCAGGCTGCTCGCTGGCAGCCCAGCACGAGAAGCTGGGCTGTCCTTGACTGCTCAGCAGCAACCCAAAACATCAGCATGTTATCCACATTTTCTCATCCCAAATCCAAAACATAGCTTCACACTAGCTTCTGTAAAGAAAATTAACTTTATCCCAGCTGAAACCAGGACAGTACCTTAAATGGAGGTTTTGCATAATTTATGATACTGAGGGCAAAAAACATGGAGGAGAAATTAATAATACAAGTATTATATGGTAACATAGAAACATTATGCTTGAATCCACCTAGCTTGTAAAAAGCATAAGTGTCTGTGTAATGTTTCGGTAGTCTCTTCCCTTTTCCATCCTGAGTTGCTATCTTAAGTTATAAGGGAAAATTGGTGTGGCACTATTTTCCTCAGTACTTTTTACCTACATTTCATATGAATTAGATATAGGTTAATGATTTGACTGTAAACATAATCCATCTACAAAGTTCCTCAGCTTTATCTCTGCATTTCTGACAAAGCTCTTCTTGAGAATAAAAGAGATGTTTTTGATGGCTGCTGAGTCACTTACATAAGGTGCTACAACAAAATTCTAGCATTCATATAATTCAAATTATCTGTGCTCTTTTATCCCTGGTAACTCTATACAGATTAAATGGACTTTATGGATTTATTTTTAAAAAGGAAACAGATGTAAAGTCAGTGAATGTGCATGCACATGCAAATATTAATACTGTATAAAGTCAGCAGTTCATACTTTTCAATGTTAGATGCATGCTGAATATCTTATGTTAAATTTCATTACATCATTCATAGTATGAAATCACTAGGATATAACTGAGATGACTTCCTGCCATTAAATATTCTACGGTTTTTGGCAGGAGTTAAGGGTGTTAACCTCAATTGCCTTGCAAAAAAAATCCTGCTGTGATAACTATACTGTCTGTCTAAACTGTCCTTATAAGATTTTACCCAAGTTTCTCATCTCTCTGTAAAATTATAACATTATTGACCCACAACGACGTTCAGTCCCAATGGGGTATGCACTGTAGTGGTGGGCGAGAGATCTCTATCAGATTGCTTTGAAGAATTTGTGATTGAGAGTGCTGTATAAATGTAAGCTGTTGGTACCAAAAATAAATCAGTAATTAGAACTGATGGGAGTGAGGCAAAGCCATGTGAAATTAAAAATTTAATTTGATACATGAATATTTTAAAGCAAATATGAACATGTGCTTACTTTGGGCTGCATTAGCTCTGGGCAGCAATTTGTTGTTGTGTTAGAGGAAATGAAGGGTTTATAAGAAACTGCCAAGACCATTTTTGCTTAAAATATCCTTTCACTTTCTACTGTATGTCAGTGAAGAGCATGATATACGTTGTTTTATGCAATGCTATATATTGAAGTTGACCCAATAATCTTCCTGGAACAAGATTAAGGAGAGTTGTATTCTACATATGTTTAAAAATATGCATAACAATTTAATAGGAAAATTTCAGGGCTTTGTGCTGCAGATTTCAAGCTGACAGGGATGCAGGGGAAGAACTGAGATAGCCTCACAGTAGCTCCAAAGGAGGCTTTGTGGTCTGCCTTTGGCGTGAAGGTTTCTCAGCCCTTCCCCTAAATGCATCGACTACTTCTGTGCCAGCTGTGCAGAATAGTACTTATTCATCTGATTTACTGTGTGTATTTCACTTACATTAGCTAAGAAGGTATTTAGCATGTGCCAGAACTCCACTGATTGCATTATAGTGTGTTTAGGGGTTGGGGGGGTGATTTTAACCACAAATTGAACCTACTTTTCTTTTTCCTTTAAATTCCATATCTGTTCAAATTGGATATTTTGTTTTTATTTTTAGCAGGCAGTTGTGAATGGCAGCTGTGTACTGTGAGAACATCAGGGTTTTTCAGGAATCTCTCTACAGGAAAATACCGAGCTGTTTAATCCTACTTCATTTTGTTTGCCACCAGTAATTGTTAACTTGATACACAGCTTTGTGTGGGGGCAGGTAGGGAAGCTAAGCTGTTTTTTAAGTTGACTTTTTTTTTTTCCTGGAGTGAGTTTATAGAAACATAAGTAGGTACAATTTGTATGTGATTGGCAAAGTGTTCATTATGATATTTTAAAATTATATAATTCACGTTCTCTGTGATGGATTTCATTAATGTCATGGATCTGAGTAGGCAACAATTGTATTTCTATTTTTTTGTGGGTTACTTGATGAAAACATCTTCTCTTTCCAGCAACGACTCCTAGCCGTGTTAAGGAGCAACACTGTAGATATCTATTGCAGATTTGTTAACCTGTGTTCTCCTAGCATCTTTTGCAGTGCGTCTATAGTACTTAGAGATCTGGATTTGTGATCAACACTGAGGTTCAAAATGAAAACCTTCCTTTCCTGCCTTTTACACAGATGAACTTTCTGAATTTGGTTGGAACAGTTAATGGTTCTGTGCCTTAGTTCTTCTAACCAAACATACATCTTTTCATTCTGCTTCTCATTTCTGCTAAAGCTACGGGAATTCAGTCTCAATGCACACAATACAAACCATATCCAGCTCTGTGTCTGTCTGTGTACATGCCTACCGAGGTGCGAACTGCAGATGATCATCTTCATGCCTTGTAATACAAAGCACATAAAATCTAGAGTTAAGGGTTGGGGGACAGATTGTAGGTATAGTCAACACTGCACATCTTTTAAAACATCCAGATCTAGCAATGCATTCTGTGAGCTGCAGGTAGCAAAAGCTCACTGAGACAAGTTAGACAGTCATGCTTAGACTGAGAAGAACAAGGAGAAGTTATCTTTGACTTGTTTATTATTGAAGTTCTTCAGTATTTTTGAAAAGGAACAGTGGATCGTACCAATTCTGCTGTCATGTCTGTAGGGATGGTTATACAAGAAGTGTTACAATACAAGATGCAGTATAGGAACTCCTGAAACTATTTCAGATTCAGGAATTATATAGAATTATATAACACAGACATGTAAAAATAGGAATTGTGCTGTATCTGAAGTAAGAATTAGAAATAAAAATGTCCTGGAATCAAGATGCATTTGCTAAAGTTGCTTCAGGCCTGAAGACACTTGACTTCGCCTACATAAAGTGCTCTGAAAAGCTGGAGTACAGGAGACCCTGAAGAAATTCATCAGGAGAATGAAAATACATTTAAAAAGCAGATAAACTGCTCTTTGGGGCTTCAGGCAGGGCAGGCTCCATCATTGCCCAAATTTTGAAATGAGTGAGTACCTAGGTTTAGGTGAAAGCTTCTGCAGTGGGTCTTATTTCTGTTGTGCCACTTATGCGGGATTCTATTTCCTATGCCAGTGAGAGACATCATCTTCCCACATGTCCCTGGGAAGTTGCCTAGAAGGCCACAGCACAACTCTTGATTTGGCAAATAGTTCTTGCTCTCAAGCCAATGTAAGCCTGTTGCACAGCTGAGTGATGTTGGGGCTCCTCTTCAGGTTTGTAGGACCAACCACAGGCAGGCTGGGGTGGAGAGCAGGTGTCTGCCAAGTGCTGTCTAAAAAGACTTGACACCTGCACCAGATCTGCTAGGAAACTAGCCTGACTTGCAGACTGTGTAGTGAGGGAATCAAGATGTCATAAGAATAATCCATCTTGGAAGAAGCTGTAGCTGGCTCCCATGAAATTGCTGTGTGTGCAGCTGCCCGTGATGTATTTTGCTGTGCAAGGGCTATCAGAGCAATCATTCCCTTATGTGCTGATGTATCTGTATTTGGCAGTCTGCAACATCTCCACTGACTTGGATTTAAAACATCGTAAGCTTGTCCAGATTGAAACTATTTGGTATTATTTTGCTTGACTTGCCTGTCTTTGTCTTCCCTCTTCTTTTTTGTTTTTAGTAGAAATTCTTATAAGGCCAAGGATATTACTCTTGAAAATGAGGTAAATGGCTATTTTGAGCATTGGATTGATGTCCTAGCCTGCTATTTTAATCAACCTTTCAATTACAGCCAAGGTAGTGTGGAGATCCTTAAAATATTTCCATCACTTACTCTGAGAATCTTTCTGGTAAGACTTCAATAAAGTTAGTCTTTTGGGAAAAAAGGTATAGAGCAAATTAAAACTGAAAGAATATAAATATGCAAACATGGAATGGTCAAAAAAATTCCCAAATGTTTTAATCCAGCAAAAGAAAAGGCAACTTCCCACCATCAGCTTGTTAGCAGGAATAATTTGTACTCTCCAAAAAGATAGTTTTCGCCAAATTCCAATTCCAAAGAAAGAAAATGCAAGGGTTCAGACACTGCTGCTTACTCTTGAAAATAGGCTTGACTTTGCATGGCTGGCTTTAATGAAACTCACTCAGCAGGCATCCTACCATTGTAGCTTAAAAGCTAAGCAAATGTGTTACCTGTGCTGCTGCAATCTTTTGTTTGTCATGGAAACCAACAGTTAATGTAATGCAAGATAAGTAACTATTTGTTACATGTTTCATTTTACATGCCATGTGCATAGTGTTTACAAAATGTGATTTTTCCAAAGGATATCTTTATTATATAGCTCTCGCACGGCATATACAATTTGTCCTAGTCCCCCAATACAAGTGAGAACACTTTTTGACTTTCCGCCTGCAGATTAGTAAAAGTGTTTTGTGATCTGGTGAAAGTCAATGTTTTCATTGCTGAAAAGCTGATGAAAAAAACCCTGGTTTTGTTCACCGTTTACATTGATATTTAAAGTATGGTGTTTGAAGCAATCATGGGAACCAAGGAAAAGCTATCTCCAGAAGCTGTCATAATTTCCAGTTTCTTTTGCAGTGGAAGCCAAAACGACAATAGCTGTGTAAATCTTGGTCAACGATTTTTTTTTTTCATATCAAAATAAATTAAGCTGCTTTTCTGCAGTGCTTCTTGTCAGTATTTTTGCAGCTGACAGTGCTAGTTAAACTTCAAAAAAAACCCAAAAAACTCACCCTGTCACTGGAAGATGATTGGCATTCTTCAAGGCAAACACTTAAGGGCCTTTTTAAATCCAAAAGCTGCTATTGCTGCATGCAGATTCTCCTATGGAGAATGATGGTTGGTGTGAATGTTGGTTCAAGAAGAGAAGGCTACTACACAATGGAAGTGACTTCTCTTATTAAAAATCCATATACACATAGCAATTAAGAGCTTTGACTTTCCTGATTAGCTTGGCAGTAATTTACTGTCAAACAGATTTATTTATAGAGAAAAGGTGTGCAAAATCATGGCCAGTGATTTTTATTTCTTTTCCCCCCACCCCCCTTGAATAAATAAAACCAGAACATAGATGATGTTGAGAGAGCTGGGGTTGTTCAGCCTGGAGGTGAGAATGCTCCAAGGAGACCTTATTGCAGCCTTCCAGTACTTAAAGGGGGCTCATAAAAAAGATGGGGACAGACTTTGTAGCAGGGCCTGTTGCGATAGGACAAAGAGTAATGGCTCTAAACTAAAAGAGAGTAGATTTTGACCAAATATGATGAAGGAATTTTTCACAATGAGGGTAGTGAAACCCTGGCACAGGTTTCCCAGAGAGGTGGTAGATGCCCCATCCCTGGAAACTTTCAAGGTCAGGTTGGACGGGGCTCTGAGCAACCTGATCTGGTTGAAGATGTCCCTGCTCACTGCAGGCAGGTTGGATTAGATGGCCTTTAAAGGTCCCTTCCAACCCAAACTATTCTATGATTCTCTGATTATCTATTAAATTAAGAGCCTCTGAATCTTTGACATTGTTGTTCCTTGAAAATCCCCAGATAAATTAACACTAAGCGACTGACACACCTTCAGGTAAGGCACGAAGACTTCTGCTTATGAATCAAAGACTTTCTCTCCAGAAATTAATGTGCATATTGAAAAACAAAGGAAATCAAATTTCTAAGCTGTAATGGATATTGTTGAAATCACAGCATGGATGTCACGATCATGTTTCCCACGTGTATATTTGTAGCAGCATGAGTAAATTTTTGAGTATGCATGCTGCTAGGTAGTGTAGGAGGCTGTCGTGTTCCATACCTGACCCTGTGAAATAAAATTGATTCATCGCATAAAAGCTTTTAAAATTTGGCCTTTCCAACAAGTCCATAATCCTATTGAGACCTTCAGGATGCCTAACTGCAAGATAGGACAGTATTGGTACTAGGGACAACCAATTATTTAGGACAGTTTAGTACTTATGTTTTTAATGCATTTCCTCAGCTGGACCCCTGCAGGCTTAAAAGACTATATTCATTATAAGCAAGGTCTCTGCAATCTGTTTTAAATATATTTTAATGAATGTATTTTACTGGGGTTTTGGGCTGGATTTTAGTGTTGTTTCTTTCCCTTCAGTCTAAAACAAACAACTAAAATTTTGAAAAAGAAAATCTATATTTCTTTGACATCCTCAGTTAAAAAGTACAAGCTGAGGTTACTTTGACACCATGTCCTTTCTCTTTCTAGCCTGTTGGTGGTTTTTCACATTTGAGTATTTCAGTGCGTGACGCTTATGTAGACAACATAATTGGTTTAGTAGATGATCCTCAAGTTTTTTAGAGGACTTACTGAAGTCAAGTCTGTCATACAGCCTGGCAATGTTTTTTCTGGTTGCCTGGCAGATAGCAGCTGCTCCATTTTCTGTGGGTCTTCTCACTTTGCAAATTCCTGTTACTTTATATATAAGGTTTGTGTGTTTTTTGTTGTTGTTAAAGGTTTGCCAAATGAAATTCCAAACTGTTGTATTAGATGACTATGTAGTCCTCCTTAAGTTGTTTTCATATTCAAGGGAGCAATTTAAACTGATTTGGTGAAGATGCTGAGCACCAGGATTTATGTGGGAATGTCACAAGTGACAAGCCTTCCCTAATGAATTGCTTCAAAAGAAAAGTACCACCTGTCTGACATTATTCCAGACTTCATTAATTACCCCATATCACTTCTGACAACTGCAGAAAAATCAGACTGATGTTTCTGACCTCTAATCTGAAGAGATCTTTCCATCTTGATGTTGTTTTAATCAAATAGCACAAGGTCTCAGTATTACCAAGTCAGAGCTGCCAATCAAGAGGATTGCATTCTGCATGACAGCTCCGGATTCTCTTCATCAGTATTGTGTTGTTTCTACTCCCATTAAAAAGTCTGATAATTTTAGTCTTTGTTTTTATATTATCTCTTTAAAGAGGAGATTCATGTAACTTTTCAGTAAGCATACATATGCAGCATCACAGGTTTATTCTTTTTTCTTGTAGGCTTGTAAAGTAAGTGAAAAACAATCCCTGTTCCTCAAATCTTCTGCATATATGAGAGTGATAAGGAAATATAGAATTACCTAGAATACAGGCCTAACTGCCTGAAATTGTACCTAATTTGTGAACAAAATTATTTCTGATCACAATTTTAACCTTTTTTTCCTGAAACCATTTACTAGTACTACCTCTCATCCTGGAATATTTAATGTAAAAGTGTAAATGGTTCTGTGATGAACTGAATAATTAATTGAGTCTAACTATATTTGGAATTATTGGAAAAGAGTGTATGTATCTCTATGGCAACTTTCTCCTCTGTAACATTTCTTCTTGATGTGAAAATTCAAGAAAGTCTATAGTTATGTAGTTGAGGTTAATTTAGGAAGATACCCCAAATGTAAAGTCTGTTATATATTGTGAGGCATCTAGTGTTTCTTGTTGAAATGAACACAAAATTATCTTGAACTTGTGATGTCAACAACTAGGAAATACTACATTTGATGATACTCGTGCAACTGCTTATTTTCCCCATTGCTGCTGTGCATCTTGATATACCTTTTAAGTGCACATTCAAGGTCAGGTTGGGTGGGGTTCTGAGCAACCTGACCTAGTTGATTATGTCCCTATTCATTGCAGGGGGGTTGGACTAGGTGGCCTTTAAAGGTTCTTCCAACCCAAACTATTCTACGATTCTGTGCACAGTGACAGGGTGGTGCTCGTTCCCGTATAATCTCAATGTTTTACAACCATTGGTCAGTCTGTTTTTCACTCTGCCTACAAGCTGCTGTGGAATTAATATCTCTGTTTGACAAATAAGAAGCCACAGCACAGAGCTATCAAAGTTAGAAGTATATGTTAAGTCTGAAGCAGCTGTAATCAGTTTTTCGGAGCAATTAGTGCTGTGGCCTTGAATGTTTTCAGAGTGTGATTTTTGTGGCAGATGTGTCGTGGGTATGTGTCTGTCTATGTTATCAGCTTTGCCACTGGGGTTCAAGTCAGGAATTTGTCACTCTCAATAGACTAACCACTGGAATGGGCCAAAAATATCCCTGAGGGTGATTTTTTGCAGACATTTGAAAATGCAGGAACAGCGTAGTTTGGGGCTCAGGGAGAGAGATCAGGGATCTGGGCCTGACCTTGCTTCACTGGTTTTGCTGTGCTTCCCCCTTCCACCTGCAAGCCCCTCCTGGTGATCTACCTCCACATCCATCAGCTTACCAGTCTGGGTTCTGCTCTCCAAGTTCTTGCTCTAGGAGATCTAGCTTCTCCTGCATGGATTTTCATCAAACAAAAATTCAATTATTTTTCATGAGAACTTGTGTGGGTTTGTGGTTTGGGTCTTTTTCAGCTTGTGGTTTTATTGTTGTTGTTGGGGGGGTTGTTTGTTTTTTTTTTTTTTTCCTGGGGGAGGGTGACCTCATCTGCGTGGCAAGCCATTTGTTCCTTGGTTCTTCACTGGTTCTCATGGTATTTAATTTATTTTTAGCTCACCTTCCAGGACCATTATCACCTTTTGTTCCACACTATTGTGTGTTTAAAGAAAGTGCTGGAAGAGAGAAACAGCAGAAAGACAAGGGCTTCACTTCCTGTGTTCACTGCAGTAGGAGCCACTAAATGTTAAGAAAGAGTGAAAAGTTGTTTTTTTCTGATCACTTCCTGGTGTGCAGTCACATGCTTAGTATTGAAATACAGTTGCCAGGTTCTTCTGGTGACTGAAGCGTCTCCCAGTGTAGGTATTTTCCTTTTTTCTCTCCTCTCACAGGAAGTAGGAAAGATGTGTCCCAACCAGGCACACTGAATTTCCCTGCAATTCCAAGGACACATTGATACCTCTCAAGAAAATAGTTGTAAGATAAATATTTTTGACAGGAGTAAATCTTTTCCCTAGTCTGACTCTCAAAAATGGCTAAACTATTCTTAACTATAATTTTTTAAAATAGATGTAAAACCACAAATATAGAAATTTGAGCCTGACTAGGTTGTGTTTCATTAAAGGGGTAGAATGGAAACCTCATGACAGGGTCAATGACTTCTAAATAGGTCTTATATAATCAACCTTGTTCATATCAGCTATATTTTTGGGGCATTTATAGCTTTACAAAAGAGAATCTTAATCTCCTTCATAATGACTAGTAAATCAAGACCAATGTCTTCGGCTTTGATTTGGATGCAGCAGCTGAAACACAGAATTGAAATTGCTTAACCTGTACTCTCTATTATGGCAGAAAGAATTCAGATGTTATGACTTTGTAGTTTTTTTTTTAATTGGGGGGGTGGGGGTCCATCTCATATAATAATGTTATTCCATTACAATTACTTGTAGTTCCACACCAGTTGGAAGGTAAATTTTTGTAAGTCATCCTGCATGCTGCTTCTGGATGCAAATTATCATTTAATCAATACTTTTGGACTTTCACATGAATCTTTATCACCTGTATGATCATTTCAAGCATGGAAAGTGTACTGTCACACAGCATCTTGAGGAGGGTGGGTGCAAGAGAGAAATTTGGATCAGAGAAGCCTGCTATAACTCATGCAGTGGGATAGGTAGCTAGTATCTACTAGTATCTTATATAGTCAAGCTTGTTGATAGATGTCAAAACATTAGCTGTAAACAGCTGTTGCATCAGAAATATTGGAAGCACTTTCAACCTTACCTTTATACTTCATGCACTATTTGACAAAAATACTTGTATATGGTTCAGATGGGGGGAACCTACCTTCTTATTAATACAATTAATACGATTGGATGGTGCTAGTAATGCATCATGTTTGTTAGCATACTTGTGACATTATCATAGACTTTCCAATATTATGTGAATTGCTGTGCATTCTTCACGTTCTTCAGTTTGTGTTTTCAAGAAATCAACTTTGTATGTTAATATAGCTAGTCTTACTTTATAGTAAGAGAAACTTACTGGAAATACAAGTTCATTAAATTAATAGCCTGAAAAAAACACTCCATTTAAGTTAGTTTTGTCTTCAATTTTTTCCAAATGTGTTTATTAACATGTAGTGAATGACAGTCTTGAAGAAGAGTTTTTAGGATAGAGGTATTCTGGATAACCATAGGGAAGAGATTTTGGAGCTGTTAATTCTGTTTCCTTGTAAAAACTAGGCAAATTTGGATTTCAATCCTTTCCTCAGATGACAAAGCAATCATTTATATTTGCCTGACTTCTGTGGCCAGTTTTGGAGAGGGCTTCCGGTGGGTTAGCTGGCTTGGTGGAGTGGCTGCTGGGCTATTACTTATTTTTCAGAAAACATTAAAATGGCTGTTCTTCAAATTAGGTAGTAACAAGGTTCTCCTCCCAACAGCAGGTGTTGAGCTATAATTGGCCATTATGATGTCATGTTTTGCTTGGAGACTTTGAGAGGATAACAAAGCTATTTTCTATCAGTACAAGTTGGCTTTTATTACAAGTAAAGGAGAACTCCAAACCAGGTCTGGGGGGGGTCACAGAGGTAGTGGCTTATTTTCTTGGGTGAAACCAATTAGCTTCTGTGACCTCAGAGCTCATATTTCAGTGTAAAAATACTCAATTGTGTAAAGGCACTGGAGACTTGATCAACATATAAATAAGTTAATTTTTCTCACAGAAAAAAACAAAACCCAAAGCTCTGGAGCTTTATTCTGTGTTTCAGTAATTTGAAAAACCAACCAACCAACTTATTTTTTCCATTTTTAGTAATTTGGTCATAAAGTGTAGTTTTGGTCTGTGTAATGTAATGAGTGACCCTGCAATTCTAGTCCTTTGTTAGTTTTCAAATACCACTTAGGACATGATTCCTGTAGCCTCAGATGTAAGGACAGTGTCATAAATCTATGGGATGAAAATACTGAATAAGCTGCTCTCCATAAGGTACAGACAAGATACTGAACTATAAATACTGATGTCTTTGTTTATAGAATTTAGAGCAACACTGTAGTAGTGACTTGCATTAACACTGTATTTCCCTTCTTCACAGTGACAAGGTTTTTAGTTTGTATCTCTGAGGATTACTTTCAAAGTATCATTGTCTGTGTCTAAAGATAGAGAAGAATCTGCAGCAATTAGCTATCCCAAAGCGAGTTCTGTATTTGGTTTGCTTTTAAAATTTATGGTGTTTATGGCATCGTTACTACAAGTTCACGATGCAGGCAGAAGCGGGCCACTCTGGCAGATCGTACCAGTGGTTGTGGCTGAGCCTGTAGATGACTGGATCCAGGTCCATGTGTGTCACAGCTCGCTTCAGCAGGGGGGTTCCTTGCATTCTTCTGAAATTCAGTGGCTACGCTGACAGTGGGGTAGGAGCTTTACGTACTCCCTGTTCCTGTCATAGAATCCAGAGTAACGATGGCATACTGAACAAGTGGTATAAACAGCAGCTAAATCTGGTAATAAGATTGAGAGTTTCTTTCCTGGATCCAGGATTCAATTTTGAAAGGGAGAGGAGGAAGCTGAACTAAAACCAAACTGAATAATAATAAGTGCTGACGACGTGCACCGAGATTTAAGACCCAGTTGCAGATCCCTGCTGTGCTTTAGGAACCTAAGATTGCCCGGTCCCTAGCAAGCAGGATTTGGGTCTTCCTTGGTGTTTCCTGTGAGGACTGTTATCCTGGGATTGTCCACAGGGATGCAAGTTCTTCACTGGCCTGACAGAGGTGTGTGGGAGTTAGGGTACATAACCAACACTGAACGGCAGAAGTTGATGGATGTAGTGTCTTGAAGGCAGAGTGAAAAGACAGTCATTAGTCACCTTCCTAAAAGACAGAGAGGAAAAGTCTAGCGTGTTTCCACTCACTGAAACATGCTGTGGCATGGGACCTGTTTTATGGTAGAGCATAGCAAGAGGAGGTTACTGTTTATCCAATTGTTCTCGTAAGTTTTTTGGTGTGATAATAATGTAGAATGAATCCCTAAGAAATGAGGCTGCAGAAATGTTACACTGGAAATGATGTTTGTGGGGTTTTTGGGTTTTTTTGACCCAAGACATTCTGAACACTGTCTTCATTGCTCCAATAATCCTTTAATAATACTAATCAGAATGATAATTCAGTAAATAAAACTACTTTCATACATCCTGCTGTGTTATTGTACTAGCAATCATCTGCTTGGAGAATATGCATATCTAATTAAATACATTCAGTGGATGAAGTAAAAATTACTAGTCTCATTAATATATTTTAAATTTTGCAAATTTGATATGCATCTATGTTGTTCAGTGCTTTGTGCCTTCATGCACCTGCATATTTAGATAGCTTTTAGTCAGCCAAACCATGCATAGAAGAAAATTAATGGACCTTTCTTTCTTTACAGCACAAGTAAACTTTGAGTATGATTTTTATAATTTCAGTTCAAATATTCCTTCTTCTTAATAACAAAAATATATTTTCAAGTCTGAGAACTTGTTAAAACTGTGGGTAGTGTAAGAGAAGGAGAAATAGAAAGTTGTGCATGAAAATACAATCTAGATGAAACAAAATGTCTGCATAAAAACTGAAATGCAATTAGAAATATTAGTGTGTTTAATAAAAAAAATCCCAAACATGCCTATTTATTTTTTTATATGTGATGAAGATACCATTTCTTGATATTTCTGAATTTTGTTGATATACGACTTCTACTGAAGTTTACTTCTACTAGAGATTTGATTATATGTGGTTAATACAATATAAATATTTAAGTCTTGAAGTTCCTGAAAATTATTTTTTGCTATATAGAATAATCACTAATATAATTAGTATAATGCCATGGAAAAGCCAACACTTTTTTCTTTCATGTTTTGATTTTACAGTATACCAGAGAAACTTTTCAGATTGTGTGTAATGTGTCTAAAAGTTCATAAAAATATTCTTGCAAAAGAAGAAGGATTGAAGAGGCATTTCAGTCCACTAAGTTGTAGAGGAACCCATAGATGCAAAATTTCTATCTGGTCTCTGAATTTATCCTTGAAATCTGACGTGCAGTTTTTTATTATTATTATTTTTTTATTTATGTATGAATTAGGAGTAAGTGACTTTATATGAAGAAATTCTTCTATTATGATCTTGTACCTGATGTTTTACTAATTCTCTGCAAAATTGAATCTTATGGGCCTTTATGCCAGCTAGGTTTATTGGGGGTTCCTCCCCTTTCCAATAGGGGTACAGTAGCTTGAGTTTTATTCCAACAGATTGTTCCATTTTATTTTATTTTAATGCTGTAGAAATATCTTTGGAAAAGCTGCAAATCTATGGTTGATATTTAACCATCACGGTTGTTTTTTCTTCCCATGATATAAGCTGATAAAAAGCTGCAGATCAACTTTTTTTTGGTAGAAAATGTCTAAATTCAACTAATTGCATTGAATATCAGCTCTAATTAGGCCTGGAAAAGGAAGCACTTTGGGAACGGGGTAAAAAGAAACCATAATTATTTAGCATACTCTGATACAGCCCTGCAAAAGGAAGCTAAGAAGCAAAGAGATGCTGCTATGGTAATATACATGCTAAACATGAATAATTTTAGCAAGTACGATCATGAATTGCTGGAAGCAACAGGTTACAGGCAGCGAAGGCAATCCGGTTTTCAATGTCTTTTTTTCACTCCTTTTTAATATTTTTAGATTACTTGACCTGTGAGATATGAGCTTTCTAAATTTTAGTGTAATGAGCAACACAGGGCATCTGTGAAATCTACCTGTTTGGTTGCTTTTAATTTTTAGAGGTTCATCCTGTGTTGGTGATGGGCAAGGATAGCCTGTGGGATCGTGAATTACAGATTTATAAAATGATGTTCAATTGTGTGTGGAAATCTAGTTCCCCCTAATCTTGATAGTCTCACATGTAACCCAAGGGTTTTGCAAGATCACCTTTCCTCATTGGAAAAGACCTTAAGAAAGAATTGGTGAGAGCATAGGAACATATTCCCACAGAAATATGAACTTTATATATGGACTTCTGTTTTTCCCCAGTCAAACATGTTTTAGTAGAGGGCAGTTCCTTAAAAAATTGACCTTTTCATCGAGCAGACAGCTGATTCAAAGGGCTACTTCTGGGCTTGGAGCGAGGTGCATGTGTAGTTTGTTCAGGTAAGCAGATCTGTAGGCATCTGGGTCCTAGTTAAGCTCCAGCTTTCTCTTTCACTTCCTCCAGTTTCTTCCTGTGTAGGAATGCAATCGATTTGAAGTGAACAGAAAATGATCCACAGGCTTTTCTAATGATCATCAGATCTGAGGATCTTAGTTTCTTTGTATGGAAGAGGTAACAACAAGATGAGGTCACAATAAATCTGGGGTTTTGTTGCTATTGAGTAGTTTTTTTTCTTTGGATTCCTTCAGATACTCAGACCTATAGACTAGATGTGAACTCTCACAATTGTGTGGTATCTAGATATTTGCTAAGGAGCCCCTAAAGTCCACTAAAAATGGTTTTTAGTGTAATTTCAAACTCTGGCAGGGAACTACATGTCTTCTAGATGCTTAAGTACAAAATTTTCTGATGTGTTTGCTTATTAAGTTCTCTGAAGTATAATCATTAAGTGGGAAGAAACTTTTTAGGAATTTAAATCTTGTGAATCCAAGAGTATGTTTTTTAAAGGTATATTAGTGACAAAATTTTTCTACTTATTTTCTATTTACTTATATTTATATTTTTATATTTTTAATATTTTAAAGGATTAATTCAATTTTAACTGAAAAATTTTATTTGAAAAGTTATCTAAACCCTTCAATTCTATTAAAGAGGTTCATAAGTATCTGTTACAAATATATGAAGACAGTTAACCTTAATTCTTACCTTTTTATGCTAAAAATAATCTCAGTAAGGACACGAGACTGAACAAGCGCAGAAATCTAACCAGCTTTAGTCCCTTGAAACTGAAAGACATCACTCTTAGAAATGTAATAAATGCAGATGGAAAAGATAAATCTGCTTAATAATTAAGGAGTTTCCAAAGATGCCGAAATCAAAATTTTATTCTAAGCATTTTCCTTTCAAGTTTTGTCTTATACATAAACTTAGATTGCTTCTGAAAAATGGCTGGGTTTTTTTGTATATGTAATTTGGTAGAATAGTTGCAGTTGCTACCCATGTAAAAACTTTAATGAAATAACATCCTCTAGTCAACACCCCCCCCCCCCCCCTTTTAATTATATAGCAGGAATGGGTATTAGCTAGTCTGTTTTAAATAATGCTGAAAGCCTGCAGTCCTAACAGCACAGATGGCTGAGTAGCTTCATAATTCTCAATCTTTTTTTTTTAATAAAGATGTCGTATGCTTATTGATGATACAGTACTTAAGTGATACTGGTGCATCATATCTACATATTTGTTGTTGTAAATCAGTGCAGCAAATTAATCACCATAATAGTTCTTAATTTTTGAAGATATTGTGTAACAGATTTTGACATAGGGAGCCAAATTCTGTTGTCTCTGCACATTGACATGAACTGAAATTTTTCACCTAATTTCTTTAAGATGGTTTCAGATGTATCGCAAACGAAGTTAGACAAAATAAAGCCACAATAAATTTTGTATGCACTTCATGCACTTCAAAAATGCAGTGTATAAAGGCTAAATTAATGGGAATGCTTTATGTTTAGGAAAAATAGCTATTTAGTAAGTGATTACTTAAAAGGTTACTATTTTGGCACTCTTAAATTGTATACATCTACTTAAAATGCTGTACTTAGCTTCTGGAGGTCTTTGGTTATGAACAGACTACAAAATTTTTCAACACATTGATTAACCACAAATACTCAAATTTCAGTGAATTATTAACACATTGAGCATTTGCAAATAGTTGCGTTCTCAATTCATACTTTGAAATTACCACTACTAATTCCTCATCTCAAAGTCAATTTTGAATTAGCCAACATATTACGTATTTCCAACTATGTTTTCAGAGCTACATTTTAAGCTGTAGAATTCAGCTGGAGCTTTATACACACAGAAAATACAAAATTGAGTTTTTTACTTTATTCCATCAGGAATATTTGCAACTGTAAAGCTTGAGTGCCTAAATATTAGTAGTACAAATATTTCATCAAGATGAAGTTTTGAACTGGAGTTTATTTATGGTACTTGTTTCAGTCTGACTGATACCTTGGCAATTAGCATTAGTCTCTTGATTGATATGCTGTCGGATGGCATCTCAGTGTAATACTAAACCGCTTGCAGATCTTGGGCAATTTTCTATTTGTTGGTTGATTAAGACTCAATTGGGTGAAGGCTCCTGGCTTTCATTTTTCATTGATGATGCAAGTGAAACTGCTGTGAACCAAAGAAAAAGTTACTCCCAGATGCTTAGGGAACAGTGTCTTCCCTTGTAGCCACCTCAAGGAAAAAGCCTTCAAGAGCAAAGCAACAGCTGAGTTGCTGCTTTTATCCCCCTGCTCCTCTTGCTTTCTGCTTGGCTGTACTGCAGGAAAATCCTCCTGTGAACAGTGTGTTGTCTCGCTAACACCCTTAATGCATGCTGTAATAAACTCAGCTAATTCAGCCTGAATCGAAATGTAGCACACATAGCTTAGAGAAGCTTTAGTTGGTGATCTGGATATGGCAAATTGGACCCGATGAATAACTCTTCTTTGTGTTGTCCTGATATAGATGTGTGTGTGTGTAAATTTATATAGATAGATATTTATATATAGGTGGATATGGAAAAAAAAAGTTTGCTTTCTTGCACATAGCACTTATTGGTGACTAAATGAGCATATTTTAAGTAGGAAGGTCTTGGGTAACATTTCTTAGGATTTCGGAAACGGGCCTTTGTCATATTTACTAGTATGTAATGTGTGTGCACAAATGTGCACATTTGCTTAACATAGAAGTTATTTTTGTTCTGTTAGGCAGGGACTCTTGTACCTTATCAGTTTCTTTACCCTTTTTTCAAAGAAAGCAAGAGCAGTCATGCCTCATTATGAAAGCTTGTGCTGTCTTACGTTGTTATTAGTAGAGAGACTTGTACAGTGATACGGCAAGTATAGCTGTTTTTGTTTTAAGGTGATCGATAAATGATACTTGTCTTAGGTAACTATTAGCATATAAAGTATATTGGAATTAAGTGTGTTTCTCTTTCACTAGGTAGGAACTGGGCTGTTACAGAAAATGAAGTATATAAAATAAAAGAAAAAAAACCTTATGATGTAAAGAAATGTCACTACTTTCTAATTTTCTTTTGAAGGTTTGTAGGGAGCTTAAAGTACTTATTTAACTCTTCATTCCAACTATATTAAGCAACTCATAGAATAGACCGGGCAATTTCATTGTATTAATTAAATGTAACAGTGGTACTCTTTATTAAAACAAGAGATAACATTTGAATCAATAGATGGTTTTCTTACTTGCTATAAAAGAACAAATTTTATTTCTGGCAATTCCTCTCCTTAATAGCAATTCTATAGATGGATTCACCTTTTGACTAGGGGTGTTTCTATGCATTTAATTAATGAACTAGCATAGCCTTACACAGTCTTTACAACTCTGTTAATAACTGTTCATGTAAATTAAGAACAAAATGTCTTGTCCTCATCTAATTTTTAAGTAAAAAACCCAAAACAACAACAAAACCCAAACAAAAAACCAACACAATTTTTGTACATCTCTCCCATTAATGCAAAAGCATTTTTCACTTCTTCACATGTGAGTAAGTGACTACAACAGCTACATCAAGGAGCTCTGGGACCAATAGCCATGTTGCTCGCTGCTTCAGCACGTGGTTCACCCGCAGCAATACAAGGAGAAGACCTTCCTAACCTTGGAGGAAGGGCAGCGTTCCCAGTCTAGAGTTGAAGGCAGACTAGAACCTTTTTTTTTTTTTTGAGATAGTTGAATTGCTTATAATTTTGCCTACCAAAAAAAAAAATAGTAAAATACCAAGATTCTTGCATGTACTCCTTTGGCTTACTTTCTTGGTTTGGCATGTTTCTGTTCATATTTTCTTTATTTAATTACTTGCTTGGAAATGTCACTGGCATAATTGATTGTGTTGGACATCTAAGTGTAGGTTTTGGGAGAAAGGCAACAAAGATATCAGCACACTGTCCCACCTTGTAGAGAGTGAAAATGGGTGGACTTGTTTTGGGTACTTGTAAGTTAGCTGTGGTTCAATATATATCTGGAATACCCTTCAGGTGGTGAGACTTTTTGCAGCACTGTGCATGGTGGTTTAGATTTGCAGAGCCAGCAATATTTACACGGCTTCTCACATACAGGAACAGCAGCTTTTCAGAAAGGTGCAAAACATAAAGCAAGATACTCGGTTTTGAAGTGTTAAAGGTGGTGGATGGTTAACATTTAAAATGTGTTAATACAATGTATGCATAAAATGTGCATGAATTATTGCAAGCTATCAGGTAAATGGTCAGGCATTTTCAAAGAATTTCTGCTGGGATTACACTTGCAAGGTCACCCAAAAGTCCTGATTGGTGGGGTTCATTACTTGAAATATTTGTTGATAGTTGGCTATTTCATTATAGGTCTTCTATACTATATACATCTTGCAGAAAAATATAGAGGCACTAATTAATCTCAGTGGTTGAGAATAGTAGTTTGCCAAAACATAGTCAATGATAGGAAAGGTATGTGAGATACACAATCTATGGCCTTTCTTACATATAACAGCTCTCAGAAATATACTTCATGCATTTTAACTACCAAGCCTAATTGTGGTTTGTAAAGTGAAGATGGCAGATAATAATAACACTGAAAAAAGACAGATGCAATCAAATATACAGTAAAAAAGTTAAAAGGAGTGGCTTACACTTACAGGTTAAAGTTTATGTTCTTAGATTAAATCATGGATTAAGGAACAAGAACCACATTTGAAAACAATCTTCATAAATATTTAGAAGTGAGGAGAACACTTCTTGCTTGAAGTGTTTAATAAAAGTTATCAAACATCATTGGATGTATGTGCCATCTTTCAGAAATATGTGGAAAGCTATGTTAGCATATAGGTAATATAGAGATGTGGCTGGTTGAACACTTGCACAAATGAAGATCATACCTGTGATTATTTTGCTTCTATCACAACTAATCAGTCAGAGCACGTGCTCTGATATATCTAAAGGTCAGAACTCACTGCAAAAATTTCACTACTTTAAGCATGTATATCTGTGTATACATGTGCATGCGTGTGTTTGAACTGGTTCCTTGGGTAGTCACCTAAGATGCATTTCACTTGATACAGATACTGCAAAATTTGAATATGGATGCATTTGAAAATTACCTCATGATGATTTTTTTATTGTTTGTAATTTGCTTCTGAATCACTTTGTTGATGTCTGTTTTTATAGCCTTCTGAATGTGCATAGAAAGTCTATGTTAATTAACAATCAGTTTCTCTAGCTGAATTCCAATTTTGTAGAATTAAAATTAATTCACCTTCAGTTTTTCACCTTTGTATCATTGTATGGTGTAAGCAAGTGCACAAAATGTTAATACCTGGAATGATTTTGGCAGTAATAATTCATTCTCTAAAGCAGCATCTGATCTTGGTAATAATTCATTTTGTAAAGTAGTATGTAATCTCAACTCTTAAACTTGTAAAATGCTTACATTTCTGACAAGGCTTGCAGTAAAAATCAAAGACAACTTTTGAGTGTTTTTCCCTGCTGCTCTCACTGTAATCCTAGTAACTCTATGTTACTTATGAAAGTGTAGAAGCATTTTCAAAGATGTAAAGTTCTATGGAAAAATAATAGCTTGGGAAAGCTATTAAGCTTTACAAACTGATAGAGGGCAATAATTCCATCATTTGTTTATTTCTTAGCATTAGGATTATACTTGTTGCAGTTATATCAATCTATGTTGCTTAGTCTGCCAAGACTGTAATCTTCACTAATGATATGTAGTAATCCAGCAACATGCATCATTTCCAGCAATGGCACTGCTTTTTCCCCTCCTTACAACCAGGAGGGTGTCTTGTGATATCTGTGAAATAGGAAACTACTTTTTTTCTCTTCTGTCCATGCACTATTTTTTTATTTCTTATTTTTCAAAGTTGAAATATACAGCAGTTTCCTGCACATGTGTGTGTTATAGCAGACCCTTAAACTATGGGAGTGCTGTGGGGAATGTCTTGACAGTGTAGTACATTGAAAAGTAGGTGTACGTGTCTTCTGTTTTAAAATAAAAACCAGCTAACCCTTAAATACTCGCCTTAGATCAAGTGCATTTAAATAAATCCACAGCTAAAAGGAAGATGAATTAAGTTAACCGTTTCTGTTTCTGAGACTATAAACATTTTCAACTTTTAAAATACTTAAGCTCTGATGATAAGCTGTCGTACATGCTGGTTGAATGTTATGTCATTAGAGTCATTCTCATCTTTTGAGTGAGGTTTATGTGGTATAAGTAAGTCAATAATGACAGTGAAAAATATTACAAAAACATAGCAAAGAGCATTAAGCTAACAAAAATAGGAACAGCTAGTGTGTGTTTCTCTGACTGATGATTAGCTATTCATAGCGAATCTGGAAATTTGAAATATCCATCTAATCGGGAGTAAAGCTTTAAAAAACTTTCTGAATGAAAACAGATATCTCTTACCTTACAGTTTTATCTTACAATGTTAATGCACTTCTACAGAGACAAAATTGAAATATTAAGTCATATTTCCATTTACTGTAATATTTTTTTTTTAACCGAGTGTAATTCCCTATGTTTTTTCGCAAAGATAACTTAAGCCACATTAAAGTATACTTTTAAAGTTTGTATTCATGTTGCTTCTGTATGCTGTTTCTTTCCCTGCCCCAATGAATATTTCTGTCAATATATTTGCTGTTAGCACTGGAAAATATTTTCTCAGAACCACACTTAGCTTAATGGGAAGATCAGAAATTATTATTAAATTTTTATGTGTCTAAGGTAGTAGTCAGGCTTACTTTGTTTTAGTCCAAAAGTTCGTCTGTGTTCTGGGTAGTTCCTTACAATGTATAAAACCTAGCTAAAGGCAAATATCTGCATTTTATCCTTTTACATAATATCCGAATACCCAATTATATGAACAAACACAATTTAGAAGCTATCTTAAGCTTTCATCATATCTTTGAGTATTATATTTGAGTACAGTTTGAACAGAAATAATTAAAAAAGGATGAGTTTTTATGCACAGTGGTCTCCTTAGGTTTTAGACAATTTAATATGGGGAACCATGTATTCCCAAAGTTCTTTCTCCATTCCAGACTGAACTGTGAACAGAGGAAAAATGTCCAAGATTTGAAATGCACTCCATTTCCTTTTTATTGAGAAAATAAAATAGAAATGAAGAAGAAGATTTTAAGAGTTCCATTTGCGTTGATTGAAATGTGACAATCATGTCAATTTGACCTTTGTAAGCTGTTTTGTATTCATTAGAAAACCTTTCTGTGTTACTTTTATTACTCTAGCTGCCTGATGCGTGATTTTCTACTTGTTCCATTATAAGAATGGCATTATTTTTAATTTCCAAAACTAGTCTCTGGTTACATACTGTCTGGATTCTTCTGTGATGTTAGGTGGAGCCTGAATGTCATGGAAGCATTGTTTCTGATGGTTAATTAGATATCTAAGTGATTTAACCTCTATGTGTCATTGTCATCAAGCTGATGATCCTGATGAAGAATGCCTGACAATTAGTGATGTAGAAATACCAGAATAACATAGACATTATTTATGTGGTTGTTAAATTAGTTGTTAGGCATTGCAAATATTAGGGTAGCCAGCTCATTCCTCACCTTCTCAAAATTCTCAAAAATAGACTTTCTTTTTGGTTCTTGCATTGGCAAAAGAATACTTTCGTGAGTTGAGTAATAGGACCAAAATACAGGAGTCACTCTAATTTTCTTAATCCTGATCTGCACTGAATTAGCCTTAAGGTCCATCTAGCAGTAATACAAGAATCCTTTGCATGGTAGATAATACCTCGCACCTTCTGGATATCAGCAAGTAGTTGGTACTAAAGTTAAGGGCTGCCTCAGAATATTTGTGTTCAGATCCATCTGAATACCTTTCCACCATTAATTTTTATAAATCTTTTAATCCTTTTACATATTTAACCCAAGGATTTTGTATGTTCGGGACTTGCACATTACAAGTGTGAACCATATGATGAACGGGTAACCAGATTAAAATTTTGGTGTGTGCAAACATCAAAGAAATTAGAGTGTGCAAAGGAGGTCTATTAATAAATTAAAGGATAAATTTGAAGAAAATAGGAATTACATTTGATTTGGGCAGGGGAAGAGGAAATATGTTCTCTAATGGGGGACACATTAAACTGTTTTGTATAGTGCTATCTGAACTTCCTGATAAGTAATGGGCAAAGTACTTTCTTTGATCTGTTCTAAACCAATATGTTCTTATTTCAGTGAGTATCACCTGTTTCATGTACAGCAGGTTTTTAATAGAAATGCAACCCCCTTCATGCTTTTCACATCTCATTCTTATCTCCCCTAAGCCTTCTCTTCTCCAAACTGAAGCATCCCAGCTCTTTGAGTATCTGCTTATAAAGCAGCAGCTCCAGCCCCTTGGCTGTTTCCTCTTGCCCTTCTCTAACTCTGCTGCATCCTCCTGGAGATGTGGAGACCAGAACTGCATGCAGCCCTTCTCAGGTATGGGCACACTAGACTTTATAGGAACAAATGACCCCTTCTGTCTTGTTCACAGCACATGTGGGAATGCCCCATGTTGGGTGACTTTTGAATATGCTTTGCACATTGAGATGATCATTTCGGAAAACTCTCAACGATGACTCCAGGACCTCTTTTATAGTTGCCCGTTCTGAGTTCAGCCTTGCATTAACATTGTTTAGAATACTTTTCCCTGGATGCACCACTCCAATGTCAATGGACATCTTTTTGCTGGCTTACTCAGTTTTGTGAAGGCTTTCTCAGACTTCTACACTGCTGGATGATGTTTCAGGCATTTCATGACCTGAAAAGCCTTCTGTTTTCCTCTCTTGCTAGGATACCTGCAAGTCCCAGCTGTTGCCTTGTCTTCATCTTAAAGTCTCTTAAGCGTTACCCTTTTCTAGGTATTCTCTAAGCTGCTTTTCATCTGTAAATAAACTATTCTTCCAGTCCCACAGAAATTTAGCTTCTTTAATAACCTTGGGCATGGAACATTGTCAGAGGCTTTGCTTGAATGCATGTATAATGTCCCTCGGGTCCCCTTTACCCAGCAGGTCACAGGCTGGATTTCTCTTGACTGTAAAGCCAGCCTGACTCATTCCCAGTTCATCCACGTGTCCAGTGATCTTACTCTTTGTTACAGACACTTTTATCTTAAGAGGAATGGAAGTCAAATATGCTAGTCTATAGTTCCCTGGATCTTCTCTGGACCTCTTTTTATGGGTTCCACACTGGCAACCCATGACCACGCTGGCTCAGCTGCTATTGGTAATGACAGGTTACATGCCTTGAACAGCTACTTTTCAATTTCTCATTGGGATTTCTTAAGAAGTCTGAGCATGCCTACCAGCCCTGGTGACTTATTGCCTTATAACTAATATGGCTTAATACTTTCTCTCTGTTTATTTCAAGTTGATGCAATTCCTCTGATCCACCCACTACAAAGTGGCATTTATTCATGCTCAGATCTTTTACATTATAATACATGTCCTTTTCTTTATGCTTCTATTATTACTTTATTCCTATTATTAATTTATTAAAAATACCTATCGATTTCAATATAAGTATATGCAAACAAAGTAGTAAAATGACAACTACTTTCTAGTGGAAATCAGTAGATATAAGATCCATTTCCAGAACGGAAATGTCTGTGACGCACATTTTGAGTATTGTGATATAAACATAAAGTATGAGGAGACTCTTGCATGCGCAGTGAAAGAGCAGTTGCCACCACTCCGTGGTGGGGGACGTTTTACTGGGGTCTGATAGGTCTGGTTTGTGTTCCTGGGAGCAGGGGTGTGGAGGGCAGTGTCTCTCTTGGTGATGTGTTTTTTCCTTCCTCCCTTCCTTCCCTCTACTGGCTTGAGTGTTTTACTGCCTGGACAGCCCTGAGTGTTTTTAATTGGTCTTTTGTATCGTCCTCCAAGGTAGAAGCCAAAACTTCAGTTCCAATACCTATTCACTTCTGTTTCTCTGTTAGGGTGGATGTGATCCATAGATCTATGTGTTTTGACTGAGGTCCATCTAGAAGGTGTTAGGCTACAAAGAAAATTACTGTTGTTTACTGTTGCAAACACATTGGAATAAAATAACAATATGTTTCTTGAATATAGTTTATGACGTTGTGAAATGTCACAATTTCCTTGAGTTGTCTAGACTGGAAAAGAACAGCTGTAAAATGAATGACAAATAGATGTTTTGTTTCTTTGTCTGTACTGAATCTATATTAAGGAGATGCAGCTCCCCTCAGTAGAGCTGATGAGTTGGCACTAAACTGAAATAAAAATCAATGTTCATAATAGGTAACTATCCTAACATCAATACTAATATTTCTTAATCTTCACTTAATGTTATAGATGAGAAATAATTTACTGCAAGCAGTTCTAAATGATGTATGAAATGAAAAATCCCTGATCAATGCACAGAATTAATACAGGCAGCAAATGTGTTAGTTATCTAAAATGTTCATGTCTGGTGCAGCCAGAAAATCCTAGATTCAGTTGGGAGGGCATGAGATCTGCATGAATTAATAAAATAAATACATAAATAAATACTCTATCTTGCTATTGTGATTATTTTTGTAACTTCCTCAGACAATGCCCACTTAATGAGAAGATGAACAGTACTAATCTCAAATCAAATTTTAACAAGTGTTTCACCACTGCTTCAAATACTTTGGTGTGGGGTAATAATTTCAAGGAGATGTGTTACAAAACCTAATGATGTTACCTTCCTAAAAATTGGTCCCCCCCTTTATTTCTCACTGTTCCCCAGCATGGAAAAATAGCTCAATATACGGATAAGGGACTTAATGCATCTCCTCTTTCTTCCTTGCTATCCCTATATCCCTGTTCCTTTTATTTTTACCAGTTCTTTCTACTCCACCCTCCCAAGATAACTTATCCTGCTTTATCCCTGTGTGTGGATGAACTCTGTGTACAACCCCAAACGAGTATTCAGGTTTAAGATACCAATGCACGAATGCCAGGTAGATTCAGGGTTTCAGATAGGATTCCTTACTACTTTCAGTTAGTTCCTTAGACAAGTTAAAAATCATCTGAGACATATCTGCAGAGTTATAAATGATATGTTTAACAATACATAGCAAAGTATGCTGTTCCAGTGCTACTGTAAACTTTAAAATGCTCCTAAGTGGGACCTATGCCTGATTGCTTAAAAAGAAATACATCCTGTACCTCCCCTGTGTATTGTAGGCCTCCTACTGCTGAATGCAGTACTTTGACGGACAGAAATTGTACCAGAAACCAATGCTATGCACTGTATAACTTGATAGGCAAGGATGGTACGTCACCTAAAGAGCTTCTTTTATGTACAGTGATGTGATTTCTACAGCTTATAATGCCTGTTCCATATAATATTTTTTTCAGCACTGGTTTCTGGGGTAAAAAGGGGCTGGAAGTATTGGTTGCTCTGGGCACATTGCTGAATTCTAACTTTAACACATTATGTCTTAAAAGTACTAAAAAGTGCATTTTCCTTGTAATGGTGGTCACCATGTTCAGGATGAAGAGTAAAACTGATTACTGTTGTATTCTCCTTTTTCAATATATTGGTAACAAAAAGAGTCAGCCCTCCCTCCCATGATATTCTTCCAATTTGAATATTTTTTCAGTCACTTCCCAACTAAAGATATTAACTGACAAATTAGAAGCTTCAAAAATAAGCTGAAGGAAGAACTGCAGTAAACATTATAGCTGTTTCCAAATGTTGCTTATGAACTGTCTAAAAATTCAATTACTTTCTTTTTCCTTTTAAGACCACTTTATGTTTTAGGGGGTGGGGAAGGCATGTTTAACATGCTTTGTAAGCCAAGTTTTCTATCAAGTGCTGGTATTTAGAGTTTTATCTAATTTCTATTATCCTTTACCTGTATGAAAGAGTAGCAGTTTTCCCAAATGTGGGGTAATACAACACAAGCATGTTTAGTATTCCAATTAATTAATCACTCAGACCCTGTCATGTGTATTTCTGAAAACTTAAGATTCTTCAGTCACCTGTACAATTGAACCACTACAAATGGTATAAAGTACCTGTGAAATTGGAAGGGGTTTAGAGGAATTAAATTCTATTCTGCTAGCTCCCTCACCCCCAATTGATTGATATCAACAGGTGTTTTTTGAATGCTTTATCTTACTCTTTGACTATCCTTTCTTCTCTCTCCTTGAGAGAGAGGGATGCTTGGGGATGGTGAGAGGAAGCCAAGAGACATGACAACATACAATCTGTAACAATGGTCTCTGAATGAAATAAATCACTATTAAACACATTCATCATTACCTTAGCTACTTCAAATAAGATTCAAACAAGAGTGGAAAACACTTACCTTTAATTTATACAGTTCTTCTTAGGGGCATGTTTTCTTTTCTTTCCATGATTTAAAAATGGTGTGTAAGGTGAAGCCTACCTGAGCACCAGTAAATGTTATCAGCTTTCCTATGACAGTATCATCACTAAGAACAGGGTGCATGTACTGTAAACAATTGTGTATTAACATCTTGGTCTCATTAATCACAAACTTCTCTGATACATGTCTCAGTGGCAGCCTCTACTAATTAACGCAAACACTAATTGGGTCAGATGAAATAAAGTAGACAGCAGTCACTCAAGCAGACTAGAACAGCCGGTTCTCTAATTGCTTCTAACAGAGGAACAAAAAAGGAACTTGAAATGTTACAGACTAGTGTTAGCTACCACTGTGTACTTAGCATTGTTATTTGTAATGAATATTTTAATACAAACTGAAAAAAAAGTTGCTCCTTCACATATGGTTAACCTATCTTCCTCTGTCTGTGTTATGCACATGTGTGACATGAATTTTGGTGGCCCGTGACCATGTAAAGCATTTGTCTGGTTTTTTTTTTCATAGAAGCAAATGAGAACATCTGGGAGAAAACAGATAAAAGTCAAAGCGCTTCCAAGCTTTGCAGCTATGTATCACTAGGTGGCATTTGCTGAAAACAGTACAGCAATTTCATTTTTATGTCAGAAGCTTGTGTGAAATGCTAGGTACTAGTATAATATTTTAGATTCTGATTACCTGTTTTAAATCCTGATGCTTCTTTCAGCTTCTTTGGTTATTACTCGACAATCTATTATCTAGAAAGTTTCTGGGCTTTTATTTTCTCTTTTTGATGTATGCTGCTCTGACTGGCTCATGAATAAACCTTACTATCCTTGGTCCTTTGTCCTTATTGTTCGTATTTGAACATAAATAGAAACCTAGCTGGTAAAAATCTCCAGCTAAGGAAAGCCATGGTCAATCTTTACTGTAAGCATTTATTTACTGTTTCCTGAACAAAACAAAAATAATTGTGTATTTTTCATGAAAGTTATAAACATGAAAGTTGTAGGTAATGTTATCTAGTTATATAAGCTTGACTGTTTTATTTTAATAATTATTCTCTGTTATAACAACACCCCCACACAGCACCTCTATCATAACTTACTCTGAGGTGGCCTGCTGATCAACTAAATGCTGATCTGCCCTCCAAATTTTTTAAAAAAACAAAGAAACAAAAAACCCCCAAAAACAAACAAACAAAAAACTAAAACAAAAAAAAACCCCAAAAAACCCCAAAACCCAAACCAACCAAACAAACAAAACCCAAAACAAAATAAAAAAAAAACCAACACAAACACAGGAAACCTACAGCCTCTGTGTCCCAGCAAGCAAAGTTCGCTGTTGACCACAGCTCCTTTATCATGATTTTCCTCTTCACAGTACGTATAACAACTTTCCTGGTGAGACCCATAAAGGCTAAGGCCATTTAAAGTTTTTCAAAAACATGTTTCTTATTTTGTGATGGGTGTTTTCTCTGACATTGCTGAAATACAGGATCTGCCAGTGCTGCCGTTTTCTGGTATGTAACTTTTCCCACAGCGGTGACAGGAACATTTATAACGCTGGGGTTCGCTTCGAGCCGGCTTGGTAACAGCAGCTGAGGTGAGAGCACTTGCTTTCACTCTGAATTAGTTTCAGCAATTCTTGGTACAGAGGAGTAACAACACTTATTATGAGTTGTCACTAAATGCGCTGTATACACAAACCAATTTTATTAGTCTTTAACTGATGAGGATTTTCCCGGCGCTGGCTGTATATCAGGGCTCGGAGCGGGACTGCTGCTGCCACGCTACCTGCCTGGACCTATCAATCTGTCCTAATGCTGCAGTCCTTCCTAGGCAAGAGGCAGCGTATGAAAATAGATATGTGCTCTGAGGGGGTGCGGGGGGAAGCTGATACCGATTCCCTCTTTCTTTTGCTAACGATTTCCGTTTTCTCTGTGAAGGGACAAAAATGGGCTAAAAACAAGACTGTCTGAAACCGCAGTTAATACAGTCAAGACGAATTTAATCTGTTTATCGTGTCTAGTCACTCCTTCAAACAAGCTAAACCTGTTTTTTTAAATATGTCAGTTAGGTTCTACGCTTTTGTCCAAATCAGACCAACAACCAGAATTGGGCTGAGCAGCACCTGTTGCTTCCTTACTCTGAGCAGAGTGTGACCTCTGCTAAGGACCTGGCAAGTCCATAGTCGTCTTTGGAAAATGAAAGAGTCAAAATATCTTTCATCAGCTGTGGTGAAAATTGCAGCTTTGTGCTGTGGAGTTACAATAGGTTTAATGTATAATAGTAGTGGTAGTAGTAAATCTATATGGCAAAAGACATACCTGTTGATTTTATGCTATGTAACACCTTATGATATGCCAGTGGCATTTAACTTGTGCTTCCCTAATTTGTAAATAGGAACAGAAGTAAAACATTATTTTCAAAATAATCCATCAAATTAGAAATATTAAGTTATTTTTCCCAAAAATACCCATCTGACAAGATGAAATTAGTATCTACCAACTCCCCCTACTCCTTTTCTTTCACATTTTGGTAACGTTAGTAACCTTCTCCAAATTTTTTGAGATCTTTTGAGGACTTTATTTTGTAGCACTAAGCAGACTTATCCTGCAAATGTATTTTGTTGCTTTTGACAAAAAATGCTCTTAAATCACCTTTATTTTTATTTTTTCCAGATACCAAATGTACTAACAACAAGATTTCATTAGTGTTTGACTGCCAAAAAGTTGATAATCTAGTTAAATCATACAGTATTCTGGAAGTTCCAGCAAACTGCAGTGGTTTCAGTTGGTATAGCACTTCTAACCATCATGGGGGTTTGTGGAGACAAACATATATTACCTCATTTTAAGGTGTACTATATCATCTACAGTGTTCAGAAAATACTACCATAATGATGGTGTGATACTAAAATACCATATGCTTCTATTAGTATGTTATTAAACCTACTTTTCATTTTTCAATACAGATATGACATTGAAAAATGTACAATAAGGGGGACACTGCTCATACACAGCTGAATATCTGAATGAATAATTATATATTTCCAAGTAAAGATAACTTAAGTCATAAGCTGAATTCCTTCCCTTTTAAGCATCAGCTTCTCAGACAGATACAGGTTTGTTCTTTAATTTGGAGGTTTTTTTTTTTCTTCCCAGAAAAATCTGATGTATTGAAACACTGAGGCTTTTTATGCTGCATTTTAGGAGTGATTTCCCTTTGCGAAAAACTTCCTGGATCTAAAATAATTGCTGGTTAGAAAGAACAAAGGAAAACCAACAGACAAAACCAGTAAAGCTTGTGTTTGCAAAGTTATCAATAACTAGACACACTAGGGTACTTTTGGTAGAGTGTGATTCAAAATTGGTTCAGGTCCTTATTCTTGAAAGCCTAAGGCAAGGGTGGGTCACTAACATTTGAGGCGGGTATCCTGACAGTCAGTGGGGAGCTACATGAGATGGGAGAGGAAAGTACTTCCTACTCTGTTCCCATGCCCTTACCCCACTAATGACAGGAGACACGAAATCAGGCCCTCTTCCAAAGAGTACTTACCTCCTATACAAAATCAGAAGAAAGGAAGTCTTAGGAAGCTTTTCAGGGTCAAAAAAAAAAAAAGTGGTAGTTTTTTTCCTGTCTGTTGATGCTTTCTCTACTTTTTTTGCAACCTCTGAAGCTACGTCATTAGCTACTCCACATAACAGTCAGCGAGCAAGAAGCCAGTGACCAGGTTATTGCCTATTAGCTGTTCTGTTCCTTCCTCCTGGGTCAAATTCAGATCAGTTCCCAAAGGGTGTTTGCATGTGGAAGGACTAGGCCAACTGCTGGGAACACCATTACCAATGTATGAACTGGAGCTGAATACTCCATGTTGTGTATACTTAAAATGTTCTGCAAGTGTGAGCTGAAATTCTGTTTATTATAATTATTATTATTACTATCATCATCATTATCATTATTATTTTAAAAATTCTATTGGAATTATGCTTCTGCTTTTGTGTTGGGAGTTGCACCTGCTACAATTTATTTAGGGAAAAGGGCTGAGAAATGGAGGGAAGGGTTGTTTTAACAAACATGCAGCAAATTACATGAATTTGTTTAAACCTCTACCTGTATGTACATTCACAGATGACTGTTGTTGTTCTAGAGATCTTATGTAGCTTGTTTATGGTGTTATCCTGGTATTTTTGGATGCTAGTCAATTTTTTTTGTTGTTTTTGTTTGTTTGCAAGTGGCTAGTGGCCTTGGGAGGCAGATCACACTGTGCTGGTTTGCTGCACATGCTTGGGTGTTGCTCTTGTTCAAATACGCTGCCTCCCTGTGTATGGTCTTCTAGATACCAGATATCACAACGAGTGCCTCATCCTTTTTTACTTCCAGAAAGTGTTTGTCTCTTTCTTTTCCCATCCCACTTCTACTTCTCCATATGTCTTTTTCCCTTTTTTTTTCCCCCAAACCAGGGAAAAAGCGTTTCCCTCCCCTTCTGCCTTCCACTCCATCCACCCCATCCCTTTCCCATTGTTATAAATGATTTAGTCCCAAACAGGATTCCAATTCAAATTTACAATTTATTAAGCGAATAGAGGCAAGCAAACAGCGCTGGGTGCGCCAGGAGTCTCTGCTCCACCAAGACGCACGCAGTTCAGTTCCTGTTCCGGTTTATATCCTGTCCATTAATACATATTCATGAATAGGCGTGTCTTCTTCGGCGCATGCCCTCTTCTCCTTCTAGAATCTTCTCGACTCTTCCTCAGCGTGATCCTGTTCGCTAATACATATTCATGAATAGACGTGTCTTCTAATACGTATTAATGAACAGGCGTGTCGTCTTCAGTGCATGCCCTCTTCTCCTGCTAGAGTCTTCTCGAATCTTCCTCGGCGTGCCCCCAGGATGACCCCAAACCTTATGCATGCACTTTTCTTTACACAATACTATGCGGTCAGTGGTCAAACTGGTTTGAGCTGATATACCAGCAAAGTAGTTTAACTTTCTCCTGTAAAATACACCTTTTTATGGTGCAGGAGAAATCCATGAAAGTACAGAAGATTACGCTTCATCACAGGAATCAGATAAACATATTTCACACCATCTTTTGTTATTGTTGTTTTCTTTTCTTCTTTCTCCTTCTGCTCCAACCTGGCACTCCGTTCTGTTCTGTGTCCTTTGTGCTGCTCCTGTTCTTTCTCTACCTCATGATTTCAATACTGGTCCTCAAAAGCACTCTGTAATTTTGTGCCTAAATAACTAATTAGGCAAAGTTAGGTCAGAAGAATGAGATCTTATATAAACACTTAAATTCCTTACGGAATTTAAAAAAAGGAGAAAAATCAGGAAGCGGTTTTCCTTAAACATTTATAATGAGAGAACAATTCTGGGTAACATAATGAAATGAGAAAAATAACAGACTTTCTCAGCCTGGGGTTCAATCTAGGCCTATCGTGTCAGTAGAAATCCTGTAGATTGGGACTTATAGCCATTCTGTCTTCTGTCCCCTGAGCAGCAAATGGAACCCCTCTCTCAGAGTTCCTGTATTTGAAGGAAGGGATGGGAGTGGGGAGCAGAGTTGAAGTTAAGGGTTTTTTTGTATAGTAATACCCCTGCTCCTTTCCTAAATTTGCCTTGAATCTTACTAAATGTCCTCAGAAAATGTTGATATACTATTTCTTGGAGGATTGAGTTGTATTTTTTTTTAATATTAATGAGGGTTTTCTGGATGCTGAAATTTCCCATTTTATTGAGGTTTTGAATAGGTTCATCAGTGTTTTGAGAAGCCCGAGATGGTCTGATTATGGTGATTTGACTCAGGTTCCACACTAAAGTCTCAAGGGATATCACAGGGAACAGGGAATTTTAATAGTATTCAGATAAAGTCAACACATCTCTCATCAGTATATTTCTAGAACATGGACAAAGAATTGCATGCTCTATATTGCCTTACATGAGCAATAGACTTAAAATCATTGTCTGTCTGTCAAAGCAGTCTATTGTATTTGCTGTCGGCTTATGAATGTCTTGGATGACCTCAATGACTAAAAATCAAAGCTAGTCCATTCAAATATCATTCAGTCATTTTATTGCATTGATTTCCCCTTCCTGCCTCAGACAAGCAAGAATGGGAAGGGAACATTTCTCAGCAGTTGTAGTTACTGGCAGAGTATTGTAACAATGTGCTGAAAATCTCTAAGAATATAGAGATAAATAGTATGAATATAGAGATAATAGACTCATAAGAGTCGATGGAGCTAGAGTATCAATAATGTGACTATCTGTGGCCTCTTTTGTTCCTAGTGCTCCCACCATTGCTGGCACTCACTCTCACTCACTGAAGCAAATCCTGGCCTTTTCTAAATCTGCATTGTTTGGCTGCTAGAAAATCAAATAGCAATTTTGATGATTTTATTCTGTAAAGTGCAGTGTTCTGATGAACCTGCAGGTGCCATGAATGAAGGAATTGACATCTGCCTTAAGGCCATTGTTTCAAAGTTTCCAGCTTGTATAGGGGAATTTTTTTTCTTTTACTTTTGTTTTTTCTTTTTTCTTCCTGATAGTTCCTGGTAGACAAAACATACCTTTCAATTATTGTTTAAACCAGCTCAAGGCAACACTGGATAACAGAATAAGACAAGTCTCCTTCCTTCCTGTTTGTGTTCCAACCTGTAATGGAACTGCTTGCTGAAAACTGCATAAAATCTTCTATCACACAACCAAGTATCCTATCACTGCCTGTCTCTGCAGGGATTCAAATATTCTACACATATTATGTAATGTCTTTCTTGACACCTTAAAGACAATGGTTTGTTTTTTTCAAAGTCAACCTTATAATCTGAGGGTATGGCTCATTCCCTGTATCCCTGAACTGCCAGTGCACTTCTGCTGAATGTCCTCTAATTTTAAAAAATGGGCTGTATTTAATCTCGAGGAGAGTTTCCTAAGCCACTTCCATTGGAAATCACCACCTATATTTGTGGAAGGCAGAATGCAGATGGTAGGAAAGCTGTGGTCTTGATGTTGCAGTCTGCAGGAGGAGAGGCTGTGGAGTCTCCATCTTTGGAGATGTTAAAAACAGGCTCAATGTGGTCCTGGGAAACCAGCTCTAGGTGACCTTGCTTGAGCAGAGGCATTGGACCAGATGACCTCCAGAGGTTCCTTCCAACTTCAACCATTCTGTGAGTCTGTGAAAGCATTATTTATTCAGGTGTGTTAAGTAAGAAGGGCTGAAGATCCTCTAGAAAAATCAGGAAGGATGCCTCAAAGAGTGGAAGCTTCCTTCCCCTCACTTCATGTTTTCTGGGAGAGAGTGGCTTATATCTTATAAATATAATAATGTAGTGACATATATACTGTATGTTTCTGAACTGTGGGTCATTTAAAATCTGCTGGATATTCATCAGCTCACATTGCTTAAGAGTACTGGGGTTTTTATGACTTGTTAACGCTGCTGTATGCTTTCAGAATAGTATCTAGAGTCTACTAGATATTTCAAAGAAACTTTTTTTACTGTTGCCATCTTTTATTTAAAATGTTTGGTGGTGTTTGGAGGGTAGAAAAATAAGTGTATTTTACTAAGGGATGATGATCTAATGCTAACTGTTTTTTGTGGAAAATAGATGGGGTTTTCATTGGAGTAGGAGGTTGCAAACATGAAATACTTCATTAAGTATCTAGGAAAGTTGTCTGGTAACCACTTGCCATTAATAATAGCGTTTTTGTTCTGTTGAATCCTGATTGCATATTCCTAAGCATTCTTCAGTGTACCACTTGTCTCTATTAGACTTGCCACCTGATTAAATCTTAGAACTGTCCTTTGTCAGTTGATTAGCTCCATTAATACTGCACTTTCTCTCCTAGCCATAATTTCCTATAAGCTCTACTTTTAAAGTCAAATGTGCAGTAAGCTAAATCAAGAAGTTTGCATTCACAGTTTGAAAGCTGGATGCCTATCCTACCAGAAATATATCAGAACTGTAAGATCCATTTGTGAGTGTGTTCTAGTTAAAACAAGATCTGCGTAGTGGTACTAGAGGCTCGCTCTAGTGCATGAAAATTAGATCAGTCTCACAGGTCAGTATCCTTTTTTTTTCTGGAAAGCTTTCTATAGACCTCAATGTGTTCATTTTCTGAGTTGATAACTTACAGAAAGGAGGTTAAGCCTGTTCCACTCAATGTCCAGCAGTTCGCAAAAAGCATATTTTTTCTGTGGGAAGTGATCACAATATTATTGCGACAAAGGAATTTAGGATCTCTGCAATGTTTCGTGTTTAGACTTAACCTCAAGAGAGACAGTATGCTATTCTGCAGTTCTTCCAGCTTGAAAGAAAAGTAGTAAACGTACTATATTACCCTTTAACAGCCGAAGGAACTACCTGCCTGGCCTTTTGATTATTCTTATTGACTCACAGTAAACAGACCTGCAAGGGCATTCATTGGCTCACTGCTGAAGGGTCTGTTATAACCACAGCATTACAAAAGTGGCAGCTGAGTGTTCTTGGCACGTTTCTACAGCACCCAGACAAATGTCATTCAGCTTCCACATCTAGCATTCAATCCGTAAATCTGGGTTAGGAGAACATCTTTTTTCAAACAAATCATTCTTACTGTGGGGAAATCATGCTGTGCATAACCAGAAGATTGATTCTTTTTTAGATTAGGAGGCTGTCGCTAACAAACTGCTGTGGTATAAACTTGTCGGAGCAAGCATCTAGAGATAACAGTGCTTGAAATGATCTCTGTATAATGATAATAGCAGTCGAATAGGTTTGTGGAAAAACAAATCACACTGCTACTGAAAATGCTATTAGAGTAGCCTGGGGTGGAAAAGCAAAAGTCTGAACAGTTTGAAAAAGGCATTTTTGCCTCTTTCCTTTTTCCAGATAAATACCACATACTCTTCTTTTACCCTATTTTAATGTTGCATTTAGCATTTTTATCAGAGAAGGTTAAAGAGAAATAGCTATTTATATGTAATATTTTATATAAAGTTGCAGCTTACTAACAGTCAGCAAAGAGGGAAATGATGCTTGTGGGGAAAAATAAAAATTTTAACAGCTGTAGCATCACTTATTACCAAAAGCATGCATCTCCTCCATATGCTGTTGCTTTTTGATTAATCTCTAACTATTCGGATATCACTTTCAGCCAAGGGATGAAGCAAGCAGCGTTTGGGACAGATAGCAGTAGAACTCTAGAATGTTTATGGTAGCGAATACTTATATATTAGTGGCAGAATGTACATAACTCTTGACTTCTATGGCATGTTTCCAGTAGTACTATTGCATTGTCAACCTTTTCACTCACGATCATCTGAAAGCAATTAGAATATGCTCCTTCCTGCATACAGAAGTTTTTTATAATGAAATAGTAGCTTTACATTTGCTACTATTATTTTTTCATGAGTATATGGTATTGTTGACAATGGAAAACATCCTTGTGAAAAGGTACTTTTAGAGCACTGTTGAGATTAGGTTTTAAGAACAAAAGATATATTTGTATCAAAAAGATTTGCCTTGTCTTGTCTCCTTGGAAGGGTGGAGGGAGGGAAAGCAAAGTACATTATTAATGCTGTTCATTTTTCATGTAGCTCATCCATACCTGCCTTTCAAATTCAGATGAATCCATTAACATTATTAATTGCTGAACATTTCAGATGGGAATTTAATATCCCATTTTATTTAAGAAGTCTAGAGATTTTTACTGCAAACCAAAAGGCAACACTGAGTGAGCTTTATTTTAGTATAAGCATTCTGCAGCCTTTTCCATGTATGCCCTTTAATTCTAGTTTGGTTTGACTTTGTATGACAAAGAGGTCTGCTCTTCTGTATTATTTCTAATGATGCCTAATAGAACCTTTTGAGCAAATGCTTATTACATTTTAGTTTGAAGGCATCTTTCTCTTCCCACCTACATAAAATACATCAGAATTGTACCTGTGTGTGTCCAGTTCCATTCTGCATCAAGACTGTACTTAGATACAGAAGTCAAGGCCTAAGATAATCCTCTCTCTACAATGATTTTCATATTGAAGAACTGAGAAGGAATTTCATGTATGGCTGATCAAAATATGTGGGGGTTTTTTGGTTTTCCACTGGAGGAAAAATATATAGCAAATTGTGACAGGTAAATAGCTGCAAGTCAGAAAATGTATAAGGTATGGGAGGGGCTGCCAATGGAGAACTACCATTGTGGTCCAAAAGGCTTCACTTCCTCAAGAATTTGAGGACGTGCATAGAAGCTTGGTATGTCAAGTACTTTTCTAAAAGTGCGGTAGAAGAGTTTCCTGCTGCCAAAACCATTGGGTAACATCTTTTATTACACTTATATGAAATAAAAAATTTGAATGGGATATTTCAGGTCTTACTGCAACATGTTCCCTTCCAGAAGAAACTACAGGATGGGTGCGGTCAGCTAGGGATATAGACCATGACTACAAAGGGAACCTGTAGGCTTTAAAAAATATATTGATATAATTGTCAAGGACATCCATCCACATAATTGCCAAATACATCCAAACAGGTGCCCTGAATGTGTTTGAATTATTAGTAGTAGCTTTACTACAAGCCAAGACTGAAGCTTTAATCAATCATATTATACTATTTTGTTGATTAATTCTAATTAAGGTGTTTACTTTTCTCTGACAGATGAACGGGAAGATGTTCAAAAGAAAACATTCACAAAATGGATAAATGCACAGTTTGCTAAGGTAATTAAATATTTTTATTTATTTATAAAGCAAAATATGTTTTGTATATTTTTCAAATAAACTAGTATTCCTCCATTGAAGCTTAATTTTCAAGATAACAGTTACAAGTTTTGGGTACTACTAAATGCAATTGATGGATTTATTAGAAAAAATGTCCAAGTTTTATTTCCTTGATTTCAGTAGGGATTGAAATCTAAGAGGCCATCCTCTTTTCAAAATGTTCTGTGCCTCAATTTACTTTGCCTTTTCTCAAACTGGTGATGCAGATGTATTACTGTTTGTTGGACTCCTTTGTTATGTTCCAAATATGTGGAAGAGTTTCTTCTATTTGAACTTGTCTTTTCTTGTTTCTAATTGCAATCACAAATTTAACAAAACAAGATGAGCTGGAGAGGAGCAAGGTCAAAGATAAGAGGCGTGATCTATTAGCAAATTATAAAAGTCAATTATAATATGTTGAAACACTGCTCTTTGAGAATGGTAAAGTTCTCAAATGTAGTGGAAAAAAGAGCAAATAACTAATTTATTTAAAGGAACCCCTCTACCAGTATATAATAATTTTATCTTTAATACACAGGAAAAATTGAACTCAAGTTATTAATTTGATTAAACATTTTTTAAATTCCTGGAGGATAATTTCTGAATTGTATTTGCTAGTAATAAACTAAATCAATTCCATAATATGTCATATTCTGCTAGGGAATAATTGGCAATAGACAACAATTAAATAGCAGCTGTGATTGATAGATCTTCTATTTAGTTGGGCTTTTGAATGTGCCTCATCTGAGTGTTCTCATTAAAAAAACAGGAGCAAGATAATCTGAATATGACCACCATAATGTTGAAAAACTTGCTTAGCAGTGGTTCAGTCCAACAGGGATTCCCACAGGAGTTTTCCATGGTCTGGGGCATTTTCTAATAGTGATTCAAGCGATTTAGCACACATCTGTGCTTAGCATCTTTACAGTAGGGTTGTTCAGCAGTTTGGAGGACTGGATCAGAATGAAAAACATAGTCTTGAGCAAATGGTCTCAAATTGATCAATGAATTACACAACAAGTGTGAAGTGCATACTTAGGGCAGAAGTAAAATGCATGCATACAGAAGGGGGGTTAACTGGGCTGGCAATAATAAAGCAAAGAAAAGCTCTGGGAAGTGTGGTGAATCAGAAACAAAATGAGCCAGCACCATGGTAATATTACCAAAAAAAAAAAAAAGGGCAAATTTGTTATGGCTGTGGTAATGGAAGTGCTTGACAGAAGGTAAAAGATGTAATTATTTTATTTTACTCAGCAATAGTGAGATTTTAGCTTGAGTAATCTACTATCTTGGTGTTCCATAAATGAAGAAGTAGCCCCAGCAGCAGTCATATGATACAAGCTAATTTGAAGTGTATTGCCAGTTAGGCCTTGTTATGGTCACAGAAAAAGTTACGGAAAACTAAAATTTACTAAAAGTAACTGTTGCTTCTACATCTAAAAAAATTTTCATGTTCCTAGAGTGTTGCCTTCTCAGAAATGGTTGTTTAATGGAATAGGAAAGCTTGCAATTATTGAGGAAACTTGGAGCAAGTCTTCAGAAGAACAAAAAGAATTATGAAGGGTTTATAAAATAAGGTATCAGCAGATGCTTTTAATGGTAGGTTTGACTCTGTCATCTGAATCATCTAGATGTCTCTCCTCCAATTCCAGCTCAGTGGTGTGTACTTTAATGTTATTCCAGCTACTTTTTACTTCAGTTCTATAAATAGTATTTTTAATTTTATGTGAACATGCATTCATAAACGTACTGGAGAAGTACTAACCTCCCTCTACTTCATTTGGACTCTGAGGAAAAGTTCCTAAACATTATGGTTCATTTTTTTCTTTGCCTTATACATCACCTGTGTTTTGGACAGGGTCTTTTCATTTCAACAGTCAATCTACCAAAAATACCTTGATTTTAAAATCTTAGACAAATTACTCTTGTCCTACAAAATAACACCGGAATAGTTGGTCTGAAATTGGAAATCACATACATCTGGTAAGCTTAGTAATGCCTGCTGGCTGCCTGTCTGGTACACATGCAGAAAACATGGTTTACTCTTCAGTGCAGTCATGTACCATGCAAGCTTTATTTCTCTCTAGGGTTTTCAGAACGTAAATACAGGAGACCCTGCTTGTATTCTGCTGTAACGTGAGCAGTCATAGTTAATACCTGTGTGCTGCCTTGGGACTGTTTCTCCCTATTCTACAGACCAAGACATTTTGGGAGAAGTGGTCTTCAAAACATGAAAATGGATCTCCATGTGAAATCTACAGCTTATCCACCTTTTTCTCCTGACTTGTTTTCAGTGGTTCAAACCCATCTCCGTTTCTAGCTGTGGAATTGATTTCAGTTAACAGGCTATTCCTGTTTAGCAATTTCTCATCATTGTTAGCTTTGTAAAAGTGTTAAATAATTTACTATCATTGTGGAACTGTTTGCATTCACTCCTATGTGGTTCTAGAGGTGCTGTCTTGAGCAGATTAGACTACAGGGTCAGAATTAAGATAGAGGAATACCTTATGTCACTCATATCTCATATTTGTGAGTAATGGAATCCAGGTCATTAATTAACTGTAAAATATTTAGAGTTGAATAAAATTGTTTTATACAATTCCCACCCATCCATCACCTTCCATAGCTAAAAAACCCCTACTTACGCAGTTGAAGTAAAAGCTTGGTTCTAAATGTTCTAAATCTTCATTTGTATTGGGTCTAGAGTGCATTGCCCCCAAAGAGACATATTTCTTTCCTGAAAATTCAATGTCTAGAGTACCCGTATCTAAGTACAGTTATTCTCAGACTAAGCTTCCAAAACATTCGCAAGTTTCTTTCACATGACTAGTGATGTAAATACAAATAATGCTTTTAATGTCAGAAGTTGTAAATTACTGAAAAATAATTTTCTAATTTATGTGTCCTCAGTGTAACTTAAGAACACACGTATAATTTTTATTTGTGGGGGCCAGGAAAAAAAGTCTGTTATTTGAATTGCAGTCCTGGAAGGAGGTAGTAGGCCTTCTTCTGGCCATGCATGTAACTCTTCTACTACTTTGCTAAGGAGTCAAGCCCCTAACATGAAATCTATAACAAACTCTCAACCACACAATCTTGGCAGTTTTCCATCTGTGATGTGCAGAACCTAGAAACCTCTGAAGTGCTGCCAAAAAGTCTGTGAAAGGGTATATAGGGAAAACTAGAAGAACTGTCAGCAAGATTACAGTTACTATGGGTGAGGCCATGTCTCTCTCCATACTTTTTTGGCAGGTTGAGTGGAGTGCTCTAAATGTAAAAACAGGGGAAAATGCATTTGCAGGTCTCTTAGCTTCTCAAAAGAACAGTTTCTCTCTAATTCCTATTCCTTTTACTAGCCAGAAAGTGGATTATGCAGAAAATCTGTGCTTTAAAGATTACAGTATGTGACTCGTCTATAAGCAATTCATCATTTTTTCAGTAAGATAGGATAAAAGTTTACTTTTAAAATCTGTGAGATAAAACACTTAGCAAATTAAAAGTATAGGAGAAGTGGGAGAATGTAAATCCAAGAGACCCTTGGTTTTTTTCCCCCTTCTAATCGTAGAAATTGTGTATGATTTTCTTTAGTGATACTTTCTTGGTTTACCACCTAAATGGCATGCGAATTTGAAACTCAAAACAACTTTAAAAATGTGGAGCATACTACTTTAACACCATTTTATTCAGGAAGAGCTTCTTTATGTCCTCAGAAAAAGTTTATTTATAAAATAATGAAGTTCTGCAGGGTGTATGTAATGATAGCAAAGGAACTTATTGTAACCTAGTTTTTAATAATGGAACTATAATTAGAGCTCTCACAAGAGATATGTCTAGTCCTGGGTATGATAGCTTATGCTCAGATCTCAACTTTTAAAATTTGAAATAGCTGAAACCTTTGTTTATAAATGAAACACAGAATCTTAACTATGTGTTTTGGGAGAAGGCAAATATCATCCTATTTGCCCTCAAATATAGCAGCTCTCTGCTGGAATTTTGAAACAGCCAGAACAATGACATTAACAATGCCTGCATCCCATTTTATATGAGTTTACGTTGCCTCACTGGTTAAACATTTTTAGTTGTTCTTTGCAAATAACTTCAAAATACAAAGCATTACTGAAGATAGAAATGTTCTTTACTTGCATGTTGGAAAGAGCTTGTAAATAGCAATTAATTTGAAAATGAAAACTCCAGCACCAAAAGCATCCACCCCACCCTAAAAAGGAAAGAGCCTACTCCTATGACTAAGGAAATATTGGTAATTTATTTTGTTCCCTCATTATGGGGAGAATGTGTCAAAGTAGTGACGGTTTTAATGTCTCCAAGTAAAGTACCTGTTGTGAGTACAGAGAAGACAAGCAGCTAATCATTGTGAGTTTCGGCAGCTTGAATGTTAGGTTACACCCTTATGGATAACGTGAGGTCAACAGCTCTGCCTGTAAGCGGTTTTCATAATAGAATGCTAATCTGTGAATAAGATTTTTCAACATTAAAAACCGAATGTTCATAAAATTGCTTGTAAATTCAGAGGTTTAAATACATTGCCCACATTTCTGTTACAAAAGGGTAGAAAATTCCACTACATAGTCAAAGAAACATTAAACATAACAGTACACTATTTTTTGTAAACACTGAAATTATAAATCATTGACCAGGTAGGAGCATGAGTCAGAAGTGACTGGTAGATTTTTTGTGGAAAAAAGTGGGTAATTTTTTGTGGCTTTTCTACCTCATGCTTCGGTTTTCCTCCTGTTGTTATTGAAGAAGGCAGAATATGAAAATAAATTTAGAGATATCCAATATTTCATTACTTAGCTTTATGGAAAACCAAGATAATTCAGTAAGTAATCCTTTTAATGGATAATTTAAGTTATAAAAAATGGAAGCTTTTCGTAGGCAGGTAGAAATATTAAGTGGTAGTTCTTTGTGTGGTGACTGTGGAATTAGATTCCCATTCTTGTAGTGATTGAGTGAAGAAACATAGTAAAAAAAGCAGCCTGTGCCAAAAAAAGGTAAGGTTGACAGCCTAATTTAAGATACAGGTGGACAGTAGAATAACAGTCAGCAAAATTAAATACACATTTTACTAATTAAGTTGTTTGGAATAGCAGCTAGATGTTCAGGCAACTGGTATATGCAGGGTTAGGAGCACAGAAGGGGGTATTGCTTACCACTTCAGTTGAACTAAGTAACAGTCAAAATTACCTCCTAATTACTCAGTGTTTGTATGTGGCTTATATGATGGGAGGTGTGGTGACGGTCTCAGTTCTTTCCCTCTTGAGTTCATGGACAACCTGAAGTTATTCAAGACTCCTATTCACCTCGGTGGCCCTTTGCGATTGCAGATTAAATGCCTTCTGCATATCAGATAACAAAAAATACTGTTACAAATGAAATGTTTACTGACTGAGAGGGCTTTAATCTAGATTTGGAGCGGGGAGGGGATAAAACCAGGCTCACTAGAGTTGAACCTAGGGGTAGCGTGCCAGAGTTGAAATCGATAGCCCAGCTCAGGTGCATCTACACCAATGCACGCAGCATGGGCACCAAACAGGAGGAGCTGGAAGCCATTGTGCAGCAGGACAGCTATGATGTAGTTGCCATCACAGAAACATGCTGGGATGCTTCTCATGACTGGAGTGCTGCAATGGATGGCTATAAGCTCTTCTGAAGGGATAGGCAAGGAAGGAGAGGTGGTGGGGTGGCTCTGTATGTTAGGGAGTGTTTTGACTGCATAGAAATCAAAGATTGTGAAGACCAAGTAGAGTGCTAATGGGTAAGGATGAGGGGGAAGGCTAATGAGGCAGATATCTCGCTGGGAGTCTGTTATAGACCACCCAGACAGGACGAAGAGACAGATGAGACATTCCATAAGCGACTGGCAGAAGTCTCACATTAACTGGCCCTTGTTCTTGTGGGGGACTTCAACCTACCGGACATCTGCTGGAAGTATAACACGGCAGAGAGGAAACAGTCTGGGAGGTTCGTGGAGTGTGTGGAGGATAACTTCCTGACACAGCTGGTGAGTGAGCCCACCAGGGGAGGTGCCTTGCTGGACCTGCTGTTTACAAACAGAGAAGGTCTTGTGGGAGATGGGGTGGTTGGAGGCCGTCTTGGGCTTAGCGACCATGACATGATAGAATTCTCAGTTGTGAGCGAAGTAAGGAGAGGGGTCAGCAAAACTGCTATCATGGACTTCCGGAGGGCAGACTTTGGCCTGTTCAGGTCACTGGTTGAGAGAGTCCCTTGGGAGACAGTCCTGAAGGACAAAGGGGTCCAGGAAGGCTGGACAGCCTTCAAGAAGGAAATCTTAAAGGCGCAGGAGCAGGCAGTCCCCATGTGCCGTAAGAAGAGCTGGCGGGGAAGGCGACTGGCCTGGCTGAACAGGGAGATTTTGCTGGGACTCGGGGAAAAGAGGAGAGTTCATCACCTCTGGAAGAAGGGGCAGGCAACTCACGAAGAGTACAAGGATCTCGTTAGGTCAAGCAGGGACAAAATTAGAAAGGCAAAAGCCCAGCTAGAGCTCAGTCTGGCCACAGTCATAAAGGATAATAAAAAATGTTTTTACAAATATATTAACAACAAAAAGAGAGGCAAGGAGAATCTCCATCCCCTACTGGATATGGCGGGGAACATTGTCTCCAAGGACGAGGACAAGGCTGAGGTACTTAATGCCTTCTTCGCCTCAGTCTTTAATAGCCAGTCCAGGTATCCACAGGGTATTCAGCCCCCTGAGCTGGAAGGTGGGGATGGACAGCACAATACACTCATAATCCAGGAGGAAGCAGTTAAGGACATGCTAAACCACCTGGACACCCACAAGTCTATGGGGCCTGATGGGATCCACCCGAGAGTACTGAGAGAGCTGGCGGAGGAGCTTTCGAAGCCACTCTCCATCATTTATCAGCAGTCCTGGTTAACAGGGGAGGTCCCAGAAGACTGGAGGCTTGCCAGTGTGACACCCGTCTACAAGAAAGGCCGGAAGGAGGATCCTGGGAACTACAGGCCTGTCAGCCTGACCTCTGTACCGGGGAAGATTATGGAGCGGTTGGTCTTGAGAGTGCTCACAGGGCATGTGAAGGACAACCAAGGGATCAGGCCCAGCCAGCATGGGTTCATGAAAGGCAGGTCCTGCTTGACCAGCCTGATCTCCTTCTATGACCAGGTGACCCGCCTAGTGGATGAGGGAAAGGCTGTGGACGTTGTCTACCTGGACTTTAGTAAAGCCTTTGACAGCGTCTCCCACAGCATTCTCCTGGAGAAACTGGCGGTTCGTGGCTTAGACAGGTTTACTCTTTGCTGAGTGAGGAACTGGCTGGATGGCCGAGCCCAGAGAGTTGTGGTGAACGGTGTTAAATCCGGCTGGCGGCCGGTCACAAGTGGTGTTCCCCAGGGCTCGGTTCTGGGGCCAGTCTTATTCAATATCTTTATCGATGATCTGGATGAGGGAATCGAGTGCTCCCTCAGTAAGTTTGCAGATGACACCAAGCTGGGTGGGAGTGTTGATCTGCTGGAGGGTAGGAGGGCTCTGCAGAGGGAACTGGACAGGCTGGATCAATGGGCCGAAGCTGGTTGTATGAGGTTTAATAAGGCCAAGTTCCGGGTCCTGCACTTGGGTCACAACAACCCCATGCAATGCTACAGGCTTGGGGAGGAGTGGCTGGAGAGCTGCCCGGCGGAAAGGGACCTGGGGGTGCTGGTTGACAGCCGGCTGAACATGAGCCGGCAGTGTGCCCAGGTGGCCCAGAAGGCCAACAGCGTCCTGGCCTGTATCAGGAATAGTGTGGCCAGCAGGAGTAGGGAAGTGATTGTGCCCCTGTACTCGGCACTGGTGAGGCCGCACCTTGAATCCTGTGTTCAGTTTTGGGCCCCTCACTACAAGAAGGATGTTGAGGTGCTGGAGCGTGTCCAGAGAAGGGCAACGAAGCTGGTGAGGGGTCTGAAGCACAAATCTTATGAGGAACAGCTGAGGGAACTGGGGTTGTTCAGTCTGGAGAAGAGGAGGCCAAGGGGAGACCTTATCGCTCTCTGCAACTGTCTGAAAGGGGGTTGTGGTGAGGTGGGTGTTGGTCTCTTCTCCCAAGTAACTAGTGATAGGACAAGAGGAAATGGCCTCAAGTTGCGTCAGGGGAGGTTTAGATTGGATATTGGGAAAAATTTCTTCACTGAGAGGGTGGTCAGGCATTGGAACAGGCTGCCCAGGGAGGTGGTGGAGTCGCCATCTCTGGAAGTGTTCAAAAAACGTGTGGATGTGGCGCTTCAGGACATGGTTTAGGGGACATGGTGGTGCTGGATTAGTGGTTGGACTTGATGATCTTGAAGGTCCTTTCCAACCTAGTGATTCTGTGAAATATTTGAGGCACAGAGAGACTATACTACAGTAAGTCTGGCATCTGATAGAGAAGTTTGTAGTGCAGCTTTTGCTTACACACTTACTCAGTTTTCTGAGCTGTCATTCACAATGACTTCAAATCAATACAAATTTAAATTTTAAACAATTTTAAAACTAACAATTTTAAAACCAAAATGAATTGAGAATGTTGAAGACTGGGAGGGGAATAGTCTGGTGAAGCTTTGTGAAGAAAAGAATAGTTGCATTTGTCAAATTTCTTTAAGATTTAGCTTCTATAGGAATGTGCTAACTACTGTGACTAATTACATCAAACTCCATCAGAGGTACCATTTGTTTAGCCATATTTCTGGACTAGAATTAATAATCAAGAAAAGCTGAAGTAAACAAATCACAAAAACACACATTAAAATGTTCAGTTTTAGTCCTGTCCAGATTGCTATCTTTATAACTAACCTGTAGGTCAAATGAGGACAGCTGCTTAGATGAGTGAGTGACCGGTAGGAAAATTAGAATTAAATCCTGTACTGAGAGGTTCAGATCAGTGAAGCTCAAGTTTCACTGATGTCTGCTGGAGGAGTGCTGTATTTTCTAAAAGCAGAACACTAGTTGCATATGCATGTCTATGAGAAGACTAGAAAAGATGCTTAGCAGTTTCACATGATAGAAGTAATCAGTAGGGTGTGCTGGTGTTGTAGGATTTCAGTTATAGAATTGAGTTCTAGAGAGTACATCAACACTGGCTTTGCAGGACAAACTTTAATATCTTTGTAGACAAGTTCAGAAAAGTTCATTTATATAGCTGTGGTGCTTTAGCCATTTACACAGAATTTAGTGCCTGCACAAAAGCTTATTGGAGAAACAGTAAATAAAAGTTTGCTGAGCTCCACGTTGCCGCAGATTAGCCTGCAGCAATTCCCAGCCAAAAGCATTTGCATCTAGCTCTGTATTTTTACAGTATGTTGAACCAGTATCTGACACTCCAGTGTAGATGTATTCTCAAGCTGTGCAATTCAACCAGTCTTTATCACTGTTTTCAGCTAAAAAACAGAAATCAGACTGAGCTCTTCCTATGTTATCTGATACCTAAACTATTTTGCGTTAAGGTAGAATTTAACGAGGCAGGAGGTAGTTGAACTTTTTTTTTAATACCAAATGCAAACTAGATGCGCTTGCACTCATCCTCAATTACAAAAAAAATTAAAAAAAATATATATTAAATTAAGAATTAATTAACTTACTGAGAAATTCTCCTGAAAAGAGTAATTGTTGTCAAAGTAAATGAAGGTTGAATGCTGACCCCACTCCAGGCTTTGAGGAATAGTACAACTGAGCATCCAACACTCACTAATAACCAGTGTTGCATCTACCAGGTCACGAAGCAGCACGTATTGCAATTTTACTGCTGACACTGCATATTCACACTACCCCTTGCTTCAGAAGAATCTAGTTTTGTGCTCATATCTTTTTCCTTATTTGGGTCAGTAGAGTCATGCTAAATTTCACCCCCAAAAAAGTTGTGTTTTATTTATCTAAGGAACAGTAATTTGGAGACAAATGTCAAGGAGCATCAGGTATCAGGTGAAGAACATTCATTCCAGGACAAACAGAAGATGGATTGTTAGTAAAATTTTGAAATAGTGTCTGTGGCAAAACCCTGACCAAGTCTTTAATGTCTGCATATTAAAAGTGAATATGGGAGATGTCAAGTCAATTAATTAACTAAACATTGATAAGACCTTTGGAGCAGCCTCAGAATTTATTTTTTTTTCCCCTGAAAGAAAACTTTCAGAAAATCACACAGATGTAAAATTGTATCATTTGTGATAAATCTGAAAAAATTCTAGTTGGTATTATTTGATGTTGGTAAAACACCACAACTGGTATTCATCCATCTTAAATATCTAATTAATCTGTTCTGTGTCTCTGTTGCCAGCATTTTTAAGTGCCACAGTGAAAGTAATGACAAAGAGCAGTTTACTAATGTGGGAGCCAAATGACTTTTCTCTGCTACAGTGTGGCAAATAACCAGAGTTCTCATTGAAGATTAATAGTGCTTAACTTTGCTTTCCAGCTCTGTGTGATCAACACTACCCTTGGGATACATACTGTTTTAAAATACCAGGCTTTCTTATGCCAATAACTTTTTTTAATATGTCTTGCAAGAGCACACCAAAGCCACATCATGTCTATTCTGTATTATTACAGCAAAAGCTTTTAATCTTTTTTTTTTTTTAAGCCAAATGATGTTTAAACATGGTATAGAAAACACATTTGCATTGTAAACTGTTAAGTGATTTTCCTTTTTTGGTTTTCTCTAGAATACATAAGCAAGTGTCAGGCAAAACACACACTCAGAATTATTTGCGTTGATATATAGTAAATTACCTGTTAGGTCTCCATATTCTGCATCTTTCTTTATGATGCAGTAAAATGGGATACATGCTGTGTGAATATTTATTATGTTTCAAATAAATTTCCTTTGGAATGAAAAATAACTTAAAAATTATTTTTACTGTACTTCTTAAGGTAATGCCAGTGACAATATTGCCATTTATTTTACTCAGAATTTTGCTCCAGAACTTCTGTTATCGATTAATATATTTTTATAGATTTTTTTTGTATGACCAAGAAAGTTACCATGAACGGAATGTTGCCATGAGCAGAAACAGACACAGTTTAAAGGCACAAATATCTTCATACTTTGAATTTTTGCACAAAATATCAACCCTGTGTGAAAGCTTTCAAATTTGTAAACTTGATGAGTTTTTATATTTTGCTTCCAAAGTAATTTTTCAGCTTGCTGTTAGCAAAATACTTAGGGCATGTCTGCCTTATCAATTTAATATTTATCAATATTTAACTCTGCCCAGTGTAGAGGCCTGGATGTTGGCAGGGATTAAAACAGAGGATTAATCCCTTTGTACTTACTTTAAAAACAAGGAACACCAGAAGCTGAGTGGTGTCTCAATGTGGTATGAAAAAACAAAGTGCCGTTAAAGAGGGTGGTCTCTATTTTCTCTGTTCCTGCTATCATCAGAAGCACGAGCCTCATGACCCACTGTGGCAGTCACACAGCTGGAGATGCCTTGAAAACTGTCAGTACAGAAAAGAATCCTTTCACTGAAAACCTAGAAGGGACAAAAATGTATTTGGTTATGCTTCAAAGACATGAAGGTAGATGTTTGAGGTTAACGAAAAACTAATGGGACTATCTTTATATTGTTCTGGGTCACTTTTTTTTTTAAGCTGATGTTTAAACAGTGAAGGATTTATTATAGCTGCGTGAGGAGATGGGGTTCTCTAATGTTTTTCCTCCATAACATTCTCCCATTGCCACGAGACTTTACAACTTGGCCTGATGGGTTTTTTCTTTTTTTTTTTCCCCAAAATGTCTCAATGACTGCAATTAAAGAAGACAGCTCTTGGAGAGCAGAGTCATTTTCACTTTGATGAAAAATGAAACTTCTCCTTCCACTTAATTATCTGCAAGTCTCTTGGTGGAGCTGTGGTTACTGGCCGTGTCTCTCGGAAGACCTTTTGCTTATAACCGAGACTCACTTCTGTCTGCTCCCTTGACTGCACAAGCAGTGACATGTTTTCTCTGCTCTGCCTTAGTGGGCATAAATACAAAACTGGCTACAGTTCAGGAGCAGTTTTTCCTTGGGGACACAGTGGGGTCTGCATCCACCAGAACTTTGTAGCCATCTTGGAGCCTGTGGGAGCTCCAGTCCTGGCGCCGCAGGCACCCTGCCCATGTGCACAGCAGCCCGCGGCGGGGGGAGCCCGCGCTGGTCAGGAAGCATTACGGCTGTTGCTGCCACAGTCTAGTCACTGAAAATTATGTCATTCTCTCTACCTTTTGTTTGCCCATGCAAAGGTCATGTTTTCAAAAAAAAATCAAATTTTAAGGCTTAAAATATTTTCCATTAAAAGTGACTTCCCTTCCAAAATAATGTACAAGCCTATTACCTTAAACAACGAGCATCTGCATGACAAAACACTTTCACCATTAGAAATGTCTGAGTGAATAGAGACTACACTTTAAATGTTTTTGAGATAGTGTAGCATCCCCGACTTTTAATTTGAAACTTCAGATTGTATTAGTAAAATTAGGAAGGTAGACTAAAATATATGCATTTTTATTATGTTAAAATAATTTGTCTTTACATTCTTGTTTTTATAGACTCTTCTTGCAGAATGGCAAGGGCTTCCCTCAGATGCATTAGACATACCAAGCAAGCAAAGCAATCACTACTGTTGGCAACAGAGGGCACTCGACTTTCATTTCTAATATGTTTTACTGAGGGGGAAAAAAGTCAAGTGTGGTCCATTGAGTTCTTTCACCTTTTTCTTCTCACACTTGGACTTGCACTTCCTAGACTTTTATTCAAACTCTCATATTTTTTTGTTGCATTTACTTTAAGTAAAAACGATTAAAGAAAATTGAATACATGCTGTTCTCTTGAAGATGTTATTGTGTATGTATCGAGGGGGGGAATAGGAACATGCTAAATATAGCAAGCATTACAATATTGGTCTCAGTGGTGCATATGTCTAGCTTGCAAATTTGTAAACATTTACAAATTTACATGATTGTTGCTGGTAGTAGACATCATCATTTCCGTGCTCAGAATTCATTACCATTATATCTAATCATCTTCAGAATCTCTTCATACAGGCTAATAAGGCTTTAGTAGATTTATGTTATACTTAGACTGAAAGTTCAAAAATAAAAACAGGAGAAAAAAACATTTTCGAGCTACTGTCCCCTCTTATCTAAATGCCTTCTTATGTAAACATATTGGAGCTCAAGCAAATCATACTGACCATTCCCCCTGCCTGCAAAAGAGGTATCACATGTCTAAAGTTCAATGGAGAGAGGAATAGAGAAGGTGCAAGCATGTACACTTAGGAGCAGTGCACCTAATCTCCCTTGAGCTTTCTACATCTCTTAAACAGATCCAGCATATCTCCTTGTGTCAGTGTCACATCATGTTAGCTGGTGAGGCTAAAAGTCAGGGAGTAATTTGTCTAATCACCAGCCCAACTGCACACCTGCACCCCTCAGGTAGGACCTCATGAGCTGCGGCTCTCCCAGGCTGCTCATGGTAGTGGGTATATCTTGTGCCTCTCAGACATACATACTTCTTTCTATAGGCTGCCTTTGACATCAGGAAGTTTGGCCATTCCTCCTATATGTTTAAATGCATAAAATATTTTTTAAAAAGCACATCTTGGAGAAAAAAGAGCCAAGCCACCAAAACCACAAACAATACCCTCCAAACCCCAAAGTATTCACTTTTGGGCAGACTGCATCCATCTTACAGACTGCATTCTTGCATGTCGATGTTTCAGTGTTGGTGATGATGAGCTGGCCCTACCCCAGTTCTGTAAGCACTTATATTTTTGCGTATCACTTTCTTTATTATGCTTTCCGATATCTGTATTGTGTACAAAGACTTCAGGTTCCTTTGAGGGGTGCGCTGATGGACATGATTTTACACCTGGATCAAATGCAATTTTCATTGAGGTTAATTTCTCTAAACCACATGCCTGTATTTTAGGTCCTACCTTGCCATGAAGACAGAATAAATAACTTTATGAAAGATGTTCTTATGGTAGAAGGGCATTATTAGCAATAATAACTTGATTTGTACAAGGTTGCAAATAACCATATTTGCACAAGAGCTTGCATATCTGCCTTTTACATATGAAGGGGCTGAGGCAGATCTCGGGGGTATTTCTGGACCAACACTTCAAGAGTATATATGATTTTTTTACCGATGATTACCTTGTTCTTTCTCTGATCATATGGTTGGGCTGTTTTGAAGGGTAAAAACTGTCATCTTGCACATTATAGCTGCACTTATTTCTCAAGAGCAGTGTCACAATTGACATATACACCCTATTAAGTCTTTGCTTAGACAGTCAGTAATTTAAAAAAAAAAAAAAATCCTCTTTTTTCTTGCTCTGGAAAGACTACCTAACTTGTTAATCTTTTTTCCTCAGTTTTAGTATCCCAGTCCAATTAAATATTGATATTCACATCACTGACTTTGCTAATACTTTCACGTTTTTCAAAGATCTACATGACAGGTGTTATTACACAGAATACCCATTTTTCTTTTCTATCTGCTTTTCACAGTACATTTGATTGATTTGCCAGTTTAAATCCCATCACATTTACTTCCTGGTAATATTAGTGTGAGTGTATATATTGCTGACTGAAAAATAGGATGCTGTTAATGTGCTCAAGTGCTTAGTATTGATTCTATTGAAATTAAGATTTCAGGGAAAAAGATAAAACAAGTAATTTCTTCTGTTCAGTCCAGGGCAGTTTTTAAAAAAATATATAAGGTTATTGAAAATCCTAAGCTATTGGTAACAATAAAATCCTCTCCATTAAAAAACAAAACTAAACAAACAAAACACCCTGACATTACTCCTTGCAAATAATAATAGTAAGTTGTAATTCCAGTTGGTTAACTTGAATCTGTTGAAAGTTATAAGAATTTAACAGACACAGGTAAGCACAGTTATGAAAAACATATTAAATAAGACTGTTCACCATCTTTTCTTTTTTTTTGCCTTGTCTTAGGCCTCAGAAGAAATCAATCTGTAAGGCTTTGTCTCTGTACAAAATAGAGTATGTATGTTCTATATATTCTATAATCTTAGAACAGAGTTATGTGCTGGATTAAAAAAAAAAGATGATGATTTACAAATGTGTTGATTTTTTTTTACTTTTTTTTTTCCTTTTCTCTGAAGTCCTCAAAAGTCCTCAGTGATCTACAAATTTGCATTTTAAGTCAAGGGCTAGTTTTCTTTGTGAAAAATTCACATAAAAGACACATCTAGCATTTGGTATAAGGAAGTCAGACGAGAGACATACTACAATCAGGTAAAAGCAACACAGTATATCACATTGGTAGAAACAGGGTTCTATTATAGGGATGCATTCAACTAATTCATCAAATATTAAAAGTCCATACTCAAAAAGAAGGAGTATTATCTTGCCACCCTGACAGCAATGACTCTAAAACACTAAGAAAGCTCAGACGGATTGCACTGAAATATCTCAATCACTGTCTCACAGATTTTGTAAATGGGGTGTATGCATATGATATAAACCCTAATTTTTTGGGCATTGTAAGGGAGCCATTCTTAAAGGAACTAGTCAGAGCTTGCAGCAAGAGGAAAAGCAAGTCTTAATTCAGTCCTGGACAATACACAAGGCTGTTGCAGTCAGTAAGGTTTTCTGTAACTCTGACAAATATGCATTTAAAAGTGGTGTCTTCATAGACGTAAGCAAGACAAATTAAATCCACATGGTAAGATTTAAATTAAAAAACAGGAGCATTGTTGAAAAGAAGATGAAAAAGGAACTCAAAAGAAGAATCAGTGTTCTGTAGCAATGGGCACCTTGGAAGACCCTATTGGAGTCCTGCAGTGAACACACCTTGAGAGGTGTATCACCTATCAAAATCAAAACCTACCTCTGTTTAAGAAAAAAGAGCAGATTAAAATATATTCCCTTAACTCGGTTATGCAAGGTAAGTAAATTCAGCAGAAAACAATGAAGATACGTGGCAAATTTGTATGCATATATGAAATATATGGAAATGCGTATTATATAATTACAAAATGAAAACAGAGATAGAAAGACACAAACACAAAATCAAGAACAAAGACTCCCCCAAAGAAACATTAATAGAGAAATGACCTATGAAGGCAAAAACTTACTTAAGTTCATCAGTAAAGTTTCAAGGAATAGGTTTCTGAACAGGACTTGCTGAAGTACAGTGGTATACAGTCAGTGCTAGAAATCACTTTTTAAAAAAAAATAATAACAGTATAAAATCTCTCTATGTAAGATTATCAGATTTGATGTTTTACCATCTCATTTCATATGCTTTTTAATACTGAGGCAGCAGTCAAGCAGTTGCTTCTAATATTTTTGCCTACAGGAAAGACACAGTAGACCTTTCTTTTGTCATTTTGTGATCTTCTAACTTCCGCTTAGGTCAGCGTAGAACTGAATTGACCTATGCTCTCTGCACTAATTCTTCACACAGGTTAAATGAGTGTTTGTATTCTTACCTGACTCTCTTTTTAAGAAATGTTACATATTATTTTATACACTGTATTAAGAGCAATGTTTATATCTATTAAAAGAGTTAGGATTAAGTGATGCATCTCCTGGAAGCAGTTAGAACTAAAAGTATGAACTCCACAGAGTGGGAATTATATAAGAATAAGGAAAATGGAAAAAAACTGGATTGGAAATTTGCAAGTAAAACAATAATCAGGGAGTTCAAAACACTGGGTTTTGGTTTTGGTGTTTTTTTGGAGGCTGGTGGGTGTGAACATTTTTATGCTAACAGCTCAAAAATTAGTAAATGCAAGCATTTTCCAATGGCTCATAAGGAGGAAACATGCCAGGGAGCATACAGCAGGCTGCTAGATGATCAAGTTGTAAACAGGGCAACTAAAACACTGCACCTTAAACTGATTTGCAGAGAGAGACTGATGGTTGAAGTGAATGACAACTAACAGAAGGCCATGTGGAGTTGTGCTATTCTTTATCACATAAACCAATATTCCAGTTACTGTTACTTATCTTATTATTAATGTCTCAATCATACAAAATCTGTATCTTGCCTAATATGATGATGTCCTTCATAGTCATGCAAACATGAATCACATCAGCTCATTTGTGTACTGACCCGTTACCACAGAACCCACCACCTCTTCAGCCATCGGTGACAGCAGGCAGTCATGGTCTCCCATGAGGCCTGGCAAGTGATGGGGTGAGGGTGCCCATGCAGCTGGTGGTGGTGGTGCTGGGTGAGTGTTGATCACAAAGTACACTTTTACAGAGCTGGACCGGGCTCTACACATACAGCTTCTAGCCTTGGTAGATGGCTCCACCCATGGTCACCTCTGGGCTCTCCAAATATGATCTTCCACAGCTAGTCCTTATTTTGGTGACCTCTGGTCTAGGAATCCCATGGATGTCTGTCAAGTATTTCCTCATTTATCTTGCCATGATTTTATCAAGTTGTCATTGGTTTCCACCAGACAGTGTGTTTCCAAGTTAAACAAATCCACTTAAAAACAAACAGCTGCTTTTTGTTGTTGGTGGTGTAACACTCAACATCACGCTCTGGTTTGTGTGATTGTCTGGGGCAAAGTTGAAGTGGTACGTCAAGGCTATGCATGCTATCCACAGGAGCTCTCATAGAAGTTTAGGTAACAGCCTATTATCTAAACAAATTGTTTCTACTTTTGCTTACTGTGAGGGAGCCTAGGAAGCCTTAATACCTTAAGCATTAATACCTTTCTTTACACAGCATGATTGTGAGGATCTGTCTTAATTTCAGAGGCATTAGAAGTCACCTCTTCTAAAAGAAATAAAAATACATTGCTTGCTGCAATGTATATCCTGAGAAATTGAAATATAAAACTGTAAGCCATTAATTGATTTGTAATCTGTGATTTATTTCAACCTTATATTCAAAGGAGGGTGTTAATGATGTTAATATTTTAAAACTTTTTTGTCTATTTCTTTATCTGGCAGAAATGGTGCAAATTAGTAGACATGTGGATAAATCTGATATAATGGAGAAGAGTTAGTGTAGTCTTGCAAAGGCAGCATACCTCACAATTGCATTAATTCTTCAAGGGAATCGGTAAGAATATATACATATGACTGAAACAGAATAAGTGGGTATCTGTAAATATTTGGATTTTTTTTTTCTTAAAAGATGAAATGAAGAAAAGTCATGTTTCAGAAAGCTGCTGTTAGGAAACAAGATAGACATGAATACAGTTTACAGAACGGAGGGAGATTAGCAGTGGAGTTGCATGCAAATTTCCTTTGAGATGATGGTTATAGGGTAAAGGAATGTGGCAAACGTACTGATGGTTCAGAATCATTCAGGTTAGATAAAAACAACCAAAGGCTTGCAGAAGGATTACATGATACTGAATGGCTAGGTGGTTAAATGTCAGATGGTATTCAGTATTTGTTTACAAAAAGAAAAAACACTTTAATAGATAAAGCGTATGTCACTCCTTCCTTTTTGCATACTATATGTCCTAAATGAGATGTTACCACTCAGAGCTGTCTACACAGCGAGTCAGCTATCTTTTTCTATGAAGTTAAAAAAAAAAGTCACTTAGCTTTTGACTTTTTCATTGAAAAAGCTTGAAACATGTCAGCATGAAATGTAAGTCCATTTTGAATATTCTGAACATTATGGAACAGAACCTTGTCTTGAGAAATTCTTAACCATGATTTAACATAATTAGGGCATTATTCCTGAGCACTATGTGATTTTACATTTGTCATATGCTTATATTCTGTTCTTAAGGATTCTGTTCAGGCCACCATCAGAATTGGATGAACTTAGAAGAGCCCTTGGTTTGCCCAAAATAGCGATTCTTATTTTACTCACTTCTAATAATTTCATGCTAATTATGCATTAAAATATTCAAGGTTTTTTTTTTCCCAGGAAATGAGAATCACTTCCCATAGTGAGATACTAATGACGCTATATTTAGAATAACATAAAAACGGCCCTCATAGGCACAGAAATAGTGACCCAAAAGCTGGAGGCTAGGTTGAGACTCCATCTGTGACAGAGTAATTAATGCACTCCAACTCACTTTTGGGCAGGTGAGGGAATTCAGTGTATTGCGAGGCAGGAGTAAATGCAGAGCTTGAAGGACAGATGTATTTATCTCTATGTAATGCCCAGCTACAAGTGGCTGGCCCAGGAAGTGGTCTGTGGTGATTTATTCTCTTTAACTGGCCCAGCCCCAAAGCTGCTTGCGCACCACCTCTTCTACTCTTTGCTATCCAAACCAAACGTGTGAAATGCATCATATCCTTCGTCATAAATTTAAGGAGAGATTCTATAATGTGAGTCTGTGTTTTGATTCAGGCTCAAACTGAGAAGGGCTTTGCAGGGACTAGGGTCCAGGTCGGAGAGTTCGAGGTGACTGTGCCTGATGAAGCAGTCTCTCCAAATTAGAGGTCCAGAGTGGAAAGCCTGGCAGTAACTAGCAAAAACGTGAAGGTATGGTAGCCCTGGGTAGGGTACATTGTTGTAAAGAAATAGGACAGATGATACAGTGCTAAAAAACTGTTAAACGGAACATAGAAATTGAAATAAACATGCCACTGTTATAAATCTGATTATGTAAGAATAAGAAACAAATCTCATGATGATGAACATCTGAAAAGTGAGATTGCTGAGATTTGAGGTAGAGAAAAGAAAAAATACAACTCTGATGTGTCCTTGAGCCTGCCTTAAGTTACCAATTCAAAATCTGTTTTCTATTTTTCCTTCTATAAATACTGTAGAAATTAAGGGTAGAATCCAAAATGATCTCTCTGTGTATATCCCAAAATAGTGGAAACGCAGTTAATAGTCTCACTGAGTTCTAGCTGATACCAGAATGCTTCTTAAATTGGTTTGGAGACCTATTGTGTAAGCTTTGACTAAACATCTCCAAACATTAAATGCTTGCTTAAACACAGAAGGAAAAAGAAAGGGAGAGGGTGGAAAGGGGGAAGTTAAACCATCAAAGCAGAAGCTGCTTTCCTCATAAAAATGCACCAAACTGTCTTCCCTGAGAATCTGGGATGGTGTGGTTGTCTTTTTGGTATTAATTTTCTCATTTGCACTTAAAAATCCTATGTTGGATTTGATTTTGAAAAAGTTGTTTGAATATGAGGCACTGTGACTACTATGTTCTGTTTATTTATTACAGTAGATGCTTTTTATTAACTTCTCAGGAAATAACGGAAATACCCTTGAAAACCTCTAAATTTCAGAGCCCTAAGCTATACTCTGTGACCTTCTACACCATGCTAAGCTATTCAGTTAGGTTTCCCCATTAACCAAAGGGAGGAAACCGGTGTTAAACAAGCTTTATTTTTTCCCTTGTGTTTTTCTAGTTGAGTGAAGATGTATTCAGCTTGTGGGCTGACAAGAAAGGTATGTGAAGAAGGTCAAACAGGTTACAAGCATCTTTTAAATTTTATGTTTCCCAATTCTATAAGACCATGAGCAAAAAGTCTTAACAGAAAAAAATGCACCCTCTTTATGTTATTCTTTTACCTCTAAAGAAGAAAAACATATTTAATATCTTTCATTAGCTGCAATATCCTCTTCAAATTATCTAGGTCACTTAGGCCCATATACCAGTTAGATATTTTTAGCTTGGTGTTTGTTTTCTACTTCTGGAGAGTTATCCTTTTTCTAATTAAGCTTCCTGACACATTTTTTTTTTTTTTAAACTATATAGGCTGTGCATATTTGAGGTTTACAAGCACAAAGTTTCTTATGTCACTGAAAGATCCATGTTTACAATAATCTATACTTTTTGTTGATTTCATTTTTGTTTTTCTGGAAGGAGAATACTAGAGGACAGCATCCGATTAGGAGAAGTGGGCTTGTCTTGGTATGCAATACAGGTCTCCCTGGGTGTACAGTTAGACAAATGATGATGAATCTGTGTGCACGTATTTTCCTTTCTCGCAATATGTCTGCTTCCTTCCCTAGTTGTAAAAGTATCCTGCAGAGACAACTCTGCCATCTCCGAGTACGGACCTTGATGAATTGATCAGTGGGGCACAATACAGAGATCTCCGAGCTGGGGTCAGTCATAACAGGGGTGGAAATCAAAGCTGCATAGCTATTTTGTGTGCAATCAAGCTAGCTGTGAGGCAGCGTACAGCACAACATAACTGTGTCCGCATACTCTCCTGGAATGGGGAACGACGCTGGCTAGTTCTAATATATGTTGTAGTTGCGTAGATGGGGCCAAACACAACAGGCACCTAACTTTGGTTACAATTATTGGGTATAGCTTTGATGCAAGTATGGAGATATTCATACCACCTAGCACTGGATGTGTAACGTTGCCTAAGCAGGGCAGAAATTAGCAAGCTAGTCTTCCTAAGAGTCCTGTAGAGCAGAATAGAGGAGAGAGATGAATGTATTATTTCAGAGGGAATTGCTTAGTCTGAAAGCTTATGATAACTATGGGAATATAAGGAAATAAAAGTAGGAATCTTCTCTTCTGCTACTAACTGCCAGTGAAGAATGCATTATTTTGTAACTATCTTACTGTTTGTGTGATTAATGAATATACTGGTGGCAGAATATGATCTTGTGCATTCATGAATTTGCCTTTAGTTATAAACAGAATGAATGTATAAGTAATATAAAATTACTTTATTTGTTCCATACAAATGTTTCATTGAATTTTAATATTTTAATTCAAAATGGTATCACATGCTTCATCTAAACTGAAAACTGTCATTCATTGTTACATATCTTATCTACTAAACGATAGTGGGAAAAATTGTGAAAGTAATTGCAATTTTAACAATGTGTGCATATGCAATTTTATATTATTTTAAAAGCTTATACCATAAACTGAAATCATACTGTGAAAATATCAGAAGAGAATAGATGTATTGCATATTTGGTCTGCTTTGCACCTGGTGCATTGGATAATATATGGGAACTATATATGAAGATCTCAAACTAATAAGAAAACTGTGGAAAATACTCCATGTAATTACTAGTTTCTCCCATAATAAAGTTAAATAACTTTTTTTACCTCTGTAGAATCATTACGTTCAGATGATCATAGCACAGTTCACATTTTGAAAAGGGAAAGAGGCATGGTTTAACATTTCATGATGTTATGGTTTGCTTTTAGGATGATGTGTTCTAGTCTGTGTCAAATAATTTTAAGGTATTTGATATACATATAATAAATATATATAAAATTAAAAATATAATATAATAATAAAAACACCTTCTCATGAATTTTACAAAATAGTGGGTCATTGTTTCAAATGGTTGTTTCATATGACTTTATAATGTGAGTTATAATATGCTAGAGATAAATTTTGAATCTGTTACCTGATGAAAAATAAAAGTTTCTTTAAATATTAAATGCAATTCCAGCATAGAGTCAGATTGTTATCTTATTTTTAAATTAAATATTCTTAAATTTATTAAATACCTTTGTAGTGTTCATATTTGATTTTTCATGGAATTTCAGAAGTTCAATTATTTCGGGAAAAGCAAAACCGTAGGATAAAAAGGAAAAGCCAATGAGAATATAACTGAATAAAACTTGATTATACTGCAGATTTTGGTCCTGCAAACATACTTGCTCTATAAGTGTTCTTTGCACGTAGTAAATGGCAGAATATGTGTGTATTTGGTGAATTGGGATTTTGAAGTGTATTACAATATTTTACATGGATTTTTCACTTGGATTCCATTAGTTCAATTTCTTGGGTTATGTTTTTCTCACGTGTGCAAGTGTTTCTCAGTTATTTTGATAGTGACTTTTGCCTATGACAAGCAGTTCATCATTAAACTTATTTACTAGATATTTTAAAATTCCCTATGAAATAATAGTAGATGCTGAACTTAGTTTCTCCCAGGCCATAAGACGACAATTTAGATGCTTATCAGAAAGATGTGAAGAATTGTAGTTAAATGTCTTCAGGCATTGGCATGAAAGAGAAATGCTTACGTGGTTTTGAGAGCACAGAAGTACCTACTAAAATAAAAAATGAACGACTACAGAGTGAAAATTGCTCAGCATAAAAATGCTGCATTTAAAATAAAAACATATGCATGTCCCTAAAACCCTAGTTGAAATACTGGAGAAGCTGTGAAGTCTTGATATTAAACATAATCTTCAAATGTGTTTCAATATTGTGTGTGACTTTTGTAAGTCTGTTTCCATGTTATAATAGATCTCAAATGAGCTTAACCCTTGTTTTTCTAGAACAAAACTTGTTTTCATTTTAAGTTTGCCTGGTGTTTAAAATGAATCTGAGTGAAAAGCAGAAGGATAATTACTTCCAAGAGAGTTGTGAATGAAAATGAATTGGTGTAGCATGGAAATCTTTTAAGAAATCGGTCATCTGAGATAAGTTTGGTGACCCCAAGGTTAGTATATTTTTCCTGGAGCTTCAAGTATCTGGCTGTGGGCTAGCATTGTATATTGCTCACTAGATAAAAAAGGAAGAGGATCCTGTGGTCACTATTACGCAATACTGCTGCCTGTCTGACAAAGGGTGCCTAAATCTGTCATGGTAACTTGTAATGAAGGAAGAATACAGCTTGCCCTATCTAGTTTCAGTTAAGCTAGAGCTATTGCTTACTGTTCCCCATTGTATCTTTGGTATTTTCTGAAATTAAATGTCTGTTGTGTTTGTTTCATTTTCTCTTGAACGGAGACATTAATTTCTGAGTGTGTGTATATACACGCACAAACTCTATAACATGCATATATAATTGTTTCAACATTCCCTTGTTTTGCTATGTGAGCCCAAAAGACACTGAATAACTCAAAACTTGTTTTCAGAAAAGAGACAATATGTTCACACTGTCATTAGTGAAGAAATATATCACATCCGTAAAGCTATGTGAACTTTCATGCCACTCTGCCTTCAGTCATAAATAGACTTGAGGTGTTCAGAGGGCTGTCAGCTGAGTTGGAGAACCTGGTAATCCTAGCAATTGCAATGCTAATGTTCTTCTGAATGTGTGTGCTTGTACAAAGTATGGATGCTCTAAAACAATATCAACTGATAGAAGGTCTTCTGGAAAAACCTTTCAGTCTTTGAATTGTTTATCAGGTTTTTTTAAAGCCATTATCACCAGAGCGATGAGGAAAATTGCCTCATCCAAATTACTAAATAATGGACAATAAAACTCTTTGCGTGTAAAGACATTGACTCTCAACAAATTATTAAATACCAAGCTATAAAACTTTCCAAAAGTGAAGAGATTGACTCTCAAATCGTGAGTCTCAAATTCATGAGATACATGAATCAAAGTGTTCAATAAATCAATTACAGTTGAGTTAAATATTTGGGGACCCAGGTAACACTGTATCATTGTTGTAGCTGATGATGTGAGTCAGTTAATGATTATCAAGGAAAACGGAGTGGTGTTGATACTAAGAAAAAAATCATAGACTGAATTCATACTGAAAAATGTGAGCTTTCACCACCAACAATATCAGGGTGGTCAGTGTTTCAATGCTGAATGGCTTTATCTATGATGGCTTGAAAATGGGCAGTCAACATATATCTAAATATGAATGCAAGCAGAGTTTCAGAAGACTTTGAGGACAATTTAGCCCCTCTTCCAAATAATTGATACCTAGATTCTGTCCCCTATACTTAGAGATCCTTCATCTTACAGTACAAAAAGGATTTTTCTAGCCTTATCTCATTTATTAATGTGCAATCACACATGTATTAGGGACACATGTAAGCAATGTTCTCGGCTGAAACAAAGGAAAAGTTATAGAGCTGGAAATGTCCATCTATAGGCGTTTCAACTGTACCTTCAGCTCACTATTCCGAGTCCTGGGAGCTGCAAGGGAGAAAAATAATGCCTTGCTGTCTAAGTTAAAGTCCAGCATCTTTAACTGCAGATTGGTACCCTGACGTTTTGATACAGGAAAGAATGTCATGATTGCATTTAACTACAGCTTTGCAAGCAGCTTTTGGTTTTGTTTTCTAGAAAAAGATTAATATAATTGTCTTTGTGGTTGCAACAAAAAGTGAGGTGCTATTGTGCTTAATGCTGTACATTCTTCTACCTCCTTGAACCCCGAACCTAAAGGCATCCCTACATGTTTTATTCTGTCTTCATATATCACAGGAATTCAAAAGTCACCTTCATGGAGCTAAACACTGTAGATAAAACGCTTTTGTTTCACAATCTAACTTTCTAACTTTATATATATATATGTATGTATAACATAGAGAATGCAGGTGACTGAGGCACCACTACTGCCTCTATCCCTTGCAATGACAGGGCAGCAGTGAGGTCTAGGAGTCCTAGCAGGAAATGTGTTTTGGTTTGGCTGTTTTTGAGATGGGACATGGGATTGGAAAGTGAAATTAGTTGTCTTACGATCAGAGGATGACAACAAAGTCTGATATCTGTTTCTGCCAATTGCAGAAATAGTCAATATCCCTGTCCTGACAACTTAGTAATTAGAACAAAACATGACATAGGATCAGAATAAAAGAATGTAGTAGTGAGAAATTATGTGGGTCACTTCAATAACACTACAAAAAAAAAAAACCAACCCAAACCAAAAAACCCAAAAATTGAAAAACAGTCTAGTCTTGTGCAAAACTAGATGTTTCCTAATTATCTGAAGGCTCTATGTACGTTTTTAGTGGATCCTCCTTCTGGCTGCATCAAATATAAACTGCAGATCTTTGCTTCCACAGCCCTTTACAGCTTCTCTCTGCCCTACTTGACCTCTAAATAACGAAAGAGTAAACTCCTGCCTGTAATCAACCCATCCTGCCAAATTTTTCTATCTACTTGTTATATTTCTGTTCTGTACATTTTTGCCTCTCATATCAGAAAAGCTACACCTATATATCTACAAGTCCACTTAATTATCATTCCTTAAATCCTTTCTTAAGCACATCTTCAGGTGTTTAGGCATTCAGTGTTTGTTTGTTTTTTCTTTTAACATAATTCTTTTTAGTTATGCATGGTGTAGCTTGTCTGTTGCTTGTCCTGTTTCTTGTCTTATTTTCACGTTTTGCTCTATTGCATTTTTGTACACTGTTACATCTTTATTGTTACTCAGGCAGTGAGCTCTATAGGTCAGCAACTCTCTGGCGGTTTTTTTTTTCTTTATGTTTGTCCAGTGCCTATCCCAGTGGGCTTCTGGTCCAAGATTGATTCTTAAGTACTACAGTAATGCCAATTAGAATTTTAAATTGGGTATGAGTGCTCTTATATGACTCGTAGCAGAAGTTATAAATATTGACCTTGATACCTTGTTTGACTTTGTCTCAAATAATATTTTCCTCAGCAAGCTAGGAAAGCATGGGCTAGGTGAAACCGGGATAAGCATGCAAGACTTATTTTCTAGCTCAGTTGTGTTAGAAAGGATATACTGAATGAGGCTTGCATGCTTTTTTCCATTATTTTCATCAGCATTTTGAACAGTGGCAATACAGAATATCAATATCAAATGACAGTGAATTTATGGCGATTGGGGCAACTAGCTATTTGGAAGGTAGGGTAAGATTTGGAAGGAAATACATTGTTGCCAGTTGAAGCAATGGCCGGAAATAGACTGACTAGAAACTAGCATAAAGTGTCAGGTTTAACTAGGAATGAACAAGCACAGGGCGTGGAGTGACTGGCGATTCGCTGTGCAGCTTGTACCACAAAGCAAGCAGAAGGCAACATCACCATACAGCTGCAAGTAAGGCTGTCCCTGGAAGGCGTATGGAGAGCTCTCTCTAAAAGCACGTGTGCATTCACTGAAAACAAGCTCTCTCTTATCTCTAACACACCGTGACAGCCCAGTTCTGTGGGAGGGCCGCGGGGCAGCTGGCGCAGCCCTCGGGGCTGCTCCCGGCCCCTTCCTGAGGCGCAGCCTTGGGCCTGCTGCCCTCTCCTGGGCTGGGAGGGAGTCGTGGAAAATACTCATCCCGGATTGGCTGGCGTGACCGTAGCTGGTGCCTCCCGATAGGCTGGGGCTGTTGCTGGGGCTCCCAGCCTGCCCTGGTTCCCCCAGGGAAGGAAGGGCCCAGAAGGTTCACTTCCAGGCAGGAAGGTGCTCGGGGCGGGGGTGAGGAGTGGTACGGGGCACCTGGGGGATTTTTCCCCCTTTTGGGTGGAAGGAAGCTACTTTTATACCCAGAAACTATAAACACATAGTGAGAGGAGGTGTGACGCCAGGATGGGAATGAGGAGCCGCACTTTGTGTAAGTTTCGATGGTATCAATATTAATCCTTAACAGAGGGGATTATAGACACCGTTTATTTATACATCTATTTATAGATACCATTGAATCACTGTAAATAAAACCAGGCTGCAGATATGTGGCCTGGTGCTTCCCTCCTGTTTTTTAATCTGTAGCAATCAATTCCTCCTTGTAATGCCCTTCTAGCCTTGAAAGTGGCATGAAAAATAGTCTGTAAAGCCATGTTTTGTCTGTTCCAATGTGCTGCGTGCCTTGCTGTGCATACTCAGTGAAAAGGAGATTTCTATGTCTTCCTGTACATACTCAGTTAAAATGGTATGACAATGGCCTAAAAACACTTTCCCAAAGTTTACTGGGACATGCATGCAGACATAATGTGAAATCATACTTTCTGTAGTGGCCTGGGAGTGATAGATGAGGTCACAGAATCACAGAATAGTTTGGTTTGGAAGGGACTTTTACAGGTCATCCAGTCCAACCCACCTGCAGTGAGCAGGAGCATCTTCAACTAGATCAGGTTGCTCAGAGCCCCATCCAGCCTGACCTGGAATGTTGCCAGGGATGGGGCATCTACCACCTCTCTGGGCAACCTGTGCCCCTGTTTCATGAACCTCACTGTGAAACATTTCTTCTTAGAAGAAAATCTTCCTAGATCTAGTCTAAATTTACCCTTTTAGTTTAAAACTGTTACCCCTTGTCCTATCACAACAGGCCCTGCTAAAAAGTCTGTCCCCGGCTTTCTTCTGAGACTCCTTTTAAGTACTGGAAGGCTGCAATAAGGTCTCCCTAGAGCCTTCTCTTCTGCGGGCTCAACAACCTGTCCTGGTTTCAGCCAGGGTAGAGTTAATTTTCTTCACAGAAACTAGTGTGAGGCTATGTTTTGGATTTGGGATGAGAAAGTGTTGGTAAAGTGCTGATGTTTTGAGTTGTTGCTAAGTAGTCAAGGACAGTCCAGCTTCTTGTGCTGGCCTGCCAGCAAGAAGGCTGGGGGTGCACCGGAAGTTGGGAGAGGCTGGGACAGCTGACCCAGGCTGGCCAAAGAGAGATTCCATACCATATAATGTCATGCTCAGTATATAAAGCTGGGACGAAGAAAGTATATAAAGCTGGGACGAAGAAGGAGGAAGAGATGGAGGGATGTTCGGAGTGATGGCGTCTGTCTTCCCAAGAAACAATTACATGTGATTGAGCCTTGGTTCCCTGGAGATGGCTGAACACCTGCCTGCCCGTGGGGAGTGGTGAATGAATTCCTTGTTTTGCTTTGCTTGTGTGCGCGGCTTTTGCTTTACCTGTTAAACTGTCTTTATCTCAACCCATGAGTTTCCTCACTTTTACTCTTCCGATTCTCTCCCCCATCCCACTGTGGAGGATTGAGCAAGCAGCTGCGTGGGGCTTAGTTGCCAGCTGGGGCTAAACCATGACACAACCCCAACTCTTTCAGCATGTCCTAATAGGAGAGGTGCTCCATCCCTCTGATCATTTTGGAGGCCCTCCTCTGGACCTGCTGCAACTGGTCTATGTCTTTCCTGTGCTGAGGGCTGCAGAGCTGGATGCAGAACTCCAAGTAGCATCTCACCCGAGTGGAGTAGAGGGGCAGAATCTGCTTCCTTGACCTGCTGGCTACACTGCTTTGGATGCAGCCCAGGATAGGGTTGGCCTTCTGGGCTGCAAGCACACATTGTTGGCTCATGTCCAGCTTTTCATCCACCAGTACCCTAAGCCCTTCTCAGCAGGGCTGCTCTCGATCCTTTCAGCTTGCAGCTTCTACTGATACTGGGACCTGCCCCAACCCAGGTGCAGGACCCTGCACTTGGCCTTGTTGAACCTCATGAGGTTCACATGGGCCAATTCCTTGAAATGACATGTTTCAGATAAAATATACATGTGTTAGGTTTCTTGTGAGGCATAAAGAAGGTTATTCTATCCAGAGAGCCCGTTATGGTTGTAGCATGGTTAAAGCAGACTATCTGCCATAAGCAATGCCTTGAAGTGGTACACATGTTCTTGAGCACTGGGCTTGGGCCAAGGGGTGCATCGCTGGTGGCTTTCCCGTGTGGCAAGAGCATCTTGTCAGCTTAGCATACATCACGGTGCCCTGAACACGGACTTAGCAGGTGGTTTCCCCGTGGCCTTCCCTGGAGTGTTCTTTGATGCATGTGAGAAACAATGTGTGTTTATTGAGTGCTGTGGTTTTTTAACCTTCAGAAATTTGGTTTTCAAGAACCAAATTCTTATACCTTCGCTTCAGGGAATTGACCTAAGTGAGGAGACTGCGTGCTAAATAAGCCTTCACTAAACCAACTGTTTTGGTTATCTATTTGAAGGGGAAAGGTCAGATATATAGAACAGTGGCACGGAAAGCTGTGAAAATAAAAGTTTCTTGTGCAAAAACTTACCAACTTACTGCATCAAAAGACAAAGTAGGTAAAAGCATGGTGTAGTCTGTTTTAGCTCCCTACAGGAGCCCGCTATTAAGAGAGGAACATTTTATTTTGGTTTTAAAGTTCTTTTTGCAAATTGGGTACCATAGTATTTTGCAGCAGACACTAATTTCATGATTCTACTGCAGAAACTGAAGTGTTTGGTATTTACCATTCAGCTGTTCTGACAGGGAGGAGTCAAAACCAGGTATCGGTATGTGTTCAAAATTCTGATTTAAAAAAAAATGTGTTCAAATTGTCTTCTAGACTCTGTATGTTTCCTGTTGTGAAAGGTATGGGCTAGCCCTGGAGCTTCCAGACTTTGAGTCAGACTTTCTGTTTATATAATAATATAAATTTATAGTTTGTTATTTTAAAAAAGTTCATGGTTCTCTGGAAATATTTATCAAGAGAGATTAGAAGAATTAATGTTGTTGTCGTTCTCTTGCTCCTGAACTGCAGTTGTTCATTGGTTTCTACCTTTTCAGAGACCTTCCTGTTGCTTACGCTACAAAAGAAGAAAAATAAAATGGTGGGAGGCTAGAGGCAAAGGAGAGGCTTTGCATCCCAATGTGCTTCCAACCCCACTTTCCTCCCTCTATCTGTGTTACAAGAGTGGGGGCCTGAGTGGAGGTGTAATGTTGGTTTCTAACAGAGACCAAAGAGACTTGAAAAGAGGCCATGGAGAAATTGTAGAAGTTGTGCAATTACTTGCAGTAAAAATCTGATTCTTCCCAGATATAAGGACTTATCTATGTTATAATTTTCACTAAAAATTGCTTCTGTTTTTTCTCATAAATCTGTTGATATCTACTTTGGTATGAATGAATGAATGAAATGTGTGGACAGAAGCCTCAGTAATATCATATTTTACAACTGTTTTACTGTAGTGGTTTATAGTGACAAGTACAACTGTTTTACCTTTAGCACAGCCGTCTGTCTGGCAGGCTAATCCTGCCGAGTTGTAAGAGTGTATCCCTCTGATATTTGTATCCTCCAGTAATCCAGGTGGTGGCAAACAGCCACTGTTTTTTCCCTGGGGATACATCTCACACTGCGTTGTCCAACAGGACTGCTGTAAAAGTTCTGACAGGAACATCTTCTGATTTAGGCCCATGGGGATGGTCAGCTGGGCACATCATCCAGATTGGCAGTGGCCGGTATTTTTGCTAAGAGATTTCTTTTCCAGCAATTTTTCTTTAACAGCGTCCTGGCCTGTATCAGGAATAGTGTGGCCAGCAGGAGTAGGGAAGTGATCGTGCCCCTGTACTCGGCACTGGTGAGGCCGCACCTTGAATCCTGTGTTCAGTTTTGGGCCCCTCACTACAAGAAGGATGTTGAGGTGCTGGAGCGTGTCCAGAGAAGGGCAACGAAGCTGGTGAGGGGTCTGAAGCACAAATCTTATGAGGAACAGCTGAGGGAACTGGGGTTGTTCAGTCTGGAGAAGAGGAGGCCAAGGGGAGACCTTATCGCTCTCTGCAACTGTCTGAAAGGGGGTTGTGGTGAGGTGGGTGTTGGTCTCTTCTCCCAAGTAACTAGTGATAGGACAAGAGGAAATGGCCTCAAGTTGCGCCAGGGGAGGTTTAGATTGGATATTAGGAAAAATTTCTTCACTGAGAGAGTGGTCAGGCATTGGAACAGGCTGCCCAGGGAGGTGGTGGAGTCGCCATCTCTGGAAGTGTTCAAAAAACGTGTGGATGTGGCGCTTCAGGACATGGTTTAGGGGACATGGTGGTGCTGGATTAATGGTTGGACTTGATGATCTTGAAAGTCCTTTCCAACCTTGTGATTCTGTGATAGTGTCTTGCATAAGTTCAGTTCTACTGCAATGCTGTACAGTGAGATCTCAAGATGACTGCTGGGACTGTAAGTGGGGAGGGTATGCTTTGGAGGGGTCTTCATGGAGGGATTCTGTTTTAGATGAGGTGTTTCTATGCAGAAGACTGTGTGCAGTGGCCACACTTTCTGTTTTTTTCAGGCATCTTCCAACAGATGCAGAGAGGATATGCAAAGCAGGATATATACAGTTTTAACGCATAAAGATAGCGCGTATTGTCTAGCACACAAGATGCATAGGATTTATTTGGCTAAGTGGAAGCACTGCTGCTGAGGCCCCAAAGACTCTGGCTTGGCCTGGCAGATGGGGAAGAGTCTGCCCTGTGGCTCCCGGAGGCGGCTCCTTGGTGTGGCTGAGTTGCTGTCTTCCCCCCAGCCCCCTTAGCACGGGTGACAGTAACACTTGGACCTGACCATCCCTGGCCAGTGCCTGCCTCCCTTCAGCGTGTTTTCTCCTGTAGGATTTTGTACCTTTCTGTGCTGGTGTTTTCCCTTTTGACTCCTTTAAGTACTAAATCCCTTCTGAGGACTCCTAATGCTCTCTATACATTTTACCTCTGTTATCTTTTGACAGTCGTTTTCTTTGTTTTTTCTCAGTAGTCTAAGTCCATGTGGCATAGCTGTGCCACACTGGGGCTGTCCTGTGTGCTGCCCAGGTACCTAAATCTGTGATGGGGCTGGGGACAGCCTTATGGCAGAGGCTGCGCAGAGAGGGGGTGTACACTTCAGTTGGTGTTGAGTAATTTCCAGAATGTTTTCTGTCATGCTAGACCTGACAGGATCCTTCTGAAACACAAATATTGAAGTATGTCCAGAGACATTGCTGGACGTTGATAACAGAACGCAAGGTCTGCAATGCTATTCCTGACCAGACATGCTCTGCCTCCCATTATTTAATCAGGAAGTTTCTGAGCCTTAAGGTAGATTTGAAGAACATGGTATACGTAAAAGACCTTTTCTCTTGGCTATCCCAATAAAAGTGTCTTCTAAATATGCTGCATAAAATGCTCAGGTCAGAGTTTGTTCCTGATTTTGATGAAAAAATACTTAGTGGTGCCTCAAAACTCCATCTTGTTCCAGACAGACCCTGAATCCCATTCTTTTTGCTTTGCTATTTTAAATTACAACTCTAGGCAGAGGTTGACGGATGTGAATTTCAGCAAAGTTGATATTTTTGCACAAAGTTCTCTATTTATTATCTCTGTCTTTTTATTATCTATAGCTTGCTGTTACTGATAAAGTTGATACTCTGGTATTCTGGTATTTTCATTTTTAATGATTGTTTGGGGTATTTTCCTGTTTGGGAAATGCTGGTGTAGTGGCATAAAAGAAATGATTTTTTTACAATTTGATGAGAGTCCAAACTGTGGTGAAATATATCCTGCCATCTTCTCTGTTTGTAGAAGATATTGGAAAGGGAACTTAGTGTGGGATTTTGTGATGGAAATGAGTCAGAAGGTGGGAGAAAGTAAGTGGTTTTTAAAACAGTATTGTTGAGTGTTAATTTCATATAGCATTGCAACATACGGTACTTAATGCCTTCTTTGCCTCAGTCTTTAATAGTCAGACCAGTTATCCTCAGAGTATTCAGCCCCCTGAGCTGGAAGACAGGGATGGAGAGCAGAATAAACCCCCCATAATGCAGGAGGAAGCACTTAAGGACCTGCTAAGCCACCTGGACACTCACAAGTCTATGGGGCCTGATGGGATCCACCCAAGAGTACTGAAAGAGCTGGTGGAGGAGCTTGCCAAGCCACTCTCCATCATTTATCAGCAGTCTTGGTTAACAGGGGACGTTCCAGAAGACTGGAGGCTTGCCAGTGTGATGCCCATCTACAAGAAGGGCCGTAAGGAGGATCTGGGGAACTACAGGCCTGTCAGCCTGGCCTCCGTACTGCGGAAGATCATGGAGCGGTTCGTCTTGAGGGTGCTCACAGGGCATGTGAAGGACAACCAAAGGATCAGGCCCAGCCAGCATGGGTTCATGAAAGGCAGGTCCTGCTTGACCAACCTGATCTCCTCCTATGACCAGGTGACCCGCCTAGTGGATGAGGGGAAGGCTGTGGATGTTGTCTATCTGGACTTTAGTAAAGCCTTTGACAGCGTCTCCCACAGCATTCTCCTAGAGAAATTGGTGGCTCATGGCTTAGGTGTATTCTTCTCTGGATAAAGAACTGGCTGAATGGCTGAGCCCAGAGAGTTGTGGTTAAGAGAGTTAAATCCAGTTGGTGGCCGTCACAAGCGGTGTTCCCCAGGGCTCAGTATTAGGGCCAGTCTTGTTTAATATATTTAATATGTTATTATTAATATCTTTAAAGATATCTTTATATCTACATATAAAGATATCTTTAATATCTTAGTATCAATGACCTAGATGAGGAGACCGAGTGCTCCCTCAGTAAGTTTGCAGATGACACCAAATTGGGTGGGAGTGTCGATCTGCTGGAGGGTAGGAGGGCTCTGCAGAGGGATCTGGACAGACTGGATCGATGGGCCGAGGTCAACTGTATGAGGTGTAATAAGGCCAAGTGCTGGGTCCTGCACTGGGGTCACAACAACCCCATGCAGTGCTACAGGCTTGGGGAGGAGTGGCTGGAGAGCTACCTGGTAGAAAAGGACCTGGGGGTGCTGGTTGACAGCCGGATGAACATGAGCCGGCAGTGTGCCCAGGTGGCCAAGAAGGCCAACAGCCTCCTGGCCTGTATCAGAACTAGTGTGGCCAGCAGGAGTAGGGAAAGTGATTGTGCCCCTGTACTCGGCACTGGTGAGGCCACACCTCGAATCCTGTGTTCATTTCTGGGCCCCTCACTACAAGAAGGATGTTGAGGTGCTGGAGCGTGTCCAAAGAAGGGCAATGAACCTGGTGAAGGGTCTGGAGCACAAGTCTTATGAGGAACAGCTGAGGGAACTGTGCTTGTTCAGTCTGGAGAAGAGAAGGCTGAGGGGAGACCTTATGGCTCTCTACAACTACCTGAAAGGAGGTTGTAGTGAGATGGGTGTTGGTCTTTTCTCCCAAGTAAGTAGTGATATGATGAGAGGAAATGGCTTCAAGTTGCGCCAGGGGGGGTTTAGATTGGATATTAGGAAAAAATTCTTTACTGAGGGAGTGGTCAAGCACTGGAACAGGCTGCCCAGGGAGGTGGGGGGGTTCAACATCGCCGGAGGTGTTAAAAAAATGTGTAGACGTGGCACTTTGGGACATGGTTTAGTGGGCATGGTGGTGTTGGGTTGATGCTTGGCCTTGATGATCTTAGAGGTCTTTTGCAACCTTAATGATTCTGTGATTCTATATAGTTGCAAAGAAGGTCACAGCAAACTTTTCCAAATGTTGTTTTTTGTCTTACGGTAATGATATTTCATATTGCAGAAATTCCAGGGTCAATTTGTAGGCAAATGCTGCTATATGAGATTTATTCTTTCTCTGCCATTGTAATATCTAGTTTTAGTGCGTGTTGTTTTCATATTGGCTTAGATCACTTTCTCATTGCAATATTTGCATTAAAAATGTTTCACTTTCATTTTTTCTTTAATAATAGGTAGCTTTGCTATAACATTTAAACTGTGACTAACACTTCTTGTTAACACTTAATCCTTTAAATGATACTTTGAAATTGTCTAAATCAGGATTTTAAATTGAACAAGGCCTTAAAGCCACTCTGTAGGACTGTATCATTAACCTATAATTGTACATTGCATGAAGTACTTTGTTTTCATTACTTTGAAAAAAAAAGTAATGACCTTGCAATTGACTCCTCTATTAAATATTTTCATCTGAGCTCTAACACCATTAGAAGTAACTGCTTGTGTTGACCACAGAAGGAGCCAAAGCAACAGTGTACTGCAGTCAACCTAATTCAATTTCAGGCTAACAAAGTTAATATTAATTGGTGATTTACCAAGTCAAAGGCCTCAGTTAAATAAAAATCGAGACTGTGAAACTGCTTCTTCTTTTCATATATTAAAATATACTGTGCTGAATTTTGATTTTCACATCAGTATACCTAGCTCTTGTATAGCCAGTACGTCTGTGCTGCCTTAAATATTAATCTAAACTGTTTAAAGTGGGTATTGAGTATGGAAAGTTCTTGTTAGTGAGAAAGCACCATTTCATGCAGAAGTTATTTGAGATATACTCTAAAAAAAATACTTTTTTTCTTTATTGACCTAGAGCGTATTTCACTTCAAAGCCTGTCAGTTCTAAATAATCATCAGGCCCCACAGTTTTTACTCATGTTGATAGGCAGCTCAAACAGACGGGTCTGCCTCCCATTCATCTGTTCCCAGTATCCTCAGCCACAAGGAAGGCAGAGTAGACTGTCCAAACTGGCTGTCATTTCAAGAAGACTGGGACACATGAAAGCAGTGAGTAAAAACGACTTATCTGGGGGACTGAGAATCTGTACCACATGAAAAAAGTGCTCTACTTAAAACCATGAAACTTGGCAGATAAGCTTAGGATTTGCTAAGGCACAGAACAAAGGCAAATATGGTGCTTTCTGATTGCCTACTGTAGAAAACTGAGCTCTTCAGCAGAAACTCTTTTGATTCCAGTTTTCCACACGTTCTTAAACTTGGAAGGAAGAAAGTTTTACCAATGTTATACAGATGGCAAATGTCAGATTTTTTTTTTTTCTTCTACAAAGTAAAGCAGGATCTATTTGTCCTAATCTCAGCTTCCAGAAAATAAAACAGCTAAAATGGTTCTTTTTAAAGTTTATGTGCTGAGGGGGAAAAAAAAAAAAAATTGTGGAGATGAAGGGGCAAAGGGCTAGAGCTAATTTTTTAAATATCTTCAAGGTAGATTCAGCTTGGAAATCTTGTCTACAAATATATCATCCAGGGAGAACAGCAGCTGAACAGTCTACAGATTTTCTTCTTTATTTTTTCTGTAACACATGTGCTTTTAATCAAAACTGTCAGGAGATGAGGTAGGAGTAACTCCCAATATAATCTATCTGCATTGGCACGTTTATCGATCATGAAGTAAAAGATCAGTAACCACTGACTCTGTAAGAGAGAATCTTTGTAAACACTTGGTTGTGTTAGTGAAGTAAAGGATAACTTTCAGATCTTGACTGGAGAAGTCTAAGCCATGTTGTTTTCCTCTGAGCGGGCTTGTGGCACAGTTTGTTTCCCCAGGCCTGACCTAGCTCTTCTCAGTCATCTCAAGAAACTTCAGGAAGGCAAGCTGTCAGCTGGACTCAAGTAGGCTCAGGAGGGTAAGAACAAGTACCAGCGTCTGCCTTCTGAAATGGTTTGAAAGGGAAAATAAATGAAAATTCCTTTGTAGCCTTTCAATAATTTGAAATAGGCTTGTGTCTGTCTCCTATGCACTGAGCTAGAGCAAATTTGGGTCATCGATATTCCAGGTACAAGGAGAGGATACTTTCATTTTGCACATCTTTAAAAACAGCATGTTGTCTTGCTCCCCGTTGTTCATATTTTTAACTGTTAATTAAATCCACTGACATGGCAGCTGTTTAGATTATTAATAGTATCCCTGATATCTGAAAATAATTAGTTTGCTAATATTTTTATGATCTCACTAAATAGTTTTCACACTGGACTAAAATATGCTCTGTTTAAAAGGCAAGATAGTATATTCAAGTCATGAATATTTATTGTAATTAAAATATGTCTTCTATAGTTAAAGCTTTTTTATAATGCAAGAAATAAAGGATTTCAGAGTCAGGGTTTTTTTTGTTGTTGTTCCACATACTTCCATGATGACCCATTCATAAAGATCTCCAATTGTCATTAACAGCCAGAGGGCAGGCTCTTTGAAAGTTTGCTTAGCTCAGTGATCGCACACAAATATATCACCATATAACTTAGTGGAGGATATATTGGGGAAACGTTGGCCAACTTGAACATGAGAAGACAACAATATACTTATGCAACGTTTAGAAATTTCAGTCTTAATCTGACAGATGATGAAACTGTTAGTTTGAAGTCTTTTTTAAAATACTTGTAATGTTGCTTGCAATTGCATAGTTTCTTGGAAGGGAAGGGTTGTTTGTTTGTTTAATGTATTGCTTCTGATAAATCTATTTTTTTATAAGTAGCTTTCTTCTCCAACACTGTCATTTCCTAATGAGCTGCTTCTGTGATGCCACAGCTTAATATTTAGGTTGTTCCATTTCAATAGCAAAGAAATCTGGTATTGTCATAAGCATTATGCGCTAAACAAATGGATGACACTGACATAGCTGTTACGTGTACACAGCTTGTTTTCCTGTCTCATCATGTCTTTGCTGATAACAAATGTAGAAAAGCTGTTTGAAAGGACAATTGATTTGTGGTAAAGTTCTTAGTAGTCTGTTAATGAAACACAGAATGCTTATAAAAGGATTTAAAGAACTTAGTAATTTAATACACTAATTCAAGCTTGTAAAATGGAATTTTGCACTTCTGAATATATTCTAATATTTGGAAAACACCAAGAATTAGAATCAGTTAATACAAATGTTATAGGTCTATTTCTGGAACAGGTAATAGAAAATTGTCATGTAATTACAGAGATGAGAGCACTTCATACTCATTTCACTTCTTAAAGGCTGACTCTTGTGATGATCATAACACTTGAAGAAGGTTGTATCAGTCTGGCCAGCAAGATACCTTTAAAGCAAGACACTACCAGGATGTTGAGACTACTTTTTAAGTAGAGTTTTCAGTCTTTATCCAGTAAGCTTGTTATATTGAGGCAAACAAGTGGAGTACTCTCTGTTGTTATGGTATTGTGTTTGTTATTTCTGAGTGTTTTATACAGTACTTTATGAGGAACTGACCAGGGTGTTAGTCCCTGTGCAGACCCTCAGCTCTAAAAAGACGAGAGGAATGGATTGTGGCAACAGCTGAAGATTTGTAGTCTCTGTGCTGGGAAACAAGAAAACAGGGCTTTAACATGATAACTATTTTTTTGTTGTTTTGCACATCACCTCACCTCTGCAACCAAATAAATGCTCTTAAGGTTAAATTGAGAAAAGTTAGGCTGAATCTAAAAATGCAATAAAACATGCAGCTTGGGAGGAAAAACCTGACATGTTATTGTAAGGTGCTCATTTCTTTGACTAATGTTATATGAATGGCGTTTAGCTTTGCATTAGTATGTATTCAAATACAGATGTTTTAATTGCAAGTACTGCTGGAAAAGATCTTAAGGGAGCAATCATAATGCAAAAAAAAATCAGTTTCAGGAGCTGATCGTAATGACTATAGACAACTTAATGTAATGAATATCTTATATTTTCCATATATAAAACCACCAGCATTACACAAATGAGGATCATCTATTGCAAATCCCATAAACTCTACAGAACAAATTATAGTGTAACTTCTTAAATAATTTAATGAATCTATTGTAAACAAGCTGCAGTGAGCAAGGCCCTAATGGCTTTGTAAATATGAGGTTTTCTTTGGATAAAAATATACTGAACCTGCAAGTGCATTAATATGTAGATTTCAGAACTGTCTCTATTTTTTAATCTGAAACTGGAGATAATACTATATTTTCCTTTATATGAAAAGTTACTGTATTTCTATAATAGGCTAAGATCTGATTTAAAAGTAAATTACTACAAAAAGTAAACTTAATTAGGCTTATGCCACAAGGGAAAAACACGCAGTAAATTACAGTAACTCCAGATTTATATAAACTACCTTTGTGACAAAAAGTTCCAATTAATATTACTCTACCAGGTTTCTCTTTAGACATTTATATGATTTTTTTTTTTGTGTGTGTCTATACACTAGTTCTTAAAGTCCTGAGAAGGACAAAAATCCTGATTCTGCAGACTCATAGCAATCTTCTCTAAATAATCATACTTTATAATTCTAAAAAAGGCAGTTTTAATAGGAAATAGGATAGATGTTCCTATAACATAATATCCTTGCTCCTGTGCATTTTTGTTCGGTCAAATTTTAGTTCACTGCAGAAAGTGACAGCAGTTGTACTGCTGAAAATCCATTTTCCTGCTCTTCGTTTAGGAAGCTCAAACAGCCACAACACCAAAAAACAGAAAGGCATCTTTCAGTGCCTCCTACATTTCAGTGCTATGATATCACTTATCACTTGTATTGGTTCATAATAAGAAGTGAGACATTTGTTTTCTTGGATCAAACATTTGTGCAAGCTGTGTTATAGGATTAAAACATGTTTTTCATTTCTGCTTTTTAATTTTGTCTGCTTTATTCCAGGAGCTATTATCATGTGTGTGTTTCTAAATTGCATCTGAAAAGCTTTATTAAGAGTTCTGTTAAAATAGAGAAATGAAGTGCTTAAAAGTTGTGACATTCAAGAATTAAAGCTGTTTGTATAATCTTAATTTTGGCCTCCCTATACTTATGCACAATGCACAGTCTTTAATTAGAATATCACATACTGGTTTTTTTCCCCCTAGGAGTTACACTTCATTCAGTGCACAGGAGGGATAATGCTTACTTGATGATTGCTGCCTTCATTGTTTTGTTTCATTCTCACTGTTCTGTGTGTGTCCATAGGCTTATTTACTGCACCCTAATCAAAGCATGCTCTGATGACAAAATTAAAAGTTTCCTTTGGGCTTTTCTGTGGTTCTTATCACTTTAGGTCCGAGTAGTTCACAAGTGTGCCGTCATCTGTATAGTACCCAGTTTTTATTGCAGAGATGGTATTTCAGCTGGGTATCTAAAGTACTAAAAATCAAACATAAAATGTATCTGCTGCTTTTAGGTGCTACGGTTGTGATGAGTTGTGCGTGATAGTTCAGAGGACTTTTCATTACATAGCACTTTATCTGTTCCAGGCAGAGATCCTCTTTGATTCTAAGAGAAACAAAGAGTTTTCAACAATTCTTCAAATTCAGTACCCAAAAGATCAAGAGCACATAATATTCACCCTTAGGGGGGCTGTTTTAAATTACATAATGTGCAGGAAAAGAAGAGATATAAGCCAATCGCTCAGGGCAGCACTATCTGTAGGATTAGTATTTCATTTCACATTTGCCACATGGCTTCCACTCTCAGCAACAGTTCAGACAGGGGCACTATGGAAAACAGCTTTACGATGTAACCTGGGGTTTGTGTCCAACTGGATGCAGAGAGTAGATCCATTCTGTTCGCTGATTAGGGAAATGATGTGAGGTAAAAAATAAATTCAGTTTAGGGTTTTATCATGATGCATGACTGTGTTGGCAGTGTGCAGTAGTAAATGTTCTGCTTGGAATGTGGAGTAGAAAAATTCAGACAGGAAAGGTACCTTACAGAGAGGTAAAGCGTGACAAGTCTTACTAGAGTCTCCTAACTTGAAAGAGGGAAGAAGGAAGCGGGAGTCTGTGTATGAGGGAAGGCAGACTTGGAGTAGTTAAACAGAAGAGAGTTATGTGAGATGGTGAAGGTATTGGAGATACCTCTGATTGTCTGTACCTGTCAGACAATTCGGTCCCATCTTCCGTAGACCTCCCTTTGGCGGTTGGTCTACTGACTCCTTTCTGTTCTTTCTTACATAGCAGATGGTTCTTTCTTCTCTTTCCAAATTTCATATTTCACCATCTTCTTCGACCACTTCTTATTTTTGTTCTCAACTACTCAGGCAGTTGAAAGAGAAAAACTCCCTTCTCAGTTCAGCCTGGGTGTTGGAAGATAGATGAGAGGCAGGTTTCCAGCCCACAGTTTCCAGCCTGGTTCTGGTCTGGCTCAGAGCTGCCGGGAGGGACTCAGAAATTCCAGGAAAAGCCTTGCTAAGCTTCTGGAGTCTTGGGCCAATGTGTCTTTAATTTCTTTGTGTTGTTGGTAGGTAGGGTGTTAACGAGTCTTTGAGAAGTTTAGCTGTTTGTCTTGACTGTGTGTTTTTAAAATGTGATAAGGCTTTAAAAGTTATGATTTTGAATCTCTGTTTGGCAAATGTGGGCAGATTTTCATGGGTATGTGAAAAGCCACGTTCACTATAAAAAAGTATGTAACTCTCTCCTGCCTAATCTCCCTGCTCCAGATCAGTGAAATAGCAGAGCTGTTCACCAGCCATTTTTTAACATATGCCAGATACTTCTCAAGACCAGCAAAGCTGTTTGGCAGAATAGTTCCTCTTTTGTTTTTGCTTTGGTCACACTTCCTTTACTCTAAAACAAACAAATAAGCAAAATGAACAAAAAATATACAAAACCCACAAGGTTCCCCACCTTGGATGTCAAAGATTGGGGGCGGGGGGGGGGGGGAGTGGGGTGAAATTAACTGCAGTTAGAAACAGTTAAAAACAGGTTAATAAAACATGAAATATCACATAATCTTAACAATAACCACTCCTCTCTATATTCCTGTAGTATTACTGAAGTTTTTCATCTGAGATTTTGTTAATCATAAATGCCGTAAAAATATATGGGATACTGAAGTATGTACAAGATATAGAACTGAAACAAGTCCGTGGGATTTCCCACTATACAAGTTCTTTAAAAGCATAGAATCATAGAGTAGTTTTGGTTGGAAGGGACATATAAAGGTCATCTAGTCAAACCCCCCTGCCATGAGCAAGGACATCCTCAAAAAATAACGCTTCAGGGCTTCTTCTCCATTCCATTATACATTGCAGTTAAGGTGATACATAGCCAATTTAACAGAATGAGAAAGAAGGGCTGCTTTGCTTTTTTTTTTTTTTTTTTTTAAATTCTGGTTCTTTTTAAGCTTAAGAATTAATGTAGGTTGGTTTTCTTTAGTTCCTTTGTTTGCTTTTAGTACCTCTTAAACATGTCTTGAATTTTAAAAAAATTATTTAAATATATTTTGAAATGCTTTACAATTTAAAAGATTAGTTTTACATGAGCTAAAGCACATTTGGGGTTAGATTTACCAGGGATTCTGTAAGCTCACATTTTTGCTTTGAATTGATCTAATCTGTAGGTATTGATTACCTTGGGATTAGAAGAAAAGGTGGAAACTCACAGCAGAAACCCTAGGAGATCAGCTGACCTAAATGATGGGATTCAGTTTTATGAAATGTTAGTGTTGCAAAAGCTGAACTTCAGCAGAGCTAGCTCAGCTTTTAACTGCAGCCCTGAGACTCAGCTTGATTTGAATCCTTATCCCATAGCTAAGGGGTCCAGGCCCCAATTATTCAAAGTTTGTCTGTAAAAGTGGTAGTATCCTCACTAGTTAGGAGGAGAAGAAAAAAAAGGTGAAAACCTGTAACAGCTCAGTTTTCTCTTGCAGCTGGCCAAAACACAATCTAATTAATGATCTGAGAAAAACAGTTTTCCCTTTTTTTGCCATATAGCTCATTGGCAAGCTTCCTGCAGTAGCTGCTTTGACAGTTCTAAAACTGCCTCTCTCTTTATTGCATGGTCTAGGTGCTGCCAGTTTCTCTGGCCTTTCTTGTTCCAGTACTTTACTGAAACAAGTATCATAGTACTTTACTAAAATCTAAGGAACTAAATTTCACTGGACATATAGGAAGTTAGGCATGAATTTTTCCGAACGTTCACTATGCAGTTCTTCTTTTCAATTTAGTCCTTTTAAATAATTTGTATTTCTACCCTCTGTCTATTTGTTATGGTTGGCAGGGAGTGATCACTACATGTCTGTTGCATGGCATGTTTTGCCATATGTGATCACTGAACTCGAAATAGGATGCAGGAAGATAAAAAGTTTTTGCTGTTGTTCCCTATTGAAGCGTAAGTTGTGTTGAGGATCATGTGAAAAAGGAGCAGATTACCAGCAGAAAACTAGATTCGTTGTACCTTTGTGGAATGGGTATAAGAGAGAGAAAGGCATGAATGAGGTCTTGGTCAGGTGCGGTTTGAAAGAAAGAATGCAGCTGGGTTTTGTATGGGGTGCAAAATGAATGTAGGGCAAAGTAAAGAGCTCAGCTAATTAGGTGGCAACTTGTCACTGCTTACTACTTGCAACTATCATTAAGACCCTTGCACAGACAGTCATCTGGCTGGTTTGTCTCAGCTAACCAGCAGCTTGTTTATGAGGCCGGAAAATGATAAGAAGAATGGAAAATTGGCAAAGAAAAAGCAGGAAAGTAGCATTTCTGTAGTGCGGTGTTGAGAGTCTGAATGAAAGAACTCCACACCAGAAAAACTACACCACACATTTTTATGGCATTGATAGTTATGGAAATCTAAGAACAGGATGTTCTTTTAGATAGTTTAGATGAGTCCTGTTACTGCTTCAACACCTGAAATAATAGAGAACAGCTTTGCAAAAACTCCAGGTGCAAACATATTTTTTTGTCAGAAACAAAAGACCTTTTCTTTTTCTTTTTACTCTCTCTCCCCACTCCCCCCCAGTAGCTGTTTTCTTATAATAGCAGCTCTCTACTGTTGCAAACTGTGTCAGTGTGAGCATATATATTTCCTATACTTATGGTGAATACAAACATCATCTTAATAAAAGAACTGTTTGTCTCTGTTATGAACAAACAAGAGATGGACCAGAAGATGCAGTAGCACAGGGAATGAGGAGATTGGGATGCCAGCTGAAATAAGGTTGAAATAGACTGGGACTGGGCTTTGGGAGGAAAAAAATAGAAATTGAGTGCCTCAGATGAAGGAAGACTGGTCTGATTGATCAGAAGATTGTGGCACAAAGAAGATGAAGGCGTCTCTTACTAGCTTAATGAGTAGATTAGGAAAGTGGCTACAGAAAGGTTGTTGAGAGAAGGTGTATTGCATGAGAAACTGATATAGAATCATAGAATAGTTTGGTTAGGAAGGGACCTTTAAAGGTCATCTAGTCCAACCCCCCTGCAATGAGCAGAGACATCTTCAACTAGATGAGGATGAGGAAATTAACGCTGTAACCCAGTGTCACTGAGCCCAGGGTAGCACCTACTTAAACTTGATGGGAAGTCTGTGAAAGTAAGTGGAGACTTACCAATGTCTTACACATTTACAAGAAAGGCTGAAAGGAGGATCCCAGGAACTACAGGCCTGTCAGCCTGACCTCCATGCCAGGGAAAATCATGGAGCGGTTCATCTTGAGAGTGCTCACAAGGCATGTGAAGGACAACTGAGGGATCAGGCCCAGCCAGCATGGGTTCATGAAAGGCAGGTCCTGCTTGACCAACCTGATCTCCTTCTATGACCAGGTGACCTGCGTAGTGGACGAGGGACAGGCTGTGGATGCTGTCTACCTGGACTTTAGTAAAGCCTTTGACAGCGTCTCCCACAGCATTCTCCTGGAGAAACTGGCGGCTCGTGGCTTAGACAGGTTTACTCTTTGCCGGGTAAAGAACTGGCTGGATGGCCAAGCCCAGAGAGTTGTGGTGAATGGCGTTAAATCCGGCTGACGGCCGGTCACAAGCGGTGTTCCCCAGGGCTCGGTTCTGGGGCTGGTCTTGTTCAATATCTTTATTGATGATCTGGATGAGGGAATCGAGTGCTCCCTCAGTAAGTTTGCAAATGACACCAAGTTGGGTGGGAGTGTTGATCTGCTGGAGGGTAGGAGGGCTCTGCAGAGGGATCTGGACAGGCTGGATCGATGGACCGAGGCTGATTGTATGAGGTTTAATAAGGCCAAGTGCCAGGTCCTGCACTGGGGTCACAACAACCCCATGCAACACTACAGGCTTGGGAAGAGTGGCTGGAGAGCTGCCCAGCGGAAAAAGACCTGGGGATGCTGGTTGACAGCCGGCTGAACATGAGCCGGCAGTGTGCCCAGGTGGCCAAGAAGGCCAACAGCGTCCTGGCCTGTATCAGAAATAGTGTGGCCAGCAGGTGTAGGGAAGTGATTGTGCCCCTGTACTCGGCACTGGTGAGGCCGCACCTCGAATACTTTGTTCTTTTGGAGTTACCACCACTGGAAGTGTTAAAAAAAACGTGTGGATGTGGTGCTTCAAGACATGGTTTAGGGAGCATGGTGGTGCTGGATTGGCGGTTGGACTTGATGATCTTGAAGGTCCTTTCCAACCTTAATGATTCTGTGAAGTAGGTTTTACACTGAGAGACTGAATGCAGATGGAGAAATAGTATGGAGTAATCAGCTAAAATCTAGAGAATATACTGGAAGGTTGTTCCATGGTCAATAGAGTACATACCTAAAATTCAGATCCTCTGCTTGTGCATCTTCTCCTAGAGGAGCTTCTTTTTCTACTTCACCTCCCTCCTCTTCCAGTGCTGAAGTCAGCTTTTGGGGATATGTTCTTTTGTTGTCAATGACCTGATTCAGAGCCTATTGTAACACCAGCTGGAGCATGAATTGTTTCCCAGAAAACTTACCTTTCTCTCAGGTATTGGTTTTCTGTATTGACATTCAGAATTGCTATTTGGTTCATGCTGGTTTTACTGTTTTTCCTTGGTACATTATTTTATTTATGTTTTTAAAGCATTTTAACATCCAACTATGCCATGGAAAGTATTATAAACACTAAAAGATTAGCATTAAAAGTATGCAAATACTGGCTTTACAGGTAGTTGAGTAGAAAATATTTTAAGATAAAGATTTTTAAAGCCTGATGTAGTTAAAGATGTCCCTGCTTATTACAGGGGTTTGGACTAGATGACCTTTAAATGTCCCTTCCAACCCAAACTATTCTATGATTCTATTATTTTGTGTGGGGAAAGTCAATATTCTTCCAGCTTAGAAAATTATCCTGAAATTTTATTGTAATGCATGTGTGGCAGATACAAAATTATAAAAATAACGTCAAGCTTGTCTCTATTACATTATCACAAGAGTCTTCGAATTACTTGCCTTCAAGTTACCTTTTTAATTAAACTGTGCATCTTTCATATAAATGTTGGAATGTGAAAATTAAGTGCAATTCCAATTGTTTCAGAAGTAGACTTGGACAACTGAAATAACAGTCATGGGAAATACAAGAATTTCAGTCTATAACCCCTACTGTACAAGGTCAGCTAATATCAAATGAGTTAATAATAAAGGTGGTGTGCGCACTGGTTTTAAGGCAGTCCTGTGAAAATAGTTAACATTAAAAATCATGCTGAGGTGTAATTTTATAGATTGATTCAGACTATAGGGGCCTTGAGAGTCTTTGTAGTCTACCCTCCTGCTTGAAGAAGGGTCAACACCGAGTTCACACTAGGTTGCTCAGGGTTTTGCCCACTCAGGTCCTGAGAACTCCCAAAGGATGGAGATTCTGCAGCTTCTCTAGGCAGCCTGGTTGATTTGATCCTCTTGGTCCAGTGCTTAATTTTCCTCCTAGAGAGACTTGTTTCCTCTTTCATTCAGTTGGAATTCATGAGTTCCCTTCTTAGCCAAGCCAGGCTCCCGATACATCTGCTCATTTGCCAGAGCATGAGGATTGATTGTTCTTGGAGGAGATTGTCCTTAAAGACCTGCAAACTTTCTTGCCCTGTTTTGCCCTTCAGAGCTGTCTCCCTACAGGACACCTGAATTAGCTGAAGTCTGCACTCCTTAAATTCAAAGTTCTTACTCTGCTACTTGCCTTCCTCACACCAGTTAACATCTTGAAATCCACTACTTCATGGTCATTACAGCCAAAGCTACCATTGATGATTACATCACCAACCATTTCTTCCTTATCTGTTAACATATCCAGGAAAGCATGGTTATCCCATTGAACATCTGTGTTAAGAAGTTGTCTCTGACACCCTCCAGAAACCTCCTGGATTACTTCCATCCCTCCATATTGTCCTTCTACAGATGTCAGGGGGCTTAAAGCCTCTCATAAGTAAGGTGTGTCACCTGGAGGTGTTCTCAGGTTCCTTAAATGGGGTTTCATCCATTTCACATTCACCACGTAGACTGTAACAAACTCCCATCGTGAGTTGTCAAACAGACTGCTATAGAAGAGCTTCGTATATTTGAGCAGCTCCTTCATGTTCAAGGCAACCCACCTCCCTTCTTCTATGTCTTTTTTTCCTGTGGAGTCTGTACCTGTCCATCACAGCATTCTAGTCCTGCGAGCTGGTCTGCCGTGTTTTAGTTATGTCAATGATGGATGTTGCAAGTCTGTGTCCATTTGTGAAGCCCTACCTTCTCCTGGTTCCCAGCCTGCATGCATTTCTGTACAGGTATTTTGAAACTGTTTTGTCCTTTGTAGGAGTACTTTCTCTCGTCCTACCCTGCTCACATGCTTACTAGATATGATTTCTGTGTCCCTCTGAGCTGCAAGCCATTATCATCCCTTGATGTACCTTGTTCAAGGCCCTTTCAAAGAAATTCAGGCAAAATGAAAGTTACCATCAAGGGCAGTCTTATTTTGTTGCATTCTCAGACTATGTTTTACTCATGATAAGGTATAACTAAGTGACCCAATATAGCTTTTTTTTTTAAATTCACTAACAACTCTACATGAAAGAGCTAAACTTCTCATTGTGAGAATTCCAGATGTCCATTATATTCTGCTGTGGAAAAAAAGGCTACAACATAATATGTCAGTGCCTCCTCTTGTACTTGTTTTCAGCTGAGAGATGCTTTTTAATTAAGCACTAATTAATATTTCCTGCTTTTTTTTAATTTCCATTTTGAAAAAGTAGTAGTGGTAATTATTCAACTGCATAAAAAGAGTTTTCAGTATCCTTTTTATTACACATAGGTCAAAAAACTTTGTAACATGGTTTGCCCATATGGAAAAGTGAGAAAGTACAATTCAGCAGTTTTCACAGAAACAACGATATTTCCTGCCAATCACAGTGCTTTATTCTCTGGAAGCTTATTTTGTCTTTATGCATGTTAGGCTTGAGTCAAGATGTACTTGCAAATAGTAATATTTGATGAATATATCTGTGCCTTCTGTTATTATTTTAGCCTTTATATTTCACATTTTCACCATGCAAACTGTCATCAATAAACAGTGCTAAGACTGTCATGGTTATTAGATCATTGCAAGGAGTAGAATTCTAAGAAAAATATAGTAATTGGCAATACGCACAGTAATTCTGAACTGTGAGAACTTGTAAAAGTAGCAGGATATCTAAGGCTGTAACAGATTTTAGAGAGTGTACTGAAATCTTGAGATTGCAGAGATGCTTTCTTGTGCAGAAACACTCTGAAAACCCTGGTATGTATTGGAAATTTTCTGAATACAACCCATTTATTTAAGCTGTTTACAGGGATCATTGTATATCCTTAAGCTTGAGTGTTATCTTATTGATTTATTATGTTAGTTTTCCTCTTTGTTTAAGATAAACAGATTTAAAATAAACAGATGTTAAAACAGAAATAAATCAAGGGTGTGTCTCTTCCCTCTTTTATCAATAGACTTTTGTTCTATGTTAGATTCTTTTTAAACTGTGGGATTTGTAACTTTAGCTTTTCTGGAGGTTATGATATTTAACAGTGTGATATACTTTTGAGATGCACAGAGGTTTTTTGTGTGTGTAAATCAAATATTAATCCCAGAGTAGAAGATTTAGACTGATGCAGCTGGAAGACTGCATCTATTTTTTAAATAGATTTTTGTAACTGCTTAATTTTCAGACTTTTAAAATCTTACAATTTAAAACATTTCCTATAAAAAAACCCCTATGGAGTAGTTATACAAAGTAATATATTTTCATGGTAACAAGTGTTCATAAATTACATATATGAAATAGTCATTTGCAAACTGAAGACTTAGTTGAAGTTCCACTGAACGAGTCAGCTTGTGCAACTGGAGGTGTTAAATGTGTTTTCTCTGCCAGAACTATGTCATATAGCGGAGTCTGCAGCTGGTACATAATCTGAATATTAAGTTTGGGAAGACATAAGTTAGACTGACATCACTGAGTGACCTGGTAGTCACCTGGAAACCAGATCGTACCTGGCCTAACATAGTCATAAGGTTCTGAAAAACACCTACCATAGTCTGCTTGTGAACTCTTGTCAGAGCTCTCCTGTTTTTTTTTCTTATGGTGAGAAGTATTTTATTAGCCCTAGGTCATATGAGCATTTTGATGAGCTGATCAAAGAGCTATGAAAGTTGATGACAATAACGTTGAAGTGATGTATCTGCAAATGTAGTAGCTGAGATCTGAAAAACCTTCTGCCTTCACACGAGAACCTTAAAACTGAGCCACTGCTATTCTTGATATTGTTCTCAAGAACAACAGAGAGTAGATATGTACTCAGGGATGATGCCCCTCAAAAATACTTTTGGTAGAATACCATATGAGATGTAAAAGCTGAAAGTGGCACCAGCACCACCTTCAGAAAAGAAATAAAATAGCTATACAGAACACAAACCCTCATGTTCTGTAGTCAGACTGACTGTGAGATTACATGTGTGGCTGCTTTGACCTAGGATGAGTCCTGAGACTGTGACAATGCCATTTAACAACCCGACTTAAAACATGTCTCAAAATGTAATAATAATGTGTGACAGATTCTTTCTTGTTTATTATACAGTTTTTTTCCCCACTAACTCTCATCTTACTACAGAAGATAGGGTAGATGCATATTTCACTTTTGAGTACTGAAATGTAACCACATCAAAGAAAGAAAGCAGAAACTATTTATCTGTGTGTCAGAGTAATATTCACTACTTTTAAATGTATGAGAGGCCAATAAACAATATTTTATAAGTGTTTCATAGTTGTCACAGCAATTTCTTACTCTTCTACATACAGGGCATGTATCTGAGATATGTTACAATCCTCTAACAGCAGCAGAGACCATAGTGAGCCTTATGCTCATTCCTTTCATGTGCATCATTAAAGGAATGATTTGTTAGTATTTTGAAATAACTATATTAAGATCTCTGGGTTGCCCGATATGTCTTTAAGTGAGACAGAATTCAGTGTTTCTGATCATAGGGGTTTTTTGTTCCAACGAGCTGTGCCAGCTCTACTGAATTTTTTTCCCATTGAAAATTTGTGTTTTTCAAATGAAACTGAGCAAGTAGTAAACTAATAGGAATCTTAATGAAAAAAATTCAGTTACCGAGGTGAGCAGCTCCAGCGCCGGCACGACCTGCAGCAGAGGGCTCTGGTGCAGGGCACAGAGGGGTTCCCAAACAGGGGCAACTTCCACCAGAGCAGAGCGAGCCGCCAGGAGCCCACAGCTCGTGCGACAGCAGCTGATGTGACCTGGGCAGGGCCGGGAGCAATGGCGGCCAAGCCCCCACACAGGTATAAAAGCAGCCCCAGGAACAGAGAAGGCAAACAGGGCCTGGCGCATCAGCAAGAGCATGGTGCAGCAGTTCGCATGCAAGAGCGCACGGGAAGGACATTGAAGTTCTGCCAGCTTAATGAGGGAGCAATGGCATCCACCCAGCAGAAAGCCATGGCCTCTCTAAGCTCTGCACCCACCACAACTGCCGCAGCTTCCCAGGCATAGCTCTGGTGGGGACGTGCTGCCACCCAGGTGTCAGGCTGCAGACTGTGCCCTGCTCTTATGCCGGTATCGGACGGCAGCAGTGAGCGCGCCTGTGGGAGGTGCGCCCAGGTGGAGGAACTCCGCTTACTGACAGAGCTCTGGGAGGAGGTGGGTAGGCTGAGGAGTATCGGGGAGAGCAAGAGAGAGAGAGACTACTGGAGTCCCATTCTGCCTTGCCTGAGATGGGCCCAACGGGCAGACAGGATGCATGATACGGAGAATTCCCTCTCCTCTCTCCACCTTGCTAGGGATAGGGGGCAATGGAGACAACTTCCTGCACGGGGCAGCAGGTGTGTCTCCTCCATGACTCCCCCACCTTCCCAGGTGCCCTTGCATAGTAGGTATGAGGCTCTGCAAGTGGAACTGAACAATGATAGGGACATTTCATCTAGCTTGGAGGTGTCACTGAGGTTATGTCAATCTATGCCCTGCATCAAAACTGCTGCCATAAAGAAAAAAAAACAGGTCATTGTCATAGGAGACTCTTTCCTGAGGGGAACAGAAGGCCCAAGATGCAGACCAGACCCACTTCTTAGGGAAGTCTGCTGCTTTCCTGGGGCCCAGGTTAAAGATGTGAAGATAAAGCTTTCTATCCTAGTACAGCCCTCAGATTACTATCCATTAGTGATTTTTCAGGTAGGCAGTGATGAAGTCGCAACAGGAGGTCTGAGGGCAAGCAAGTGACTTCAGTTTCTCACGACAACTGGTTAAGGGATCAGGAGCACAAGTAGTGTTCTCCTCTATCCTTCCAGTTGCAGGGAATGATGAGAAATCAAACAGGAAAAGCCAGCAGCTCAATACCTGGCTGAGCCTGGTGTCCCTGGCAGAATTTTGTGGTTTTTGATCATGGGTCAGTTTACAGAACACCAGGTCTGCTGGCAACAGAGAGAGGGTACACCTGTCTCAAAGGGCGAAAAGGATCTTTGTACAGGAGTAGCAGGGCTTGTTGGAAGAGTTTTAAATTAGACTTGAAGGGAGAAAGAGCAACTCGTGAAGAAGCAAGACCCAAAAGTGTATAGCAATCTATATATAAACTTCAAGGGAACGCTTACCACTGAATTAATCTGTTAGAAAAGATTAAGTTTTGAGAGTCTGTCATAGTAAGAGAAGAAACTGAGGTGCTTTAAATCATTTAAATTCAACCCGCCTATAATACCTGAGGTTGTGTCACCAAGGTTTATCAGGATACAAGGAGAACAAAGCAGTGTGGTAACCACTGTATAATGAGAGTTAAAACAATAAAGAGTACTCTTACCATATATTATGATCTGGTGAACTGGAGTAGGAAGCATTATCTTTGTAATACTGTTGTTTGTATTATACTTAGTAGTCTTGTCTATATAAAGGACATCAATCCTAATCACCAGAAATGCTGACTAGAATTATTGTGATCAGGAGATCACATGTTGGAAAACAAACAATTCATTCATATCCTTACTGAGATGTTTGTGTGAATATTATGGAATAAAAGCAAAGTAAGATGGCTTTCTTTGAAGGTAATAGTAGCTAAATATAAGTCTTCTAAGGAATCAGTTCAGTTCAAAATTAATTAAGACTAATTCACAGATACAGTTTATTTGGACTTTATGAAACACAAGATGTTATAGGGGTTTTTACACACATAAGATCCTTAAATAAATGAAATAAGAGCTGGGTAATAAGGAAAGAACTGCTGATGAGTTTTTGCTGTTAGTCCAGTAGTATTTAGAAAAAGCAGTAAGTTATATGGTTCTGTAGCGAAATAAACTTTTGCGTGACAAACAAGCTGCACTTTAAGAACAACGTTCTTTATAGAAAAGCTATGACAAAACCAACTTATCTTAAACATTTCAGTTTTCAATGAATTTTTACAATGCAAATGGAGTTGGTGGCGTGTTGGCAAGTTTTCTGCAAGTCATGCCTGAAGAGAATGAAAACAAAATGAGTTAATAGTATGACTTTTTATAGCACACAAGAGCATCCTGAACATCCAGTCTTTGTGTTGTCACAGTTAATTATTTTCTTTACTGTTAAAATAACATGCCTTCTATTGTAACCAATATAGACCTTTTTCATGTTGACTAATGCAGTTGCATTCCAAAATTTAATTACTTAATGATACTTTTTTCCAATTTAATAATATTAATAATTTATCCAATATATTAGACATTATTGCAGGCTTGAAAATATTTTACAGTGTTTAGATATGTTTTTATTATGTAAATTTGCTGCAGAATCCATAAATTTAAAACATTCTTTTTTAATCTACATTTCAAGTTTTTAATGAATCTTTCTTGTGTTTCTATTGTATCTACATTCAGTAAACCAATTTAAAGTAGCAGTGGATAGATGTTTGAGCTTTCAGAAGTTTTCTCTGTTTTCATGATGTCAAAGTGATTTCCGTTTCACAGGACTCTACTTCCTCTGTCCATGTGTAGAAATTTTAAATCAACCATTTTGACAGAAATGCTCTAGCTGTAAGTAAAAGTAAAAAAACACCCAGGGCAAGGACACGTGACCCAGAGACCTTTATTTAGCTTGGCTAGCTGATTTTTTTATCAGCCATACATTGCTGAACAGAGTTTAATAATAGAAAGTGATAAACTAAATGCTAAGAAATCCATATTGTATGGAAAGTACTATTAAAAATTAATTTCTAATATCAGTCTCTTTAATCACACGGTATATACTCTTCTTTACTATTTCCATAAATTACTAGAAATTCATGGTTTATTCTTGTTGAAAGCTTAATAAGGATATTGCTTTCTATCCTAATTTAGTTCTGAAAACTTTTTTTCCCTGTGTACTATTTCCCAAGCCTAGAATCAGAATAATTTAGTTTGGAAAGTTCCTCTAGAGGTCAGCCTGTCCAACCTCCTGCTCACAGCAGGGCTAACCTCAAAGTTGGATTTAACTTCAAAGTTAGATCACACTGCTCAGCCAAGTTTTGAATATACAAAGAATTTTTAATAGAATTTTCTTCTTTACTTTCCAAGGATGTTTTTTTGCTTTAATGCATATTTTTATTGTTTAGTATATTTTTTCTGAAAACTCTGTGAGTTTTTTGATAGATAATTTCTCAGGACAACCAAGCCTGCATGAAGGTATATTTCTTTTATTTTACTGTTTATAGTGAAATCTTCTTAGAAGAACTTTTGATTAGATTTCCTTTGGTGACAAGAAGTGAAACAAAAAATGCAAAAGTAATGAGCTCCAGTTACTGCAATTGTGATCAATTATTATATAAAAGCTAAAAGTGAGAATTACCTCTTTGCTTCAAAATGATATAATTTTGCAGGCACCTGAAATATCAGCAAAATGCCTTAACTTTTACTTAATAATTTCATAGAAAATACACTTACTGATTTATAATTTAGTTCATTCCATGAACATCTAAGAAAATATTGAGATCTTACAAAGATGATAAATCTGTGGAATATCATCTGTGTTTTAAAGCAGCAGATATGCTAATTTAGTACCAAAATCAGTAATTAAAGAGGTTTAGTTTTGCCTTCCTATTTTTCTAAACAATACCATTTGAGCAACAGGTAGTTTCATGCTAAATACAGGTCTTAATTCAGCTCAGTTATCACCATAAGTAGTTATTTTATTTATTTATTTACTGGAGAAGGTGCATAAAAATTTCAACATTTTTACTTTATTTCCCAATAAGTATCACTGACCTCTTAAAATATGATCTATTTTTTTCTAATTATCTTTTGAAATTTGTATTTCTAATTACAGGCACACATGTTGTCTCCTATGCTTAGTTACCAGTTAAAAAAAACCTATCAGAAAAACACTTGTCACTCAGCAAGAAGTACAAAGGATTTAAAATTGCATATTCATGTATTTGCATTGTTAGGACTGGTTTGCTGTAATACTTGGGTTTCTGAGACTCTAGCATATTTTGCTGTTAAGATGTCTTTTATTCAAAATACAGATAGCTCATGACCTTGCACTTTCACTGACATGTCTGAACATGCATTTCCATTAAAAACCAAAACTACGTGCTCATTTCCTATAGCTTTAGGACAACTTGTAATGATTTTTTTTTAACATCTTCACAGCTTTGAATAGGTATATGCTAATGTGTGTGATACACTTGTTCCTATTGTATTTTTGTTGTTACTCATTTAATTGTCTGGGCAAAGTTATACTGTCCAAAACATTGGATGCTCTTAAAATTGGTTTTAGGAATTCTTCTTCCTAACAAGTGTTTCTGATCTTTTCATCTGTCTTTTTTATCTCCATGTTGAAGTCTCAATAAGATTATCAAGTTTTGCCAGTTGGCTCATGAATCCATACAAATGTGACAAAAATGAGAGTGATGGATATAGTTTACTTTGATTTTTAGCGAGGTTTTTGGCATGGATTCCTCTGTTAAAATAACCAGATTGGTGAGATAAGGGCTGGAAAAATTCTCTATAAGGTGGGTGGGGAAACTGATATGACTAGCAGGCTGATAGTGGTCAACAGTTCAAAGTCCAGTTGGTGGCAGATTATCAGTGGTGTCCTTCAGAGGTCAATATTGGGGCCAGTACTGCTGAAAGTCTTCATTAATGACCTGGTGGACTGGAGTACGTGCTCAACAAGTGTGTGATGACACCAAGTTGAGGGGATAGATTGGTATGCTGGAGAACAGAACTGCCATTCAAAGGGATCTTGATGGATGGAGAAAGTGTCTGGCAGAAATGTCACGGAAGCTCAGCAAAGGCAAAGGTCGAGTCCTGCACATGCGATCAAAAATCTCCATACAGCAGAACAGGCCAGTGGCAGAAGAGCTAGGAAGCAGCTTTGCAGAAGATAGGTTAACAGCGTGCCCTTGCAGCAATGAAACCTAGTCACCTATGGGGCTTTGTTAACACACTGCAGCTTGGAAGTTGAGGTAAGTGATCCTTCCCCTCTCTCCAGCACATGAGACTGCATCTAGAGTGTTAGGTCCATTTTGGGCTCCCTGGTACAGAAGGACGTGGAGATACTGAAGCAAATCCAGTGAAGGACAACAAAGGTCATTTAGAAACTGGAACATAAGACACACAGAGAAGCTGAAAAATGTGGTCTGGTTCACCCTCCAGAAGAGTAGGGGAAGAGCTTATTGCTGTCTACAAGTACCTAATCTGAGGGTGAAGAGGTGATAGAGCCAGACTCTCAGAGGTGTTCAGTGACAACACACGCCAACAAGGACAAGTTGGAACACAGGAATTTTGCTTAGATACAAGGAAAAAATTTCTTCTTAGTGAAGGTGGTCAAATACTGAAACAGGGGCCCAGAAAGGCTGTGGGATCTTCATCTTTGGAGATACTGAAAACTTGACTGGACACAGCCCTGAGAAGTCTGGTCATACCATGAAGCTGTCCCAGCTGTGGACAGGGTTTGATCCCGAGGACATCTGATGGGCCATTCTGACATATATTACTTCATGATTGCATGAAACTCCCCTTGAACATTTTCGGAATTTCCTAGTGTTTCCATCTCAAGTATTTCCTTACCCAAAGGTGGTTTCTATGTATCGTGTAATCTACAAGAGATTCTCTTTTTGTCTTCCTTCCTCTTGCAAATTCTTAGCTTCCATGGTGTCCTGAAATAAGGGATTCAGCATATTAAGTCCATGCTATGTGAGGAACTCCATTAATGTTTCATTTTAAGCCTGTTGCTTCATAACTTCTTTTGATGACTGGAGTTCCTGTATTAAGAGAAGCAGTAAACGTTAATAATGATCTTCCTTCTCCATATTGCACAATTTTCTAGGCCTTGTTCAGACCCTACTTACAATTTTCTCTCTCCAGTGGCGAAGAATCCTAGCATGTCTGTTTGTTCCTATACCTTTGATCATCCTTGCTATCCTTTGTAGGACCTTTTCTAGTTCTAATATATACTCTTGGTCACAAAGGGGATGAGAAGTCCGCATGACATTTAATAAGCAGGTCACACCATGGAGCTAAAAAGTAAGATAACGTTCTTTGGGTTGTTCTGTCTTCCTTGTTCTAAAAATGGATCTGTCTTTGTGGCCAGCAGGTCGAGGGAGATGATTCTGCCCCTCTACTCCGCTCTGGTAAGTCCCCTCCTGGAGTACTGCATCCAGCAGTACTCAGCACAGGAAAGACATGAACCTGTTGGAGAGGGTCCACAGGAGGGCCACCAAAGTGATCAGAGGGATAGAACACCTCCTATGAGGATGCTGAAAGAGTTGGGGTTGTTCAGCCTGGAGAAGAGAAGGCTCCAGAAGGACCTTCTTGCAGCCTTACAGTAACAGGGCTTTAGATGGTGACAGACTTTTCAGTGGGGCCTGTAGCGATAGGACAAGGGGTAATGGTTTTAGACTAGAAGAGAGTAGATTTCTACTAGAGGAAATTTTTCACAATGGATGTGGTGAAACACTGGCACAGGTTGCCCAGAGAGGTGGGAGATGCCCCATCCCTGGCAACATTCCAGGTCAGGCTGGATGGGGCTCTGAGCAACCTGATCTAGTTGAAGATGTCTCTGTTCACTGCAGAGGAGTTGGACTAGCTGACCTTTAAAGGTCCCTTCCAACCCAAACTATGCTATGATTCTATGATCACTAGAGAGTAATAAGCTGATACAGTATTTTGTATTATAGTTCCTGGGGCTTGTTCCTGGGCCAGTAATGGTCAGGTCAGAGAGAAATATTTTTATGTTTGAAAGTAGGACTGTTGTTTTTTTTTTTTCCATATGCATCATACTGAAGAACAAAATTGTGTAATGATACCAATGGAGGCTGAGATCTGAGTTACACAAAGATGGATGTAGCAATCTGGAAACAATGTTGATGAAAATTGACTGAAGCCAAATAAAGCTGCACCTGTTTGTCTACAGAAAGATTAATATTAAACAGTTGTGCTATTTTCAGTTTCCCCATGTTTTTGGTGGTAAATTCTCAGGTTAAAAACTTTGTTTTTATTTCTTGCTTAGTGATTTTAAATATAACTTAAACTTAGGCATGTTGAAGTGATTTCTGTGCATTCTCTACAATATTTAGTTTTTTTAAAAAGGCTTTTATATTTGTTTGGAAAGCAATATACCTTGTTTAAATGCCACTTTTTCTTCATTAATTTTTTTTCCATTAAGGTCTAGCACTTTTTAAGTACCATTTCTGTTCTAATTTATTATGTATATAGTCTTCTGAAAGAAACATGGAAAAAATTCTACATAATTTTCAGAGTTCTTTTTACTACTTTCTATTTATCAGTTATGAATTCTACTCTGAGATTTACATCTGTGTGTACAGAAGCTGTTCTTGCTGTTTGACGGCTATGATTGAAAAAGATTTTGAATAAATTATTATATGGGAAATAATGCAGTATTACAGTATATAAGTTTTAGAGCAATACAATCATACTTTGAGTGCCAAATAAAAATACAAAGATTCATAGTTCTGATCAGATGTATGAAATATATTCAAATGAAAATAAAGTAATTTTACTTTTTAAAAGTTTTTGTGAATTTTCAAAATTAAAAGGAAGCTTGAAGCTGAAAGCAGTAAGACACTATTTGTAAGATGAAAATAAAAATTTTACTATTTTCTGAGCCAGTCACATATAAATATAACATACTTTGGATCACACCCTTCTGAACTAATTGAGTCACGCAACATAGATGTAGGAAAATATATTTTGGTATTGTAAGGATTGTGACATTGAAAACTCACACAGAAGAGCTATTATTCTTTTAAGCAAATTGGAACTAGAAACTCTAACCTAGAAGATGATTTTATCAGTAAAAATAAATTGCTAGATTACAGAGATGCATTTCAGACTGCTTCAGAATTCACTAAGGGGAAAAATTATGAGCTTGTAAGTCTTAGCAAGACTTGAAAAGTGTTGAAAGCTTCTTTAAGCCAGTACATTCTAGGAAAACAAATTTTCTATATATGTTATGGAAAAGTCTAAACTCAACTTCCATCATGTTCCAGTAAGAAAAATATGCTTGTTCTTAAGCTTCAATTCTCAAATGCTTTCATCAATTTGTGAGAAATAAAATGGGAAAAGAAATTGTAAGATTTGAAGCCTAAAGAAATTTTCTAAGCCTCTCTTCTACAGATAGGCTGAAGTGTAAAACTGTCCCCTTTTTTAAACTTATGTTAAAATATTTTCTGAAAAGGAATATTTTGGTATATTTTTTGGCCCGGTACTTGCTTCTCTTTCAAATCTAAAATACAGAAGGGAAATCCACGCCCTTATAGGATAAGTATGTGAGAATGTTACTATGCCTAAGTATTGAGAATAATGAAGACTAACAAAAGTCACTTTGAGTCAAAGATAAATGAGAAAGATAATTTTCTCAAGATTTGATCCTTACCATTTCACAATTGATGATGAAAAGTATGAAAAAGGTGTCCTAAGCAGTCTTACTGTTGAATGCTTCTGTAAGCATGTGCAGCGATTACAGCAAATTTCACCCAAAATGTTTGGGAAGGAATATTCAGGCACTCAAGCAAACTGCAATTTGAGTTTTGGGTGGGTTTTTTTTCTTCACAAAGAACACTGGAACTTGGCTTAGCTTAGCACATATTTATGGTATTGTGGTACAGTTTTTCTGATGGTATCCAGTATATTTTTATTGCTGTAGTCTCTCTAGAGAAGTGAAATTTTCATAGTTCATTTTAGCACTTCTCCTTCAAAATAACTGAGAGGTTTATTTGTGAAATAATTATTTTCTCAACAATGTTGAGGAAAAATGCCAGCATTTGTTTTTCTACAATCATGTTTGAAAAATGTATTTGGAAGCATAACATCTAAATTTTAAAATTCCAAAGAATTATTCTTTTTTCTAGTTCCTCCATCACTAATTAGTCATCCACAGTTTTCTAAAGAGATGTTTGAAAATCTGGGAGTGGCAGTAAATGTGAGCAAAATGTCTGTCATTTCTGTTACTTTGCAAAAATTTAAGTCATTGAAAATTTGAGATGATTTTCCAAGCAATAATCTTTTCTCCATCAGGGACAAAATATGCAATTTTCAATGTAGCCTTATCGTATGCTTAAACGTTTTTTCATGTTAAAAGTCCAGTATTATTTTGAGTAGGATCTTGGGACACTATCATAACAAAAGTAATGGTTGTATTGACAATGTAGTTATATGCTTTGTGATTTGTGCTTTCATTCTCTGAGTTTGGTAGGGAATGGGGTTTTTTATATGTGAAAAGTCTCTACAGCTTAACTAGAAGTAAATGTTCACACAAACCATATTTTTACTACATGAATGTTGTATGTTGGTTTTCTGCCTGCACTGCAAAGTATTTCCTGTACTCTAATACTGTCCGATAAAATTCAGAAGACATTATGTCAAGGTTCAGATGCCTTTATTTCCAGCTGAAAAAGACCATCAGATTTAGAAATACAGTAGTACATTTTCATAATGTTGAAAGAAGTCATTTAGAGGTTTACAATGACTCATTGTTAATTTTAAGAATAATTTTACTGGGAACCCTTGTTAGTTTCTAGGAAATGCAAAGCAGTTGGGAAAAGAGTTATCTACGTTTGAAACAAGTAATAAGAGTAAAGCATAAGCAATTGACCTACACTCAGAGGTATAAAACATTTCAAACAGCAAAATATGCATGTACAAAAACAAGTATTAATGTACAAGGTTACTTGATAATTTTCATGTGACTGGAAGTCTGGTCAGAAGTAACATCCAATTAGGAATTTATAAAAGGAATGCATCTTCAGTTATGTTAGTAATAAGCAATGTCCTAAAGTGTAGTCAAAAGAACAGATTTTGTTGTGCTGAATGCTGATACATCAAAGAATATAAACAGGTGGGTTACTTGCTTATATTCTTTTTATATTTCTAAACGAAAGTTTGGGTTTTATGCCAAATGATTATAACTGTATAGCTACATGTAATTTAGGATGATGTGAGGAGGGCTTATAGTCCCTTACCAGGGACTATACAGCATCTGGGGCATCAGAGAATGTAAGTATCCAAAATAAAATAACTGATTTTTAGCAATTGCAGAATCACAGAATCGTAGGGGTTGGAAGGGACCTCTGAAGATCATCTGGTCCAACCCCCCTGCCAAGGCAGGATCACCGAGGGCAGGTTGCACAGGAACGTGTCCAGTTGGGTTTTGAAGGTCTCCAGAGAAGGAGACTCCACAACCTCTCTGGGCAGCCTGTTCTGGTGCTCCATCACCCTCACAGTAAAGTTCTTCCTCATACTGAGGTGGAACTTCCTGTGCTGCAATTATTAACTCAGAAACAGCTATATGTACCTCTTAACTTTGACCCATTCATTACCTTTAGGGTGAAGTAATTTCCATTGCATTCTCCTAAAACACATTGTCTGGTCTGTGTGCAATGGTACATCTTAAGAATATTTTTTATAAAAAATGTGGTATTTGTGATAAGACTTTTCACTAAACAGGCAGACTAGATCATTCTCCACTGACTTTGTTTTCAAATCAATTTGAGATATGAGCAAAGTAAAGCAATTTGAAATTTGCTGTTCTGCAGTCAGCAATAAAGAAAACACCACCAACTAAAATTAACTTGGTGATGGGACTGAATATCAAGCTTAGACAGTGGCGTTCTGTATAGGATCTCTGTTTCAGTCAGTTGTGGTCTCAGATAGCTTTCTTACCATTCACAGTTACTTTTGAGGACATTTAAAGGATGTTTTTCAGCAGGAATATCTGAAGTGATAAGTAATATGGAGTTCGAAGCCCTGAGTCACAGCAAGCAAGACTTTGTTATCCAGCATCATTCTGCATCACCGTTATAGGCATGTGTTGCTTGCAATTAACTGGCAAGTTTCCAATTACTTTGGTTTTGTGTGTGGCATGAAAATGTTGCATTTCAGCCAAAAGAAGTTCAGCTTCTCTAAAGCTGCTGTAAGAAGACAATGTTTAACGTGTGAGAATGATGGAAGAACACTTGTTGAGATGTATGTGTGATGACTTCTATGATTCATATTACTATTTAAATGTAAATGACTTATAGGAAATACATATGATTTTTGTAATTTAATTATCAAAACCATGTGTTTTTTGTTTTTGTCTGCCTCTGCACAATGAATTGAAACTCGGTGTCTAAAACAATGTGGAATGGCATGTGAATTTTGTGTGGCTATTGGTGTAAACTAGGGACAGCTCAATCCCTAACATTTTATCTCCTCAAACTTCTCTATTTGTAGGATAAAAATTTCTCTCTATGTGCTTTCCAGGAGTAGTTTCTAGATTCTTTTTAAGCAGAATGCAGACCGCTGAATGCCAGGGATATAGGAATGTAAGAAGGAAACATTTCACAGTAAATTACCATAAGGTAATCTATGATTATGCTGACAAATACAGGGATAAATAACACTAGAATTATTTTTAGAGTTTTTTTAATACAGTTTATCTAAGTAGGATTAACAGTAAAACATAAGCTTAAAATATATGATATTTTACTGGTAGATGTGAAGAACCAGGCAAACAATCTATGTGTCTTAGCTTCAAAAAGAAGTCAGAGATACATATTTGAGTGTTTTCTGTATAATCTTCATTGTTTAACTGAGTAAGTGTGCAGATTTGTTTCTTTCCATTTAAAACATTTATTTAATATGATTCTCTCAAGGTATGGTCATTAGTAACCCTGCCTGAATTAAACATTATAAAATTACATTTCCTTTACAGAAATTAACACAGTATTACTACAGCACAGAAAAAAAAAAGCTGTCTTAGAGAACTGAATTTTAAAGAGAATCTCTAGTTTACCATAATTTATTAGAATAAAATATTATTTTCTGTGAATTGTTGCAGAAAGGCTCAATAAAAATAAGATTTCTATTTTAATTTTTCCTCATTTAAGGGAAAATCAGAGTAAGATTTACTTCTTACATGAACTCTGGATAGGTCCTTCTAGAAGCAGTAGTGTTAAGTAGTTATAGCAAGAACAACATTGTGATCTGGAGCAAAGACAACTTTGAGCTTTGTCTGCTCCTATAAATTCATATTATTTATCTTATGAATTAGCTGTATCAAAATAGAAAATAATCGAAAAGAATCTGAATGGAAAATCGCATGGGAACTGTCAGAACAAACTTCATGTTTTCTACCTAACTACTTTTATCACCTTTCTCTATGCTACTCATGGAAATTGTAGCTTGCAGTCTTTTACGGTCTCAACATAGAAGCTTACAGAAGTGATGGTGTCTTCTGTAACCTATAAGCAGATGTTACAGTGACAGTGGGTTTTCTGCTTCTCTGTACAGGCAGTACACAGCTGATGTACTCTGCATCACCACGGAGGGATGTCATTATTAGAAACAAAACATCAACGGAGAACTTTTAGGGGCTTTTGTCAGTAATAGCTTGAAACGATCATCCTGACTAATATGACTTTCATACAGTTTTTACTGCTACTGTTATGAAAAGCCAGAGGTAACAGCCTTTCTAAAGGATTTTCAGGCAGAAAATTTTTATTTTTTGTTCTTCTTGGAATGTAGTCATAAAGGTGAAACTATGACATCATCGCCAATTCCATACCAATGCTGAATGAGGTATTACAACAGAAGTCACTGTGCTAGAGGACAAGATAGCTAGCCACTGAGGTGAAAGCAATGCAACACACTATAATACTGTATAGATGTAGCAAGTACAGTAAACTTTCAATGGCTTGATAACTTTTGTTAGTGTTTAGTAAACTGGCTTGCCAAATCAGCTGTCAGGATCCATTACTGACCAAGAGATGTCTTCTTGGTGGGATTGCAATAGTCAGTCTTCTTTTTTTTTTATTTTCTAGCAGATATTTACATTGTTTGGGTGCCTTTGTCTTTACAGAGATTTTTATGTTGTGGGGATGTACATGAATGGTTACTTATTTTCTTCTTGGGTCCTTCACTTTTCACAGCAATTAGGTGTAACCTTGGTGATTTTGGAGAGGCAAAGAGGAGCTATATATAAACCATAGGTTAATTCAGATACATGTGGTGAAGTACTATAAAGGTTGCAGTAACGCTGCGTCTGACAGCGTTGGGTGGCATGCTGAAATACTTCCCTGAAGCAGTGGAATCATCTGTTTCCTCCTCAACACTCCCCTCATTACATCATCATACCAATGCACACATGCAGATATATATACACACACATGTATTTATAGCAATTGCTGTTTTATTTGTTTCGTTACTTTTACGCTTAATGTGTAATATATCAGTATAATCAGCATGGATCTTTTGAGTACTGGTTGAGCTCAGAATAATAACCACAGGACTTGACATCAGAGGTCATAAACCAAGTCCTATCACCTTACTGTTTTGGCATCCAGAAGTACTTTGACTTAGTGCTGTGGTATTCATCACTGTCCCATGTGGAAAAAAGACTGGGGCAGAAAATCCCTGGGTGTACAGACATTTTAAAAGTCTATTTCACTTACTGCAGTGACAGAGTAAAATTTAATACTTAAGCATGTGATTGCTGAGCAACAGTTGTAAAAGATGACTTTTTTTATGGAAGTACTTGTTTAGCCTGGATCCTGGAAATGTTTCCATTTGCTCTGAAGTCATTATGTCAGTGAGGTTCAACACAGGAACAGAGAGCTTCTCACATGCAAGAAGTTGCCTTAGTTGTTGCTCGAGTATTTGCAGCATTTAATTTGTCGTACTAGTACTATGGCAACTAGCTTATAACAAATTTCTGTTTACATTTCTAGGTGGAAGAAGATGATGAGTTGCATTTGTTTTTAGTCTCAGCACTATTCCAGAACTATCTTTAGATTTTATAGAGCTCTCTTTAAATGCTAAGTTTAAGTGACATCTACAAGAATTTTTCGCTATACTTAAGCTGAAACTTTGCTGTTCTGACCTCTTGTGTGAGACTAAAGCAAGCCTCAATTTGTGTTCTTTTTTGACCACGCAGGAAGAATCCACACATTTTATTTGTATGAAATTGCTGGAAAAGCCTTATGTTGTTTTATTTGTGTGAATGTATTTTAGCAAGTTGTATGTTTAGTGTCTCTTTCTTACAGTTCCAAACGTGAGTCATAAGAATGTTTTTATTATCAACCTTTTGCAGACTGGCCTGTTACAAATTCACTGTTATATTTTGAGTGAACAATCTCCAGGCATACAAAAGCAATGATTTTGATTGACTGTTTCTTACTGTAGTTTATGGTCACTTGCAAACAGTCACTCTCAATAGAATTACTTCATCTACTCATTCTTCCTCAGTTGTTCCCTAAGTTGCAATAACAGCACAGCTGACAGCAAAATTAATGTCTTTCCTTGTCAACAGAGATGCGTCTTTCCTCATGCTTTCTCTTCCAGAGTTCACACAGCCTACTTTCCATTTTACGATGGTTTTTATTTGTGCAATTTACTTTGTCATCACCCCAGAGTTCTCAAGTTCCTCTTTTCTGGCACAAGGAGAACAGTTATTACTTTGCCCTTTGAGCATGAATTCTCTCCATTTATTGTCAAACAAGATCGTACTGTTGGATTCTGGAAACCATACTAGTAATTAGCTCCCCAATTTCCCTCCATTGATATCAACATTAGACCAAATAGAGAGTAGTATAATAAATATAATGACCTAAGAAAGGATTTTTTTTTATTTAATTGCTTTATATTGGAATTGCTAACAGATGTCTAGTAATAATGGAGAGTGTTGCCATGCCTTAATGACAGTCCTAAGACAACATCACAAGTGTTTTCCACCTGTTCTTCAGTATTTGCTAAATTAAGTTTTCCCTTCCAGGAACTTTGGTATTTACTTAGAAATAAGTGCAAAGCCTTTGCAGGCTTCCTGCCCTCCTACCTAACATGACCTTTTTGTACAGGATTTATGTATCATGTATTTTGATAGAATAAATGATCCTTTAATACTTTCTATTGATTTTATGAAAAAGGATGAGAAAGTAAATTTGCAATTGTTCAGGCATGTAACTGAGCAAATTTACTACAAGTTCTGAAAACTAATAAAAGATACAACAATGCAGTTATTGGATAAAGATTGCAATTATGAATAAATCAATGAGATATTTCAAATTATCTAAGAGTCTTATTAATAAAACAGTTAATCATAATGTATTTAAGAGATTGCCCTTAGGAAAAAGTGGCAATTTTTTGTTGAGAATATTCAAGGGGGATTCAGCTTACTTTCAGTTTAAGACCTCTGTCAGTGTTTTAGTCTGACCTGTCTGGTGAAATATACAGTTAATCCACAGGATGCAACCTCTCTTACAGTGTAAGTCTCCATTATTCCTTAGATAAGTCCTGAAGGAGAGAACCCAAAGTGTGGATGTCCTCCAAAAGTATTGCTGTAGAAGTGCTCGAATCATTCCACTTTAATTTACCTTTGACAATATTTACTCATATATGTAACCAGCCTTCCCTTTGTCCTTGTGCACACAACAGTGGAGACGTTTTTTAGTAACTGAATGTCATAATAACACTTCAGACATGCACAACAGAAAGTTTAAATGAAACAGTCTTTTCATCTCAGACAGTCTAGGAACTAGCTCAGTGATTCCATGATTAAGTCAGTGTTGTTTATTGCTACGAAACTGCAAAAGGTGTCTCACCCACAAGCACATGCTCACCCCTACAAGCATATTTATGAAAAATCACGTAGGATGTTTCCTCCATAAACTAAAAGTAGTGGTTAAAAGGCAACATATCACATGATATACACACACAGTTTTTTAAATCACAGGGTTATGGGTATCTGGAACCAGGGATATCCACTGAGATGAGTCAACAAAAGAAGCTCTCACCAGGATGACATGCAAACTGAAGGGGGTTAATGGCTTCAAGGGGTGTAGGGCTTTGGGTTGCAGGTGAGAGAGATGAGAATTTTGGGGTTGTGATGGGTGTTTTAAGGGGATTGTGGGGATGCATGAGAAGGATTATGGGATGTTTTGGGAAAGGACCAGAGGCAAAGAAAGGAGAGAATCAAAGAAAGTGGAAGAATGGGCTGGCTGAGTGGAAACAAGATGCTGGTCAGCACACTTACCTGACTGAGCCCTATGCTTGATCACAGCAGACTATCATATATTCTTACAAAATGCAATTTCTATCTTTTGTGTGGGTGTCTTCTCTAATCTGCATGTGTATGTGAAGGTTAGTGAAATTCAAGCCCGACTGCCTGGTGGATGGGGTACCAGCCACTAGACCGTGACCACAAACCTCAGGGAGTCATAGGTCCAGGGTCCAGCAACTATGGGGACTGGGGTTTGAGGGCTGGCTACTGTATAAACTGGTCCAAGACCAACCACCAGGAAGACCCATATTGTGTGTATATTTATTTTACTAGTGGCCTTCAATCTCAATCAGACAGGGAGGAAGACAGGATTGTACTGTCTGTGCTTCATGTTTACATGAGTGTTGGTTGTGTGTGTACTGAAAAGGCTCTGCTCTGTTTCGATCTGGGTGGCCAACGACATGGGCATGCATGTGTGTGTGCCCAACCCATCAGGAATGTGTACTCAGTGTTGCTACTGGCTAGAGCTGGGGAGAGAAAACCACCACTCCCTCAATTTGGCTGCCTTTGACAGTATTGGGTCTTTCTAGCCTGCCCAGAAGGAGAGGAAAAAGTGGCTTTGAGTGGTGTTGATAATGCAAGTGAGATAAAAGAATTGTTTTTCTTTTATGTGCACTTTTCTTGAAATGGATTTTTTCTTAAGGAAAAGTTTGTCTGACTTGGGAGCCCATTACCTGGACCTAAAATGCCTATGTGGTCGCTCAATACCTTGGCAGTGGACAGTGTTACCCCTTAAATTAGTGTTAAAAACCTCTTTGTTTTAATGATCTACTATTCTGAAAAACATCAGAGAAGTAAACTATGTTCCAATGGTTTTCTAGAAACACAAGAAAGATGATGGGTGTAGGCTAGGAAGAACTGAAATTTTGACCAAGTTAATGAGATAAAATCATCAAAACGTTTTCTAAAACCACCTAATTAGTTGTTCAATAACTCCTGTCCACCCACTCCTTCGTTCTTTCAGTAACAATTATTTGTTTTCACTGTTTCTTAAACTCTGTGATAATGCCAGAATAAAGACTTGGAGAACTATAATGAGCATGTGTTTTACGTTAATTGGCTTTTGGCCATAAACCACAATTTGCATATTTTCTTAGAATAAATAATGAATTAAAATACATTGTGCCCAGGACCTGTGTCCTTCAAATTTGGAACTATATTCAGCAAATGATAAATCATTAACTTTTAATAGTAGATTTTACTTAAAATTATCATAGTTTGCCATTTAACCAGTTAGAATGTAACTCTTCCTGGTATTTCATGTGGAAAGATGTACTATTCAGTAAAAGAGGCCATGGAGGCTAGATTTGGCTTTAGATGATAAACTTCAAATGGTTAGCAGGAGGACAGCTAGCATATATATAAAGTTACATCTTAAATATTTGTCCATCTCTTTGAACCTTTTTAAAAATAACATATATTTGTATTCCTGAAAATGGATTTCAGTAATTTGAAATCAAACAGTGGCTGAATATTAGCTAGTTTAGTTTACCTTACATTGTAGATAACTCTTCAATTCCAGTAGTGCATATGGTTGACAAAATAAGGACAAAAAGGATTCATCACTAAAGGACAGGGTTTTTTAAAATTTCTGAGCAAAATAGCTAAACCCTACAGGTCATAATTGTTAAGAAGGTCAGTAGAGGTTGTTCTCAACTATCATAACTGTGAAGAAATGACCAGAAATTACCTCCTCAATATGTGAGATTCGTATAAGAAGTATCATAGTCATTAATGAAAATATACTGATGTAGAAGACAGAAGAAAAGTAACAAATAAATGCAGTTACATGACACTCATTTTCATTCAAACTACAAACCAACATGAATCACGGTATCAAGTATTTAGCCAGTGGCTTAAGTACACCTTTACGTAAATGCATAACAAACCCAGGTTAGCCTAGAGGAATTTACAAATAGAGTACGAATTTATATTGCAAGTTTTCTATACTGATGATAAAACTAGACCAGAATATGCTGCAGTGAAAGAGGCATAAAACACTCTGGTGTGCAGCTGACTAGTAATATCCAAAAGAGATAAGAAAAAAACGAGACCAAAAAAATCCCCACTCCCACTCCTGAAAAAAACCACCCCACCCTGTAAAGTACACAGTTTTAATCCTCTGGCAAGTGACAGCTAAATAGCTCGTTTTGTCTCTTTTTAGGCCTTAGTTTTACAATGAAAACCATTTGCAGGTAAAATTATTTTAATATTGGTTACATTTTCTTCCATTTTTTCAGGGAATTCTAAAATGGGATTACTACTTCCAGGGTGTGACAGAGAGTTAACTCATCCCTGTCAAAAGCTATTTTATGATGAGGTTATCTTTGTAGGAATATATGTTTCTATACTGAGCAAGAATATAACTTAAATATAAAATTATTATTCTCAGTACTGGAAAAAAAAATTTCTCAGCACTGGAACATATAACTGGAAGCTGCTGGCAAAAATTACAGGAAATCACTTCAGTGGAAGAGGTAATTATTTTTTTCTGTCAGAATAAGAATATCTTTCATTCAGCATGTTGTATGATGTTCTGTTGACATAATTGGTTATCCTAATATATATTTTATATTTTAACTTAGTGATTGAAAAGGATCAGTATTTTCCATAGAAAAGAAAGGCTTTTTCAACATATCTTTACACATAAATCTATATTTTCTTTGACTCTTGTCTTTTCATATTGTTGTAAGCCAATTATTAAAAAAAATTGTATTTCTCCCATATATAGTGCAGCTAGAGAAAGATTTGAAAACTTTTTGTGGTTTTATTAAAAACCAGTGAAAATGTTATGAATCTGGACACATACCAATAGCATTTTCCCTTGCTGAAGCTCTAGCTAACACGAGAATTCTGCTTACCCTTTCTTCTGCCTTAGGTTACTCTTCAGTATATAGCCAGCACAGATTGCTCATATAAAACATTTAAACCCAAAATATAATTATTCAATCCAATATCATAGATATGCCTCACCCCACCATCCAGTGTACTGCGGTAACTAAGACTAACCTCTAATACTTGGAAGGTGTGATCCAGGGGAATAAATAATATAATAAAATGAAAGCCAGCCACTTCTACTTCCCAAATCCAAAATATTTAGTTATGTGCGTATGGTGGGGAAGTAGGGGTGGAAGGGAAGCGTATAAAAATCTTACTGTATTCAAATCACTTCTGAAGCCCAATGATAGGAGTTCTGAATATGGTTGTGTGGAGACTTGTTCACTCCGTGACTATGTTGACGACAGAAATGGGAACCCTACCTTTCCATTGCTCTTGAAGAGAATTTTAAAAAAAGGATGACTAGAATGGGAGGATAAAAGGACAAGCATTCAATTTGTGTCTTACTGTACTTTAGTCTGAGATTTGTCCTAAAAGTTTGTTTAAAGTCTTTGCTGGGGTCTTTTTGCTATTTTGGGTTGGTTTTTTTTGAATGGTCAATATCACTTTAAAGACTTTGAGTGATGGTGATTGCATAGCCTCTTCCGATGAGCTTCTTGAATGCTTGTTTAAATATTTAGCTTATGAAATAATTTGCATAAATTGTAATAAGTGGAGGTACAAAAACTGGAGTATTTTCTCTTTCTTTAGAAGGAGTATGTTTTATGCCTTCTGCTAAGGAATTTGTTTAGTTCTTACAAATATAGTTCTGTTTTCTTGGAAGTGGAGCAAGAAGAATTCTACAAAAGGTAAAAGCGTAATTCACACTGGATATCCCAGAGTGGTTGAGGTTGGGAAGGGACCTCTGGAGGTCATCTTGTCCAGCTACTTGCTGCATGGGCAGTAGTGTTACTTTGAGATGTGTGTACTTGTGGAGAATGATGACTGACTGGTTGACCTCACTGGTTAGTGAACAAGATTTTTTACTATTGAAAACTGTTTTACTTTTACTTTGACACATATTTCACTGATTGCAGTAAGTAGAGTGTAATGATGAGAAGCTAAAGAGCTTGAAAGGGTCTTTTCTGTGTCTTCACCTTTACTTCATACATTGATCTGAAACATCTTTCTGCAGGGTAATTTGATGAGGAGTATAAAGAAATGTGGATGGATACTCTTAGACTCCATGAATGTTTGTTTTTTCTCTCAGTAGTTTTTCCATGTCTTACTGTCATTGTTGTTAAAAGCCATTATTGCTTTCATACTAGTACATCTCAAAGGCCAAATTAGCTGCAATTAACTGTAGATGTAAAGTGATTTTTTCCTTGATAAAAATAGTTATAATGTAACATTGAGTTTGACCTTGGAGGCTAATTGTATCATTTTAGAAATAACAAACCCAGAACCTTAACACATCAGCCGTAATTTACTCCCTTAACATGTGCAAATTGAAATCTTTTAAAGAGTATTTAAATGGACTTTTAATTTTTATTTATGCCATCTTGTATGCTCTGTTAGAAAGCAATAAAGGATCTTGAGGCTGGCATTGTTCTGAATTATATCAACAGAAACACAAGGCTAATTTAAAAAGGTTTTATTGTATTTCCTATAAGAGGCTGAACTATTTATAAAACTCTGTGAATCACTTGTAATAAAGCTCTGTAATCTTTCTATGTAGCACCACTTGCACCTTCTTACTACAGTACTCTTTTTTTTTTTTTTTTTTACACTTGCTACTTGCTGATCTGGGAAAGGTTACTTTTCATTACATGTTTATAGAAGTAAGAGAACTTTCATCCTGGCTGGAGGCTTTAAATATCATTGTAAAGTAACTCCCGAAAAAGTACTGAGTGTCAAAAGGAGAGGAGAGGAGGCAGGCAGGTGTCAGCAAGCAGTGGTGTAGTGACAGGCTGACATGGGTTAAAGTAGTAAGAAAAAATAGAGAATGATCAAATACAGACAGAGTTTGTATGAAGAAGACAAGGCATAAATTTTTTGTAATGCTGGAATTGGTAGAATATCTTGTTTATTAGCATAACTGAGTTGCAATAAAACAAGCAGTGATCTACAATTTGGAAATATTCATAACCAGATGAATTATAGAAACATGTTTTTTATTGTAGCTTAGCCAGTTTCATTAACCTTCATGAGAGTCCAGGTCTCTGGATCAGACCTAGATGAAAAGTTAGTTTTGAGATGAGAAAGGCAGAATTCCCATGTCACCTGCACTGTACATGAGATGTGCTCATCTGGCCCTCACTGAAAACTCCTGCACTTTGGAGCCACTGTCCTGCAGAAAATGATGCTCCATGGTGTGTCTTCAGGGTTCCTGAGCCTGTCTTGCATGAAGTCCCAGTGTGGAAAAGTGATGTTAGTGTTAAGCTTCAACAGGGATGTCTCCTTGGGAGGGAGTATAAGCCAAGCTGAGGGAAGGTATGCATTTTCTGAGCCTGGTGCTGTGACCCTTCTCATCATATGATTGACACCACCATTACCCCCAAACAACCATGGCTCTTCCATAATCACTTTACATAAATAAGAGTATGAGTATTAATATTAGTCAGCTGCCAGATTTTTCAGTTGGTGACTCACCAACACTCATCAGTGCTGTCACTAGCTGGAGTTGGCTCCTTTCTGACACATTGTGGATGAATAAGAATTGTTGTTTTGTCAATAGCAATGATAAATTCCTATTTTTCCTTTGCTGATGTTGCTAATTGTAATACTAATGTTGGAATGCAAAGGTTGATTGTTTTGTGGCTTTAATTTTTAAGCAGATTTTTAATTCTCTCATTTCTTCTGTGTGGATATAATCCACTTGCAAATAACAATAATGATCGTTGATATGATGTGAAATTAAGACTTCATACCTTGTTAAACCACTGTGTAATAAAGGAAACATAGTTTTGTATACCAGCAATATTTGGACCAGTTGTCTGCCTCTCTCTCATAATATGCATAGAATCTTTGTGCTTGTCTTTGTGCTATCTATAAGTTAGCCCAATGAAAATCTGGTATCCATGAACTTCAGCAATGCTTTAGAAAGCAGCGAAGGGAAGGCTGAAAGGAGAAGTGTATAGTGCTGGACTGAGAAAGTGATTGTGTCCATTACATTTGAATCTTGAAAATTGATTATGTTTAATGAACTACTCTGAATTCTCTGTGAAAAGCTCAGGAACACCTTTCTCTACAGGGTACAAATTTGGTGACTTTTCCCATAAGAAAATGCCAAGACATTTTGAAACAGAATTGATAAAATTAATAGTAATAAATGAGCAATGGTACATGTAGTCTTCCCAGTCCAACTCATTGGTATTCACTCCCAAATTCTAAAGGAACTCAAATATGAAATTACTGGATGCTAGGTGTGCTGTGTAATGTGCAGCTTAAATTGACCATGGGGTGGTAAATGAGGTGCTAAGGGTTTTTTTAATGGCTCCAGGTGTGAATCAAAAAGTCATATAGTACTTTTTCGACTTCTAGAAAACCAAGAAAAACTATAACAAAAACTTGAGGGGGTAAATTAATGGAAATATATGATTATAGAAGAGGCAATACAGTTTTAACAGAAGGAAGCCAAGCATCATTACTCTGTTCAAATTCTTTGAAGGAATCGTTGAGCATTTAGATAGCTGGATTCCAACCAGGTGTGTCTATGTCTTCATTAGTGTTTTTCTTTGGAGCAGCAGTACTGTTTTAAAGAATTCTTCGGTGCTGCTCATTCACTGCTTCTTGGCTGGGATCAAAGAGTGGTTTTGTGGAGTTTAAAATAGATTTCATGGTAGACCATACAGGAAGCTCCACTCCAAGTATCAAAGACACTTGCACCCCAGATGGTGAGTAGACCTCTAAGTCCAAAGCCGTGTTAGGTCTCAGGTAGTTTTAAACCATGTTGGTGGGCCTGTTCAGTCTGGGGGTACTAGTTTAATCTGCAAAAAAAACTTTTGAACCACATAGACTGTAAATGGAGGGACCATAGCTCCAATTGCTTTAATCTACTGATAAAAAGAGATCAGTATATTTTTATTTTTATTTTTTTACTTACTAGTACAGTTATAGCTTTAGAATACTTTGAACAAGGTTTCCCACTAAAAATGCTAAGGAAATATTTCATAAAAAGGAAGGTCTTTTTTGAGATTATTATTTACAGATACCAGATATAGATGACAAAAAGGGGGTCAATTTTCACAAGTGGAGGAGTCTACCAGTAGGATTCACAAGATGTGTTACAATACCAGCATTATTCAACATATTAGTAAAAGTTCTGGAAGAGCATTTCAGTGACAAAGTGTTCTGCTAATACAGAGTTGTTAAGAGTATTCAAACAAAAACCACAAGAGGTGGTAGAAATATTTCTTAAAACAGAAAAGGTGGGAGGAAGGGTAGTGTAACATCTCCTACATGAGGGTGACCACAATTATGGAGCAGATGTAACATCTCCTACATGAGGGTGACCACAATTATGGAGCAGATTTGATACAAGAGTCTGTACAAGAAAGAACTGGTTAGTCTAGAAGTCTTTCCAAGAAAATGAAAGCCTAAGGGAAATATACTTAAGGTCTATAAAAATCATACAAAGTACAGAAAATATAAACAGAGAAAAATTATTCACTCTTTCCTACTGCATCAGAAGAAGGAAACACTTCAGAAAATAATTAAAAGGCAGATTTCTATAAAACTGTATATTTGTAATCACCACCTATTTAAATCATTGCCATCATTATTCCTGAATGCATTTTTCTGTATGAAATTATTCAAAATATAGGAAACTGTGAATATTGGAAGCATGAGAAGAGCTACGAGACACAGTAAGGGTGTACCATTTTGGCTCAAGAAGTTTCTTCTTAAAGAATATGCTTGAGTTCACCTCACCTGCTTTTATGATGTTCACAGCTTCCTGGGCAAAGTTGTGAATATATGGTGCTAAATACTGAACTGAACCTCTGTTGTCTTGCATCTCTCTGCTGATACCAGCAAACTGGCTCACATTAACTTTCAAAAATTGTAATACTCTGACTTGAACCCAGCAAAAGGCATTGAAATGAAAAGTGGAAAGCTCCTTTTCCCCACCCCAGTGCTCTTCACAACTGGAGAATTCGTCTTGCAGGCGTATCTGCTCATGCTTAACATTACATGATTTCAGTGAAACTACCCATCATGAAAATTTGGACTTTACCTTTCAAACTATGAGCTGGCAAATAATGTGTGGCAAGCCTGCAGTTGTCAGGAGTTAGGCACATGGGAACCACTGTCTCATAAAAGAAAGAAGATCGAGAAAGAAAAGGATTGAGTATAAACTCATCTGAAAATTTTTCTGATTTTGTTTTAGTACTCTCATCACAGAATTTCAACACATTTTATATTTGCAGATCTTTATAAACAAGTAAACACTCGTATTCAAATAAGGATTATTTGTTTATTTATTTATGCTGTGTAGTAGTCTCAGGAACATTATTTATAAAAATCTGAAAGATACTCTGTTGTGTTTGAGCTCCTGCTTTTAATGATTTTGATGTCAAAGTATGTATAGATTAGGTCCATAAGGCATTTATTGTTTTGTAGTTATAATTTTGTTGACTGACTGCAAGGTTTGTGTTCAGTAAAAACAATCTCAGTGAAGTGATCCACTTCAGTCCTGAATATTAGGGGCCAAAATTTAAATTCTCATGAAGGAAAAATGGTATTTTTTAAAAAAAAAATCTTAATGTGAGAATACTATAATATTAAAGAAGAAAAAACAAGGGCTGCCTTACCCTTGGTTTCATGGGTTTTGTTTGGGAAGCAGGGTTCAGGTTTGCATGCCTAAATTACTTAATCTTACTATGTTAAAGACTAAAATATTAGCTTCTTAAACTGCCAATGTAATCTTATCCAGGAAAATTGTTACTTCAAAACAATTTTGATCAAGCACTTTCAATCATATTTAAAATACTGTCATGGGAGGGAAGGATCCAGACTCTGCACTCTCAGTAAATAGGTCCACGGTTGCATCCTTTTTTCTGAATACAGTACAGGAGTCAAAACTTGAAAAAGTATAGGCAGAAATGTTGTTAGCATCTTTTTAAAGATTCCACCACTTTCATTGCATACCAGGCTTTGCATTGCGTGCTGCTGCACGTTATGTTTTCCCTGTGCGATTTATGTCATTCTCTGTGCTTTATGTAGCTCTAATGCTTGCATTATACGAGTGGCTGTGAATACGTCACTGTTTACAGTCTCAAATAATGTGAGGCTGTCCATGTAATGAAGGCTCTGCATACAGTGTCTCCTGTAGGCGTTGCCCATGCTCTTTTTTGCAGAAAGAAGAAAAGTTGACAGAAATTGGTGTAAGTATGGGAATCTCATTGCAGCCCTCTACTGCAGAATGCACGACTCTTGATTTTTCTGTTGCCTTTATTCCATTTTCTCAGCTATTACATTTGTCCTTTTCCTAGAAAAATTAACTAGTTGAAACACAGGAAGAAAGGCACAGATTCTCCTAGGTGAATTTTTTATAATTTTTTTACTTTCTGCTCCCTTTCCTCCCTCACAGGAATAATCTGTAGGAAATGCGATGTGACAGCCCCAAAATTGATATACAGCATCATCTAATGGATAAGGTGGCTATTTATTGGATGGATGTCTGCAGTAGCAGAAAATCTGCCACTTTCTTTACTTGGTTCCCATGTTCTTACTTATTCTTATTTCTTTCCATGTTCAGCAAGGCTCACTGGAGTAAATGTTTTAAGAAGTTCCGAAATATGAAAGATATTAACACAAGGGATGTAATTTTTTGTCTGATACATATATTTTATCTCCTAACGGGGATTAAAAATGCTGATACAAGTCTCTACTTCCAAAATGGATACCTACATTTTGATCCAAAGAACAGTGCAGGTACAATGTGTACAGTGGGTAAAGAAAGCTGATGAGTGAATGGGAGAGAATGAAATTAAGAGTAAGAATTTTTAAATTCTTACAATCACAATATTAAGTATGGCAGAGAATAGGAGGAAGCACCTCAAACCAGAAATTTTCATGATGGTAGAGCAGAAGGATCACTGATACCTGTAAAGTTACTAAATCACATGCTTTCTGTAACCAAACATGCATATATTTTGCCCTTGAACTGTTGTTCTGAATAGAAGCAAAAAAAATTAAAGGGTATTTACCATAAATACTTCCTTTTCAGAGCAGTGGAGATACTTCACTTATTGAGAGAAATGCAGCTGTGTAAGTACAGCTGAATATGTTTATCCTCCCTCAAAAAGCTTTAAAAAAATCTCTAGTGTTTTTTACACTTGAGGACAGTATTCTCTTGCTTTTTGATATTGCAGGCTTTGATTACAGAAAGCAATGCAAATAGAATGAAGAAATATCTGGGTTCTATTGAATAAACTAAATAGATTTATTATCTCCATCTGTCATTGTCAGATGTTTTTTCAAGGCGTATCACTGTCATAGGACTTCCCTGAGTCTTTTCTAATTTGACAGTGTAATTTTTCCAAAAAGGATACTGAATTTGGAGCCTTAAAGATGGATGCAGCTGCAGTCCAGATGTGGCACTTAAAAAGTCTCTTCAGCTACACACCTAGGAGTTGCATAGCTGAAATGAAGGAGAGAAGACAATAGCTCCCTTAGCACTTCTGATAAATCTGTCTTTTGTGGTCCCATAATAGTCTTAATAATAACTGATGCAGATGTAATAGAATTTCTTTATTCGTCGGTATTATCCCATGTATAACGTCAGGGATCATATTCACTGTCTTAGCTGTAGCACCATGCAGGAACCACATATATGCTGTGAATCCTAAATACTTTTTTAATGTCCCTATATTTCTCAGTTCTGTGTTCCATTTTGTAAATACAAGAAATTAATTTCTATTTCCTAGGTATATGACCTTGCTGGCTATATTAAAATACATGTTTGTCAAATGAGTGTATGATACTAGCAAACTAGATTGGGCGAATACCTGGAGGCTAAAATTAAGACTAAAATTTAATAGATTATTTTAATTTTATTTTACACTGGATTTTAGTATTAGATTTGAACTAGCTTATTACTGGTTTTCACTACGTAAATGATTTGATTGTTTCTGAATTTAATCTGCAGTAATTTTATATTCTCCTCAAAGACAAAATCAGTTGATATGCTAAACCATAAATAACTCTCCAAAGGATCTTGTCTTTATGGGCACGGTACAATCAAATATTCTCATTTTCCTTCAGTTCAGAATTTACGGTGAGAAAATTCTTGGCAAAACATCAGAGAGATTTCTAGTTTGGCTGTGCTTTATTTAAAGGTCTAGCATGTTAAGTGGAAATTGCTGTACCTGGTTCAGCAAAGATTCTTTCGTTACTGTTGTGGAATCTAGTCCCCTAAGAAACCTCTTAACAACCTTGTGTGTGAGGAATACAGGGATGCAGCCACTGTATACAGAGCTGCAAACATTTTTAGAAATTACTCATTCACAGAAGAATTGATAGAGGCTACTGTATCTTAGGTTTCCAAGAAAAAAACCTCTTGATTAACAGGAATTTGATCAGGCCATGAAAATTATTATTAAGGTTAATATAATTAGTATGTTGTATTTGGAAACATTCACAAACATCCCTCTTAATGCGTGAATACACAAAAATGTCTTATTAAATGAGTGTTGTTTGACACTGCTTGCCTTTTTTTTACCTACTTTTTCCCCTATGCAAAATAAAGGAAGGTAATTTGCTGCAGAGCTGAGTGTCAAACCTACAGGACATGCTGTTGATGCACATGAGGAGATCATTGATGATGGTATTTCCCCTGTACTATTTAACAGATGGTGGATAAAGCATTTGAGCTTACGGTATCTGTTGTACTGAAAAGAAGTCATCACAGAAAGCTCTGCATTTTATGGTTCAGCACTTGCTTATCAGAAAAAATAATGTATCGTTCCTCTGTTTTGTTCATTAGGCTGCGATAGAGGCACAAAGTTCTTTTGTGAAATAGTTTCACAATTAATTGCCTTTTCAGAAAATCTAAAATAGAAGCTTATTATTTTATAATTTGACAAGCCTGAATGCTAACATTTTCTGTAATATGTTGTCACCTCTGCAACACTTTAGACCTGTTGTTTGAAGTATTAAATATGAATAGCTTTGATTGTCTTTCAAAGTGTCTTGTGTTTTCCTTCCAGTTATGCATTTTAAATGAAGTATATTAGGTAAGCATATTATCCTGCATACATTACTGCTTGTCATACTCAAGTTAAATTCACTGTCTCTGTTCCTGAACACAGTGTGATCTGTAGTACTGCACTCAGGAAAAAAATGATAGGCACAGTAGCTGCTACCCTGAAATAATTAACTATTAAAGTTAGGCCTCTCTCACCTTCACTGAACTTCCAGCTACAATGTCTGCCTTAAATGCCAAAGAATAAGGAAAAAAAAGAAGCTAAATATTATATCCTATCAAAGTGTCGTGTTGGGTTTTTTTACCTCATAATGCAACTGAAATACTTGGATCCGTACCATCTACATGGTCATATGGTCACACAAAGCTTGACCATATTAAATTCAAAGGTTTATTGTTTCTAATTCTATATAATGGCCAAATAAATTACTGAGGTCACAACTAGGGTTTTGATATTCTGCAGATATACCTAGCTCTCTGGCAAAGGTCTGGTTTGTGTTGGTGTAGAAAACTATTCTTCCTGAGTGATCCTGACGATATTTGTAAAAGATACATTTTTGCTGAAACAACTGCTTCTGTTCTTTGTGCTTCTCTGGGCATACCTGTGAAATTAGGGCTTATGCTTCTTTGTATCCTTGGTCTCTGCTATGCACAGTTTCTGTACCATAGAATTATTTGTTATTATATCAGTAAAGCACTTGTGCTGTTAGCATACCAGGGCTCTTGACTAGTTTCTCAATTGTTCAAGAGGCTGGGACCTCTTAACTAGTTTCTCAGTGGTGAGTATGTATTTTGCCGTCAGCAGAATTTTCTCTGTTATCAACAGCACGAACTATTTGGGTCCCTACAATAAAATTAATGTTATGGATATAATAATAAAGTAAATGACATTTATATTTATAGTAAATATGTGTAATACAATAATATAAAACAATAAATATACATATTATATATACAGAAATAAAGAGTTGTCTGTTTTGTATTATTTATTGCCAAGGCAGGAGTCATCCCTAAGGTGCTTTGGGTAGCTTAGCATTTGAGAAAACTGGCATGATGACAGCTCTTGTACTAGATGGTGTTCTGTTGTTATTATTTTTTTCCAGAGAGCTTTAATTATAATCCAGACATTTCAATTGCTGTGAGAGGAAATTTGGCAGGTAGAATGTTACCACAGGACAAATTTACTCTTCCAATTTTTGAAAATATTGGTTTAGATGCATTTGTTAAATTGTGGAAACATCAGTTTATTTGGGGGTATTTATTAAAGACTTTTTAAAATTAAGAGGATGTACTTAGCGTGTCATCTGCATGACTGAAACTGGTGCAAAGTAGTGAGGAAGTGGAGTATTGATTCCCCATGAAGCGGGAGTGTCCCCTAGAAGCTAACTTTGCTATAAGCCTCCATAGAAGGTAATACATAGATTTGTTTCCATGCATTGACCAAATAGGCAGTTAAGACTAATTTGTAATTCTTACAGCTTGGGGCTTTCAGTGCTCTAAGGTAGGGAATATTGTTACCAGAAAAGTAATTTTTTTTTTCTAGTTCTCCAAGTCAGAGTATTCATTGCTCTAGTGAAATAACCACTGGTGAATTGTCCGTTGCATAGTAATATATGTATATAGAAAGAGGATTCATCATCTTAGACAATAAGATGTAATTTGATAAGACCAAATAACTTTTTCAGTTGATAATTGTAGTGCATGTGTAAGGATAAGGAATTTGGATAAGCCTGGAACATCTATTGCAGCTTTTAAATGCCAGCTAGAGCTTGTGACTCCTGTGTCTAACTTCCAGTGCTATGGGAAGCTGATGGTGGTTCCAGTCTCATTTGTATTTTCATGAATGTTCTTTAAAAAAGATTCTTGGCTGAAGCATACCCATTTTATTTTCATGGACTTCTCTAACATGGTCAAATGAAATTGCCTGGGATTTTTATGGGAGGGGCCTTCACATCTGTATCATGAAACAGTGCAAGATCTGTCCTTCTGCTGACAGATCTTCCATGGGCTTCCCAAAAGTCTTCATCTAAATCTTTTTATTCTGGACCCATTTTCAGTATCAGTAAGGATTTTGCCTGAGGCTTCGATGTGTTTCCAGCACAGTTTTTTGAGTTACAACATTACTGCAGTCCCTGAAAAGAGTGTCAGTGGTGTGCTTGCTCGCCATTTATCCATGACTTCTACCAACACTAATGACGTATCCTATTAAAATAAATCTTTTTCGTTCTGTTCTTTTGGAAATGTTTCCATTGAGATTTGCCCATTAAAATATGAAAGAATTCTAGCATTTGAATTAACAAAGCTGAGTCTTTGTATCCAGGCTACATAGTTTTGCAAAAGCAGTTTCTGGAGTCTTTGCTTCATTAAGGACCTTTAACATATTAAGCACTGGCACAGTCCAATCTGAATACCTCAGAGGCACATGAATTTGTATTAAGACTAAGCTTAAGCCCTTCAAAGAGCTTCTCCTACTTCCCTACAAAAAGAAATCCAACGCAGAAGGCCAGATTTAAACCTAGGAAACAAAATACTTCAAAACAAAGGTTTTCACCATACTTCAGGTAAATTTTTTGCACTCTGTGTTGCATCATAATTAGGGAATGATTGATTTACAGCTCTATCATACTGACTGACTTGGCCTTTGAAAGATTTGAACTTTCCCTGATAGTATCACAGTGACTTTCAAGTGAATGAGTTCAATGTACAAGGCCAAAAACCCCACCCAAAAACTACCTCACGTGTATGTGTGTAAACCACACTGTAGTATTTTTAATGAAATGTTAAAGGGCTTTAACTAAAAAAACCCAAAAGCTGTGTTTCCTGAAGCATTTTCTTCTCACACTTCATGGGTTTGGTCACTGGGCGTGCTGTTCACATGGTCTGCTGCATAACCAGCCAGAACTGTTTTTCTTTCCCTTCTCAAAAATGTTGTTGTTATTGGAACCTGCCTAGTGGGGGAGGGGATGACAACTGCTCAAGTTCAGGAAAAGTCCTTAAGTCCTTCAGACTGACACAAATATTCTGTACCTGCTGCAGACTGTACCAATCACCACCACCGCCACCTTGTACTTACAAAGAATAGACCATTGTGTTCTGTATCATTTCTTAATCAATGGACTTTTATAATTTTATTGACTCTTAAAAAAATAAGCTTACAAATTGTCTTGGTTGATGTTTACTGTTCAGTTAGCTTTTTAGGTTAAGATATTTAAAACAGGCCGATCTGACAACAACTGTGGTGTATAGGAAAGTGTTGAGGGATATTCTTAAGGTATTTCTCTAAGAAACTTTCTCACGATCATGAGCAGTATTTGATTCAGCCAGACAACAGGGAAAATGCCTTCCCCTCACCTAGTCAAAAATACTAATCATTTCAGTTTTCTGAGTATTTTAAGGCCTGAATTTAAAGGTCTAGTTACATGCAGGTTTTGCACAGAAAGAATTTTAAAGCATTTTTTATTACTGGGAAGCAGAGTATTCATGTAACGGCTATTTGCTTCATAAACTGCTGTCATGAATGAGAAGAGAGCAAGAAACACTATTCAGAGCATTGAAAAAACCACACATTTTTTTGCAAAAATTTTAACAAATATTGGGAGGAAATGATCTAGTAACACCAAAGTGCTTAGGCAGCTCAAGTGTGGCGCCAGGGACCAGGCTATGGCAGATATCTGGTGGAAGATGACATTAGTGTGGGGCTTGAATCATTTGCATCCCCAGCAGGTGGAGACTCTACAACTCAGCTGCATTCCCATTTTATCCTCATAGGCCTCTGCCACGGAACCACACACACAGAGCTTTTAGACATTCAGCTATAATAGGTACATAGAAATCGTATTAAGATGTCCAGCCATATAAAGACTTTGGTATATAATTTACAGATTTAACATTGTGTGGAAAGTAAAAATTGTGAGAGTGGCAACCAAGGGATCAGGCCCAGCCAGCATGAGTTCATGAAAGGCAGGTCCTGCTTGACCAACCTGATCTCCTTCTATGACCAGGTGACCCGCCTAGTGGATGAAGTAAAGGCTGTGGACGTTGTCTACCTGGACTTTAGTAAAGCCTTTGACAGCGTCTCCCACAGCATTCTCCTAGAATGTGGCTCGTGGCTTAGAAAGGTTTACTCTTTGCTGGGTGAGGAACTGGCTGGATGGCCAAGCCCAGAGAGTTGTGGTGAACGGCGTTAAATCCGGCTGGCGGCTGGTCACTAGCAGTGTTCCCCAGGGCTCGGTTCTGGGGCCAGTCTTGTTCAATATCTTTATTGATGATCTGGATGAGGGAATCGAGTGCTCCCTCAGTAAGTTTGCAGATGACACCAAGTTGGGTGGGAGTGTTGATCTGGAGGGTAGGAGGGCTCTGCAGAGGGATCTGGACAGGCTGGATCGATGGGCAGAGGCCAACTGTATGAGGTTTAATAAGGCCAAGTGCAGGGTCCTGCACTTGGGTCACAACAACCCCATGCAATGCTACAGGCTTGGGGAGGAGTGGCTGGAGAGCAGCCTGGCAGAAAGGGGCCTGGGGGTGCTGGTTGACAGCCGGCTGAACATGAGCCGGCAGTGTGCCCAGGTGGCCAAGAAGGCCAACAGCGTCCTGGCCTGTATCAGGAATAGTGTGGCCAGCAGGAGTAGGGAAGTGATTGTGCCGCTGTACTCGGCACTGGTGAGGCCGCACCTTGAATCCTGTGTTCAGTTTTGGGCCCCTCAGTACAAGAAGGATGTTGAGGTGCTGGAGCATGTCCAGAGAAGGGTAACGAAGCTGGTGAGGGGTCTGGAGCACAAGTCTTATGAGGAGCGGCTGAGGGAACTGGGGTTGTTTAGTCTGGAGAAGAGGAGGCTGAGGGGAGACCTTATCGCTCTCTGCAACTACCTGAAAGGGGGTTGTGGCGACGAGGGCGTTGGCCTCTTCTCCCAAGTAACTAGTGATAGGACAAGAGGAAATGGCCTCAAGTTGCGCCAGGGGAGGTTTAGATTGGATATTAGGAAAAATTTCTTCACCAAGAGAGTGGTCAGGCATTGGAACAGGCTGCCCAGGGAGATGGTGGAGTCGCCATCTCTGGAAGTGTTCAAAAAACGTGTGGATGTGGCACTTCAGGACATGGTTTAGGGGACACGGTGGTGCTGGATTAATGGTTGGACTTGATGATCTTGAAGGTCCTTTCCAACCTAGTGATTCTGTGATTCTGTGAATCGGGTGTTCTCTTCAGAACGCTACACAGGGAGAAGGGCAGGTTTCACTTTACTTTTGTACAATGAAACTTGACCTGAAAAGATGCTATGATAGTTTCAAGTGATATGAGAATTGGCTTTAGTTGTAGGAATGTAGTTTTTGTGTGTTTAACCTACTTTCCCTGTAAGTAGATATATTTTAATGCTATTAGGAGTGTACGGAATGTGTTTTAGTAGTCCTTTAATGCACACTGTAGATGTTGATGACCCAAGAAGGCTTTCAGTGCATCTGAGGTGTAGACTTACGTTCTGCCAAAATACACCCTGGTGGGTCTTAATGCTGTAGTATGAGACATAAACAGGTATTATCTGCATTTTAATGTCTAGCCATGAAAATGTGATTTTAATGTAAAAAAACATCTGTAGACTTCTTGGGCATTTTGAATTTTTATTTAATCCATCATTGCTCTTTGAATCTACACTCAGTAAACTGATGAATGGGACAATACTGTCCTTTTATAGTAGCATTACTAAGAAGTTGGCCAAACACTCAGAAGAAAAAAAGCAGACCAAAAATAACATTTCAGACTATCCTTTGTACCTCTATTAATCATCTGTATCCCATAAAGATATTATGGACCCACTTTTCCATCAAAAAAACAAGCAAAAGACTCATAAACCAAAGTCCTGAAACAAAAAAGGAGGAAAGTGAGCCACATATAATATTTCTGTACAGTAAACTCGATTTCCATTACATCGTTAGTGCATAATGAAGTAGCTGTGGGATGTAGAATACATCAGAGAAGACTTTAGATAGAAGCAATAGAGAGACAAAATGGAAGCTTATGATAAGCCTTTAGTACTGAAATTAGTATAAAACCTGGACATTATTTTGCCTACCAAGCAGGAAAATAACATTTTTTAGGCTGTCTGATTCTAAAGGCAGATACAGCTTTTCCTCTATAGGAAATTGTGTAGTTAAAACAAGTGTAACATGTTTTGCAGGTTTGAAACTTTTACATGTTATGTGAGTTTCCATGGAAAATATGAGCAGAATATTGGTGATACTGTATTGTTGTATTCAGATCTGAATGTAACACTGTAAAAGCATTGCTACAGATTGACTTAACAAGTGATTCATATACAGATATTTTCTACAAGCTTGGAACTTAAAACTGGTGTGAGTTCCTATCCAAGATAAAACATCCTGATTTCCTGCAGTTATTGAGATAGGATCCTTGATGCATTTGGCTTGCAATCATCATCACCATCACAGTATGCCTCTTAGTTGCAAACAGAGTTCTCAATGCTAAAAGGAAGATAAAGCCAAAACTTGGCCTTCAGGAACATATGCTTTAATCAAAGAAAGCAAGCCAGTGGGAAACTCACATGTTATTTGAAATTAGATGGTTACTTTTTGTGCACGCATTCTGAGCATAGTAAAATATGGTTGTAGTGTTTGATGGAAGCCTTTAGATGCCAGAGGAATATTAGTAAATGCTAATACTACTGATAAAGGACAATTAAACACCTATAATATGAAGTTGTAGCACCATACCTGTAAGTAAACTCTCCTTACAAAGCTAGTGGATTGATCTGTCAGAAAGGTATCACACTGGCCCCAGGAGATCTTCCTCAATTGTAGTAATTTCCAAACAATTCAAAGTGTCTTTGGTTCCTTCTTTCCTTCCACTTTTTTGTTTGGCTGTTGCATGTTGGTGGGTTCTTTCTTACAGAAATTAAAATGCTGGCAGACTATATATTTCTTTTTCACTTATTGATGAGCACTGTGATATGTAGGTTGTTTCTTAAGGATGAGAGTGCTTTTGTGTAAAAGTGGTGAGATTGCTTCCTTCAGAAGCCCTTTGATATTGCCAATTAGTAGTTCTGAGGAAGTTTGTCTTCAAGAGGCGTTGGTACAAACAGTTGGGATTTATAATTATATTCTTCAAAGCCTCATTATAGGTAATACTAATTTGTTAGAACTCATACAGTGAATGAAACAAACCTCTTTCATAGCCTCCTTCTCTGAATGGTTACTGACTAGAACAGAGATCCAGATACCGTATTTGAGGCAATTTCAGGGTGGTAGAGATTGTATAGGCAATTTCGGGTTTTCTCTGTTTATCTTTTTCAGCTACTTAATACTACAAGTTTCAAGGAGGTTGGCATGCACAGTAGCTTACTGTACAGTAAAAAAATTTCAAATGTTTATGTAAATGTGCATATTTGTAATTTCTGAGAGCTTGGCATTACAAATTTGGGAATAGTCAGATTCCAAGATGTCATTTTCTTATTAACAGTTTCATATTTAGTAAGCAGAGCTTATGATTTTTTTTTTGTTTAAGAAGGACTATGTCCTTAAATCACATCAATTTAGAAATCTTGGCCCATTAAGCAGAATAACTGTAGAATGTAAAAATGAGATACTATGGTATTGTACTGGAGATTTAGCAGTGAATGTTTGTTTTCAGTTGGTTGCCTATATGAAAATGACTGATGTTTAAAAACCTCAAAATAAGATATATTTTTTTCAACTTCTTTTGCTTGGAAAAGCCGTTGATAAATTAGAAAAAAATGTGATAATGTTAGAAGTTCTGACACGGTAAATGTTTGTCAAAGTGAATGCAGTATTCGGGATGTATTTTACTGGGGCCCTGGAATACATGTATTGAAAAAACTGCATATGGTCCCTAAATGTGAAGTCCTAGAGGGTCATTTGAAGGACATGGAAGGTATGTCATGCCAAAACCAGGTCAGGCCTCATAGCTAAAAACTATAGACAGCTGCAGCTTCAGCTTACAAATATAGCAAAGCCCTATAGTAGGAAGAAAGATTATTGATCTGAGTATCCTGTCTACAGCAGAGTCCAAAAGCAAAAGATTAAGGACAAATATATCAACAGAGCAAACATATCATGCTTTGTTTTTCCTCCGTAACCTTGCAGTCTCCAACAGTTGCAACTCAAGGACTTTCTGATCCACCAAGGGCTTTTGGGGCTTAGTAACATTTACTGAATTTCTCTTCCTTGAAGTTGCTTACAAAGTCCTTAAATTCAGGTCAGCTTTAGCATCTGCAGCCTTTGTTGGCAAAGGGTTCCACAGCTTTGCTAAATACTGGGTGAAGAAAGGCTTCCTTCTGCTTGTGCTGCAGCTGCCACCTGCTAGCTTCATCCCAGGCCTCCCCAGCTCCTTTTAGTGGTTAATGCAATACCCAATTAAATACTGTTCACTCGTGATGTCATTTATGACTGCTCAGATCTTTTAAAAATATCAGCCCTGATCTACTTACCTTTTCTCTTCTAAGAGGGTGACTGACCAACTCCTTATTCTGCTGGTTCGATCTTTGTATCTCACTTTGAAGTCCATAATTTGGCAGTGCGATATGTGCATCTGGTCCCTGACAGTTGTCTGCCTTTGTGTGTGGGATTCTGCTGTCATTAGAAGTAATTTGGTGCAAAGTGCAGTCTATCCACAGGAGAGTGATTTGATTTATGACAAAATAGATACCTATTTTAATTATTCATGAATTTAATTCACTGGTTTGTAGCTTGAAGGCAGACTAATGCTACACAAGTAGGAGGAGTAACATAAAAAATGTTTTAAAATTAGTTCTGGTACTAAATAGGATTTGTATTTTGAGTTTGTTGGAATAGTTCTTACACAGAATGTGAAACCGGAGGGTCTCCTATACATCTCTCTACATTTAGAAAGGTCTTAGGAATTCTCAGGCGTGTTTATCCCCTCTTCTTAGCCCTACTTTATTAATTACCTATTTGATAACAGCCTTAGAATAATTGTTTTCTTCTGCTAACTTACTTGAGTATGGCCGTATCAGTTATTCATCCATGTAAAATTAGGAAGGTTATTTGTAGACTGACATTCAGCATATAGGAACACCTTTGCTTTACTTCTATCATCATAAATCTGAAATATTCCAGCCCCAAGATCCAGGTTTGTAACGATTATTAATACAATTAAATTAAAATATTAAATATTATTAAATATTAAATATTATTAATACAATTTTTATTTAAAAATTCTTTGCTGTATAATTCATTAACTGTCTTGCTGCAAGAAATGTGTTCCCACTAAGAGGGGGTTAGGAACCTGATTTATTTTACAGGCAGCATAAAGCACTTAATTCTTTCAAAAAAGATCATAGAATCATGGAATATTTGTGGTTATAAGGGACCTCTGGAGCTTAATACAGGGTCAAATTAGATCAGGTTGCTTAGTGCCTTGTCCACTCGAGTTTTTAATATCTCCAGGAATCCTTGAACAAGTCTAAATTTGCGTTCCTCAAGACCAGCACTGCAGTTCTTTTATTTGTCCAGTTCACTTTTCTTAGGATCTTATGGTCACTTTTGCAGGAGCTGCAGCTGACCTTCACATTCTTGACACATCCCTTAGTCTCCAAGACTGTGGTTTAAACACCAGTCTTTAAACACTACTGTCTTAACATATGGCATGAGATTTCCATGATGTGTAACAGAACAGTAATTCTGTTCTTTTACGGTGCTAAGTTATCTACTTTCCACTTTCAGTGAAATAAGCCTTAGCGTGCTTTCTGTGTGGATGTGAAACCTCTCAAGAGGTCTTGAGAATATACTTAGCTGTATAGATAAAGGAACTCTTAAGAGTTTGGAGCACTATATACTCTCACAGCTATCCAGGTAGAAATATACCCACCATTATGTTTTAGCTGAGGCAGCACATACAGACCATTCAATCCTGAAAATTGTGAGCTTTCATCATAAAAGTTATAGTCCTTTTAAGGAGGACTTAATTAACATAAGGTAGATTATTGCAAAAGGTTTTGTTCCCATGCATTTAAATGTACGTGTTTTAAATGATTTGCAGTCAACTCAAAATCACTTACTTTTTACTGGAGCTCTCGAGACACACAGTTTTTCTAAAATGCCAGTGAACCAAGAAATGTAGGATAGAGAGCAGCTGTTTGAATGAATAGCAAGCTATTAGTCAAAACACCTCTTAAATTTGAAAATGCGCACTTGATTACTGATATCTTTTCAATTTATTGTACATTCATTTGAGCTAATTAAAAGCACAGAAACACATTTCAAAACAGGAAATTCATGTTTCTGCTGAAACATTCTTTACATCATCTAATTTTTCTATTTTCATTATTGTATTTAAGAAAATTTTTATGCATTTTAGAAATTAATTCTGATTTGTTGTTACAAAAAATTATATTGTTTTGAGTAGAACTGAAAAATACTGAATATGAAGTCTATTTTAAATATTTTTGTTCAGGTTTTCACAAAATTTAGTTAGAACTGCAACACATGAAATTTCACTGAAGTGAAGGTGTTTGAGACTCAGTGAGCTTTATCCTCATTTCTCCCATTTGTCAATTTGGTAGGATAACAAAAAGACATTTGTGGGATTTCAAAATATTTTCAGACTGTGTAGCCTGCTGAAGGTTTCATCTTGGACTCTCATAGCAGAACTCCCTGGAGGATGAGACTTGCATTCAGGTCGTTCCAGTGGTATAGAATCATAGAACAGTTTGGGTTGGAAGGGACCTTTAAAGGTCATTTAGTCCAGCCCCCCTGCAGTGAGTAGGGACATCTTCAACTAGAGCAGGTTGCTCAAAGCCCCGTCCAACCTGACCTCGAATGTTGTCAGGGATGAGGCATCCACCACCTCTGGGGGCAACCTGTTCCAATATTTCACCACCCTCATTGTGATAAATTTCTGCCTTAGATCTTGTCTGAACCTATGCTCTTTTAGTTTAAAACCATGTCCTGTCACTACAAGCCCTATTAAAAAATCTGTCTCCATATAGAGGAGCTTTAAAGTGGAAGTGCCAAAATGCTGAAACAAATTATTAAAACTGCTGTAAATATTTCAGAATCTGCACAAAATTTGTTTCCGTTCCAGGAAAAATGAAAATCTGAAGGTGACCTTTGTCCCTAGATGTATATCATTCTTTGGGACTTAAATCATTTAATAGGAGCAAAGTAGCTAAATTTCCTAAAACTCGTATGAAAAGTTTCCTAGCTTTGAGGGTAACACCAAATTTGGGAAACAGTAATGAATTCCAGCAAAACAGTTGTTTATTTTGTGAGTATCTCTGAATAAAGGTTCATTATAGTCCTCATTGATTTTAACATTGTGTGACACTAAACAAAACTGGCATTACTCATACATTTTTTACATTTGTTTTTTTAAAACTCCGGCATTCAAAGAATAATTAATGTCAGGGAGTTGCCTGCGCAAGCCTACACTCTACAGTAAATAACACTTTCTAATTAGTGCTGATGTGGATGGAGACTGAATATCTGATTAACATGCATAGCAGCAGTTGAGGTTAAACTTCATGAACTATTTAAACCCATGCGTTGTGTAACCTCTTTTCTCTCAATATTACATACATCATGTCCGTACACGGTCCATATATTGTGCTGACATTTGCATAGCTACTTCCCAAAGGCCCAGTAATTCTGCAAAGAGTGTGCTAAGTCAAACATAATGTCTCCTTTTGCATTAATCTTAGCAGAAATACTGCTTGTCCCTGCAGGCTGTTAAGGTCCAGCCATTGGAGACCTCACCCAAGCAATCCAAAGAGGGTGCCCATGCTACAGAAATGCCTCTACATATACCCAGAGTAATTAGGGTTTGTGGACTTCCATGACTCAGAACATCAATGCTGGTGATACTGGCTGTATAGCCAGATTGCAGTGGCAGGGTAGTGCCATCTGCAGTAAGTGCTGTTGCCCAGAATCCTTCTAAAAAAGATACAACTTCTGTTTTTTTTTATTAAGACTCCTTCATGTCACAGCACAGACTCCTTTTCTTTCAGTAAATTGTTGGGCTGAACTGTTGAAAGGAAAAATAGAATTGTCCCAAGTCTTTTCTCTTACACTCCCTTGATTTATACACTCAGGCATATCTTTGGGAGTACTCTTTTCTCAGTTTCAACGATCTATGCTAATTTTGGAAGATGGTAAGATCTGCAGTGCATATGTGGAACTCCAGTACGCTCTCTTCTTTTTCCTTTGCCTTCTGGACTTTCTTCATCTGTTACTGGTTATTCCTGTTCATTGGAAAATCTGTGACTCCAGGGTGTTGCAGTTGTTGGATTTGTAGACCCTTGTAAGAGCAATATTCTGAGGAACCGAGACACCAGGTGAATTACAACATTTCAGAACATTTACTTGTTTTCAACTACTAGGCAATCAATGGGTTAATAACTAAGAATCAACCACTGATCAACCATGTTGGTCAAGCCTTAGGAATATGATGCCGCATTGTTAGCCCTGATCGCTGCAGATTTTAGTCTCTGAGACTGAGCTGGCTGGACTCAATAGCAGTTTGAGTCAGGAAGCCAAAACCATGTTCCCCAAGCTCCACTGCATATCTCTGGTATTTATATATCATTTTTCATGGGTCAAAACCCATCTGGTCCAAAGGATTATTTACTCTTTTCATACATGAGAACCAATCTGTTGTAGCTTGTTCAGATGGGCGGTACCTCTTGGATGCTGGTCTATTCTGGCTGCTGGTCATCTGTTTCCTTTTTATAGTTTTGGGATGGTTGCCGTTATCTTAGCTGTACTATTTTTATGAGTGCCAAGCAAACAACTGAGATTAGAATTAAACCCTACATTATCAGTACAAAACATGGATTTTTTTAAAGTACCTAAATGATAGGCACAATAGGTGGTATAATCCAACAAAATGATGCACAGACTTCTGAAGCCATTCATAGGCTATTAACACAAAAAATGCAACTAAAATGCAAACCAAAGCCTCTTATTATTTCTTAATCACTGTACTACAGTCAATTTTTAATGATTGGTTTTAAAGAAAGATTCAGCTCATACTGTTATTTTTCACTAATTATGAACAGGGATCCAGATTCACAAATGCAAGTAGGTACATAAATTCCTTTGGAATCTGAGTCACTTATTGGCAGACATTACAAAAGCAGCATATGCCAATCATTTTTGCTAAGTTACCATCATTAGTTGTGGTGATTTGAGGTACATATATATGCTACGTGCTGGTAGAGAAAACACTGCAAGTTATGTTAAACATAAATGTTTTAAATGTTTTTGCAGACAATAATGTGCAGAACTGTAATATTTATAAAAATAACAATTCAGTAGCTAGTCAAAATGTCTTCTAATATTGTGAGCAGTTATAATTTCATTTGTTTGTCACACAAAGAAATATGTGTGGTTTGATGAATTGTGAAAAGTGAGAAGAAAAAATGGAAAATTTAGATTCTTTTCAATGTAAGAAAACTATATAGTATTTATGTTACCTGCATAAATTACGTTATTTACAATAGGAACACTCCAAGATGAAGAAAAAAAAATATATATATAAAGAGAAGAAACAAATGAAACTTCTTTTTTCTTTTTTTTTCTTCTTCCCCACCACTTGAGCATACCAATCACAGTATTGCTACCAATATGGGGGAATGAAATTGGAGGTTTTAAAGAGTGCTAGTCATGGGCATGTATCATCAGGTAATATGAAAACCAACTATAACATGCTTCTGGCCATGTATAAAATCTGAAGATTAACCTCATCACTGGTGTAGGGTAAAAAGTAGAATGGTTATGAAATTAGGAGGAGTAGACTGGTTTATTTACTCTGCAGTAAGGGAGTGGCAATCACAGAGACTGGGTGTACTGCAGCCTCCAGTAGCAGTGGTGCCACACCCACAGCTTGTCCTGTGGAGCCTGATGTTGACAGACAAGAGTACTGAGAGAGCTGGCGGAGGAGCTTGCCAAGCCACTCTCCATCGTTTATCAGCAGTCCTGGTTAACAGGGGAGGTCCCAGAAGACTGGAGGCTTGCCAATGTGACGCCCGTCTACAAGAAAGGCCGGAAGGAGGATCCTGGGAACTACAGGCCTGTCAGCCTGACCTCTGTTCCAGGGAAGATTATGGAGCGGTTGGTTTTGAGAGTGCTCACAGGGCATCTGCAGAACAGCCAAAGGATCAGGCCCAGCCAGCATGGGTTCATGAAAGGCAGGTCCTGCTTGACCAACCTGATCTCCTTCTAGGACCAGGTGACCCGCCTAGTGGATGAGGGAAAGGCAGTGGACGTTGTCTACCTGGACTTTAGTAAAGCCTTTGACAGCGTCTCCCACAGCATTCTCCTGGAGAAACTGGCGGCTCGTGGCTTAGACAGGTTTACTCTTCGCTGGGTGAGGAACTGGCTGGATGGCCGAGCCCAGAGAGTTGTGGTGAACGGCGTTAAATCCGGCTGGCGGCCGGTCACGAGTGGTGTTCCCCAGGGCTCGGTTCTGGGACCAGTCTTGTTCAATATCTTTATAGATGATCTGGATGAGGGAATTGAGTGCTCCCTCAGTAAGTTTGCAGATGACACCAAGCTGAGTGGGAGTGTTGATCTGCTGGAGGGTGGGAGGGCTCTGCAGAGGGATCTGGACAGGCTGGATCGATGGGCAGAGGCCAACTGTATGAGGTTTAATAAGGCCAAGTGCAGGGTCCTGCACTTTGGCCACAACAACCCCATGCAATGCTACAGGCTTGGGGAGGAGTGGCTGGAGAGCAGCCCGGCGGAAAGGGACCTGGGGGTGCTGGTTGACAGCCGGCTGAATATGAGCCGGCAGTGTGCCCAGGTGGCCAAGAAGGCCAACAGCGTCCTGGCCTGTATCAGGAATAGTGTGGCCAGCAGGAGTAGGGAAGTGATTGTGCCCCTGTACTCGGCACTGGTGAGGCCGCACCTTGAATCCTGTGTTCAGTTTTGGGCCCCTCACTACAAGAAGGATGCTGAGGTGCTGGAGCGTGTCCAGAGAAGGGCAATGAAGTTGGTGAGGGGTCTGGAGCAAAAGTCTTATGAGGAGCGGCTGAGGGAACTGGAGTTGTTTAGTCTGGAGAAGAGGAGGCTGAGGGGAGACCTCATCGCTCTCTACAACTACCTGAAAGGGGGTTGTGGCGATGAGGGCGTTGGCCTCTTCTCCCAAGTAACTAGTGATAGGACAAGAGGAAATGGCCTCAAGTTGCGCCAGGGGAGGTTTAGATTGGATATTAGGAAAAATTTCTTCACTGAGAGGGTGGTCAGGCATTGGAACAGGCTGCCCAGGGAGGTGGTGGAGTCGCCATCCCTGGAAGTGTTCAAAAAATGTGTGGATGTGGCGCTTCAGGACATGGTTTAGGGGACATGGTGGTTCTGGATTAATGGTTGGACTTGATGATCTTAAAGGTCCTTTCCAACCTAGTGATTCTGTGATTCTGTGATTCTGTGATTCTGTGACTAGCAGGCTGCCATACAAGTAAATTTGAATTTGTAAAAAAAAAATAGAAGTTGAATTTTTAAGCCAAACAATGGACTGTATTGGAAAACTAGCCGTGTAGTTTCTATAGGCAGATTTTCAGTCTCTGTAAAATTATGCTTTACTGTTATGGATTGGAAAAAAATGGAAGAACTCATTTTAAACTCCTACCTGAGCTCAAGCAGAGCAGGTATACTTGCTCTTTGATGCATCTAATTTAAATAAATATCCAACTTTCAGCAAACAAACTTGTTGGGAATAAGTGCAGTGGGTGTAGGGGAACTCCCGGAACAGTTCTTTGTTGTAATATGCATGCAGTAAACCCTCCTGCTCAGCTGGTCTTCAACTCAGGACAGTAAGAATATGCATAGTCCCTCTGACACTTAAGTTAATGGAGTAACCTCCATTCTGAATAAATAAATAGTGGCCTTCCTTTCACCAAGTGAAAAGATCACCAGCCAGCTCAGATGACAGGGAATGACTATGTGCCCTGCTAGAAAATGCAATTAGTTTGACTGAATGCTTTTGACCCTTTAGAAAGGAGAATGGTGTATGGGTATGGATGACACACCCACTTATATGTCAGTACTAAAGTTTTGTTCGAGTCTATGAAAATATGTTTAAAAAAATATGTTTGAAAAAATACGTTTGAAAGCAGTGCTACCTCAGATGCACTAAGAGTTTGTTTTTGATTTGGCAACCAAAATCTGTTTGTTCTTGAGGATGTCTTCTCACTGGGAAAAACTGAAAACATTATTTCATTACTTATTTCTTTAGTTTATGATACCTGTCTTCCCTTTCTGCATTACTTTGTCTTTTTTGTTAAAATTAAAATAGTGGTCAGGTGTTTCCTAAGCAAGAAATGTTAATGAAAGCCGAAAAAAAATAAGAGTTAGTGGGGGTAGAAGTGTGACAATAAATGCCAGAACCTCTGCTTTTTGCTCTTCCTCCAAAGACAAAGTCAAATCAAGCAAAATGGTTGACTTACTACAGTGTCTTAGGTCTACCCAGTTGTCCAAGTTAGGATGCAGGAGGGTACTTTCTCCAAGACAGGATAAATTGTTGGGTTGATCTTGATAACTGTAGGCATTTTCCTTACATCAGAAAGGCGTCCGAAGCAGTAAGAACTGAAAGTCTAGGCTGCAGAAGTAGGAAAGTTGTTAGCTTTAGTGGTCAGAATTCCCCATGTGGTCAATGCTAACAAAGCCAGTTCTCAGGTAATTCCGCTGGGCATTTCACTGACGGTTTGTGACCCTAAGAGGAGACCTAACTTCACTGTGGATTGAGAAGATCCTCCTTCCTTGTTGGCTTTGCACAAACTCGCCCATTCTTCAGTGCTTCGGGAAAAGCTGACTTCCCAAAGGAAGTGAAAATCAGTTGTAGTGTGCACTTTGCAAACACAGAAAAGGAGCTGGCCCGTATGTGAGCCATTGTTTAGAGTCAAACTGAGTTTCATTCTAAAGCTTTTGTCCAAATTATGTATCACATTTGCTTCTTTCACATCTTTGTCAGTGAAGAACTGATCTAGATTAAGTCTTTTGTTTATACGGGATTCATAATACAAATAATAACAACACTTCATATTTAGGGAACTATTTTTCTTTGTTTTCATATTGATGAACATGGCTGTGGTTTTGTCCTGTTTAATTACAGCTGTGCCTATTTGGAAAGGCAATTTATTTGTCTCTTACAAGTGAAGACAGTAGTAGAGGTTTGTGTGTTTTATCTGTTCTTGAAGATGAGATTATGTACGTGAAGGGCTTCTGAAGTAAAATGTTTGAAATCTGGCTTAGCATTTATACCTCTCAGATTTCCTTTGCAACAGCATTTAAGGTCTAAACTAATGAAAAATGTGGTGCTAAAGCCTGTCCCTCAATAAAGGGAGGATCCAAACTCACTCAGAAAGGGCATCTTTGTATGTGAGGAAATGCAGTATTTGCAATATTCCGTGCCTCATTGTGTAAATATTAAACTGATCTTTAAGATTCAGATCGTCAGTAAGCCAAAAGACAAAAAATTCAGAATCTTTCTCTGCTGTCCAAGTTTTTGCACTAATGCTAGTGATTTTAATCAAGACTGAAGACATTCTCTTTTTTTTATTTTCTAATAACCACGTAAGGAAAAATAAATTACTTGAATAACACTATAAATAAAATCAGTTGTTAGCTCTTCTTTGCAGAGGTGGGAAGCATAATTACATGCATACTTGCAAAAAAGAAGCTCATTGCAGTCAATTAATAGATTGCATGAAGTTAGCTGCACTGTCTAAAGAAGTACCCCTCTCCTTGACTCAGAATTCATAACTCATTCTTCAAACCTTAGAGGAAATTGCTGAGTGTATGTTCATATTGACTTCCAGAAGGCTTCTTTTGATCCCATTGCCAGTCATCCAGTCCTTAATGATCTTGAACAGCAATATACTGCAAAATAATAAATGCTTCTGTGACATTAGCTGGCTAGATTAAACTGGTGAAAAGAGATAGCTGCCAGATTTATTTTGTGTATCCCTGTAAGCTTTGTATTGTTTAGAAGTGTACATCCACTACTTACCAAATAGCAACTTTGTGTAATAATTACTGGGCAAATTAGCATGGATGTATCAGCTTAATATTTTTTGAAACCAGTTAGTTTTTGAGCTTTGAGAGTTCTCTCACCACCTTTTTTTTTTTTTTTTTTTGGATGATGGGAAAATGGGATACTTAAAAGGGAAGCTTTTTTAATGCACAAGTTGATCTGTTGAATGGTTGTGTTACTAAGTTGAATTCCTGCTCAGGTTGATAGTAGAACTGAAAATCTATCACAGAACACTCTAAAATCCTAAGTAACAGGAGTGTGAATTATCTGGGTGGTCAGTATAGTTTTGATCATTCAAATGAAGGGTGGAATAATCCTCAAATCTTTGTTCCCAACATCTGCAAGACACTTCGGTCATTTTTTCACCTGCTTTGTATCTATATGCTGGGATTGCAATAGAGGTTACCTTTCATTAAAAAAAAACTTTTCCACTGAACTTGTCACATGTGGCAAAACTGACTTGTTCCAGATTTTAAAGGGGACATACACACTAATATATGCACCATATATGAAATAATAAAGTTTTGTTTCTTTCTTTGTTAGTAGATTTCTGATCACATTAAAACCCACCACATTCAGGTGTGGGTATCCAGAGGTGGCTACACCATCTCTGTCAGCTTAGAACTGGCCCATCAAATTTTGCCTAAAATATTGTTCACGTTTTGATTTGCATGTTTACGGTCTGCACAGTGAGAAATATCAATTATTTATAAGTCATTTTCTTCTATGGGAATAATTAACCTTTTGAAAAACAATACTAAAATTCCTGAAATTATGTATTTTCTTTTTAGCAAATGATATTATGGATTATATAGCTTTTTGAAATACTATATATTGTGGTGCTATTAAAAAACTACCATTTATATTATTATATTTTTCTTGTTCTAATTGGAGACTGTATCAGTAATTTTTATTTTGTTGTTCCAAACAGACCTTCAGTTTTTTAATACTATTACAATTATTACCATTAATATCTAGTCTTAAATTAGTTTCCTTCTTATGAAAAATATAATACACTGAATCTGGAAAAAATAAGCTGGTTATTGATGTGATTCATTTCAAAATCTCATTTTCAAATGGCATTACTAGATAAGATAGAATGTCTAATTCAAGTGAATTCAAGTTGTTTTGAATAAACCTCATAAGGAAATTTTATGTGCACATAGGATGGATAACAATTTTAGCTTCGACTTTTAAAATGCCATGCATCTAATTAATAAATAATGGTTTCCCTTTGCTTTCAGAGTAGAGAAAATAATTCAACTTCATGAATTTCAGTGATCCCAAGGATGGGGATCATTTCAACATAACTTTAGGAAGTTCTGTGATGCATGATCAAACTTCCAGTATTTTGATTATCACATAATTAATCTTACAGTAGAATTTAACAAGGAAAGGTAAATTAGAAGACTCTACAAAGAAAACATTTTTGCATATTTGGTTTCAGAAAGCCTTATGTACTGGCTACAGAATAGTACGATAAGATGTACTGAGGAGATATTATAGGTTAGCTTACACAATAATTGGAGACTGTGATGAGACTGCTCTTGTTGATTAGCTGTTCTTTGACGTCAGAACTTTCTGCACTTCTATATCCTTCTTGAGTAAGTGCTAGATGAGGGTAAAACAACGATTAGGTATGAGTTACTGTGACAAATTTATTTGCTTTTTCTTTGATTTTGATTTTGATTCTCTCATTTAAATGAGAGACAAATTTTTAGAGCTAAGAAAACCAGTGATAGGTATAGTAACATAATTGTGTCTGTCAAGACATCTGCATTTCTGCTCTGGATATGTACAGCCCCTGCTGTGAGATTTTCTAATTTACTTTAAAATTGAAATAACATGGTATTCTTCAGAAACTTAGGGGTGTGTGAGTATCCTTCTCTGTAATGACACTAGGAAAGTAGAATGACTCCTTGTGCTGAGGGGAAAATATCCTTTTACAAGAACTGAAGTGCCAGGAGAGTCTGATGTCATTAACTGAACATCAGGGTCTGGATATGGAACCAGCTCCTACTCTGGGGTATGTGTCCTGTCCCACAAACATGAACTGCCTTCAGATAATTGGTAAGACTTGACTCTAGAACTCTCTTTAAGGGTAGAGTTGGGTGTTCTGGGCCTGCTTCAGGCATTGTGATAGCTACATTGTTGAAATGCATGGTAATATTTGGTTCGTTGCCTGTGGGAAGCGTGTGGCATCTTTACAGAAGGGTTTTACACCTTCTTCTCAGTTGGGCATTAGTAGTAATTTTTAAAATACTGCGATGGGTTGACCTTGGCTAGAGGCCAAGTCCCACCAAAGCCGCTCTATCACTCCACCTCCTCAGGTGGACATGGGAGAGAAAAATATAATGAGAAGCTTATGGGTCGAGACAAGGACAGGGAGAGATCAGTCAGCAATTACCATCACAGGCAAGACAGACTCAACTTGGGGAAATTAGTTTAATTTAGTTCCAATCAAAATCAGATCAGGATAATAAGAAATAAAACCAAATCTTGAAACACCTTCACTCCATTCCTCCCTTCTTCCTGGGCTCAACTTTGCTCCCGATTTCTCTACCACACCCCTCCACCCCAAACGGCAAGGTGTGACAGGGAATGGGGGTTGCAGTCAGTTCATCACATGTTGTTTTCTGCTGCTCCTTCCTCCTCAAGGGAAGGACTCACACTCTTCCGCTGCTCCAGCATGGGGTCCCTCCCATGGGAGACAGTTCTCCATGAACTTCTCTAATGCGAGTCCTTCCCACAGGCTGCAGTCCTTTACAAATTGCTCCAGCCTGGGTCCCTCCCACGGGGTGCCGTCCTTCAGGAACAGGCTGCTCCAGCCTGGGTCCCCTGCAGGGTCACAAGTCCTGCCAGCAAACCTGCTTCAGCCTGGGCTCCTCTCTCTCCATGGGTCCACAGGTCCTGCCAGGAGTTTGCTCCAGAAGGGGCTTCCCATGGGGTCACAGCCTCCTTCAGGCATCCCCCTGCTCTGGCATGGGGTCGTCCCCGGGCTGCAGGTGGAGATCTGCTCCACTGGGGACCTCCATGCGCTGCAGGGGCACAGCCGGCCTCACCATGGTCTTTACCACGGGCTGCAGGGGAATCTCTACTCTGGCACCTGGAGCACCTCCTCCCCCTCCTTCTTCATTGACCTTGGTGTCTGCAGAGTTGTTTTCACATTCTCACTCCTCTCCCTGGCTACAAATGCTGCATGATGAGGTTTTTTTTCCTCTTCTTAAATATGTTTTCCCAGAGGTGCTACTGCCATCAGTGATGGGCCTGGGCTTGGCCAGCGACGGGTCTGTCTTGGATCTGGCTGGCACTGGCTCTGTTGGACATACAGATAGCTTCTAGCAGCTTCTCGCAGAAGCCACCACTGCAACCCCCACCAATACCAAAACCTTGCCATGCAAACCTGATACAAATACCAGCGTTCATCAATTACTCCTCTGTGTAATTCCTTGAAAGCTGAAATTAGACTGCAAAATAAGGTGTCTTCTACACAGGCTGGGAAACAGATTGGAGCTCTTGACGGTAGAGAGGCAAACCACTGCAGTGTTTGACTTCCAACTGGCTGGCATAGAGTTTCACCTGCAGAAGAATGGATGCCTCCATGTTCTAACAGGAGAAAAGGATAAAGGGAGAAAGAATGGCTTATGTGACTGAAGTTATTGCTCATTGCTTCTCATGAGTCAGTAAAGTTATGGCCTAATTGAAGTATGCCTGGTGCATCTTCCTTCCCTCATGAATGGGACAATATCTTTTGATGCTGTAATAGTAATCCAGCATCAATGAAAGTAAATGTCAGTCACTTGCATGGAACTTCCCAGCATAACTGAACAAACCTTAAACAAGGATGTTGGGGAGAGAAATTAAACTTTTAATATATTTAGCAGAGCAACAGCAAGTATTAATAATCCTTCTTTTATTAAAACTGACTTAAAAGATCTGTTGAGATTAGCTCAATGTTTTTTCTTTATTGTTGCACATTGAGGCATTGAATACTTGACTGCAAGAAAAAGCTGATTCTTTAAAGTCTTACTAAGGGTAACATCTGTAAACCAACCCTATTTTTTATTTCTTTCCTACTGACATCTGTTCAGCAAAATTTACAGATTTACAAACTGAACTTGAGACAATTACTTGAAAAAGTTATGTGAAGACTTATGGCTTATGCCCTTCTGTCTTTCTGGATTGTATCTTGTCTTTTCATTTTTATAGTAATCAGTCAGCAGCCTGAGGTCCCAGCCAAACTGCAGGGCACCTCTGGCTCTTTGTTCCACAGCCCTGCACATTTGGGGTGCAGGTGGAGTATACTACAGCTCCCTTCCAGGCACTACAGTCCAGGTTGCCTGACTCTCCTGGAGGCACGGGTCTTGTCCCAAACTAAGGTCTCAGTTATTTACCTGTCCTGGGTGTCTGAAGGACTTCTCTGACCACTACTTTTATTGTAAACAGACTTTTCCTATTTATGCCTAATATAACCCTAGATCTTCTGTCTAATGTCATAGCTAACCTCGAATTCTCCATCTTTACAGTGCCTTTTTTCTTTTAATTTATTCTCTCTCTCTTTCTGTCTGTTGGTAGTTCCAGTTGCTAGATTTCCCAGATGAACTGATAATAATAAGCCAATAGTATTGTAAAATGCATAAGAAATAGCATCCAACTTGTCTTACTGTAATAAACTTCTTACAGTCTAGTCTGCCCTCAAATGAAAAGTGTGAGCTAAATGTGTGCTTGTCTGCAAACAAGAATGAAAAGTCTGCAATCTCTTCCTCAGCCAGGTTTTTACCCTTTGTAATTTTTCTGAAAAAATGGGGAAAAGTATCTGTCATATGGTATTTTTATAAAACAGGGGAAAAAAAATGTGAAAGAACCTCAAATAATAGCTGTGTTACAGTCTTCTGTTATCATGTATTTTGCTGGAGTTGTTATTATGGACTCATTGCTTGAAAATTTGAGTATTTATGAATCTCAGGAAATAGAAGTACATTTCTACCCTTTCTGCTTGTGGGAGAAAATTGAAGTTATGACTTGTTCTTAAATTCCCTTCCCCTCCTTTTCTCTCCCCTCCCTTCCCAACTCCTTTCCCTACCTATTTCCATTTCCTTCGCTCTATTTTCCCTTAGTATAGGATTTGCCTATGTTAATTTTTTTTAAAACATAATGTCTGATAACTGTTTTAAGCTAATCGGAATTTTTGGAGCTGTGAATCATAATTTTTGAGCACTGGGCAATAGGAGAGGCAATGTTCATGAATGGATGTCTTTTTACATTCTCTGGATATTTTTCAATTATTTGGTGTTCTCTATATCACTTTTACAATTACTGGCTTGCATGTAGCTCTGAACAGAGAGTTTTTCGTGGAATACTGGCTTTTTATGTAGTACTTCTCACAATATTAACTTCTTCCATATTGTATCTGATGAATGATTAAATAATTTACTTGTTTGATAAAATATATTTATTAAATTTACATAGAGAGAATGAGGTCTAATATAGCCTTTGGAAAGAAGAACACAGGGATGACAATGAAAGTAGACAGTAGTGAGATGTTCTGAGATATCTACATATTCACACCTAATAATTTGCAACTACATTTATCTATCAATACTTATTTTCAGTTGATTTCCTGATTTTCTCTTTCCTTTCTTTTCTGTCTGCTTTTATTTTTTTTTAGGGAACGGTTTTTGGCATAAGATTGGTTCAGTTGCTCACTGATTTTGGAAAATAACTAATACACTTGAGATATTATTTCCATGTAATTAATACTGAGAGCATTCTAGAATATGTACATGCATGTGCATATATACATGCAGTTGAGTTAGCACATGGAATACTCTAAGTGTGCTTCGCTCTCTTGTGACACCTGGAGGAAGTCTCTGCTGCAAGTGCCCGTGTTTTCCTGAGATGTTAATTGTATGTTACCCTGTAATTCTAAGACTAAGGCTTCTGTAGTTGACCATGGTAGTGTGGGGTTTTTTGCCATGCGATGTATTTTTTGAATTCTAGTCAGAGCTTTCCTCAGACTTTATTTAAGTGTGAGAGTTAATTTCATCCGTGATAAAACAGGAATCTTCCCTTCTCTATAACATTTTTTTGTTTTCTTTTAAAATATATACCTTGGATTTCTGTCAGGTTCCCTTATTTTATGTAAAGATCAGCAGCTGCAGCTGACAACCATATCAGCTAAACCAAGAAAATTGTCTGTGTTTTGACCTTTATTTAACACCAAGACAGTAGGTTAAAATAATACATAAAACTGCCATATACTTAAATCCCTAGAGTCTTTCTAGTCATGAAGAATCTAACAAGTTCCTATCTTAGATTTTTCTTTTGTTAGTCCTACTTCTAGAAAGTAATTTCTGCTTCTTTCTTTTTTTTAAAATTTAAATTTTACAGTTATTCCTTTTTTTTCTTTATTCTGTATATTTTTTCTCATTGTCCTTTTCATCCCTTTCGCTAATTCCCAAATCCTTCCATTAATTGTTGGTGTCCCTGAAAAAAACAAGTAAGGAAGAAAGAGATGATACTTTGCTGATCTACTTAACTAATGCTATAGATAGCTTATAGATCATACAATTATCTCTAGTTTCACACTGCTGCCAGTCAAACTACCAGTTGGAGAATTAGTACCACACTGATGAAAGTTCGCCTTGTGCTTCACGGGCGGTATCTGCAGTCCTTCCTCTGCCCTGTACTCTCTCTTGTTTCCCCCATCTCTTCCATCATTGTGACTTTTAAGAATAAAACCTAAGTGCATACAATCCAGTATGCAGCTGCTTTGGGCATTTTTTAAAATGAGGTTCTGGATAAGTTTGTAATATAGGGGGAGTAACAAATCAAAATGCGTACAAGCGGCACAGGAGATATTTCTGAAAATTTTCATTCCTCTGTAAGTAAAGGGCAGTGGCTGTAGGTCACAACCTAAAAAAAGTTTCAAACAAGGTTATTTTCAACAAGAATTTTGTAATTGGCTAGCCATGCTTGCTTTTACATTGTTTTCAAAACTTCATACAACTTAACAGACACTTTTCAATGACACAATGAATTTATTTGATGTACCTTTGAGCCCCTTGCTTCTGAAGACTTACTGCAACGTCGATCCAGTGAAGACATCAGTCTATTTGAGAAAGAAGACTTAATTACCCTCTTTCCAGAAAAACAGCAACCTTCCTCAGGTTAAGGAGGATATGTGTGGCAGCAGTATAGGGTGTCTTAAGGTATTTTTACTTGCTGACTAGTGGAAGGTATACTTCCAAGACCCTAAGAAATCAATAGTAACTTTTGTTTTAAGGTTTACTTGGTAACACATTTGTAATTAATATGCCCTGATGAAGATGCTACCATGTTGCGTCTTCATTTTCTTTATGAAAGCTTTATCAAAAAGACCCTGCATGTTATTTTCTCAAGCAGAATTTTTGGCTGTCCTAGATGGATTTCAACCTAAACTTTATGAATAGCTTAAATGCTGCAAAAAGGAAAGACAGACACACAGGCAGTTATGAAGGCTAGTTCTACTTTTCCTTTGTGATACAAAACAATATGACTATATTCTATTATCAAAATGTCACTGTGCTCATATTCCTGAAGTGTTTCAATAACATTATGGGCACAAATCTTTCATAGTGTTACTGAAGCATCTATTGATCTCTTCAATTTTCTAAAGAATGTTAGAATGTTCCCTTAGAAGTGCATAGGTCTTTTGCTTCCCTTCCACAAAAATGACTTTTGTTTGCATGATTAGGGAACAAAATAAAGTCTGTCTGATGTAGTCATATGTTTTAATTTTAAATTTGTGCAGTATAAAGTATGTAATAGACAACTTCAGGAATACTGTGCATGACTTGAGTTGCATAATGTGGAACATGATTGTTCATACGATAATGTAAAGAAAAATTATCAAAACTACTTCTCATACTAAATGCAAGGCAGGAAATAGAGTTGCTGAGTATTATTAGTTAAACTGATAATTCAAGAGGTTGAGTGGGGTGAGTAAATCAATTGGGAATCTGTTCAGTACTGGTTTTCAGATATTTTAGGTAGTCAAGCGGCAGCATATATGTTAACTAGAAATTAGCTCTTAGTTGGAATGGGTTGTGCAGGATTTGAAAGCTGGCTAGCAAGCAAGGACTCCCACTGCTGTAGAAAATTTTTGATGTTTTGGATTTGTTTGTTCCATGCAACAGAAACAAAACCTTACGAAACAATGAAGGGATTGAAAGGATCTCTTGCCTCAGCAGAGCACTTAGAGAGAAAGGAAGAGGGAAAGAGTCATGCCAGAGCAGCCAATAGTACTAAAGTTTGTGCTGTACACATAAATATTTATTGATTGAGGAAAAAATGAGTCTAGCACTGGAACCTGTCCTCTGTTTAAGAAACCTTCTGAAGGAATTGATACTTTCCGACAAAATATGTTTTTCATAAAATTCCCAGCTAGCTCTAATGAGTGTTGCAGTGAGTACCAAAACAACACCGCTGACAGGAAAGCAAATGTTTTCTGTGTAATATAGATTCCCAGTTCTACATTGTTCTGTGGTAAAAACAGAAGATGTGCAATGTAGGTTAGCATACTGTCAATTCTAGCAAATTAAAATACGATGCTGCCTCTCAAATCAATCAAAGTGTCTGTGAAACTTCACAAATTAGAAAGAATATGGACATGTGAATGTACTTGACACTGCACAAAATAATCACTGTTTTTTATTGTGGTTCTCAATAGCTCTTACACATACAAAAATATGCCAAAATTTATAGGTGCACATAAAAGATGCACATTGACTAAACTATACAGAATTATATTTCTATATTATTAAAATTTAATGCATTAGTCGAAGCATCAGATCAGAAACTTGGCTTGAATTTTAGAAAAAGTAAATCTTTTTTTACCACTGTCACATGGAGGAAAATTCCAAGTATTTCCTCTCATCTTTCGCTGATGCTACGTACAAAAACTGAATTGTGTTGTAACCACTTATGATAATGAGGCCCTGATTCAGTACAATTCCATGTATGTCCTATTAACATAGATACATTTCTTAGACTTCACAAGAATAAACATGAAACTTACCTCTGTGTAATTCTTAGTTTTTTTCTGCCACATGAAAGAACACCTACTAGGCACTTAAACTTGATAACTCACTCTGGGTGTTTGGTTTTCTTTTTCATTCAGAAAATTATTTTTCCTATTTTTCTCATGAACTGCACCTTGATTTGCCAAGTCCTGTTTGTGTTCTATCTTCATTAATTAGTTCTGACGTAAGTGTTTGAATGAATAGTGTGTGCACAAATTAGAAGTTATTGGATCTGCAGCATTTTCTCACAAATTACATCAATAGTATAATTTTAAGAGGGAATAAAGGATGTACCTTCCTTACCAGAAGAAAAGTACTTGAAATAAGGTAGGCACCAATCTTATGCAACAAACCCTATTAAAAACATATGTATGTGTAGGAACTTTATTAGTTTAGTTGTAAGATATTTTCCTCCTTTATTTTGCATCATACCTTTCGTATTTACTATTAGGTAGCACGGTGTATTTACACAGATAGAATACACCACTTTGCAAGAAAGTGGCTTTTACAGCTTTCTGGTCTTAATTTAGAAATTGGATGCTTCCTTCTTTTGGTGTTCAAACTAACTAAAGCCATTGTTTCATTTCAGTTTGGAAGACGTTACATTGAAGAGCTTTTTAATGATTTTCGAGATGGACGAAGACTTCTGGAGCTCTTGGAATGCCTTACAGGCCAAAAACTTGTATGTATATACTACCATGTTTACTGTATATTGAAATCTTGATGTTGTGATAATTGCAGTAGGTGGTCTTCATTAATTTCAGCCATTGACAGGGGCCTGTGGAAATAGTATTTTTTAGGAATCTGAATACTTTTGACTTTCTTTTCTAATTGAGGAAACATTGCAACCAAGAGCTAGGCATATATTTGAAATGAAATTATTCTACTTTGTTGTATGCACTTATTAAGGAAGTGTGGCAAAGGGAAGCAAGACTGAGGCAGGGTTCATTTAGATATTTACATTTTAGCTGGAATTCAGAAATTATCACTAAACGTTTGTGCTAAATACAAGGCATAGAATTTTATGTACAGAATTAGAATATTTTTCTAATAAATTTCATACTTACAGTCCATGTATTGGAGTTCTAAATGTCTGAAAAGAGAGAACAGCTTGCATTTATTAACCTGCAAATTCTAAAGCGACCCATCACACATATTTTTAAATATCCCTCTATTGTGTTCTTGCTTGGACTTTGTGAGCTTGGGATCTTTCTTGGAAACTTTATCATAAAAAAGTAATGAAACAGGCTGGGAGTTTGAGAATCAATATCCAGAGAGAATATATTTGTAAATAAACATTAAACAAACTAATGTTTATCTGTTTGGTCATCATAGTAATGTTCCTAAATTGTCCCATGGAGAAGAAGACTAATCATAATAAAAACAATCAGGAGTTATCTGATTTTATACACATTTCAATGATGCATTCACTGAAAAATGTCAAGATACCAAATTACCTTCCAACTGTGGATTCCGTTTATTTCACAATTGCCTTTATTTCATCTTGGGAAGCTGCGTATGCAAAATGTTTTGTAATATTCTCACTGTTGTTGTCATAAGCTTATGAAATAGAAAACTCTGAGTGCAATATAAGATTTAGGTTACATATAGTGTATTCTAGTTTCTGATTCTGGGCAATCAAATTTCTTTTTTTTTTTTTTGTAGGCAAAAGAAAAGGGGTCCACAAGAGTTCATGCTCTGAACAATGTCAACAAAGCACTGCAGGTTTTGCAGAGAAATAATGTAAGTAATCAGCTGGACAGGGTCAGAACTTCCTATATATAGCATACTTAATGCTTTGTAAGTGTTGGATCAAATTCTGGCCTATAGTGTACAATTACTAGAGTCAAGGCCGTTTTACTAATGTGACATGGATACTTTGTTGTTCAGCACCAGGATGGAATGTATATCAAAGAGTTTAAAATCCACTGCCAGCAAATATTTCAATAATATATCTATAACGGATGCTATCTGAAGACTGATCAACGTGTACGATTTTATGATAATGCATACATTTTAAAAGATGTAACTACAAGAAGTCACCCATACCTGGTTAGAAGGTGCTACCTATCAAAATACCTACTCACAAACTCTGATGATTATGAAGTCTGAAAAACTGAGGCTTTTCCTACAAGTCTTTTTGGTAAATTTTCATTGATGTCTGTTCCTTATAGTTCATAACATTAAGGAAATTAATCATATCAAAACCACTTTCCATTCTACTTTGTCAAGATTGACTTTTCAAGCCAGTATCCTGTGCATCATTTTTGAGTAAATATTCTCATAATGTCTTCCTTATCCAAGCATTCTAATTGACCCATAACTTTAGCAGACATTTTCAGTGGCCAACTAATTATATCATATCTCCTCCTCAAGAATAAATTCAAATAAACTACAACATTTGCTTAAACTTAACAGTAAGATGTGATGGAACAGTGATAATGTATTCTGTGCTGCTTATTGTATTGGATTTCTTGATAGCTGCAGTAGGTCACTAAACATGCTTGAGTTCAGTTGCTGAATAAAATTATCGATTTTATAAATGTTAGATAATGCTTATCCATCTAAAGATTTGTGCATAAATGAAAGTCACCTTATAAAACTGGCATAAAGACCTCCAGCCTTTTTTTTTTAAATGGAATTTCATGTAAATAAGTAGAAGGCAAAGTTTCTAATCCTTCAAAATCTTCAATATTTGACATTGTTGAAAAAACCCCACACCAATACCTTATTTCACCGTATACAAGAAGGTTTTCATTGCATACCTGGAATATAGTTACAAATTTTCATAGTAAATGCTTTTAAAAGTATTTATTCACTACATATCAGCTAAATCCATTAATGTGCTGTTCATTCAGTTTCCAGAACACAACTTGTCCTTTTCAAGTACAGAATGAAAACAGAGAGTATTCCAATTGAAAAATATAGAAGAAAAAATGTTCTTTTAGGAAATTAGGTGGTCATCCAGTGGCCATTATATTCATGTAGTGAAAACCTTATAAGCTATACGCAATATAAAATTAATATAGTGTGTATATATACCATATCAAATTAGTATAAAGTCAAAAGATCTGCCTCTGAAGTAGTTTCCTCAACCTTCAAAATCATCTCAAGAGTGATTTCTATGGGATTTCAGGAATGCAAAATCAATGGTTCTAAAGGAATTTAAAGCCTGAGACTAATCTAGATTTTTCTGCTGGCATGTGCCATCCTTGCTCTGAGGTTCTGCAGTCATCTGGGTGGTAACAGATTGAAAAACGCTGCTCCTTCCACTCAGTTCATTTTAGTGATTTCTTTTTTTTCCCATGGAAAGCTGAAAGTGTTGAGGTGAGGGGTTGCCCCAATACAGCCTCAGGCAACACTGAGGCAAACTGGGAGGTGTTTCTCTGTTTCAATAAAATAGATATAGGGTCTGTGTATTCAGGCTTCCATTGCCAAAAACAGATGGAGGATTTGGCTTGTAGGACATGTAGGTGATATCTTAATAAGCTTTGTAGTGGGTCACTTGCTCCATGGACCCCATTTGAAATTTAGGATATAAAGTCCAAGTTCCACTTGGGAAATGTTCCAAGACACTGTTTGTTAGAATGAATTGCCAGTCTCATATGCTTTTAGTACAAAAATGATGAATTCTTAAAGAAAAAGTTCTTAGAGATTTTTAGAGTTCTTGACAAATTATCTACCTTGTATGTGATTAGTAAAAGTGACCTATACATAGATGCATTGAAATAAAAAAAAAGAGGCATGTTCCGAGTGTGCAAAACCTTTAGTCATTCTACAGATGTAACTTCAAATAACTTCAGAAGTGCAATAGAGTTATGGAGACTGTATTTGTGAAAGAATGGGGAATACTCATATAAGTATCAGTTCTGACCAGGAAAAACCGCATCTATGAAGCAGTGAGAATGCAAAGTAAGAGTCATAGTTCCCATCCAAAAGTGCCAGGTCTTAGCTTGTATTGTCTTGCACTTGCATTCTTGAATTTGGCTTTCTTATTTAAATACATAAAAAATAGGGGAGGGTGAAGGATCATTTCACATGTGAAGGGAAGAATATTCCTGGGTGAAAAATGCTGATGCATTATGAAGTTGCAAATGCATAATATAATTATGGAAAACAACATTACTGGACAAGCAATGTGGAAAAGACGTAGATCATAATCATTAGTTTCTCTGTACTCTGGAACACATACTGCCTTGCCTTATACAGTGTAAAATTTAATTAAGGCAAAATAAGTTCTATTATAATCTATATATGAAGAATAATATCTTGGGTTTGTAGGTTCTTACAGTGTCTAGATGTGTGTGTAGCTTTCAGCAAAGTATGTTATATAAGGTATGGAGCATAATACAGGAGGTTTTCTGTGTCACCCATCAGTTTTGTGATTTGTAATTGTAAAGGCTTAATATAAAATATTTTTAAGTTATTATTAACTATTACTTTCAATTGCAAGTTTTCACAACACGCTATAACTGGAATAATTGGAACTCTAGATGACTGATAGCTTTTTGCCAAAACATTAATTGCACCTTTTAAAAAACAAGTTGAATGTTTACTAAACAACAGAAACCAAACGAGAAATTTACCCTAGCCCAATCCTTCCTTTCCCTCACCACAGAGAGTTGAACACCAAATGCATGAAAATAACACCAACCTTGTTTGCTTGCTATTAAGCTTATGCAAACTTTTTTTTTGTTTCTTTAATAGGTTGATTTGGTAAATATTGGGAGCTCAGACATTGTGGATGGAAATCATAAACTGACCCTTGGTTTGATCTGGAATATAATCCTGCACTGGCAGGTGAGTAACACTGCTGCCTGCTTTCCATGAAGTACCTTTGTTCCACTGATCTTTTTTCCATTATTATCTAGCCACAACCTACAAAGTAAACATAGATATTGCAAGCAGTTTCCTACATCACTAAGTTTTATTGCAGTCTGTTTACACATTATCTAGGATATTAAGAATCTTAAGAAGATAAAATAGGTTTTAGAGCATTAGCAGCAACTCCTTTGATTATAATTTCATAGTCTGATGTTGCAAGAGAATATATAATACAGTTATTGTAAGAAAAATGGGTGGACAAAGCCAATGTGGATATATAGCTTTCATAGTCACTTTTCTTTTTAGTATCTTAGAAAGAGTGACTTTTATATTTTAATGAAATAATCACATTTGTTGCTATTTGCTGCTGACCCAACCTGACAATAATTCTTTTTTGAACACTTAAAAGCTGCTACTCTGACAATTTATTGAAGCAGATGTAGCTCATTTAGCTTCCTTCCTCTTTAGAAAGGGTGGATTATGATATAGATCTCATAAAAACCAAACCAACATGGTAGATGAGGACACTTAAGTAAACAAATTCTGAGGCAGCAATAAAATAAAAATTCAAAATGAACTAGCATCTAGATGCTCTGAGTCTGTGTGTTTATATGAATCCGGGGTAAGAGTCTGTCCATTTGTGTTGGCTCTGCTCCCCAAGCAATGATCTACAAGTTTTTCATAGCATTAGAAGCAAAGATGGTGGGAAACAAAGCCTAAAAACTTTATATTAAAAACTAAACATTCCTATAAGAAATCACATGTGCATCATTTATTGAAGTCAGGAACGCTTTTCTTCTAATTTTACAAGACAGATTTCAGTGAAAGCAACAGATAAAAGCTGCAAATAGTTAAATCATTTTCTTTCTCTGTCTCCCATTCCAATATTCCTAGTTTAATTACATAATATTTTTCTAAATTACTTATTAAGAGCAGATGGAATATGAAACCTAGCTGTGCAACTTCTACCAATAATCCTTGAATCACTGTGTTGTAATTTAAATGAATTATGGACTGAGATGACTATTCATGTTCAAATTGATATTTTGATTTGTTCATGTTTTATCATGAAGAAAAGTGTTAAAGTGTTTTAGTATTAGTTGTGCACTTCTTATTTTTTCTTTCAGCTTTTCTTACCATTCCTCTTAAGGCATACTTGCAAATACACAGAAGAGACACATGTTCCCTGGTATGGTGTGGAGAAGTTTCTAACAGCAGGCATGTGCTCTTAGAGCACCGTTTGCTTACAGTACATAGGTGATGCATTCAGGTTTCTCCTTGAGCCTAGTGTTAACTGTGACAGCAGCTGTGATGGTATCCGTGACTTCAAGCTGAACTACCTATGTATGAAAAGTCCAGCGATCATATTGACAAAGCAGTGGTTAAAGGTGTGACACTTTTTCAGCATAGTCATAATGATTCAGCCCATGTTTTGTCTATACTTTTGAGTTCTGTGTTTCAGTTCATTCTATTCATGGATTACTGAAAGGAATTGACTTATATGTTCTGGACTTCTCATTCAAAATTTTGTGAATAGATTTCTAATTTGGCTAGAATTCAATCTCAGTTTGTTTTCTAAAGAGTAGCAAAAGCCTGGTTGGCAAGAAGAAGCCATTATAGTGTAATAAACCTGTTGCTGTTGAATAGTGATTAATAATTAAAAAATAATACAAAGCTAGATTTGTACTTGGGTTTTTCTCTTTTTAAACAAAACTCAGGAGATGTTCATGTGCTGCCTATTTCCCCTCAAAGGAATGGAATGGTTCAAAGTGAATTTAATTATTTACAGCTCTGTGGAGAAAATCTTTGTTGTTTTCCAGATAATCTTTCAAGTTTTGAACTGATTTGCATGATCTAGAATATGTTCATAATTGTTCTGGCTGTTTATAGGTTGGTACTATCTCACATACTGACAGCACTTCTAGTGAAACAAGGCTGTAAGTTAAGAAAGGGTGCTTCTTCCTGTTGGTACCATTTTGCCTATCACAGATTGTTCTTGGCACTAAGGAGCTAGAAGTAACACAAACTGTTTTTAAAGACTAAATTACGGACTCGGGGCCACCAAACTTACCTGACAGTTGTCTACAGTTAGATAAAACATCTTGTTACCTATGATAACTTATCAAGATTACTGTATTTGTAGTCTGTGGGAGGCCTAAAAAAATTAAATAGTAATACACAGACTGGTTGATTTAGTGCATGCTACTGGTACAGTTTGTGCTTGGTGCAATCCTGCTTCTGCAAATCCTTTCACATTCTCATTCCAACAACTTGTAGTCTTCAGAAGAGTCACCTAGTTGAAGTTTATCTGCCTGCATGTGAAAAAAAAGGTACAAGTTGTGCGGACAGTTATTTTATTGCAGATGAACAGGCAAGAAGCTTTTTCCGGTTTCACATTCTGCAGCCAGGACCACATTAGGACAGAACTGTACTTATATATGACAACAAGACTGTGTCTTATAAAAATGTCAATCTCTTTGTGTATAATGTAAAAAAAACCCAACCAAACAAGAGAGATGGTAGAAGAAAGGTGCATGAAATGAATAATGAGGCAGTACCAGTCTGAGTGGATATGAGCAGTCCCACCGAGGAGGGACAGTGGTAGAGGCATGGCGGCAGACAAGATCTGGCTCATTCTTGCCGCTGTCATTTCTGTTCAGTAGAAGTCTTGTGGCTTTCTGTATCCCCTGTGGTGGTTGTGTCCTTTCTTATCCAGCCTGTTTTTCAGATTATTATTAAAAGTTCCACTGAAATTGAACCATCATCTGAGTTGAGCACCTGCTGCCAAAGCTCTTTCTGGTATTGAATCTCTCAGAGTTTCTATTTCCTTGAAGCTGCTGCCCTCTTTCTCAGAGTTCTGTGATCCCAGCCTCACTGCACCATTAACATTAAGCAAAACCAAAATAAACCATTAATTTCTGACCTGTTATATTTGAAAAAGACTCTTGAGTGAAAAAACATTCTATATTGCAGTCTGCAAGATGTTTTGTTTTTAAGAGAAAACTTATTTTCATGTAGAGCATGAAAAAAAGAACCCTAGCAAATGTTTTGCGCTTGTTGTAGAACTGGTATTTTAATGGGAATTACCATTTTATTTTATTTTGAATTATAATGGTAGAAATTAAATACTAACAGTTCTGTCAATCCACCTTGACTCAATGAGCAAATAGTATCCTTTACTTTCATAAGGGTCTTGAACATCTATCAAAATGTTCTTAAAAGAGTTCTTTAAAATGTGCTTTGAAAAGTTGAGTGGGTTCTAGCTATACAAAAATAATCTATGCAGTCAGACTGTCTGAAATATAGCAAGTAAAAAATGCTAAGTAGTTCTGTCAGGGAGCTGCAAGATCCCTAATTGATTGAGAAAAATGAAAACACCTTGCTTTGAGAATAATTTTTTTAGATACTCTCCTTCCCTCCCTCTCTTCTAAGGGCTGGCATCCTGAAGGCAAGTGGCAGTCTTTTAAAATGTTACGTGCCGGAGTGTTGGTTTTAGGTGAAACAGACATAGTGCAAGCCTGACATCGTGCTGTGTCCCTGGTCACCTTACACGCACACAACTACGCAGGCATGGATGCCAGGTTTGGTCCTGCGGTGGGGAGCTCAGAGGTTCGCTGCCGCTATGAGCCAGGCCTGGGCGCGCTGCTCTTGGCCTCTTCTGTGTGGTGACGAGAATAGCAGCGCTCCCGTTCTGTGCACAGCTTTCCATCCGGCAGTTTGATGTTTCACAAGTCATCTTGGTGGCGTCTGTGTTGCCCTTTCCCCTCCCCCGACTATTGAAAATCGAATCTTTTCTTATTGCTGCAGCATAGGGCTGTTCCCCAGGAAGAGTAAGTATTTCTATTCTCTGGAAGCCAGAGTTTCCTACGCCTTAAGGCTGTGTTTCCTGCCAGGATACACTGCACTAGAAAGGAGAGGTGACAATGGAGTGCGCCTCAGAGGCCAGCTCATCATCTGACAGCACAAGGCAGAGCCTACTAGACCCTGAAGTGGCTGTAGTTTTTGAGCCTGGATGCTGAGGAGCTTATCCATCCTAAAGCTCTTCAGGCTGATGTGAACACATCTCAATGTGCTACAGTTTCCGAACAGTACATCTTAACTGAAAAGCCTTCAGAAAGCTTCCTTCTAACCTCCATGTCAGCCAGCACTTTGTTGCTCAGATGCTGACCTTGCTTCAGGGCCCAGCGGTCCCGCGGGCGCGGCGCGGCCCGGTGCCGCGCGGCGCTGCTGAGGTACTGGCTGGGGCGAGCGGGATGGCAGCACCCTCAGGGCGCTCGGGAGGACAAGGTGGCTCCTGTCACAGCAGTGGAGTTTCCCACTATTTCTCACTGAATAGGAAGCAACCTCAGACTTCAGGACGAGATCAGGCCCTTTTACTTTCTTGTTTAAATGCCTGCCATTCCCTAGCAGGCACCGAAACATCACAAATGTAACAGTCTTCACTGCTGCGGAAAAATGCAGGAAAATGAGATTAAAGCTTCATCCATTGTCAGCATATTAAACTCAACAAGATGAGTTTAAGCTCTTTTGTATTTGTTTACTTAGAAGTAGAAATAAATGCAAAGTTTTGGCTTCGTCTCTTTAAGTCGAAAGAAAAACTAACACTGGATTAACTGGATTCTTCTGAATAATTGCCTTCCTGACAGACCATTCTTTTATTAGTTTTGCCTGATTTCCTCTGTTCATGCTTTCTCTTACATTAATGTCAACTCAAACACTTGATCTTTTCTACATGGTATGAACTTTTATATTTCTAAATCTGCATTCATTCAGCTATCCTTTTATAAGAATGCGTGTTGTATTTTTCCAGTGTTACAGCTTGCTTATAATAGTCAGGTAAATCTGCATTTGTAAACACAAGCACATCATAAAAATCCAAAATGAACAATGAAACCCTGTCTTGGATGATTCTCCATTACCATGATTTCAATATTTTCTAGTCTTTCATATTAATTTTGGAGCAATAGATGCTAATCTCAAAATTTTTCTTCTTTTTAACACCTGGATTCATGAAAAACAAAATTTTGTATTTTGATAGTAGTGAAGGTTTTTTTTCCTTGAAATACAGGAGACAAATATCTTAGCTTCTTACTGAATTATGTAAATCTACTTTGGCTGCTCTCAATGGTGAAGACACTGAAAATATTAACAAGAAATTTAAAATCCTCACACAGACATATGAAGCAAAACTAAAGAGTATGTTTTCTAATTTTCTTAAACTCTTGACTTTCTGTCTCCTGGTGTAGAAATGGAGGTAACTATAAAATGCTGCTATTTTTAGCTGACATAATTTAATATTAATTTGCATGGGTGCAAATTACAATCTTAAACTAAAGTCACGAATGTGTCCCATGAAATTTAGAGAGGACCAGTTTCTCCTCCCATCTCAGAAGCTAATAACATATAAAATTAACTTTATACCTAAGTCTCAAAAGGAAAATCAAAGGCACGGATACTCTTTGGGTAGTATGCATCTGAGGTGTAAAAACAAGACATTCTTTTAGTAATTCATGTATTCACCTAGTCAAATGATTTAATTAATTACTGTGAAACAAGCAAGCAACTTACCAGACTGAACAATAAAATGGTATCTGTTTTTTTCTACAGTATCATAGTAATTTTTTTGTTGTTGATTATTCTTTGAGATTAAAGTTTCTGCATGTTATCTTATGGTTTTCAAAATTTCAGAGTGGTCCATCCTTTATCATATAGTAGCTTCTGCACCGATGTTGTTCTTTGACTGATACTGGCTGCAGAGCAATTCAAGTGGAGGATTATAATAAATTATATATTCCATAAATGAATAAGCAAAAAATAAGCAACTTGAGAGTTAAATTATATCTTAGGGAGTATTTTAAAAGAGCTGCTAATCTTTACAAGATATATGGAGAAAGCAATGATTTAAAAGGGATTACTTTACAGGAAAATAAATTATAGACTTCTTAGAAGTTTTGGATGTTCTTTCACTAGAAAAGAAGTTGCTAAGAAATATATGATCGACTCCATTATGTCAAACTCCAGGCTAATATTTTTAAAAGCCTTTAAAATTAATGTCTTTTTGTAAAATAATAACTCTAGGTCAGTGAGCTTTCTCTAATGAAGGAGGAAGATTAACTGCTCATTATTTTTTTTTAATTAAACCTATACAATACTCCTTTAATGCATGCAATGATATTCACTTTTCATCCAAGTGCATATATGCAAATATAGTTTGCACATTTAAGTCAAAAATATTATCTATTGTGCACTGAGCACATTTATTTTGCTTGGTACTTATTTCAGCTCTATCAATGAGAGAAGAATGCTTTTCATCTTTTTATCAACTTTTGCTATAATATGTCATATTAACTAAGGATATATTTCTACAGAAAAAAAACCACAAGGAGAAATACTTTGAATGAACTCTGTTCCCATAAGTGGTGCAAACAAATGTGTCATCTCTGTTCATGAACACTTCAGATGGCACAGGGATGAATGTACTGAATGCATCAGCAATGGTGACCAAGTCAGTATCAGTTGTCTTTAAGGATTCAGAGTTGATTGCTATCATTATATGTGACACCAAGCATGTTCTGTAATTACTTAGGAGGTTTTCCTTTAAGGCTTAAATCTAGGCAATGGAAGTTTTTTGGGGTAAAAAAAAAAAAAGTAATTCAGCTTTTAATAAGTAAGACCAATCATTTATGAAATTCTGTCTCTTATTGCAGGTCAAAGATGTAATGAAAAACATCATGGCTGGGCTGCAGCAGACAAACAGTGAAAAGATTCTGCTGAGCTGGGTCCGCCAATCGACTCGTAATTACCCACAGGTCAATGTTATCAATTTCACCAGTAGCTGGTCTGACGGACTGGCTTTCAATGCACTCCTCCACAGTCACAGGTAGGAAGACTAACTTTCCATTATTTCAGTGAGCTTGTAACAGACGGCTGTAGCAGGGCTTGAGGATGGTGTATCTTTTATTTGGGTTTTTTAGCTGCTTCCTGTGTGCATGTTTCAGCATTCTTTTAAATAACTGCCTGTTTGTTTTGACCTAGGTACTGTGTTTGGTGTTGGACTGAATCCTCTTGTGGAGGGAGGGGGTCTGAGCTTTTCACAGAATAAGCTCAGTTCAGATCCTTTTCTGGAATTTCAGTGTATATACCAAGTAGATAGTCTCAAGGAGTACAGGCTTGGAAGCTTTTGACAAGAGCAAGGAATAGATCCAAACTTAAGCCTTTGTGGTTGTCCTAGAGGGAAAAGGAGATTTTCCTGTGGGGACCTAGCGGGAGGAAAATGTAGTGTTTGTTTAAAGCCTTTGACAGTTGCTGGACTGAAAGTATGGTTTTGCCTTGAAAAGGCACAGCTGGAGAAGGTGACGTTTGTTTTCAAAACCTTTCATGTTGTTACCCCAGCTGATTTGAGTTTTCACCCTCTGTCAGAAGTTGTCTGGTTCTAGTCTACGCCATATAAAACTAAACCTTTAGAGATTCAGCATTCTCTGGTGGTTCTGTGTACTTAGATTGGCTTGCATGTCTTCCTTAAGTCATCTTAAAGGTCTAGTTCTTGCCACTACTGATTTTAACGCAGTACTTATTTTTCCAATATGATAAGGCTCCTGATCTCTCTTTTCCTACTTCTATTCCTCTCTCCTAAAGGGGGCTGTCCTGCAAGGTGGCTGAATGCTCCAAATTATCAGTGAGAGTTGAGTTTTTGAACAGCTAAATGGGTATGTTCTTTTTAGTAAGAGGCAACAGGGATTTACAAGATATTAGTAAGTCAGGCCTTTTTTTTTTACTTTCATTAAAGGCTTAAAATAAAATAAGGCAAAATACTTCAAAAAGCATAGTCTGAGACAATATATGCCTTCCAACTTAAGCAGTGAAGAGCTGCAGATATTTCTTTCCAAAATTTTCACTGGTTCATGTAAAAGATTCTGAATAAAACTGTCTGATTAAGTCTATTGCTGTTGTAGTCCAAAGACTAACGCTGAGAGCCAGTGGCTATGCATTACACCATCATCCCAGGGACAGTAGGCATCTCTTGCTGTGAGTCCTTTTTTTCACCCTGCATATGCCTGGGATCCTTGAATAGATCTAACTGAACTAATGTCCAGGATGTTTGTGTTGTTTGCTTCTAATGTTAGGAATGAGGGATTTTCTTAAGGAAGAATTTATTATGCTCTAAAGGGTCTTTATGTATGTATTTCACCTGCCTTCAATACTTATAACATAAAAAACTAGCTTTCCCACCGTTCTGCTGTTACTCTGCTGTTGATGTGCTCACACCTCCTTGGTGTTGGTGCAAGTGTCTATGCAGGTATTAGGAAGACTGCATTTGGGGACCTAAATAAGAAAATAACTAAACTATAGTGACTATGTCATTAGCTTTTGATAACTACTTTATTCATTGGTCATTCATTAAAATATGTTTTTGTGATTTTTTCCCAAATACACTCTAAACATCTTTTTTTGTTATCTCCACTGATGATAATTTCTCATTTTAATTTGCTCTGTCTCTCGTTTCATAAGTTGTTTCATTCTGATGGACCTGAATATAAGAATGCAATTACCCTGTAGAAATCAATGAATGTCTTTCTCTCTAAAGATCTGATTCCATACTTGTAGATGATAGATTTAAAAAGAAGAAAAAAAGAAAACCAACACTTTGTGTGGGATACTCTTCTGCCTGCACCACTTGCCTTCATGGAAGCTCTGTTAAGTGTGCGAGCTTCTGCATAATTTCTAAGGGCATGAATATCTTTTTGTCTTCCTAAAACATTGTCTGTACTTAGCCTTATTAAGTGGGAAAATGCTGGTTTTAACTCAAATACCGGGTTACTTAAGTCATGCAGGAACTCCGTGATACAAAAAGGACTGATTACTACCATTTTTGGTGGTACAGTGCTGCCTCTGTTCCATTGGATACAGCTGGGGAAGAAAAAATAGGTACACCTCAAAGGAAAAAAAAAACCTTTATTTCAAAAATGCCAAAAAATATTTATGTTGAAATTATATTGGATAACTAATTAGTACCGTAAATGCAAAGGCTAAAACCAGTAGTACTCTATGTCGTTGTAACTACCTTGATTTTGTGTTCAGCAAATCAGTGCAGCAGAAGGCCAAAGTGGTGGCATGTCTTTTCACCTAGACACAGTATCAGACTGCCTGTTTCCTGATTAGGGTATCTGATACTCAGATATTCAGACTGCGTGCTCTACAGGACCATGTAATTTCCTCTGGTGTCTGAAATCAGTAATCAGAAATTCCTTTTTGTCTCTCTCTGTAAGAGCAGCTCCAGAAGTCTGAACAGAGGCTCTCATTCAGGAGCAGTTCCTGGTTGGGGAAGGCAGCTGCCTGCCTAAGCCACATTTGGATTGTCTAGACAAATCTCGAAGTGTCTGTATATAATACTTTATGCACTGCTGTGTTCAGTTCAGTGCAAAGTTCAGCAGTATTGAACATTTATTTTCGGCTCACTAAAAATTATGCACTTTATTCAGGTTTTCTAAAACAGGGCTGCAAAACTTAAGTTCGCTTTACTCTTCTTGTGTCAGCTGCCATAAATCTTGCATAACTTTCTGCACAGTGAGCCTATCTTCAATAGACATGAGAAAGAATTACTCCATGAAAGTCTTGTCTCTCTCTTGCCCAGTAGTTAGAGCACTCATCTGGGAAACAGCAAGTGCATATTCAGATTCCCTGAGGCAAGTTTCCAAGACAACACACCTGTTGTCTTCTTCTGGACTTTAATCACTAAGTTATTCTGCAAAAATCTCAGAGGAAGACCTAATGTTCTCTGAAGCCCTGAGTCAGTCATTTATAAGAGGAACCTCTATGCTTAGTGTACCCTCTATATTTATTTTTGGTGACTTTACACTTCATGCTCAGTATGCAGGAGCACCGAATTGCACTTCAAGTTTCAAGATGCAACCAATAAAATAGGTACGCTAAGACACTCTGAGTGTTCAGGAGCACCTAGCTCTATAATATAAGGAAAAAAAAAACTTTCTCTAAGAAGTGTTGACACCTAATTTAGTCCCTCTGAAATGCAGGTACCTACTTCTTGGGTGTCAGAGTGTCTTCGTTTCGTGCCAAAAGATGATGGTCTGAATATACACTTAAGAAAAGTTGATCAACACCAATTTACATGAAATCTCAGAGCAACCTGATGTCTCACACATCCTATGCATTATCAATATTTTGTGGCCTACAAACACAGAATGACAAGCCCTTTGTAGACAAACACTTTTGAATTTAGTTCCTCTGTTTTCCCTGTTTGATTTTCTGTTTCTCCAGTTCTCCTGTTCTACTTCTTTCTCTTCCATTTCCTGGTTCTCCATAAAGTTTGGTCCCGATATTCTCTTCTTTTTCCAGTCTTCCTCTGAGTTTATTCCTCTATATTTCATTATTTCACTTTTTCCACTGTCTTTTTTCCCCTCCTTCATTATTGTCCCTTTCTACAATACCTTTCAGTACCTTTCTTCTTCCCAGCCATTTTCATATTGAAATAGGCTCTTGAAGAAAAACAAGAATTTGTTGTTCTAATTATCAGAACAGCTGCAGTTGTCTTTATGGCTACTTAGGAAATAACTTAGTACATATATAAAATACATTAGTAGAAAAATTCATTTTTAAAGGTTTAAAACTTATGTTCATCATTCCTGAAACTTGAAAGACTTTCATGATTTAATTGTCACAAATAGCCTTTACTGCAAATAGCAGCTTCCCCTTTTGACACTGAAGTCTTTTAGTTTAACCCTTCCTTCAAGTGTATTTCAGAAGTAAGCCTTAAGTCTTCCACGCTGACCTTCAGTCTGTAATTTGTGTGCACAGTCTTCATCACTTTTGGATGTTCCCCGGAATGGAAGAATTAGTCAGAAAAAAGCCTAACCATAGCTTGAAAATCTGGTATGATAATGAACTCATATGGTGGAGCTGGTGCCTGGCGTGTTTTTTGCCAATTTTAGCACTATTCCTAGACTGTCTGCTACCAAAAAAAAAAAAAATCAATAAAAGAAACAAAAATCTCTCCAACACTGAAAAAATTATGCTAGCCAAATTTTGCCTTAGTATTTAAGCTCTCTGAAAGTGAGCTAAGATTTCCTGGTAGTATTATACTAATTTCTTTTTGACATCTATAGGAATCAGTTTCTCACAATATGCAAACATTAAATTTTTTTTTCTAAACTCTGCCCTATTTAATTTGTTTTTAAAACCAGTACTTCATAATACTTTTATGGCATAATGTAAAGAAAAGTATTTTGGCGTAAAGCGGTAATCTATTAAGATCAGTTACTACATGCTGTGATTAGTCCAACTGTGAATCTAAACCACACTAGTATTTTTACAATTAGATTCTTCTTTTAAAAAAATTCAGGCCTTTTTTTATAACTGCATCAAATTATACACTACATTGTAGCCTCTATATTGCCTTATCTGAAATACTGGCTAAGTGCTCAAATTTTTAAGCTGTAACTTACTAGAAATAGATCTAATTAACATTCTCTAATGTAAATAGTGTTTATCTGTTTCACCATGAAGTATCCAGGCTGAGTGACTGTGTGAAACATTTGAAGACAAACAGTGCACTATAGAAAATATCATTATATTCATCATAGTCATAGTTGAGGTCCTCATCGTCAAGGAATAAACACACTGCAAAGTCGTTATACCTTGGTCTTTCTTGTGTTTATACGGCTGTGATATTTTAGGTATCTGCCCTCCAGAAACATCCTAGATAGTACTAAATCATCTTCATTCATGGTTCAGATACAAAAAGCTCAAGTTGATGAAATAACTGCATGTCTTAATACAAGAAAACCAAGCCAATACTGATCTTTTAAGTGGTGATAATTTCATTTCTCTATATAATGTTTTCAGTGATGGGTAGGTAGCTTTTTTTGTTTTTTAAGAGTTTCAGACAGTAGTGTGGAATTTCTGTCTGGGTGAATATTTTCAGCACCTCCTTGAAGCGATTAAAAGAAAGTAAAAGACTAGCATGAAGCACTAACTACGTAGATATAACACACTGAAAGTAGTACTCTCAGTGGAAAGCTTTATCTCTCATAGTCTTTTAACCCACCATTCCCTTGCTTACGGATGGCTGTTTTGTTTTGAGTAGATATTTCTAATGCCCTTTCTCTGTCATTTTACAAAGGGCTTACTTTGAGTAGATATTCGCATTTGTAAAACCACCATCTCTCTATGGACCTTTAGGCTCTTTAGCAATTGCTTTTAATACAGAGTGTGAGGAGCAGTAGAACACAGGTTACTTGGCAAAGCTACAAGGGTACATTAGTAAGCCCAGGGTGCAAATTTTCAGAACATAAAGACAAACTTGGGGTATGGTTCTTTGGACAGTATATTCTGTATCGAACTGAGTAAACAAGACAACAGCTGTGGAGTGACACCATGGTCCTAGGAATATACGGAAACTAAAATATTTTGCTAATGAAGAGAGGCCAATCCTGCTACAACTGAAACTCTCCCTACTTCAGGCTTTAGATCACAGAGAGCTTTCCCCATTTACTTCTTGTGGTCTTTTTTCTCCAGATGGGTGTCAGAGAGAGCTTTGCCTCTTTTCTCTAACTTTGTTGAGGTTTTTGGGTTGTTTTTTTTTTTCCTGGCCCTTTACTCAGGATTTTGATGTGGGAACAAATAGCATTCATTAGAATCCTCCTTGTTTCTTTAAAATGCTTGAACTTAGGCCAGGTGACTGCCTTAGAAGTGAGCACTTCATTGCAGCTGTTTTTGCTTCAGGATGGTAGGGTGGGGAGGGGAGAAGAAAAATGACATTAAAAAGAGGTCCTGGATAGAAGAAACAAAAGTTTCTCTTTAGTAAGTCAAAGGAAAAGTAGAATTAAAAGCAATGGTATGAAAATATTTTTATTGTAACAAGTCACTATGTTACATGCTAGTTACTGGCTTCTGGTTTGTTTTAATTGGGAGAGTACTGAAGACGTATACAAGTTTTTCTTGTATAAATAAAGCTAGAACAACAACTAACCCACAACTTTTCTCTTGAAAAGGAGAGGTAACTTTTATGATATAAATGTGGCTGCTTTCTACATACACTGATGGAAAGTTTTTGTGAATTAGATCTGTACATTGAAGTTTTGTTAAATTATTTTATTGCATCCCAATTCTAATAGAACTATAACTTTAGCTAGATGTTAATATACCCTAAAAAATGGCCTATTAAAACATGCATGGTGTTTCTTTGTGATGTTCATAATTACCTTTGTGTAATTATTTTTTACCAAAAGTTATGTAAGTTACAAAAGCTGCTGTTTTAAAGGCTTGTGATATTTTACAAATGAGTGACTTCAGAAATGCTGAAGAAATGAAAGCAGTACATCCTGCGATATTAAAGTATCTTCAAAATGTTTCACTTACTTCCTTCAGCATTCTCCCTCTGGAATGTAGGTTTTGTTTCTCTTACTTTTCTTGACTCAGTACCTTTGCAAAGTTCATTACTTCTTCTGGTTTTGCTGCCATGTGCATCTTAGATGAATTAACTTCAGGTGCATATGGAAAAAACTTACTTGAATGAATATACATGTTCTTTAGGAAGTAAATAAACCAACCCCCAGAAACTCTGTTTAGTTATTTTTCACCGCTTATAAACTTTTGTGGGGGTTATTTAGCTGCAATATCTATATCTGCACTCATGAAAATTAGCTTTTTTTTTTGACAAAGATTTAGCAGGTGGTGTCTGAGGAAAAATAAGAGTAAACTTTGAAGATGTGTCTTGAAACTCTCTATTGCTGATAGGGGCTGCCGCTGGGAACAGAGCACTGGTGGGGTGGAGTTACTACACATAGTTGTCTGCTGCCTCTGAGTTTTGTTTCATTGCATGCTTTAAATCAGATGGTAGCCTGTTGCTTTTTGTGGTAATTGTGGTTCGTCTTATCCATAAATTTAATTTCTACATAGAGATATGTCTGGATTTGTTTGGCCTTAGTACACTCCAGATTCAATTTTCTTACCTGGCTGATCTACTTCCACCATTAATTATGTAATTGATTGTGTTAAAAAAAACAACAAAAAAATGTCCCTTTTATACTTTATGACTAAGTATTTTCCTTGCAAATATATTTTTAAAAACTTGAGGTTTGTTTTCCCCTTTCCTTTTTTTTTTTTTTTCTTTCTGCTACTTATAGGAAAGAGCTGCCGGTACAAAAATTACCTTGTGTTCAACATAAATTTTGATTTTACAATACAAACCCTTTACATTGAAGCCTTTAATCTGTTCAATTTTGGCTTTCCGTGATGTTGTCATAAACTAATACCAGATCAGTACTCTTTTAGCTGGTCAGTGAGCAGACAGCTGGAGTTCAGCAAGTTCTAATTAATTCTAATGTCTTTGAACATGCGTATGCTTTTATGTGTTCAGGGAGAGGAGTGAAGATTACTAGTTATGTCTCCTTGGCTTTACCCCCTGTCAGACATAAACCATGCTGCAGATGTGATAACAATCTTCCTCTCCCTTTGTATAATTTGAAAAATACAGAGAGCAAAAGAAGGCAGAGGATCAGTATTCCATTTAATTTCTTTTCTCTACTGTTTCATTCCTGCTCACCCTCGTATTTAAAACTCCTTAGAAAGCTAATAATAGTTGTTTGAAATTCTGTTTCAGTGTTGCAGAGATAGCACTGAGAAGCTGATGCTTCAAGCTGACGTTATGACACTTGTATTCTAATGATGCTGCTACTGAACTGTGTATACTCAAATATTCTTTCAACAATGGGAAAATCTGAAAAATTAAGTTGCTGCTGGAATAGGGAGAGCTTTTTGAATTTTTAATTTTATTCTAATTAAGTTGATGCTTGTCAGAGCTTAGTTGCGGTAGATGGCTATATACTTTTTAAGTTGGCTTGGTATCTGTGCTGTGTTGTCTATGCACAATACTAAAAAAAATTCGTAAGAAACCTGTCAATGGCTTACTGAAGACTATTTACAACTTCTCTTCCATAGCTGTGTCTCAGAGGGTTCAAATTTTTGCCATCTGTAGTAATTGTAAAAGCGAGATGTTGTGTATACTCCACACAGGCACATGCATATGCGGGAAAGCTGGTAAGCATGCAAATTCAACCAGTGTTCTACAACATGGTGTTATCTGAAACTTTGCTATTGTTATTTGAGTGCTTGGGTGTTTAAAAAAAAAATAACTCTCTCTTATATTGAGAATCCTACCTCTACAGAAGATTTGATGATAATAGTCTTGGCCTATCTGGACACATAAACTCAAAAATATCCTCCTGGATTATGTAATTGAGAAGTTGGATGAAATTGAACATCTACAATATCAGTAATGATGACAGAGGTTTTTCAAGAGGAATAAGACAATATTGTGTCATTTCTTAATGAATAATTCTAAATGTCATTGGTTTTGCCCAGTGGAGAAGGTTAGAAGAAAGCATGTTCCTGTATATAAAATCTTATATCACCAAATGAGTCATGCTTGTGTGAAGACAATGTGTTGCTCTGAGCAGCACAAGTGCGATTGGAACTTCAAATCAAATCCCTGCAAAAACATTTGGGGGCAGGGTGAAGGTAGTCCCTTGGATATAATTATTTTCTTTCCTTGTCTTAAAAGCTTTTGTCACTGAATAATCTTTTTACACCCTAGTTTCTGTAGTTTTTGTGCAACACGTCCTTGCAGAACTTTTTATGACAATCATAACAGATAGCTTTGTGGTTACTGCAGCGTTCTCGTCTGCTAAGCAGCCACCTTGGAAGACAAACCCCCTTCCCTCCTCTTCCTTCACCCCAATATTTATTGCTGAGCAAGTTATACAGTATGGAATATCCCTTTGACCAGTTGGGTGACCTGTCCTGGTTGTGTCCCCTTCCAGCTTCTTGCCCACCCCCAGCCTCCTTGCCTGGGGAGGCAGAGGGTAGCGGGGAAGAGGTGATCTTGATCCTGTGTAAGCACGGTTCAGCAGTAGCCTATACAATTGGTTTGTTATTGACATTGTTTTAACCTTCACATGCGCTGCTATGAAGAATGTTAACTCCATCCCAGTCATACACAGTACAAGGAGGATGGAAAAAATTCTGCAGACATACTCTGTATTTTGAAAATGTCTGTGTTTTAGTACACAAACCAGTCTATGATGTCACAGACTTAATGCATCCATGACTAGAAACAGATTTTCACCTCTCAAGTTTCCTCTCGCTTCCCTATCCTACCCCCAGCCAAATTTAATATTTTGAAGTTGTTCTGTGTGTGAGAAGGAGAAACCTGTATTTTTAACGAATGCTTAAGAACCCTTGCATAGAGAAGCAAAATACTTTCTAATAACTTAATTTTTGCTATGTAAATCACTCCCTTGTCAGAAAAATGTTGGACAGCAAAGATGCATAGCTGGAAAAGTACTACTACATAAATGGCATTTTTCCTTTGCTCTCTTGAATTTATTACAGTATGATGTAGTGCACATCTTTTCCCATCTCTTATAACTATGGGAGGCTGTTTAAAATAAAATTTTAGAATTAATAAAAATGTAACTAAATCTGTCATAAGTAATTACAACATTTTAATTTGTGTAAATAACATACTTGATTTATCTGTAGGTAAAATTATACATTTAAATGTTTTCTGATTTAGAACACTGTATCAAAGCCACAAATAGTGTAGTTGTTTTTCTTCATATTATATGCACATTAATTACAAAATGCCTGATTAAATTTTTTTTTTCCAGAGTGCCTGATAACAAATTCTGATCTCCTAATGAATATGTCTCAGATGAAATGCCAAAGATCACAGTCTATTAACATTATTTATATTGAAAATAGTGCAACTGGTTTATGTATCAGTTTATGTATCTGAGCTATAATTCAACTTTGGTCATTCTGCTTTTTCCTACAAGAGCATTTAAATTGTGCTCTAGTGCTTTTGCTCCTATTAGCTAAAACCTAGGATTGGACTACAGTTTTGTACTCATCTGAGAAGTGTGTATTTTTCTATAGATTTTGGTAAGAAAAGTAACATGTGCAGCTATGCTGCATAGGTTCCCAGGTCATGAATTTTTGAACCTGTTGACTGATTTCAGTCGGAAAAAACAGTGAGCTAGTAATCTTGGAAACAATTACATTGTTAGAAATAGGAAGGGAAGGGAAGGACAGGACAGGACAGGCTGGAGAGAGGAGAAAGGCTCCAAAATTACCTCAGCAGTTATCTATCCTGCTGGGTCTTCTACAAGGCATTCCCAGTGTGCATGGCCACAGCACATGGTCCTTCTCACCCAGGCTCTCTTTGGGACTGGAAGAGGGGAGTGACCCTGCTGCAGGCATTTTGGGCAGTGACAGGAGCAGAGCGTTATGGGTGAAAATGGGCAGTCTGAGAGAGTGAGGTTATAGGTTGTTGGGACTTGGTGGAAAATAAGAGATGCGGCTAATGTGATGGTGATGGATGTGCATGAGTATAGGATGCAAACCTATTAGAAACCAAGCTTCATTAGTTCCAGCACTGATCAAACAAGTTCTTTCATTAAGAAAATAAACAGTAGCTGATGCTGATGGATAGCTGTAGAAATATATAATTACATCTAATGCTGAAAAAGAAGGAACTTACTGTTCTTATTTTTGCTTTAGACCAGACCTGTTTGATTGGAACGCTGTTGCTTCTCAGCAGTCACCTGTACAACGATTAGACCATGCATTCAACATAGCCAGGCAACACTTGGGCATAGAGAAACTCCTTGATCCTGAAGGTTAGTAGAAATTGTGTTCTTTCCTCTAAGTGGAAAAATCAATTTCTCCATGCGTTTGATTGCACAATAATTTTACCTTTTTACACAACAATTTTGCAAGATAAATAATAAACTGAAGCAAAATCCTTTGTTTATTTATGTTTTAGTGTTAACTTTGTGCTATATTGAAATGGCATAAGAACTGCCTGTATGTCTGTGCTCTAAAGTAATTTTTTTCCAACTTTGGGGGCAGAGTTTTAATGTGCATGCACTGAATTAAAGGTACCTCAATACATAATTGGTTTCTGTTTCAAAGATGTAGAGCACCTACAGCTTTTGTATCATCTGGAAAGATCATGAGTTCAAATTACCTTTTAATATGTATCCAAAATGTGTATTCAAACTCTAGATACTGTTATCTTTAAAATATTACTTATACATCCACTGTATATTGTAATTTTATCAGGATGACATAACTGATATCACTATCATTTAATCTTATACGTAAAAGGCTTGCCTATTTTACCTTAACTCATGCAGTCATGTTTGAAAGGTTCCTTGTTTTTCACGTGATCTTTTTAATTTTGTCCATTTCTGTATATTCTCTGCCCTACTTTCTGCATTGCTGACAGCCTAAGTAATTTTCCCTCAGAGAACATTTCTGAAATATTCTTTACTGCAAGGTGATGTTGAACAGTTGTTGTTACTTCCTTTTTATGTATGCCTTTGTATATATATACGCTGTCTTTTTCCACACCATGATCCAAATGCTTTATTTTCATGAAATTTCCTACAATTTGCATATTAAGCCACTAATAAATGCAGTTTTCTATATGTTTATGCTGTTCTCAGTGGCTCACCTTGTGGTGAGTTTCTGATGGGGAAAAAACAGAATTTAACAAAATGTAAAAATGAGCCTAAACCTTAGCATCAGGTCTTTTAACAAGAGCAAGTGCCCGATTCTGCACCTGGGACAGGGTAATCCTGGTTTTATCTACAAACTGAAGGATGAATGGCTGGAGGGCAGCCCTGCATAAGGAGATATGGGGGTTTGGGTTATGGCAAGTTGAATATGAGTCAACTGTGTTCACTTGCAGCCAAAAGAGCCAGCTGTGTCCTGGAGTGCATCAAGCACAGCATAGCTAGCTGGTCGAGGGAAGTGATTGTCCCAGTCTACACCGCAGGGCACTCTGTCCAGTTTTGGGCACCTCAACAGAATAAGGGCATTGAACTGTTAGAGTGTGTCCAGAGGAGGGCAACCAAGATGGTGAAAGGCCTTCAGGGCAAGATTTAGGAGGTGTGGCTGAGGTAACCTGGGTTTGTCCAGCTTGGAGAAGAGAAGGCTGAGGAGTGACCTCATTGCAGTCTACAACTTCCTCAAGGGGGGCAGCAGGGGGGGAGGTGCTGACCTCCTTTCTTGGATGCCTGGTGATAGGACACAAGGAAATGGATTGAAGCTGTGTCATGGGAAGTTCAGACTGGATGTTAGGAAAAGGTGCTTCACTGAGAGGGTGGACACTCACTGAACAAGCTCCCTGGGGAAGTGGTCACGGCACCAAGCCTGTTCAAGGAGTTCAAGGAGCACCTGGAGGACACTCTTAGTCAGATGGTTTAATTTTAGGTAACCCTGTGAGAAGCAGGGAGTTCTCTATGATTCTTATGGGTCCCTGCCAATTCAAGATATTCTATGACCTTTTTGATTGAATCTTGCCAGTGAGTGAAACGTAAGCAGACTTATACGTCTATCTGGTGTTCACTACTGTAGTGTTTGAAAGATAACAAGGGAAAAATAAGACGGTGTAATGGAAATTGATGTATGGTAGAAAGTGTTATTTAGAAGAAAGTTAATAAAGACCTAGAGGTTAGTGGGCAAGATTCAAAAGGAAAAACGTGTTTGCAAATTGGACATTTTTAGGCCAAAATAGACATACATAACTCACTGTGTCCTTTTGTTGTAAGACATTTATGATTATGCAGCTAAGATGTTTTCAATCTTGATAATGCTCTCTGTGATTCTTTAAAAAAAAAAAAGTTATTTTCCTTTGGTTCTTCAAAATTAATATTTGTAAGCTTCCAGTCATGTCACATTCAACTCAAAATACCATACAATCAACATTGCTAAACCCAGGTCATTTTAACAGTGATTTTTTTTAATATTTGAATGGCAAAGCTAGCACGTGGAAAACTTCTAGTACAGTAACAGGTATTTTTTTAATGTTTGTAGATTTTTAAAGACAGCTAAGGGAAATGTTCAACTGTTTTTTCACACCTTTATGATGACTATTGTGGTTGAGTTGCTGACTTTTGAAAATATTTTGCTTGATTGTTTTCAATGTAAATAACTCATGTTGTTAATCTCTAACTGCTCTCTTGAATTTAAAGTATTTTAGACATAAATAATATAACCTTCTGAAGATTTTTCTTTTAAAAATTATAAACTTTAGTTCTTCAGCTCCCTACATTCCTCACTCATTATTCTAAGCTATTGTTACATACAGGGAATGAGTAGTGATGGAGATATTTGCTGTCTTTGTTGGTATGGGTTCACTTCAGCTAATTTCAGCAACAGACTTAAAATACCATAAGCAAATCAACCAAATGGTGATGACATTAGTAATCATAACTCATATATTTGAAATTTTGAACAACTGATCAAGCTGTTAAGATTAGTCTGTATCTTCTAATAGCATCTAATTACCCATATCTGCGGTTATATCTTTTAGTAGTTAACTGATTCTTTATGATCACATTATTTGTATTGCAGTTGTGGAGGAACACGCTTCCAGTCTTCACATACAAACTTCAGAAAATATACTAAAAGCTACTGTGTTCCTTGTTGTGTGTCTGCTTTTTCATGCACATCTTTTTAAAAATCACCAAGCAAAGAGTAGGACAAGCAAACAGCAACAAATGTGTTCTGGTCAGCAATACATAGTACTTACATGTTATTGGCTATATACTGACTTTTACTTTTTACTTTGAAATAAAGCACACATGCCATATAGGAGCAGAAGGATCTTTTGAGGAACAGTAGGGAATGCTCTCTCAGAAACTGAATCTGGGAATACATCTGAGCTCTGTCCTCTTTCCCCTTAACAGGGAAAACCAGAGTGTGGTAGCATTGGCAGCAGCAGCAGGAGATGAAGTGTCTGTGTGTTCCCTTCTAGCAATAAACATTTGATTCTTAGTTTAATGAACTTATCCCTGCTGTCATTTTTCTAGGTCTTGTGCTTGTTTGTGCTAGCCCGATAACATTCTATAACTTCACAGTGTATTTATTATTTCTGATGTCCTTTTTAGGTGAAGTAATTATCCAGTTTCTTTTACTTTACTGTGTAGCCTGATAAAAACATTGTTTAATCCATCCCAGTCACATTTTCCATATTTTTCCTTAATTTGCACTGATGACATGAGTTTTTGGCACCATTATTAAGTGATAATGAGACTCAGACAGTTTTCCATTTGATAACTTTTTTGTTTGATCTTGACTGTGCGTACTTCTGGATTTCAAGAATAATGGATTCTGCTCTGCCTGTAGCACAGAGGAGAAAAAACTGTCAGCACCACCAGCATTGTATTTCGTCAAGTTGTTAACCCTGTCTGTACCCAGTAGTTGCATACAGTGGTAACACTGTTTTTCATTTCATTTTATTGCTCTTGCTGATATGGCTTACATTAAGGGAGTATGAGAAGATATTTGTTTTCTATCATGACCTAAAGTTTAGAAATGTTTTGTCTAGTACAGTGTCAGTGTGGGGCATTTTTTTTTTTTTTTTAAAGGTGGGGAGAGACAAGTCACAAGAGCTATGTTTGAAACTCTGCTGCTGAGAATAGTTAAACGAAAAATAAAAGAAAATGCTGGATCAAGCTTAGAAATCATTATTTCAGCTGCACAGAAACCTTACAATGGTTAGAAAATAAAATTGTTTTTTCAGGCTCCTTTTGGTTCTCAAATCCTGGAATACTTTTGGTTAAATAAGAGGAAATATATATAAAATAACAGGATTCACAATAATGAAGTTAATTGTTACAGGATGTTATTACTGGACATTACCCATAAACATATGGACAGCTTTACATCTGGAGCTACCTTTAAAACTAATGCCCTGGCTTGGTACGAGCAATAATTTTTCAGTTGAGAAACTGTCATAGTGTCTGGTGTCTGTTACACAGCTGTTTAGGAAATCAAGTGCAGATCTTCAGGGGTCTTCAGTCCTATTGACAGTTTAATGATTTATCAAGGTGCAAGGTTGCTGGATATCTTATTTATTTTAGACATACCTTTAGTGACTACAGAAGATTGAGAACTATCTTCATGTATTTGCTGGTCTGAATGTTCAATATTCTGTCAGTATTTGAACCTGTGTATATAAGCGAGGTAATGAAAAACAAAAATCCCTTTTCTGAGTGTCAGACAAATTTATGTTAAGAAGTCAACAGTTATATCTATTTTAATATCTAATTTCTGCATTGCTTTTGCTTCTATTTCAAAAGTGACAATATAAAATGCAATGTAAATATATCCTCACATAAACCATCGAAGCCGTTGTATCTAATTTGTGTTTCATGAGCACTATCACCAGCTCTGAGGTACGCTGCAGCTGTGCCTTTTGAGTGTTTCCGTGGAATGTATGATTAGTGGATGGTTTTGGTTCAGACACTGACTTCTAAAATTATGTCCTGTATCAAGCTAGTCAGTGAGCAGTTGTTAGCTCTTAGCAGTACTGTTCAAAACAGGAAAAAAATAAATCCTTAAAAGGAATTAAGAACTCCTAATCATGTCCCCTCTCCCTGCTGTTTTTATCTGAGTCTTAAAATTCTCCCTTTTAAAAAAAAATACAGGCAAAACGTGTTGAATTAGTCTCTTCACGTTTTGTTCATGTTCTGGCATATGAATTCTGCTTATTTGTAAGCATTCCTTCTACTGGAACTACATATAGCAGGGAGGGACTTGCATTAGCGTTGTTACAGCCTTGAAGTACAACAGTAAAAGCACAAGTCTTTAACTATTGCTTTGCTGTTTGTCAGTATAAATTGCAGCTCTGAGAGATGGGTATGTCATCATGCCATATCATGTACTTTGTCTTTAGTTCGTAGCACAGCTCTGAAATGCAGAACAAACGAAGGACTATGGAAATAGCTTTAAAAATAATGGTAAAAATATACAATTTTACTGACTATATAGTGCAATAGGTAAACTTTATCTGAATGAATTTCTAATACAAATAGGTTTTTCAAGTTGTTATTACTTTGATCTATATTCCTGTTGTAATATTTTACTTTATAGTTCCTTCTGAGAAATATTTGCCCCCCAAATTAAACTGCATTTCTTATTTTCCTACTGGTAAGATGAAAGTTCTGCTTTTTCTTTGCAGTCTCAAGCAAATAGAAATAGCAAAAGTAGTAAATTCACTAGCTTCCATCTAAAACCATTTTCTTTTCCATATTTATGAATAGCTTTATTACTACCTCGCTGACCTGTGGGCAATTTAATTATCAAGAGACTACTCAACAGTCAGTAACTTTTACAGGTTTTCATGGAAATAAATGACTGGAAGGGTGCTGCACTAAGAGACTGTAGGACAAAACAGACCCTTCCTCTTATCAGTGGGAAAACATAAAATAACTGGGATTGGGATTTAATTTGGAGCAGGGTGCATACACTACAAAAGAAATTAAAAGAATTTCTATCACAGTGGATTTGCAGATGATAATATTATTTTAAATACTGAACTTGAATTATAAAGAGCTCTAATAACTTTTCATTGTAGGTAGTTCAGCAACTGTTAGTTATAAGGATCAGTATACAGAACGTCTGAAAGTATTTGGGATGTAGAACAGATTGTGTGGTATTTCTCAAAAGCTTATTCTAGCAAAAAGAGTTGAACACGTTTCCTCAGTCTTTAGACTGTGAATCTGATTCTGAGTCAGTCTCTTTTTTGAACATGTAAAATGTAAGATCTCGGTATATTAGTGTAAACAGATGTAAAAAGAAACAATTCTGTGTTGTCCAAAATATTCCACATTTTCTTTCAACAGCAAAGGCTATTACCTTTCACCCCGAGAGGAAAAGTAAGCTATTATACCTCCAATATTTAAGCCAGCATAGAAGACCTTTGCAGAGAAAGTTGAATTCAGAGGTTTTCTAGTATGCTACTTGGGGAGAAATTGTATATGGTAAGTGGTGACACCACTGACAGTTCAACCTTCTAAAAATAATATCCATTACTTCTACTATCAATCAGTGGAGCTTTCTGAAGTCGTATATTCTGAAATATTTACATCTGACCATCATTTTCATTAAGAAATAAAAAATTAAGGAGAAAAAAAAAGAGGGGGGAGAAGATTTGGGAAATGTTATTTCCTTGTATTTTTTACAAGATTCATTCTTAAAGATAATGTCGGGGAATACCAGCTTGATCTTAAAGCAGTCAGAAGGCCTTGTGTATGCAATAAGAATGAAGACTGTAAACGAGTACACATCTCTTTGTGTCTGCTCTGACTGAGTAGGGAGCTCTGTGTATGTTCTGAAGGGCCACAGACCTCTGTTGCCTTGTCATCTCCCTGTTTTAATGAAACCCAGAGTACATGGCTATGGAAGATGCATTGGAGCTGACAATACACTACTGAGTAATCTCGACATTGTGAAATGTATTCGGCTGAGTTAATTTCTCAGCCGATAATGGGTGAGGGGATCTTTAACACTGTGAATGTTTTTTCTATACGACCTCTTGCTCTGCTTCAAGTGTGTTCTGTGAGTAAGAATGTTTTGAATCAATGACCTCAGCATATGTGTCACATAAAAGCACATATGCCTTCTTTTGGACATCCAGTAATGCTTTTCTCTTGAAAGAAAGGTAAAAATAAGGATTGTTGCAAAGAGCCATGTGGTAGGAAAACACAGGTAAACAAAATTTGTTAGTCAGGATTAAAAGTTTTTTTTCTCCTCGATTTTAAAATTTAGTTGTTCTTCCCTTGGTTTAAATGTTTTCTTCTCTGTTAAGACAGGAACAGCCACTGATTTTTGTGATTCCTAGAAATTATGGAGAGAGAAGACTCAAGGAATACATGGGAGTTTTGGAGATCGTGTAGGTTGTATGAACAGAAGTAACAATATTAGGAGGAAGAGGACTTAACAAACCTTTCATCTAGATCATAATGGTTTTCTATAACATTTATCTTAAAATTTTGCCCATCCTTGCACATGTGTATGAGATATAGATATAGATAGATAGATAGATAGATATAAAAAATGGTACTACTAAATGCATGATCCAGCAAGAATAAAGACAAACTAAAAAAATAAGAAAGAAAGGTCATGGTATAACAGGAATTTGGACGCTAAGTGCATGTCTTATTGATCTGTTAATAGCTGTCTAAATACTTCTATAAGATCATAGTAACAAAAATTATGTAAAATCTAGGTAGTGTGTCTATTTTTCCATTAATGTCTTGATAAGTCTAAATGCAGAAGACCAAAGAAATGAGAACTGCATTAAAATGCATGAAGAATCTAACAGAGGTGATACCTATAAAATAGTTCACATTTTATAAATAAAAGTGGGGTTAGTATTAGTATAATGAACAGAGAATAGGTATCCTCATATTTACAGATGATCATCATATTCACCTTGGATTTTTAGTGGTGGTATTATTCAGACATACCGCTATTTCTGTAAAACTATGTCGTATCTTGTAACACTGATATTCTTTAAATTGGTAAGCTAAGTGACCATAATTACTGTTCTTCACATGATGCTGAGCACATCATGAAAGAGGTACTGTAAAGGCTTCCCTCATTTCTTACCTAGATGTTCTGTCTAGCTCCTTCCAAGTTGAGAAGGAGCAGAGTGAATTTATGCTGTTGAGCTACAATAGGAATTGGGGTAGGAGGGAGAGATGGGCAGCAATATCAGTCTGCAGACTAGAACCTGGCAGTAAAACTGAGTTTATAGGTACTCCAAAGAACAGAGGTGTTTGCACTGTGAGCCTGGTTTTTGACAGCTTCTTCCTTTTCAGTCTTGTAGATGTAACACACTTTACCACCTTGTACCCCCTGACCACACGCACAGACATTGAAAACAGCGATATTCTAAATAGTCTTTTTCTTGACTTCAAAATGCTACTTGTAAAGGCAGCCTCCTGGTCCTGCTTAAGCAGACCATATCCCTCCCTGTAGTGCTTGGTCCTTCAGCTATCTGTGGATTTATAGTTCTCTACTTGCTTTGTTGGTTTTTTTTTCTCTGTTTTATAAAGAGCTCAGGAATATTAAAAAAAATATTTTGGGGTCTATATTAATATTCTGCAGCCACAGTGCCTCAGAACAGTCAAGTTGTAATCATTAGTCTGCTCTGATAAACACACACATAGGTTTCTTTGCCATTACTAATGCTGTGTTTTAATATTGTTTTTCCAAATAATTTTTTTCTGTAAGTGTGTTATAATATTCATCCAGGTTCAATCTTGTGTTATTTCTTTCCCAAATTTCTCTTGTGTTTTAATTGCTTACATATTGTGTCTTCCGCTGAGACTTGCTGTGCCCCTAATCCATGTTTTAAGCTAAAATTAATGATGTTTGTTTTTAGCAAGCTTTTTTAAACTCTGTAATTTAATGAATAAAGCCCTTTGGAATTGTGCACATAATTTTTGCTCAAAATAATCACTAATGGAAAACAACTGAGAAGAGATCAATTAGAATAGAATTATGTTGCCTGATGCATCAAGACAGAGAATTAAGTAAGTATATACTAGTCTTAAAATCACAAAGGAAGACGGGGAATTATTTAGGTAAACACTCAACCTATAATCTGACAAGTTTCTGGTGGTGCATAGCAATGCATATATCTTTACTGGATATTTTGTCACATGATAATTTTAAAAGATGTGAAAGCACTGTAGTTGCTCGGGTAACAAAAAGTCTATACTGGATTTTAAATAGATTTCATCTGAAGTAAGGAGATTTAGCTGTTAGAACAGGTTTTAATCTACTTATTGTAACTAAAGAATAGTTATTCCAACTAAGAATAGGCCTAGATCAAAATATTCTGCTTTGAGCTTAGAGTCACAGTTCCTACAACAACATTCCATAATCTGTACCTTCAGCATTTTAAAACATGTACAAATATATGTATAATTTAAAAAAGGCTTTCTGAAAATAGAAATGGTTCAGGTAAAGAGTTGGAGAGTATGGGAGATGACACTTGTAGGTTACTACTCTATAAAAAAAAAAAATCTAAAGGAGGACTTTTGCTTAAAATTAATCAAAAAAAACTATGAGGTATCTTCATATACTTCAGGTTTTTGATAACTGCGTTTTAGAAAACCCATAAGCAGCTTGGGATATTCCACTGCACAGATACCACTGTCTGTAAATATTGCTTTGAAAAGCTGTTAAAGAGATTACCTAATTTATGAGAAAGACTCATACAGGTATCTTGAGACTTCTGGATTTTTAATTTGGTCACAAACAGAAGGATAATTAAGATGTTTACTTACTAGGAATGAATAACGTTAACTGGTGACATGTTTGATTAAAATCTCTGGATTTGAAATAGAATAGGAGAGAAGAAGTGCTAATGACTTAGACTCCCTTTGTGGCACACTATTCCCACTAACCCTCCAAATACAATAGAGCACAGCTTCTGCCACACAAGGAAGTACAAATGAAAGATTAACCACTTCCTAAAACCTCATAGTAGGTCAGAAGTTTGAGTCAAGTTAGCCAGTATATTGAGCCTTGTACCAGGAACAAAACATTGATTTATGTACAGAAACAGACTACTTTGCTTAAAGGTGAATACCACATAAAGATAGTTCTTTCTGGGTTGTGATTGGAAATTCTGAGTGCTTTGGTTTTGCTACTCCAATTTAAAAAAATAATAAAAAAGTAAAAAAAAAAAAAAAGGTGAGGCATAATTTTGCTAATGGAGAAGTGGGAATATCCTGATATATCCTTTTAAACATACGTACAAATATGCATACACAAACACCGTTTTTTCAGAAGTTCCTCATGACACTGTAAGGCTAAATCAGTGATTTCCGTCCAGTATCCCAGGCTTTTCTCTGGTGCTTCCCTTGTATACTTTCTCATCTGTGTGAAAGTTAACTGCCTGAGTGTGGGGAATGTATTAGACTGCATAAGGCAGAATACAAGTTCCACGATTCTGAAATTCCAAGTTTGTACACTGAAGGAAATAATAAATGTTAAGAACTTAGTTAAGATGGTCGACTAAATTGTTTTGATCCGGCTCCTTAAGCTTATGATTTTAAGTTGTGGGATTTCTTGTTTTACTGATGAATTCTTGGTAGCTTCTGTTATGCTACTACTTGTGCTAAACAGTGTTTGATAAGGGGACATGAATGGGTTGATGATAGACTGTGGAATATTTTAGTGAGAAATAAGATTTCACAATGGCAGGGATGGAGAGAGACAGAAATGCTGACAATTACTGAAAATAACTTTAGAATCAAGAAGAATCTGGGTAAAATTTATTACCAAGAAAATATGAATAATAAAATCTGATATTTTTTTTTTTCCCCAACATCAAAACCATCTGTATTGAAAATATTCAGCCTGTTTAAAAGTGCTATCCATGACTGGTAATGAAGTGCTCTAGTTCTAAAAAAAAAAAAAAAGAAAAACTTTCAAAACTGTGAAAATGTAATTCTTGTCTAGATTACAGACTGTCTCGATATGCTACAAAAGGAGAGAGAAAGATTAGCAGGGTTTTTTTTACTGCAGAATATGAAAGATTCTATCCAATAAAAGAAACCTGAATATTTGCATGCTTCTTTCTTTATTCTGTGTCTTCTATGGGCCAGATCTGAAAACCTTATTATATGGAGAAAGTGAGTTTTCAAAGAGTCAAAAATAATTTTCTTCATTTTAGTACAGAATAGATGACAAAGGTTGTCTTGAATTTCAAATTCTCTAAAGGACTGATAAAAAAATGTTTCTTAAATTTACTTAGGGCACAAATGACAATTAGGACACTGTTACAATTCCAAGGACTGCCAGTTAGAAAAAGAACCCAGTAAAAGTGGCTTTTGTTACTAAATCTTTTTAAGAGTTAAACATCACATAAAATGTGTAGTGGCCCCTGGACTTGAACTTCAATGCAATAGTTTTTGTTGAGCTATAGAAATTATAACAGTTTTGTGAAATGGGGGTGATACTGTCTTGACTATTGGGGGTTATAATTGTAATAAAACCAAGACTTAATGTTAGGATATGTACAGAACTTTCTCTTTTGAAAGTAAGAATATTATTCTCTCCAAAGTAATGAAATAACGTGTTAGATCTGGTAATTTCAATTGCTCATTCCCTGTGGAAACTTCTTCTAGTTTTAATAAGGCAGTTACTTTGGAGACTTTGTGTCAGCTAGGAAAATAGCTTCTGTGTGGGATGCATGACAACAGTGATGATTTGATTCAGTTATTGTTTTTTGAGCAGGTCTTGTAGGAGAAGTCACTCCTATCTTCCACAGCCTGCCTACTCTGTGAAATGAAGAAATCTAAAGACATGTGCTAAGTTCCTGTAAGCCGTATAAGTTAAAAAGACAGAGGCTTTCAGTATGAAAGACAAATGCTGGTTCTTGTGTTTTATTTGGGAGCCGAGGAAAAGGAGGGCTTTGTTCCAATTTGCAAAATATCATTTACTTCCCATGAAGAAATGAAGGTTGCATAGCCTCTATTTACTGTAAAGAAACATTCATCATTTGACTAAGACATCTTGCAATGAACGGTATTTCTGGGTGCAGCCATATTAATAATCTGGTTTGTTTGCTGTGCAAGGTCCACTGGAAAGAAATAAGATTTTGTTCTTCCATTGGCAGGTAAATAGTAAGGTCTTAATTTCTGCTGAAATACACTAATTTCTCTTTAAAGTCAAATTACCTGTGTGTTTTCCAGTTACGAAAATGGTAACTGTCGTAGCCAGAAATAGTCTCATGTGCATTAGGGGAGTTATTTTATGAAATCTTAGCAAACCATTGTACCCCAAGTAGAAATGCTGAGATTTCTCATCCTGATACTTGTTATCAGAAGGTCATCTGAAACATATTTATCCACCAGATAGTGGAATAAACAAATTTGAGTTGAAGCCTCTGGAAAAGAAATGGAAGAAAGAAATTAATACGAAATTTTTGGGTGGAATTAATGTAATTGACCTTTAATCTCTAGACCAGAATTTGACATCTGAATTGGTTTCTTAGACTCTGTAGTCAGAGAAGATCCAAATTTTTGAGTCATGTAAGGTGGATGTTTTCTTTAGGATGAGATGAATCATGTCCTAAAAGTAGAGAACTACTTTGAATGGGTAAGTTCTGGTTTTGGCCCTGACTCTGATAGAGTCTAAACTCATTCATCTACATAAGTATAACTTTGTGAAATGTATCCCAACCTTTAAGCATGGTTGTCTGAAGATAAAAATTTCTTAAAAGACCCTAAGATTTATAATTCCCTCTGTAATCATTTTCAGCTTCAGTTGACATTCTTCCATAAAAATACAGTGTATCTAAAGCCTTACTCAATTTCCTTAGCATCTCAGTGTGTCTGTGTTAATCCTGGGCACTGTAACGGCTTTCCTGTACAGAAATCCAATCAGAAAAAATTCCTTGAAAGGGGGATTTCCTTTTTCCGTACAATAAGTATTATTTTTCTACTGATTCCAAAGAGAACACATGGTAATAATTGAAATGATTGAATCTAGAAAGAGAAAAAAGAATCACCTATCCTCAGGCAGTTCTTGCTTTCTTAAGATATTACGATGCAAGTGTAAGGAAGGCAGGACTACAGGAGAAACTTGCTTAGTTTTTCTCAATACTTTTCCAAATTATTCTACCTTTGAGGTTCACTGTTAAAAGAGGAAGAAGCCTTATTGTCATAACTTCATAGAAGATGGTGGGTTTATTGTTTTCCTGGTATTTCTGGGGATTATTTGTTTTGCAAAGAAGGCAAAAGTTGTTTCTAAGATTACTGTAAAATTCTAGTCTATTGTTGTGGATAATACTCAGTAGCTTCATGTAAAACATGTAGTTTGAAAAACCTTGGTTCAGTCAGAGAAATCAAAGTTCAGATAGGATTTATGGAAATTTCTGAGACTTTTGAACAGTAAATAGCAGTCACTGATGGGGCACTTGCAAAAAATGAATAAAAACATTAAAAATAAAGGAACCAGGCCTTAGGAGATCATACTTTCTCCATTTTCCTCTAATCTTTTCTTCCATTTTCATCTCTTAGTTTTTAAACTGATGGCTTGATGAGCAGTGTCTTTCATGGTAGTTACTTTTTGGATGCTAGATGGAAAGAAACAGCCCCAAATGAATGCTTTCTCTTGACAGAAAAATTATAACATGTATTTGCTTTTTGGTAGATACTGGAAGTAACCATTTTATGAATACCATGAATACAAGATAATTTCTGTCACAACTTTTAGCTGGAATCTAACCAAGAGAGAGACATTTGTTTTTAAAGTCATCATGGAATTATTTCCAAAACAGTTGTTTTTTTTTTTAAAAAACTTTTTTAAGTTGTTCTGGTTTCCTTCTAGTTTGCTGCAATTTGTCAGGAGAGTTGTTTTCTTTTGTATAGCGTCTTGCAGTAAGCAGGCTTTAGATTATCTTCTGGTAGTTCTTATTGTTCTGCTTATCATAAGATCTACTGTTACATTCTTTAGTGCAACAGTATAGAGAGATAGTCAGAAAGGTTGTGAATTAGTCAAGAGGTTTATATTGCTAATGTGTATTAAACCCTTCGTGGATAATATTTTTGAGATGTGATCTTCAGGGATTATTCTGCCAAACAGCTGAAGTGGCTACATAAAAAAATCAGCCTGAAATGGGAAGAAACTACTTGAGCCATAACCAAAGCAATTCTCTGAGGGAGGGTTGGGAGGGCTTAAGGAGTAAACTGAAGTGTTGGTGTGGGGTTTTTTTATTTTTTAGTAGCCACATTTTAAAAGGATACAGTGATAAGCAGAGACGAAATAGTGCAAATCAGTTGTAGTGCTTGAAATAAACTGACTTTGGAGCAAATGGACTGATGCTCCTGAAACAACTACTTTGTCACGCAGCAAGGGAATAAAGCTTCTGTGCATCAGTAATGGACAAGGAAAACTGCTCTCTGAAGTTTTCCAAACGTTTTTTCCCCTTCATGAAAACAGTACTTGTTTACATTCTGGAAATGTGCTTTATGACTGCATAGTTTTCCTTAAATAAATAGGAAACTTCCAAGAATTTTCTAAAAAGTTACAAATATTTAAGATTTCTGCTCTAATACCTTGCCATTATTAAGACTTCAGCATTGGAACCAATGGTGTCTCTTGTAACAAAATTACTTTTAAATATAACGGTGGCTTAAACAAAAATACTTGTATCAATGGGGAAAACAGAATACCATGAATCATGCCAAATTTGAATATATTAAGGCCATGCAAAGTGGTTCTTGGCATTATTATTGTGAAGCCTGCATGTTGCTCTGAACTTGATGAAAAATCACTTCTGCTCTTGAGTATTTGCTCAAGATTGTATGGCTTCTTCCGGAATCGCTGTCTAATGATGTCTAAAAAATGAAAAGTTTCTACATTAATCACTGTTATAATACTTGTACAATTTAAATTAAAGGAATTTAAATCCCTTATTATTATTGTGGTGTTTTGCTGTGACAACCTCCCTGGCTTCCTCACACCCACATGTCATGACTCTGCCTTCAGAGCTGCAATCACTGCTGCACTGACCAGCAGTCAGTGATCTGCCTTCTTGCATGGTTGTATAGCATTGGTCATGCTCAATACAGGCGATTAAAGCCATTGGAGGCTTTAATTTACTGCCTTTTTCCTTAATTGTTCCAGCCAGGAATCGTCATGGGTCCTTTCTGTTCTCCATGGTCAGATTTCATGTGTAAATGCACCCATCTTGTGACATCTAGTCAGACTGTGGCCAAAGTATATTCCTGGACCCAGATGCTGAAAAGCAACAAGGGAATTAAAAGTTTTGCAAACAGCAATGACTCAGTTCTGGAAAATATGGGATTGAAAATTACAATAAATCATGGAGGAAAAAAAGAAAAAAAATTGTGACAAATTGGACCTCTTTCAGCATCCGGTGTGTATGGGGAACAAACATAGACAAGACACATCTCTGAATGTGTCTTAAAATAATGATGTTTGAAGTTCTTGCTGTGTAGGAAGGTGTCCTTCTAATTAGAAGGAATATCTCTGTGAAGGAAAGTGTTGAAAGCGACTGAAACAGCTCCTGGTTTGTTTGCATGCAAATTGCATTTTGTTTAAGCAACAAAACTTACTAAACTTTTGGGAAGTACTTAAGTGTATCAGAAAACAGACTGCCAATTTTAACTACACAAATGAATGTAGAAGCAGTATTTTTCAGGACTAATATGCCCTTTGCAGTAGAGGTTCTATATGATAAAGACAACTAAAATAGTAATTGCTGCTACCTTAATTCTCATAAAATTCATTGTATTTGTTTGGCAGTTTCAGAACTCACAGACAATAAATCTGAAGTTTAAAAAAGTATTTTGAAAAAGAGTAGCTTCTATTTTAAGTTTCTGTTTGTATTTTTATTTACCTCAACTGAAATCTATGCTCTCTATTAACTTGAGTCAACCACAGAATCACTTTTGGCGGGTTGAACTAGACCTGACCAAATGGATTGAGTGCAGATGTCAAGGTGTTGATAGCTGAGGTAGGGAGGGGAGACTGCAGGGATGGCCTCTATGAGAAGAGACATGGGGATGCCATGTGCTGGACACAGCTGGTTCCAGTCGGTTCCATAACAGACCCATCATAGGACACAACTGAGCCCGTCAACCGAGTTGGTGGTGCCTGTGTGAAAATAGGTAAGAAGGGGCAGAAAACACCGGTGGGGAGGGAACAAGGCAGAGGAGGGAACAACAAGGTCAGAGGAATAGGAGAGGCTCCATGGCAGGACAGGTACAGCCTTGAAAGGACTGCAGCCTGTGGAGAATGGAGCATAGGAAAACAGTGAGAAGGAAGGAACAGCAGAAGGAAGAGTGAGAAACAAGGAGTGTCAGAGAGAAAGCACTGAGCGCTGACCCTGACATCATGTGTTCCTCCTTGCCTTGCTGAAGGGCCTGAGTGTAACTTGTGGCAATAGCAAGGGAGGAGAAGTGTCTGGAATGAAGAAGTGGAGACTAGGAAGTGGGGGGGCAAGGTCAGGTGTTTGAAGTGAAATCGGGTCTGGCAAAGGAGAAGGACAGGTGTTTTTCCCGAAGTATTTAAATGTCATCTTTTGTTTCCCAATGCTTGAATCGGTATTTAAATTTAGGTTTTGTTAGTTAGCAACAAATGAACTTAAATCTCCTAAGTTGAGTCTGTTTTACCCACAACAGTAACTGATGAGTGATTTCCCTGTCTCTGTTTTGACCCATGAGTTTTCTCACTCTTGTTCTTTGTATTTTCTCCCCTGCCCCACAGAGCACGAGCGAACTTCTGGATGGGGCTTGGTTGCTAGCCAGGGTCAAACCACAACACTCAAACATATTAAATGGAACTAAGCACAAATGTAATCCAAATCAAAAGCAATGTGTATTGATGCTCTGTCCTTGATTCTTCTTTTCTGAACTGTTTCACTGTGCAGATGATAATCCAAGATTTCCTTAGCCTCTGAAAGAGACAAGAAACATGTCTTCCCCTGTCCCTGAAGGAAGTGGTTTTAGAGGTGTGATGGCTGCCAATGCCTGGGCTATTTGTAATTGACAATGGCCTCCTAAGGGCAAGAAATGTAAAGACAGCATTGTTGCACCTGGGACCAAAATCAGAAATACAGTTATAATTTAATCTTGTATGACTGTGAAGGTGTTTGCTTAGAGATTGCTTTAGCAATGTTTGCAGCAACCTATAAGGCCAGGATAGAGTAAGTTCTATGTAACTGAATTAAACTAAATATGATGAGGTAATGGTGCACACACAACCTTTGTTTACTCTTCTGACTGAGCTTCTGTAAATTCTGCATTCCTGTGGTTCCCCTCTGTGACTGCAAACACCAGTAGATTGCCTGCAGGGGGATAATTGCGCTTCAGAAACACAGATCTCGAGATTCATATTGATAAACAGGTGTATTCAAGTTAGATATTTCTTCTTGTGAAAAGTGAAAGGTGATTGCTGACAGGAGCAAACTTCCAGAAAGATATCAGAGAAGCTAGCGGAATTCCACAAATTGTAGTTTGAGGACAGCTGAAAGACTGTATAAAGCTCAGATATGTTGCTGCTCTATGGACTCTATAGTACTTGCATATTCAATCCCCCAGTGTTGCTAATGATAAAGTTCTATTAATCAAGGGGTTTGTGCATGCTTGTTAAGGGAAAGGATTCGGCTGTGAAACTGAAACTAGAATTTAAGAGACTTTTCTAAGGAGAAACTGCGTGCAGAAGAAACTTATAGCCTTAGAATATTAATATGCATTGAGTTCTACTCGGTAATGAATGGTTATCATCACAGAAAATATCTGGGATTGCACAGCAGAACTTCATCATGCCTTTCCCAGCTTACACGTGCTACTTCTGGCATTTTTTGTCTGTAACTTATTCTATGAATATTTTCCACTGTATGCCTAAATGCATAAATTATACCTTTCCTGCGCTTAATATACAGCATTTTGATTATTTTTTCTATAACTTAGAACAGCACTTGTCTTAAAGCAGTTTCTGGCAAGTAAGTGTTAGGAATGGATAAAAGATAAGGAATATTCCAAATGTTGGTTCTTACGTGGTTAACATTAATATTCAGTTTTACTACATAAAAAGTTGAAAAGAAGTGTCTGACATATTTAGCCTATGAAATTCAGATTGATCTCATCTCTTTTGACCTTCAGTGTTATGTGGACTCTGTATTTGTATAGGTGAGGTGCTTGTTGAACAATCGCTTTAGCTCAATGAGCTGAGACCAGTATTTCTTCTGCATTAGGAATACACAACTTACCTTTTAATTTTGGGCATCATGGAGTCTTTCAAACAACACAAAGAACACTGCCAGAGCTGTTTGCCTGGGTATCCTTTTATATCTCTCTCTTGCACATGATGTAGCCATATGCAAAGAGGTACCATTCCAGTTTTCAAATCTCCAGCTAGGAAATTCCTACTTTGAAACCAGAGCACTCGTGGATGCTAAGTGGGGTATATGTGTGGAAAAAAAAATTGTGATGAAAAGTAAATTGGCAAGTGTGAAACTTTTATTATTCTTTGTCAGGAATCTTTTCCATTTAAAATTGGTAGATAACTCTACTGAAAAAAATTAGTTTCAGGAGGCAGAAATTTTAGTAAAACTGTAGATAGGTAATAAAAAGTACTCCTGCTTATCCTAAATTGGGATACTTTAATCCTGAAATTAAAGTTCTGTGGAATTACCTGTGAAAGTGTGGGTTGGTTTTTTTTTTCTAGCAAGAATTCTTTCCTGAACTGAACCTATCCTTGAAATTTATGCAGCAGAAGAGAGTTGTTCTTCAAGGAGAATCCCTTTGGAAGTCCAAATAAACAGTATTGCTCACATTTCCTTTCTCCAGTTCACTGTTATCACTTCAAAGAGTTTCGGCATGCTTCTGCAGTACATCAGCAGCAAAAGGAAAACCAAGGGAACCGTGGCTCCAGTGCTCAGTGAGGCAAGAGACCTCATAGCAAAGAACACAGGAAAGAATGAGAGACAATGCCGCTTTTACCTCGGGTTGGTGTGGTTTTGTTCTCAAGCCTCTCTGACTTTATGATAGAATCTGCAGGAGTTAAGCATTACCTTCAGTAGAAGAAGATCAAGTCAGGGACCATATAAACTGATGGAACATGCAAAGTCCATGGGACCAGGTGAAATGCCTCTGAGGCTGCTGAGGGCGCTAGTAGATGCCACTGTAAGGCCAGTCTCTAACATCTTCAAAAAGTCATGGCATTTGGGGAAAGTTCCTGATGACTGGAAAAAGGAAAATATCACAGCTATCCTTAGGAAGGACAAGGGAGAGAATCCAGGGAACTACAGTCCACTCTGCCTCCTCTCTGTCACCAGGAAGATTATGAGGCCAGTTCTTCCAGAAACTGTCCAGATGCATGAAGACTAAGAATGTGATAGGAAGCAGCCAGCGTGATTTAGATAGGGCACACTGTGCCTGGCTGTCCTTCTCTGATCGGATGGCTAATGGTGTGGATAAGAGGAAATCAATTAGTATTTTGTACCTTGATTCTAGCAAGACCTCCCATAGTATCCCTATAGCCAAATCGGAGAGATGTGGCTAAAAAACTGGCTAGACTCCTGGTCTCAAAGGGTTGTGATCAGTGGTACAAAAGCCAACAGGTGGGTAGTGTTCCTCAGGAGTGTACGGGGCAGGGGGGAGAGATAATGCTTTAATGCCTTCAGTAACGACCCGGGTGATGGGAGGAAGTACACTGCAGCAAGTCTAAAGATAATTCCTGACTGAACGTGAGTCAGCAGATCACCCTCGCAGCGATGAAGTCCAACCGCATACTTGGCTGTATTAGTAAGAATGTAGCCAGCAGGCTGAGGGAAGTGATTCTTCCCCTGTGTTTGGCACTTGTGAGAGCAGTTCTAGGATACTGTGCCAAATTTGGGGTTCTCCAGTACAACAGCAGCAAAAAAAAAAAACATTTATACACTGAAACAAGACCAGCTGAGGGCCTCAAAGATGTTCAGTTGTTACAGCACATAAAATACAAGAAAAGGCTGAGAGAGGTGGGTTTGTTTAGCCTTAAGCAGAGGAAGGGGCTCAGGGGAGACCTTCTGAAGATGTTAGAGAGTGGTCTCTCAGTGACATCTGCCAGCACCCTCAGCATTGCTGTCTTTAACAAGCTAATAGGAGAGTGTTAGGAAGGCAGACAGGCTTTTCTTGGAGTTTCCTTACAGGCTGCAACAAGGGAAATTAAAATCTGGTGTAAAGAACAATTTTTTTTTCCACATTGTGGGTGATCAAACACCAGAACAGGTGCCTAGAGAGGTTGTAGGATCTCCATTCTTGGATATATTCAGAAGTCACTGAACAAGGCACTGAGCAATCTGATAGAAATCAGCCCTTTTTTAAGTCTGCAATGAGGTGGTCTAAAGAGGTCCCTTCTAAGCTAAATTGTTCTGTGATTCTATCACTTGTCAATCAAGACTTCCCTTTACAAAAGCTATCTTGACTGGTCTGTTGTGTATAATATTTTTTCTGTGTCTGACAATTCTATTACTTATTATCATTAGAGTAGTAAATACAGGAGCCTTTCTAGAAGTTATCATTGCATCTGCCACCTTCCAGTCACATCATATTCTGAGGTGATTTTAGAGCAGATGTGACATATTGTAGTTTATGGTTCACTGATTCACCTCTGAGTTAATTTAGTAATTCCCGGATAAATGATGTTTCTCATGAGCTGTTGTTCCTTTTTCAATTAGTTACACAATCTTTTCTATGTGTACTTCAATCTGAGATGGTTACTCTAGCCGGTCACTCTCCATGCCCTCCCAGACTATTTCAGTATAGGAAACTCTGTACCGAATACAAATTCAAGTAAGTCATTTAGATTCTCAGCAGTTGCCTTGTTGTCTTTGCATGCTCCCATTGTGCTGATCCTTTCATTCTGCAAAGCCTCTATGAGGGATCCTATTCTAGATGTATTTGAGGGAAGATTTATTACTAGTTTTCATGAGTTTTGCCAATTGTTCCTTCTTGGCCAGTCTTTCTTTTGGTTTTTTTTTTTTACATTTAGGCTGTCAGAATTTATTATCCTTTCTATTTTCTCCACTTGGACATAATTTCAGCCGCTTGAATGATGCTACTTCTAGTAACTGTTCTTCAGCCCTGCTGGCTTGCTTTTATTTGAGTCTTTATTCCTTCCCTTCATCTGTGCTTTCCAAGGTGTTCATTTGCTGCCTGCTCCCCTGTGATTAAACCCTGATCTGCTTTTGGATTCTTCTCTTGAATCTCAATCTTGCAACTGAAAAACAGACACTGAGCTGCCTGCGTGACAGGAGTTATGATCTGGAAACAGACATTTAACTTCCTTTGTTTCATTAGCAGCTGTCCTTCATAGTCCCAGCTACTGATTCTTCTACAGTATTTTTTCTTTCTTTCTCAGTGAAACTGTTCTCTTGCCTCTCCCTTGCTTGCTAGCCCAATGAATGTCAGTGATTGTTTTTGTCTCAAATATTATTTTTAAGCTGTTGCTTTTTTTATTTGTTGTTTTTAACATGTTATTAAAGAAGTCTAATAGTACTTAGTCACCTAAAATACACAGATTGTGTTTGTTTCTTGAACTTTCTGAAGTAAATTATATAAGAACAATGGTAGTTAGCTAAGGACAGACTGTTTGCTCCCTGTCCTTCTCTCTTCACCTATCTTGCCTTTAGCAGTCTCTGTAGATAGAATTTTTTCTTTTTCCCTGAGCCACTGAAAATATAGTTTGTAACTACAACAAATGTTATTTTAATTTTCTTTAAGGAGCAATTGATTTCTTTATCCTTTATGAAGAAGTATTTAGAAATACTCAGTCTTTTTAGTTATATTTCTTAACCATTCCTTCTTTGCTCCTTATGATATTATTCATCTATTTCTAATATAATGCATACGATCAATAGTATTACTTGTTTGCGTGACACCACTTTTCCATATATACAAACAACCCTGCCACCTGGCTGACAACAGTATTAAACAAGAAGAGCACACCTGCATTAAAAAGGTAAACATTAAATGCTACATGTTCTGTTCCCTGGACTTTAGAAGGTAATCATCCCAAATTACTGTAATAGAACTGAGCAGGATTAGAAAGAGTCCAGGCTTCAGTTAATGTGTTGGAAGATCTCCACCTTATGCTGAGAGTTAAGAAATTCCCATGGATTCATACTTTATTAGTACAAAATTTCATGCTGATGCTGCACGCTGATTAAGAATCAGATAGAAGGGAAAATCCTCTGTCTGTCATTTATTACAGACTTGGAGGACTAAGTGGCTCTTCCACTAGTAATTTCAAACAGCAGTGAAGAGTTGAATCCAGCTCCAAGTGCCAGGACACAGCATTTCAAATGCCAATAACCTCTTTCTCACTTGGTGTACACCTTGCAGAGAACACAACCACCAGTCAATATTTATCCAACGTGAGATAGATCAGGCACAGTACCAGGTGGTGGAAGCAGATTGGAAGATCTTGTTCCTGGCATGGCAGTCTTGTGTGGATTGTCTTATACCAGCTGGGCAGGTGAAATTTCTCAGCTTGCAAGCATCATTATTTCTGATCCAGCCTTTTCTCCAGGTTAATTCTGAAAAAAACCCCTCTGATTTTTACAAACCACACTGAAGGGAATAAGTACTTTTCTGGTACAGATGGAATTGAGGGAGTAGTCTTACTTTGAAGTCAAGAACATGTTCTGTCAAGAAAGGTGATTTCTTCTGTTGAGCAGGAAGTTGAGTGAGGATTCACTGCTTTGGGGAATACCCATGACTAGGCCTAAGCTCCAGGTTATAAATTATGCCTGGAAATTTAAGGAAAGCTGCTTTCAAACTTCTGAAGTGCTGAAAGTTGGTTTAAAGCCATCAGAATGGGAAATTTACAAAAAGCTGCAGTTTAACTATTATATAGAATTTCAGTATATAATTATTAAGTATATAGTATTTTTCCTACTATGCAATGATATTACAATTATTGTTTCTTGGGTTTGTTGTAAAGAATTTTATTTTTTCCAAAGTAAATTAATAAGGAACTGTGCTCTTATTGAGTGTTTAATCTTCAAAGCACATTAAAAATATTAATTAATCCTCACCAAAATCCCTGTGAGGACTCTACACAAGCATTATCATCCTTTCACAGATGGTAAGTACAGTTAACATTTCTCCAGTAGGGCTGGAGAAAACAACTTTTGTTTCCAGAAGCCCATCCAGTTCTGTCAATTTGTTTTGACAGTTAAAACGTATCATTACTGAGATAGCTGTAAAGTGGAAAAACATTCTGGATTTTAATAGGCAGTTATATCTCCATGCCTCCAACTTTGTTTCAAATTTGCTTAATGTGCTGCTCTGAATTCAAGATTATTTATTTTAAACTTCAGAGGAGTTTAGTTTTGGTCATGGATGTGCTAGTTGCCATTCAATTGCTAGTTTTATGAACATGGGCTGTTGTTTAGCTGTATTGAATCAAACTCCCTGATACATGGTCTAATAAACCAGTAGAGTTTGGTCTAGTTGGTCAGTTGTACCTGACCATCAGTCATCAGTCAGATGACCAGTTGGTCATCCTTTGAATAAATGTTGTAGCTTAGAATTACTTGTAATTAAGTACAATTGTTGGACAATTTTTAGCATTTAAAATTAAAAACATTCTTTGATGTTCAATATTTATGTAAGTTCAAATAATTTGAAAATTAACTTTGAATTATGTGATTCTTATACTTGAAAGTTGCCAGCTATTTATTATTTCATTTTTATATTGCTTTGAGTCAGGGCCCTTCAGAATATTTCTTAAATGTGAACAGAAATTTAATTTGGAGATTGATTTACATTGTATCTGATTCTGTGTGCATATTAAATAGTAATGTGCTAATAGAGATTCATCTTACTCTATATTGTAATGACAAATATGAAAAACCAATTAAGACGAGAGTACACGGTCATATAATAGTTGTTCTGAACCTCCTGTTCAGGAGCTCTTTAAAACATTTCAAGACCTAGTCCTTTAATTGACCGACTGTCTTCTTTCAGTGTTAAATATAGCTATTAATAACTAGTACATAAGTTAAGTTGCTCTGTACCTATTGGGGGAAGGCCTCTGATAACTAGAGCTTTGCACATCATCTGAAGCTGCTCAGCATAACAGAGAACCAAGCTGTTGTTTTACATTCATTCCTACAGTTTGAGTCCTTTAGCTCTGTTTGAGTGGTGTGTAATAAGAGATGCTTTAACTGAACTGCTGTTCACAGGTCGTGTCAGGTCGTCTTCTCCCATTCTGTTCCTTTCCTGGTACTCAGCACAAGAAAAAGGATGGAATCTGGCTCCACTATTTCTACATAGACATGCACTTTTAATGTATTGCTAGATCATGTGTTCATTTTTGCTGCTTCCAATCCCTTCATCCCCCAGCCTGTATTGATACTGGGGGTTGCCTCAACCCAGGTGCAGGACCCTGCACTTGACCATGTTGAACGTCATGAGGTTCTCACAGGCCCATGCCTCAAGCTTGTCCAGGTCCCTCTGGATGGCACCCCATCCCTCAGGTGTGTCAGCCACACCACTCAGCTTGGTGTCATCTGCAAACTTGTTTGAGGGTGCACTCTGTCCCACTGTCTATGTTATTGATGAAAATACTGAACAGTACTTGACCTAGCACAGACCCCTGAGGGACACCGCTTGTCACTGATCTCCATCTGGACATTGAGCTGTTGACCACTACCCTCTGAATACGACCATCCAAACAATTCCTCATCCACCCAAAGGTCCACCATTCAAATCCCTATCTCTCCAATTCAGATAGAGAAGGATGTTGTGGGGGGCTGTGTCAAAAGCCTTACAGAAGTCCGGATAGATGACATCTGTAGCCATTCCCTTGTCCTCTGATGTGGTCACTCCATCATAGAAGGCCACTAGGTTGGTCAACAGGACTTGCCCTTGGTGAAGCCATGTTGGTTGTCTCAAATGACCTCCCTGTCCTCCATGTGCCTTAGCATAGCTTCTAGGAGGATCTGTTCCATGATCTTCCCAGGCACAGAGGTGAGGCTGACAGGTCAGTAGTTCCCAGGGCCCTCCTTTTGACCCTTAAAAATGGGTGCAATGTTTCCCTTTTCCAGTCTCCAGGGACTTCACTTGATGCCAGGACTTTTCAAATATCTTAGAGAGTGTCTTGGCAACTTCATCAGCCAACTCCATCAGGATTCTGGGAAACATCTCATCTCTTATGTATGTTCAGATTCCTCAGGTGGTCTTGAACCTGATCTTCTCTTACAGTGGGAGAGGCTCCTCCAGTGTCCGTCTTTTCGTCCATGCACTCGAGAGGTGTGGGAAGAGAGGCTGCCAGTGAAGACTGAGGCAAAGAAGTCTTTGAGTACCTCAACCTTCTCCTTGTCCTTTGTTACCAGTCTGCCAGTCTTGCTCATCAAGGAGGGTACGCTTTCTTTGACCTTCCTTTTCTGGATGACAGACCTGTATGAGCCCTTCTTATTATTCTTTTCATTCCTTGCCAACTTTAGCTCCAGCCATGTCTTGGTCTTCCTGACCCCATCCCTATGCAACCAGGCAGCATCCCTGTACTCATCCCAGGATACCTATCCCTGCTTCCATTGCCTGTGCATTTTCTTCTTGTCCTTTACTTTTGACCAGCAGGTCTCTAGTCAGCCTGGTCAGCCACTCAGCTGGTCTCTTGCCTTCCATTCCTGCTTTCTTACACCTGGGGATCAAGAGCTCTTGTGCTCTATGGAAAGCGTCCTTAAAGATCTGCCAGCTCTGTTCTGCTCCCTTGTCCCTGAGGGCAGTTTCCCAGGGGGTTTGACTGACTAACTCCCTGAAGAGCTCGAAGTTTGCTTTCCTAAAACTCAGGGTCCTGACTTTACACTTCACCTGACCTGTATCCCTCAGGACTGTGAACTCCACCAGAGCATGATCACTGCAGTCCAGGCTGTCTCTAATCAAGCATTGTCTTGATTGATGTCTCATTGTACCTTCAAAGCAGAGTGCATGAATTTGTAACACAACAGATTTTTTTGTATCCCTTGACAAATTCAGTCCCAGCCTTGGCCTTCTTGACCCCATCTCTATGCAACCTGGCAGCATCCCAGTATTCTTCCCAGGATACCTGTCCCTGCTTCCACTGCCTGTGCATTTGCTTCTTACCCTTTAGTTTGCTCAGCAGATCTCAACTCAGCCATGCTGGTCTCTTGCCTTCCTTTCCTGATTTCTTACACCTGGGGATCGAAAGCTCTTGCGCTCTGTTGAAAGCACTCTCTAAAGATCTGCCAGCTCTGTTCTGCTCCCTTGTCCCTGAGGGCAGTTTCCCAGTAGGTCCTGTTGACTAACTCCCTGAAGAGCTGGAATTTTGCTTTCCTAAAGTTCAGGGTCTTGACTTTACACTTCACCTGACCTGTATCCCTCCCTGTGAACATCACCAGTGCATGATCACTGCAGCCCAGGCTGCATCCAAACTTGACGTCACCTGTTTGGTGCCAACCAGGTCCAGTATTGCATATCCCCTCTGGTAGGGCTGTCTATTACCTGGCACAGGAAGTTACTCTCAGGAGTCTTCTGGATTGCCTACAGCTCGCCGTGCTACTTTTCCAGCAGATGTCCTGGTGGTTGAAGTCCCCCAGCAGGACGAGAGCCTGCGAGCACAATGCTTCCTGTAGCTGGAATAAGCTAAGTTAATTTTATTTTTTTCAGTAAAAAGCTTAACCAATTGTGGAAGTGCAATTCAGTGTACTAGTGCATGTTAGCAGTTTGGTGAAATGGCAGCCATTAACTATATATAGCTTACTTACATATAAAACAGACTTCCAGTATGGTTCCTCAGCAGGCATACACATTGTCTGAACACAAAATAATAGTTTCCAAATTCATTACCTATTAGTTGTATCCTTCCGGGGGATTCTTCTACATTTGCTTTCCTGAGCCTTTAGAGATGACAAAACAAACATGACAACCTGTTGTATTTATGACTTGAATAAAGTGAAGAAACAAGTAACCACTTTTCTGCTATTAATTGATAAAACGTTAAGTTTTGTAGGGTTGTTGTCAAACCTTGTTTTATGTATTTGTAGTTATCTTTATTTATGTCCTAAACAGTATTATTTTAAATAAAACAAAGCATTTTATGCTTAAACTGTATCTTGTTTTGTGCCATTGTAATGTATGCAGTTGCATGTCAGTTCAGTTACGTTCTTGCTTTTGTTGGTGGTTATTGCAACTGATGTAAGTCTACATTTGAAATGGAAGAAAGACTTAAATTAGGACTATTTTAGCATCTTCAACAGCTCCATGATATGTGACTTGAGACCTTGAACTAAAATTAGATTATAAAACTAAAAAAGAGATTAATTTCTTTAAAGTCATGGAGCAGTTGGTGCCTAGAGGGCCATAACACATACCTCTATAATGGCTTTTCGAGAGGAGCCTAATAAAGGAAAAAAATGTTGCTAGGCTCTTAGGCCAAGAACCTCCACTTTACTGAATATAAATAGGCATTTTACCTATCGAACTACAACAGCAGAAATGCTTAAGTAAAGAGTTTATTTTTGCAAACAAAAGCTTCTAGTGTGTATGGAACCTGTTCCTTGTGTAACATAATGGCTTTGTGAGTCAGCGGTTTTCCATGTCTGAGGGTTCTTTAAAAATGGCAGGATGTAGCATCCCTCTGAAAGAGCTGCCATCAAGTTTTTTGGGACTATGTTGTCTGAAAAATTATTCAGTGAAAGGATAAACAAAGTGATGTTGTAAGAACACAGCTTTAAGGAATAAGTTAATTTCTTTCATGTTAAAAGTATTTACACGTTAATGGAATCTTCTTTTTTTTGATTGAAACCACACTGTCTTGTTTTGTCCATGGGATTTGTTTGTGCCCAGTGTGCTTTGTCAGTCCGGGCAGCTGTCTTTTGACAGATACTTTTTTTGTATTTGTTTTGTGCTGAAGTCTACAAACCAACCACAGGAATAATTTGGTAAGGAAAGGCTACATAATAAGACCCTGAGTGCCAGGTTTTTGACGTGCAGCTGCTTGCACCTTTTCTTTGCAGTACCATGCAAAACCAGAAGACAACTAGTTATCTTGTTAAGTAGAAAACAGAAGTATTGCTGAGTGAGAAGGACTAGAAAGACTGGGTCCTTGCAAGACAGGTTCTTTCCTTGTGCTCATTCCCTGACCATCAGTTTTTAGTGCCTTCCTGGATTGCGGTGAGCTCTTCACTGTCCTTCCTTGGTCTTTCAGAAAAACCTCTTTTCAACATTTCTGAGGTTTGTGTTGAGATCCCACTTGTTTTCTCTGGAATCTCTCTCTTCATTTGTGATTCAAGCTCACAACTTGCTGTCCTGACTCCGCTATACACTCCAGACATTCTCAGTTACTTTTAAAGAAGGAACAAACTTCTCTCTTTCCAGTGCCTTCCACCTCAGCCAGACTGCTTCCTCCAGAACAATATGAACAGACAGTTTTCCCCTTTGGGGAGTGATCTCACCTTCTTTTGATAGACACATGATATACTATCCATGCATATAGCACAATACATAGTATACTTTCTATGTATTATGTATAGCCATACATACTGTGTGGCAACATGATATAGAAGTATGCACTCTAAATAAACTAAACAAGCAATACATATACTTTCTGCTAAACTTGGTGTAAAGTACATGCAAATTTTAGATCAGGAAAACTGTCAGGCATTGATAAATACATTCTGAAACTCAAGTCTTGGCCACGTGTCAAATTAATGCAAAAACCTTGTTCATTTTAATAAGGGAATGGTGGAGAGCGAATGGGATTTCAATTTAAGTCACAACCTGTGTTAATTTTTACCTTCTGGCATTCATTTCGCACATTTTCACATGTTCTCTGCTAGTTTCTGCATTTCAAAATTATATTAAATATGTTTTATGATATTTTGCAAAGGCTGAGGTATATTAGGTGTGATACAGGATTGCCGCCTTTTTTTAATCAATATGTGCGAAATAAAGACTAGAGCAGCATTTTTGCCATTGATAAAACTAAATTCCTTGTTAACCTGGTCTTACAGTCCTGTGCTTACTTTTTTTAGTAGTAATTTTGTTTTCATACGAGTTACTTGGTAACTGAATATGAAAGTTTGCTCTAAGGCTTTCTTGACATGGTTTTACTGGATAGAAGAAAATGCTTCTACTGCAGAGTAAGGGACTCAAGAAAGCAGAGAATACCAGTGTTTTGTGGTGGACCAGAATGATAGCCAAGCATATGCAACACCACTTCCTTTATTTATTTATATACCCAGAGACTTGCTTGTTGATTACAAGGAAATAAAGAAAAATTAAGCTACTTGCTCCAATGGAGCAGTTAATGTACTGCAGAGTGTAATGGTTTACTTTTCCCATTTTCCAGAAGGTTGTTTGTCTTTCTCTTTCAGATACTTTATTTTAATTTGCTGTATAGCAAAATTAAAAGAGAGTGTTACTTCACTCTTTTAGTAGTATTCTTATAGTACTATATATTATACTGCTTTATAAGTCTGTGGCAGGTTATTAAGCTCAGAGCAGTGCTGATTTTGATGGCTGTTTAACTCAGCAAATTAGCTTTAGCGCATAAATCCTCAGGGTATGCATATCCCTTATCACAAGCCAGGAACTGAAGAAACAAGAACTTAGTACGGTAACTTATTGAATGCAACTGCTTTTCATAGAACATGGGAGAATTGCGGTGCTGAAGTCCCTTCAGAACAGTTCTGCCACATTCCTGTTTATTATGAATAATTATGAAACAGGTCTACCAGGTGCCATTTTAAAATAGCACCTGCCACCACAAGTGTTTACAACAATTTTAACACCTTACTGTTTTTAAGTAATTGACTGTGGAACAGAAAGAATTACATTCACAATCATTCACACAGAATTGCAATAGAAATAGTGCACAACGAAACTGGAAAAATCAGGTGAAGAGCTGAAGGAATGAATACAATCTTGTCTGATATCTAAAAAACAACTTCAGCCTGTTACAACACTTCTGTGGTGTGTTTGAGGATAAGATGAGCTGAGAAAAGCTTAATGGAATATCAGTAACTTTTACGAAACGTTACTTTATAGAAAAATCCATTTTTTAAATTTCTGTTTCATTTGACCAGGAACTTAATGATAGATGTTTTTAATAACTATTTCTTGTAATTCTGTGTTACAGAAGTGGAATCACAAGTATAACTTTATGGTTTTAATCCCACTAGCCATATTTCAGTCAGAAACTGGGAACTGGTGGTGCAAGTGTAAGGAAGGTTTTGCAGCATTTAATCCAGTTAGCTCTGTAGTGATTTTATTCCTCCCTCTTGCACTGTTCCTCGCTATCATTCCACAGTGAAATAGTTCAGAGAGATAAACTGGTTGATAAGTATTTATTTTAGGTGGGATTTTTGTTGTTGGTTGGTTGTTGTGGGGGTTTATTTATTTTATTTTGCATTGGTTTTATTCTGATTTAGCTTCTGAATCTGCTCTTTAAGAACTTAGATAAATGTCAGTGCCTTCTTTAAGAAAAAAGTAAAGATTTTCAACATTTAAAAGGTGGGAATTATGAAAACTGTCCTACCTTCATTCTTTAAGCTAAGGTATAGGGCTAAAACTGTTGTGAAACTCCATGCTGAGTTTAAAAATTATCAGCCTGTCAGATTACTTCCCACAAAGAAATGTTTATGTAAGTTTTCTTATCCAGAACTAAAATTGTATATTGAGAGAAAAATCTCTCCTTGACGAGCTTTCTGGTTGCAGGAGGTGCTTACTAACATCCACTTTGAAGTCAATACATTATTTGTTTCCTATTAAATCCTTGGATCATGGGGACAAACTGTCCACATCAAAGCAGAGTGCTTCATCACTTTTTACTTTTCCTCTTAAATGTACTATATCAGAAACATGTTAGATAAATAATCAGTAGTATTGACTGCTGTACTAATATATGCTGCAAAGAATAATAATAGAAATGTTTTGGTATTTTCATCAGTTTTAATGCTTTATGTGAGTGGGCAATATGCTGATTTTTTTATTTTATTTTTCTTTTTTTAATTTTTTTTTTTTTTTTTTTTTTATACCACTGCAGCTCTTTTCTGGATTCACAGATTGTGTGGTCAAGCTGAAATATTATGCGCATGTGGTCTGATCTCATGCATACTACAGATGAAATAATTTTCTTTAGTAATTTACTCTATTAAACCTAACTTTGGCTGGAGCTGTGGCTTGGGTTTTGGGTGATATATACCTGTCATCTGCCTAAGTACATGTTCCTCTGCAACTTTACTAGAAAGCTTTTCTGAATGGTGAATTTCCTCTGTTAAATAACTATGGATCAATCTGTTTCATGGGGGCTACTGCGATTTTATGTAAAACTTCATTTAGTCAAAATGTTACTGGGGATTAAAGCAGATGCCATACAAGTTATGAATGACTTTTAATGTTTGTAAAGAGCATTGTGCATTTCATCTAAAACTCTTGAGCACATGTTATCTGTTCATGAATATATACTCTGATTATTCATGTAAGAAGGAATTTGCCATTCTCTAATTAATTTCTTTTATTACTCTTAAGTTCTTTTGAAGAAGTCTGGGAACTGCTGTGACTCTTTTGGCTGCCTTTGTTTATTGCCCTCTTGCCCACTGGTTATATCAATCCTTCCCAAGCAGTTGAATAGGTGCTTGATGGTCTCGGATCAGCAGTTGTAGACAAGATGTTTAAGTGTTACCTGATAAAGGAGCAGCCACAGGAGGCCAAGTGTTAGAGCTGATAAGAGCAAAAGCCTGCAGCAGACTGCACAAGCTGACCCACACCTGTTCCCAGATGATGCCTGAAAGTGTTATCCCCTGAAGAAGAGCCTGGGAAATGGGTGAGGGAGATTACTTCTGTCACAGGAGACATCAGAGGTAGCTGCACCTCAGACAAGGTGAAAAAGAAAAGAAAGGTGACAGTTGCTGGGGAGTGTATCCTACAGGAGATGTGGGCATTCCTCTGCCAGCTTGACTTGGTGTCTTGGGAGGTTTGCTGCTTGCTAGGCACTTGGATCCAGGAGGTTGTGGGGAGAGTCCCAAAATGTTTCTGAGCCTCAGGCTACTATCATTTGTTGCTCATTCATTTGGGCACCAGGGGTACTGCCAGAGTGACCTGGAGCGTGTAAAGAGTGACTACAGGCCACTGGTGAGGATGAAGGGCATGAGGCCCAGGTGGTGTTCTCTCTGTCCTGCTGGTGAAGAGGAAAGGCTCAAGGAGGAGTAGACAAATTTTCAGATCAACACGTAGCTGTAGAGTTGGTGTCACAGGCAGAGCTTTTAGCTTCTTTCACTGTGGAACCCTCTTTGAGGAACAAGGCCTGCTGAACAGGATTGACAAAGTGGGACGAAAATGTATTTGACAACAAGCTTCTAATCTGTGATGAGAGTTTTAACCTAATTATGCCTGGGAAGGGTTGTCATAATCTAAAGAGAAGCGAAGGCACATGGGATAGTGAAGAAGTGTTCGGGAGACAGCATGATGAGGTGGCTTTCACCTTCCCCATGTGAAAATCAGTACCCAAACACATACAATATGGTAAACAAAGGGGGACTTGGAAGTGCATGCACAGTTGCAGAGCTGTGACCTCACTGGGATTCCACAGGCAAGGTGGAATTGTTCCCATGACTGGAGTGCTGCAATAGATGGATATAGACTTTTGAGAAGGACAGACCAAGAAGGGAGGGAAGAGAGGTTGTTCTCCATGCAAAATAGCAGCTGGAGAAAATTCCAGGAATGAAAGGGGAAAACCAGTCAAAGTAACAGGACTGCATTTTCAACAACAGAAATATCTTTATCATTGGGTTTGTTAGTAAATTAACTTTGTGAATTGTTAGGATAACCTAACATTCAGTTCATCTTTGGATTATCTATACAACATAATTTCCATATTACATAAACTGAGGACATTTTAATGTTGGTGTAAATCATTATGTCTTTATATCCATGTTCCTCTTGGCTTAGATGCGCTTTATGAGTGATGGATTAGAACTTTTTTTTTTAATGTACTCCACTAGGAACTGAACTGACATTGTTGACTTATTGCATATTGATTACCAAACAGTAATGAGATGTTCAGATGGTAGTGATTTTCGATTCTTAACTGCTTGGGTTTTAGTCAAAGAAGTGACCTAGAGGTAAGAGACCTCATTGTATATCCCAGAGCTATTTGATGTTTTCTGAAAGGTTTAAGGTCTACACTACAGCTACCTTATTATGTGATTACTCTGAGCACATGCAAGAGAGAAACAGAAAATTTACAAGTCTGTTATGGACTTCTAATTCTCATTAAACTAATTTCTTTATGTTCCATTCCTGACTTTCTCCTGAATGATATCTGGAGCAATGCCCAGTGCAGCACTAACAAAAGAAACAATTAATACTTAGAAGATCAAACTCTCTCTTAAATCAATAATTCTCTGCTGGTTAACTTGCTAAGGCTGGGACATTTTTATGAGAAAATATCACTGTCTATGGCATATTAACATTTTATAAAAGAAAGACAGTAAAAATACATTTATAAAAATGATTTGTTTTAAAAGAATGCCCAGAGATACGGATCTGCCTCTTCCATATTTTCTCTAGCAGTATCTTCAGAAAGCTGTAAAATTTAATGGTAAGACATAAATATGACAAAAAGAGGCTGACCTGTAAGATCTTTGAACATGCTTCAGTAATGATACACTATCAATTGTCACTATTTACTATTTGCCAGAAACACACAGAGACTACAGAACATATGCTTTTGTCAGTATTTTTCTTTGATTCGGCTTGCTTTCTCTTCCTCTAGTTATCCTGGTGTAGGATATTTCATGTTTGTGTTATTTGTATATTTAGTACTTTTTTCACAAGTTGCTTTGTTTAAATGATATCCTTATTAGCACCGACGTTTCAGTGGAAGTCATAATGATTTGTATAGAGAGTAAGGACCTATGTACACTACAGTTGCATCCCTTTGAATTGAAAATTATATTGGAGGTGAGACTTAATAATGCTTTATTAACAGGGTGATATTCTCAGTCATCAGAGATTTCAGAAACCCAGTTAAGTTCTAGAGACATGGAACTTTCTCACTACATATTGTTTGCAATTCCATGGCTACAGTGTTTAAGTGTAATTTCACTTACCTGAGCAGTCTGACTGGAAGGAAAGGTATACTGGGAAGTTTTGGGAGATGTAGTTATCATGTTTGACTGCTGGTGTGCCTTCACTCAGATTTGCGGAAGAATGTGTTTTTGCTATTGTAACATCCACTGAATAGCTTTGTCAGTTAGGTGGCATAAAGTTTTCATGTTTTCAGGTAATTATTCAAAGGTTTAAAATATAGTTCACTCCTTACCTGTGTGCCTCAGAGTTGGCAAGATCTTCGTATGCCTTCTGTTCCCATGTTGGGATCTCTGGTCAGTTTGAGTATAACGGGAGGAGTAGAGTGGGGAAGGCACTTGGTCGCCTTTGCTACTGCATCCATCATTGAAACAAACGGAACGCTTTCATTTCCAACAAGTCTATTGCCCCAGACTTGTAAATGTGCAGTTTCTAAGCCATTAGAACCTTTCACATTTCATGAAACATGTTCTGGGGGCCCAGAATATGTATTATTAACCTATTAATATTAATATTGCAAGTTAATGAAACATGCCACTTCTCTGTGACTGGTGTCATATGCTGTCCTATCTGAATCCTGCAGGCTCATTTTTAGTGTGATTATTGCCTCTTTGTGGAGATGGGCTAAATTCCTAGAGTGCTGGGCCAGCTTGCCCATCTCCTTGAGGGAATATGGTTGCACAATCAGGCCCAAAAATTTTTCAGGATGACTACTTTTAAATAAAGATGCCAAAAAATACTACGCAAGCAAAATTAGGGCCATCTTATATTTATTTTGGGATGTTTATTAGATTATTTGTAAATAATAAGAAGGCATTGCATGTTGTTAGTTTAAAGTTTGGAGAGCTGCATGGTTTTTATTTTAGTTTTAGAGGTTTTTTCAGTTGTGTTTTTTGTTATTTAATCAATAGAAACAAGTCAGTGAGAGAAGACAACCGGTAACCTTTGTTTTACAATCTGTTTGTAATTTACTACAAGATTGTACTCTGCTTAAGGAACAATAATATCCTAGTGGGATTGGACATGTATTTCATGTATTTAGGTATTTATTAGATGTTGTAGGCCCTGTTTCAAAGCCTAATCTCAGGTCTTCAGAGCATTCTTAGCTCTTTGCCAAGGCCACCTCTTCCACATAATTTTTAGATTATGTATGTTTCAGTTAATAACCACTAAATCCTGTGTTTATATTTGGACTAAGATCAGTCTCACTAGTGCTGGCTAATCAAAGAAAGACTTTAAAAAATAAAGTGTTGGCCTCCACTGCTCTCGTTTATAATCCCAGATTCCACTCATTTACTGTAACTATGAATGTTGCTTATTCTCATCATGGGTCTGTTTGAGCCCTGTACCTGTAGCATTGCTTGTTTGTTTAATTGTTCAGCCTAGAGAAGTCAGTTGTAAAACCAAACATGCAGAACTTTTTGAGGACACCCTCTAACAATTTTTTTTTTCCCCCCAAAATGCGAATAAAACTTTGTATTTATGTTGTTTTGACTTTAAAAATGTATTTTGTTTTAAAAAGCATAAACTAAGGCCTGGTGTGACATAATCTCTTTAACTATTAAAAATTAACTGTCATGACAAGAAGTAAGACTGCTTCAAAAGAGGCAAAATAACAGTAAAACTGCTGGGTAGCTTGACTTCAAGATAAAATGTCTGCAATGATTTTTGTCATCTGCTAGAAACTAGGTCTTGAAGAATTTAGGGATAGGGGAAAAAAAGGTTTACCGTTCCTTCAAGTCTGAGTTGGAAGAGCTAAATGGGGAAAGAGGAGGTGGGAAGGAGGCAGGAGAAAAGAGGAATATCTGTGTGCTCTAATAGATCTCTATTAATGAGTTGCAAGGTCCCAGTTAAAAAAACCAAACAATAGTGGGGAGTTATAAAGCTATGAGAGAGAGCAGTGAGTTAAGCGGACATTCAGGTGAAAATTGGACAAATGTATAATTCTTCAGTTGGTGAATCCAAAGTTTATGTCATTTCATCCATTTTAAAAAGAGATGTTTCAAGAAATTATGATTAATACTGGTAAGTTAAAGAGCAAGGGACAGTATACGAATTGTGGAACTAGCAGTTCTTCCATCTCTCTCCAGGAGTATGTATTTTCTTAAGATTTCACATGTTCTGTTTTTGTTATTCTTAGCCTCTATTCATTATTTCCAAATTCTTCTGCCTGCTAAAATATGTACCAACAAATTTAACCTGGATAATTTTTGTTGTGTTGCTTCATAATCCTGTCTAAGCTCATTTTTAGGGTTCCTTGTATTTTCTTCATTAACAAAATATGTGATAAATATTTAACAGAATTGGTTGCTGTTCTAAAGTGTTCCTAACTCCTATTTACATTATATTTACTGCACTAATTAATCTCCAGCTTTCTTTCACATACTCTGTTGATGTACTATTGGTTGGTAAATAGGCATATGTACACTATATATGCAACAGCTCTGTCAAAAATTTAGTGTAGTGCTTTGTCAGAGTTTCTAAGAATAGTCAGACATGAGACATTATTTTTATTGTTATTTTTGCTAGGTTATTGCATCCACTTTATTTCCCCATAATTGAATAATTTAAAAACATCAAGGGAGTAGAGTTCCTAGGAAGAAAAACATGAAACTGTAGCAGTAACTTGCATTTAAACTGTGTAACTGAAAAATAATTAGCATTAACTATAATGTAAAAGGAGGGGGAGGAACAGAACATGAGGGACCTGATGATGTATTGAGTCCTGTTACCTGTAATTTCAGGTAAACATCTAATTATAATGCTTTTAATAAATTCTTCAAGCTCTGTCATAGTCAATTGCATACTTTGCTTCTATTCCTTTGCCTCAGAACCTTACTTTCTGAAGGTGACAAACTTTTCTGCATTTTCAGACTACATTTCTTCAGGTTTATTTTGTTCTGTTTTGCTCTTGTGCTACCATTGTCCTTGAGCTTGATGCTTTTTTGCTCTGATTGTTTTTACCCCATGGTATAAAGAACACTCATACTTGCTCTCAGCCTTTGTTTGACTAGGCTCTCAATAGGTTTTCATTCTTCTCTACATTGTCTCCTACTTAATACTAATAAATCTTTTCTCCTCCACTTCTGGTTTATCATTCTTTAACATGTCTGATGAGCACATAGAATTGCAGATCAGATCTTCTTAATGCTTTGTGCTATAAGATCAATATTGTATTTCTTGAAGACGAATCCAGTTTATCTTTTGAAATTGATATTTGGGGAAAAAAAAAAAATCCTGCATTTTAAGGCTGTGATCTCTCTGGCTCCTTCAATGAATGCTCAGAAGTATGAGGTGTTTTCAGGAGATGCTGTTGTACAGAATACTATATATATTTGCCATAGTTGCAACTATTCTACAAAGTTTGACAAGTGTAATTCTTTGAGTATCACAACATGCAAAACTTATAATCTTCAGTTCTGCATACATCTGATCTCATGTGCTATGCATGAATGCATTCAGTGGACATAGCTGAACATGCACCACTTGGGCCTTAAAAGAAGCTGTGCTTTGCTTGGACTGTCTTTCCCATGTAATCTGAAGGGTGGTGACATTCAGTGAATCCCAAAATTTGTATCAGTTCTGGAAACAACACTTTGGATCAAAATTTGCATTGCTCCTTGACTACATCACCTTTCTGACTTAAAGTAATTCTCTGATCAAATCACACAACTTTCTTCTCCTTTCCTTAGTTAAAGTATCTATGGACTGGTTTTATCAGCTTTGATCTTTGAAGACTCTAAGTGTACTCTTGAAAAGAGCAAATTACTATTTCTTAGCCTTTCATTGTTGAGTTCAGACAGACTCAACAACCTGACTTTAAAGTCTGCCGTTCAGCCACTCATTATGTTCACGAACTACTACAGTGCTTATTTAGCTCCTAAATGTATTGTGGTGGACTAGAGGATTGTGTATTTAAAGCACGAAAAACATTTGGTGGTCTTTTGGGGGAGGCAAAGTTAAATTGAGATTTCAGTGTTAAAAAATGAATAAATTATGACAGAAATATGGGCTTTATTTACAGTGATGTTAACTGTACTATATTGCAGTCAAAGTATATTTCTTCTTACCATCTTATCCCACAGAATATGTGCTTTCAGCTCTCAAACCCCACTTCTTCCCAGTTGTACAAACAGCCAGAGCTTCAAAAAAAGCATGATTAAGTCATTGTGGAATGGAGTGACAAGTAGGTATAGGATTAAACTTAAAAAAATAGGTCAGGAAGAGTTTGTAGACAGCTGAACTGAGAAGTGTAGGTTCTGTGCTGTGTACTTTGTAGCCCTTGAAGTGCTGTTACTCAGTCTTGAGTGGTCATTTATCATTTTTCTCCACTTATTTGTGTGCTTCTGTTATTCCTTGAAGTGATTATGACAGATTAGTTTAGGGTTTTTGTTGTTTTTTTATATTGGAGAAGGGAGGAGGAACCAGAACTTTCAGGGAGCTTCTTTTTGGCCATATTCATGTCTTCTCAGCTTAAGGATGGAAACAGCTGAAAGCTAACAGAACAAGGCTGTTCAGATGGTCTCTGCCATGGTTTCTGCAACATTTGTAGGTAATCTATTAGTGTTACTTAATAAACCATCCACAAAAATGTTGTGATTCTTTCTCAGTTGCTCCTACGCTGCTGTTGTCATAAATCATTGCTGGAATTAGCTGTCTGAATGCTGAAATCATGTTACTTGTTTGTTTCTGGGAGAGAAGACCATGGAGAAAATTAATACTTCTGAATTGAGAAAAACATGGGAAAACAGTGAAGTCAGAAACAATTTTAATAAACAAGCTAGTACTGCAGAACTGATTTCAGGAATCCCATGCAGGCCCTTCCTTCAGAATTTAGCTTTCCCATCATCCAGGGACGCTTTGAACTCTCTAGTCAAGAAACTGATACAATCACTAAGAAGGATTTCCTTTATCCAGGCACCTGTAAAGCATTACAATGCTCCTATTCTGCTGACCAGATAAGAGCAACTAGACCCTAATTGTCTTAAGAAAATCATAGCTATTAAAACTCTTTCATATATGAAATAAATGCAATATATTGCATTGCACATTTGAAATTTCATATATATTTTTTAAAGTTTATTTGACACATATGTAATATACCATTTGGCATCCCAGTCATATCTGGCTGCGGTTTTTGGCAGCTTCCAGGGAACTTTTGAAGTAGGTGTTGTAGATATGATGTCCTCAAACCCAGCTTGGTTCCACTGAGCTGTAGTATTTTCACTTCTCTTTTGCTGCCTATTTAAATAGGGGCCACTAAAACCTTGATTTTTCGGTCTTTAAAGTATGTATTGTTTAATCTTGCTTTGCCCTTATTTCACTAATTCTCCAACACTAGCCACATACAAAATTGCATTTATTTTAGGTTTTGTTATCAAAACAAGTTCTCATATTTATTCATGTTGTCACTCCAGTATTCATTCACATCCTGAAATGCTCTTGACACTTCGCATATGGTTCATTGGCATACAGTCAAGGAAGACTCTCCATTCTGAACCTTTACAGATTCTGTTGAAGCAATTATATCTCTATTTTCTCCTTCCTCTCCACCTTCTCCAGATGACAGATGTTCTGTTTGCTAACTAGTTTGCCAGAGATTGTTTGACACAATATTTTTTCTCTTTTTTTTTTTTTTTTTTGAAATACCTTAAAGACATAAGGCACATGGTAAGATATCCTGTAGAAAACACTGTATGGAACACAAAGGCAGAAATATACTAACTACACCTTTTCACTAAGAAAATAATACAGTGGACAGCAAGAGAAGAAATTAGAATGAAATGTGTAACAGTTCCCCTCAGAACAGTTTACTACCTCAAAACAGATTCCTGTGTCAGAGTCAGAGAAACTATTGCTAGGAGTTATATTCACTATTGTCTCTCCTGAATGTATTTAACAACTTGATCACGAAGTGAAGGGAGGGTAGCTTACTGTGCCCCAAGCAGAATGGCATCCCAGTATGTGGTCTAATAGACTCAGCATGGCCCTAATTCAAGATCTGCTAGTGATAAAATTTACATTTGTAAAATGTATTTTTTCAGACTATCTTGATGACAACACACCAGAAATGCAAATAGAAGCTTACTTTTATGCAAAACATGAGCAGATTTTTCCAGCTGAGAAAGTATTAAATGCCTTAGAGTATGGGGTTGAGATAATCTGACCATCCAGCATGAACAGCTCTCTTCCTTCAGATAAATACATTTAAGTTTTTTCTTCTTAAATTACAAAACAGTTATGTTTAAATAACTTGCGGACAGAATGCATACAGTGAATAACCATTTGATCAAACCTTGCATTTTTAAAAATTATTGGCATGACTTATTTTACACTGGTTTTCATCATGATCTGCCTAAAGAAAAAGGTCAGTGCATTAAGCTATTTGCTGCATTCTTAGTGAAATAATCCCTCAGAAGTTAGAAATCCTTCACCTGCTGCGTTTACAAGAAATTCTTCTAACCTATTTTTTTAACATTTTAAAGGAGGAGTAATTATGCTTATATATAAAATCGATCACTTGGGTTTCAAATTTTTTCAAGATGTATTTGTATTTTTAAAAATTATACTTTTAAAGTGGAGGTAACCTTTTTGCGTTGCTACAGTTAACTTTTAAGGACCTTGATTTGTCATTTTGATATAGTGTGTGTGTCATGCATATAGAAGCCAGTATTAGCTAGGTCTTCATTTATATGCGGGAACAACGTATGCAATGAGAAAACCCAAGAAATATAGACAGAGGAGTCAGCAAGAAACCTTCTCTTTGAATTTAAAACAATCAATTTGTACAGATTAATTCCTGACAGTGAATTTTTTCATGTTAGTCATTCTATATGTAACCAAACCTTAAGAGTTATTGAAGTTCCCTAGTCTCTTGTAATGATATTGAAATATTCTCTGAAATTTTTTCAGTTTTAATTAATAAATCCTGCATACCCTCTGGAAGTATGGTCTATTAAATATTAAAAGCATGCATTGTATCTGTAAACAATACTCTGGCCTAAATTGGTGAAAACCAAGAATTTTCATTAAAGGTACTATTGCACACAATAAATTTTATATTTTTTGAGATATCTATCAGCAATTTTACACCTGAACTTTGTCTAAAGTTAGGAATTTTTCTGCACAGAGATTAAGCGACATTCCTTAAACTTTATGCTACTTTTTGTTATAAATCAAAACAAAGCCAAGAACAGCTTAGTTGTAGTTTACATCCACATAAGTCTATCCTTGGCATTTTGTTGTTGGATTTTTTCCCATTTTACTGTTCTCAGACTTCACAGAAACCCAGTTGTCCATGAGGTTCTAGAAGGGACGAGTACGAGCTACATATGGCAACATGCACCATTTTGTTGTGTCAGTTTTGGAAGAGATTAACCTTAAGTGATAACTACCTTGCCTTGATGTCAGAAATATCCCATTTCAGATGGGAATAAAAGGAAGGTATATACTGTAGAAGCAGAATCCCTGTACTTCTGCAGACACCAGTGAAGGTTCTGGGCTGCTTCTCTTTGTTAGAGACAGTGGAAAGTCTTCTATCCTGACAACATTCATATTTCCCTTTGCATCTCCTCGTCTTTGTTTCTGTATGAGGAATATAGGGTTTATAGAACAAAATCCTGCCTTTTACTAAATAAATAATCAGGGCTGGAAAACAATCTTCTCAGACTCAGGCAGAAGTAGAAAATCTTTTATTTTATTCATATGCTCATAAAACAAGGAATGTAATATATGCCATTACAATTTCATCCCAAAATATAAGAGTAGGTTTAAACAGTTCTGATTCTGAATGCCGTTATGACTTTGAGACTGTGATCTCAATTTCACAATTTAATCCCAATTGTAACATATTGTTTGATTTTGGGAAAACTTAATAGTAAAAGATGAAATGCTTCTAATTCTGTCTCACACCTAATACCTCAGAATAATACTATGCTTTCCAGTGGCTTTTGACTGCACTTGAAGAACTATTATCTTCTTTTATCAAGTGTGGTATCACCCATCCAGTATGCATAATGCTGTCTTCATTGTCTCTTTAGAGTTGTTTGTTTAGATTTCTATTGTGCTTTTCTATTTATCTTATCATATTATCTTTATTATAGATTTTGCAATGAAATAGAAGTAATTCATTTATTTCTATGCAAACTTATAAAATCTTTAGTTATTGGAGTTCAGTCTCTAATTTATTTTTTTTATTATCGCCTTTCAGAATTATTGACTACAAAACAATTCAGATACTAAATAAATTCTCTTAATCAGTCTGATCAAAATTTATAATAGATATAATTAACAAGGCTGAATGTTAATTCATATATTTTGAGTTGCCCACTTCATTTGCCATTTTAATTAGTTGGCATTGATGTTGTGTTTTTGCACACTGATTATGCTGGCTTTTGGAACTTGCTAAAACTGATTTAGCTTTTCAAGTTCTTCCATTATATTTCATAATTCTTGCAACCACAGAATCAGCAAAGCATATATTGTGCATGTAACTTTGCAGCAGGTAAACATGTCATGGTTGGAGCTAAACTTTTTAAGACAGTATTTCTACATCAATTTTTTACTTTGTGTGTGTGTACGGCCAACCCCAGTAGGCAAAATCTTCTTCATACTGCAGTAACTGATAATCCGGACTCAGCTGGGATCAATATTGTCTAGTTTTCAGATAATACCTACAGACTGTTTTATGAAATTTTATAGTAGGTATACTTTTTCAGTTTTTGAGTATTGTTGCACACTGAATGAAAATGTACCTTTAACAGGGATTGACGGGAGAGAAATGTATAAGTAAAAACTTTTCTAGGCTAAATATTAATAAAAGTAATATGGAAAATGTACAATATTTTGAAACATTTGCCCATTTGCTTTCACAAATATTGTCCCACTCTCAAATATTCATAGCAAAATTACTGTTTGGGTGCCTGCTAATGTACCGGTTTTGAACACTGTTCCTGACTCTAGAGATCAGTCAGCATAATTCTCTTGATCTTTCTTTATTTTCAGGACTCTTCAGTATGACTTAGGTGGTAGGGTACATTTAGTTTTCTTTTCTCCCCCTGCCCCCCTTGCCCCTAACTGTATTTGCATTTGAGAGTTTTGAATGACTGAACTGCAACATTCAGCAATGTCTATCAGTGTTGTGAGAAAATTAAATATTGCCTTTACTTATTTCAGCAAATTTCACTCTTATTCATTCCTACTCTTTGACAAAAATATTAGTACACAACACGTATGATAAAAATGTTAACAGATGCATCTCCACTTTTTTAAACCAGCTTTTTATTCCTTTGCCATTTTGATTTAATTTCTTTATATCTCTATCTTTTCTGCTAAGAAGATGCGTATGCTTGATATAGCTTAAGGTGCAAAAGTTGTGGTATTATTGAATAAATGTTTAATATTGTAAGGAAACTGAAGAAAAATAAGGCTCATCTTTCCTGTTCAGCGTGGGTGTTAAGTCTGATTTTGCAGACTTCAAAATCAGAGATAGTGTCAAGTTCACTCAACCAGGACAGTGCTTCCATATATCAGTCCAAGACTCCTTCACACTCATGCAGAAAATCAGAACATTCAGACACATTTAAGGTATTCTCTGCCACTGAAATTTTTAATACCAGATACACTTGAATTCCACAACACTTTAATACCACAAATCCTGACCTGTCTTCATAATTCTAAAAGGCAAACACAAATGTGTTAATCTTCTGAAGAGATTTTCTTCATGCTGCTGTTATGACCTCATTCAACACAGCCTACAAAGGATGGCTGTGGTCAGCATTTTCAAGGTATTCTGTAAGTCTTAACCATAAGGTTTAAAACATTTACTTTCTTAAGTAAAAGTCTGTTGAAAAATTAATGGCATTTTTCTCTAGGAGTTTCATACCAGTTTTAGGCGAATGGGTATTCAAATCTACATAAAGGAAAAAAAAAAAAGAACAGTGCCACTATCTGTGCATAGGTCACCACTGGCCTGTCCTCCTGGTTTCCACTCTCACTTCAATTATCTGTATGTATTTTGTGGCATTTGCTAACAGTTTATTTTGTAAAATATAAATTTTATTCTGCAAAGCAATAGAATGCTCTCACGGTGCTCATTCATGCAAAACACTGAACAGTCTTCCAAAAATTTTGACTTTTGCTCAGTCCAGTTCCAAATAATATTTTGATTGCTTGTGTATATCTCTGGCAAGAAGTGGAGCCGTTCAGTTTTGCTATTTTTTTTTTTTTTTAAACTTGTGTAAGATTGCAGGCTAAATTAGTTATTCACCTCTCTACTAAGAGGGCTTGAATTCACCCTTGGTACCAGTGGGGAATGGAATACACTGAATTGCATGATACAGCCTTCCTATTTATATTTTCACTGTCTTCTCCCCAAGAGGCTGTAGACACATAGATTGCTGTTTAATTAAATGTCTTCCTTTCTGTTGGAAAGTGCACTAAGGAGTTCATTTTAGAAAAAGGACAGCAGTTTTCTGCTCTTTAACTTTGTTAAAGAATTGTCAGCTTAAATTCCCAGATTTCAATATTTACAGTTATGCAGTATTCCATCAATTTTTTTCTCTCTGCAAGTCAACCACTATCCCTTGAGGTCATTTGCAAAGATTGCTTTCATTTTGAATTTAACATGAAATCTACTAACAGAGTACAAAAACAGGGCAGAAAAAAATTACATGTTTAAAAAACAAGCAAAAAAAGTTTGATACTTGCAGAGCAGACACTGCAACTACTAGCTGACCTTTGAGAGACTGCACAGTTTTTATTGCTTCAAGGTCTTGCTGGCAGCAGTGAGTGTCAGTAGAGTAAACCATTACCACTTCTTTTGCTCCTGCTTATTGTCTTTACCCTTAGCACAGTCTTAATCTAAACATAGATTGCTGAACAATATCCTTTTGGGATGAGGTGCCAGCTTATATTCTTTGGCATATAACCTTGCTTGTTTCTTGGCGTTCAAATAAGAACAAAATATATTTATTTTCATGCTTTCACAATCAGGAAATTAAAGAGTTACCAGTGACAGCAAATCTAAGATAGGCCTCATGATTCTGTCGTAGCTAATGTCTGCAAATAGACTTGTCAGTAAGTGACTGAAAATACGCATTTGGAGTATGAATTACCAAGTTTACAATTGGTAAACCCCTTTACAATTTGTAAGATACCCCCCTCCCCTTTTTCTTCTTTCTTTTCTTAGTTTTGGGGGTAATGTTTTGAAGATCTCTTTACCCATGCTGGGCCGACATTAATGTATCCATCTAGGAATAAAATCTTACTTGTTTTCCTTGCTATTTGAAACCAAGCAGTTATGTTTTTACTAGTACAGTCTCGTACGCTCTCATACAGTTTCAATTGCAGATTTAGGTTCATGTAAATCAAAACATGATCAAAGTATGTGACTTAGGTTTTATGGAAACTCATTTGAAGTGTTTTAGTAAGCCTTGTCAGAAAGATTATCACAGGCATTTGAACGTGTTTTAAAAAGTTCACCCTTGTTCTTGAGTCCCAAAGGAAAGATAAATAAATAAAAATAATACGTAAATTGTCTTTGTACATTTTTAGATACTTCTACTTTGCCCTCATCTTAGATACTGCAGTTGAGGTTAGTGCCACAGTGGGAGTTGCTGTACAAACATTGAAATCCCTCATGTAGTGAGTTTGTATTAGTTTACATAGAAACTAATCTTTTACGTATCAGTTAGATTCTGTCTTATCTCAACAATCTGAGAGCTTCTGCAGTTATCTTATCTGCCATGCATCTTTTAAGCCCTTTCTAAATAGGTCTCCAAAAGAGATAACAGTAGAACTGCTTTCAGAAATTCTAATGAATGTTAACGATGTGTTAGTATCATTATTAAGCCTTAAAATTAAAAATATCTTTGATAGAAGAAAAAATAACAACTTCCATTTATTGGGGGAAAAAATGCATAATCTCTGAAAATTCAAATCAACTTGGAGAATCTCCTTCAATGTTATGGGAGGGCAATTTTTTTTAGTATGTTTTTTAAAAATCTTGTGTGGGAGAGCAGCAAGTAATAATATTGTGATTTTTTTTTTTATTATTACTGTCATCATGGAAGACAGCTGTGATGTACAGGATTTGAAAGTTACCATTTTCTATTATTTCTCCTTTGTGATTATCTGAAAATCCTACCTAATTCTCTTGAGGACAAAGGATTTCTGGTATTTTTAGGGCTCAAGTCTTATCTTGCTTCTCAGCACTGTATAAGGTAAAGTATGTTTCACGATTTGTCTCTCAATGTAGAGAAACCACATCAGCTATTTATGTACAGTAATATAATCTTTCTGGCAATGCGGCAGGCATTTAGGCTTTCTTCTTTCAAAGTTACTTTGCTACCAGTTTGATATAAAGAGTATCAAAGATACAAAGAGTGGAATCAGCACAAATTGTGTCAGAGCTGTTATTTGCTCAAAGCTTTGAGAAAGCAAAATATTAATAAATAGGAATGGCTATATTATAAGTAGACAAGTATTTGCATATTGAAAGCAACATTTATATGAATGCTTGTAATTTGCACTCTATATATGTGGCTGTATATACATAATGTAGCACTGTGTAACAAAATGCTGGATTTTGTTCTTGTTGGTAGACCTGTACGGTACTTTTTGATATGCAGCTTATTTAGTTGTTTTGTATCATCCTCACTTTCACTCATCTCTTGAAAATACTTCTGTCCATCAGAACTGTGAATGTTGGCAGGGACTTGCTCATTGGCAGAACATAGGGATGCAAGAACAAAGCACTTGTGAACTTATAAAAATTGGCTGTTGGATCACTTTTTGAAGAGTTTGACTTATTTTTTTATTTGCTTACCTTTTTGGCACTGCATCCTACAGAAAAGTATTGGTTTCAAAACATTTCCGGTTTATTGTAGTCACCCATCCTCAACAGTCAAACTTGTAGATATGTTCATCAGAAAATGAAGAATATTTGCTAATAAAAATCAAGCTGTAGTGCAACTTTACCCAGCAAATTGTGTCCTGAATGAAAACTGTAATAACCCTTTAAAGGCAGCAGCAACTTAAACAGGAGTGGATTGGTGGTGAAACCATATTCTCCTTGCTCTTTTGGGACTTGTTAACAAGTAGCTGTGCCTCTAGATGAACAGGATGTTATTACACATTAAAATTCATGGTCAAATTCTAGCTCTTAAGGTGTCTTCTTAGTAGAGAAGTAGAAAAAACCTCTTAGGATTTTCAGCCTGTTTATTAGAAGTATTTTGTTTTATTTCTTTTTACTTTCTCAGTTTGAGTGGAGACCTCCCCTGGAGAGACTAATCTCTCTAAATGGTCAGAGTTGTGTGAATATTTTTTCAGGGGGAGCATGTAGAGTCAGAGCCTTGTTCTGTAGCCTTCAAAGGAGTTTTGTTTCTCTCACTATAGAAGATGCTTAAAGAAACCACGCATCTTAATAAGTAAGCCTATGTATCGCAAAATATATCAAAACTAGTTCTGTGAACAATATGCTTCATGTGACATGCTTCAGTTTGAGTACCAGAAAGTCACTGCTTTGTTTTGAAAAATATTAATTTGCCAGCATAAAGTTTTCTACAGTAGAATACTCCTCTCAATACCTGGAAAATTCATGCTGGAAACTTTTCCAATACTTCTGTATAACTGTATCTTGTTAAAGATCTGGGATGGTTTTCAGAGCTCTCCAAAGTCTTTCACATTCTTAAATGATCAACGTGTTAACACTGGATGCAGGACTCCAGGTGGGGTTTCACCAGAGCGGAGTAGAGGGGCAGAAGCCCCTCCCTTGACCTGCTGGCCACGATGCTTTTGATGCAGCCCAGGATACGGTCAGCCTTCTGGGCTATGAGCGCACGTTGTTGGCTCATGTCCAGCTTTTCATCCACCAGTATCCCCAAGTCCTTCCCATAGGGCTGCTCTCAATCCCTTCATCCCCCCGCAGCCTGTATTGATACCTGGGGTTGCCCCGACCCATGTGCAGGACCCTGTACTTGGCCTTGATGAACCTCATGAGGTTCACATGGGCCTATTCCTTGAGCTTGTCCAGGTCCCTCTGGATGGCAACCTGTCCCTCAGGGATGTCAACTGTAAAGACAATATATTAGACTGGGACTCAAAAAGAAGTAAATATGAAGGCAAAGGCATAGGACAGGATAACAGAAGTCATTCGTGCTCTGATAATTCAAGAGCCTGCAAAAAAGAATTTTGAGAGACAAATTGACATTCCAAACTTTGCAACAATGGTTGTGCCATTTGTTGTGATTAAATGATTAAATATTTCCCTATTTGCTGGTGGATTCTGACAGCTGCATATGTACTTTTTATTTGTCAGATAGAATGGGTAAACAACTTTTGGCATGTATATTGTTTGCAAGGTCCTTGCTTTATTTATTGTGTGAGAGATTTGCGTAGATAAATGATAAGGTATTTGTCTATTTGATTTCCAGAACATTTTGAAAAGGAAAATAATGAACAACAAATGGAAAAATCACAGCTGGCACTAATGTCTGTTCTTGCAGTGTGTACTCCTGCCTCTGTAAAGGCATGGATGTTCTTGTAAACATAAGTTACTAACGGACACAGAGTATAACAAAATGGTGTTAAAATATTAATAAGAAGACACGAAGATGATGATAGCAAAACCCTTTGTGGACTGAATTCTATCACAGAAGTGAAGCCTGTGGAGATGGAGGCCTGAAGTGTGACTTGATTTGAAAAAGTCATGTTTTTGTTGTATTTGTTTTTTTTAAATAAGCATATTCTGTATACTGTGGCCACTGAGACAACAAATCTTATGGGGGTGGGGATGTTGGGTGCAACATGTCTGTTTTCCAGACAATTCTAAGTAGAACTAAACCTTCATCTCTCTCCCGTAATGTATCAAAAAAATGTATGGAGAAAGGTCATAAAGCCAAACCAAAAATATTGATAGGATGTCTTTTCTTGATTTCCAAATGTATGTGAAGCTTTTAACATAAAGTGCCATCCCTCATGTATTCTGCATTCTAGGAAGGGAGAATAAGATGACACTCTATAGCATTATTGAGACTTCCAGAATTTATCAATTGATTTCTTTTTCCTTTTTTTTTTAGATAAGGAAGGATTGATCTGGGACAGTAAAACTCATAACTTTTGGCTTTCTGCTAGTGTTCTTTTTAAAACACTTATGGAATTAACGATAAATTTCTTGTATAAGTCTTTTTACATCTTGATTCACTAGGCTGAGTGTAGGAGGTAAATGTCAATGCCAAAAACAAACTCACTCCTTCAAAGAGCTGCCGCATGCCTTACATTTTTACAAATTGTTATTGATTTGAAATGTTGGGTCAGATAAATCACAGTCCACTTTGTGTTTGTGCAAAGTTTCTTGTACTTACTACTAAAATCTACAGAGATTTTTACAGGGCTTTTTTTGAAGAGTTGTTCTATTATGTATTTTAATGTCTGTGAATACCATGTTCCTTAGATGTTCCACAGACTTAATGGAGAATATAAGACTAAGTAGAATATAAAAGCAATGTAGCTATAGTAGATGTTGGCTTCAGCAGGTGTTTTGTGTGAGCCCATTTTCTAGAAAAACCTGTAAATATTTTTATTTTCCTACATCATTGTCACTTCCCATGATTTAATGTTGTAAAGAGAACATACAAAGCATGACTTTGAAAATGAGCTTGTCCTTATTTTTTTATAACTGCAGTGTTTATAAGGCACAAGAAAATACACCTTTTTCCTATGTCCGGTCCTGCTTAATAAGGATCAGTGTCAAATTTTATACTGTGTGCATTTTGACTAAAGATATACAAACAGAAAGTTCATGCTGAATGCAGTAACAGTAACTTTTTTAAGTTTTGTCTCTTTCTCTTTGCAATGCAAGTTAAGTCTGTAATTTTGGAACTGATTGTAAAGTATTAATTAGTCTCTGGAGAACTCATGTGAACAGTAGATTGCTCATTAGTCTACCAGCTTTTCATGAAGATGATTGGCTATTTCTCATGTCTAATGTAGAAACCAAAATGATGCAAGTTAATTTGCCTTCCAGATGTTGCAACTGCCTGTCCAGATAAGAAGTCCATCTTAATGTACGTGACTTCCCTTTTCCAAGTTCTTCCCCAGCAAGTCACCATGGAAGCTATCAGGGAGGTGGAGATGTTGCCACGACACTCAAGGGTCACTAGAGAAGAGCACATACAAGTACATCATCAACAGCGTTTTTCACAAGAAGTGAGTAGTTTCACTTTTCTGCTTTCATCTTGCTGCTCTAAAGAGGTTGATTCCCATACCTACCCCATAAGTTTGATGTTAGATGGCCAATGGAAGGCAAAAACCCCACAGGCATATGGACAAAGTTTCTTCACCACAGGCAAGTCAAATGTACTTGTCTGCATGAACTGTACTTTCATACTCTGTTTTCACCTTGCATTGGACTGTTTTAAAAGTAACTATTCAACAAATAAGTGCTTTGCACTTCCTTTTTGCAGCACTGGGTGTTTTGATTGGGTAAGGGCACCACAAGGAAGAACACAGAAACCGGGGGAGGTTTTACATTTAACCAGAGACATATAGAAACTTTTTAACCTTTTTTACAGAATAGCAGTTGACATTTATCCATTTTCATGATACATTTCTAATTTTTTAGCATTTTATTTACGCTGATTTTTAAGATAATCTCGGCTCACTGTTGGCATCTCAAAAAGCTCATGTAATACTTGGAATTAGTTTATGCTTGCTATGTCAGTCATGGTTTTGACTGAAATCATCAGGCAGTCTCTGCTGAAGTGTTTAGTGGATTTTAGGCCTAGTGTAGTTGTCTGCATTTAATCTGTATCTTGGTTTTAGGATGCTTAGTCTCTTCTAGAGAGAGACATTGGCTCTGTTTATTCAGGATTTACTACAAGATAACCTGTTTTTTGAGCCTTTGCTTCTAAATTATAAAGAACCTTCAATTTACATTGGTATTCTGCCAATATTGAGTCCTGAGAGTTTGTTGCTTTTGGAAAGGATATCAGATTAAATGAGAGCTTTCCTTAATACCATCCCGATTTTGACTGCTGAATACCAACATTGTCCTTGAAATACAAAACTGATCATTACCTTCCTACTGTTTTTTCTTCAATTATTCTTAAAATCATTCTTTACTTCTATAATCCATGCTTTTATCTATATCTCTGTTCTTTCCACCTCTAATTTCTTCTTCGTAGATCACAGTCAGTGTACCCCAGGGACCTTCACCTTCTCCTAAACCGCGGTTCAAAAGTTACACGTATACACAAGCTGTATATGTCACATCCCCTGACCAAAAAAGGAGGCAGGTTCCTCCACAGGTCTGTCAATATTGTCATTTTTTTTTTTAAATGTTTTATTAAGCTTGTGCTTGGAGTGAAAGAGTTTGTGCATTTTTGCTTGTACCTGACCTTGATGACCTACTTTTTCCGGGTGCTTTTTTTTAGCATCTGTCAAGTGGTTACTTTTTAATGTGTATTTCAGCATGGCTGACAGTAGGTGTTACACTGATCGTTAGGGATGACCAAAATTCAAACATTGCTGTTTTAGAATTATAAATTGTTTCTTTTGATATGTCATTTTTGAAAATAGTACATATATTGCCTTAAAAGAGTATTAGAAGAACAAACCATACATAAGCTGTATTTGGCATCTTAATTAGATATTTCTGTCTCTGGTTTGGTTATAGAAAAACAAGAACCATCGGTTTCTGTTGCTTTTCCTAACTCTTACATTTATTTAAGAATGTAGTAAGTGATGATGTTTTTCAGGAAGTTACTGTAGTCAGACAGAAGAGAAAGGAAACAATAAATTTAGTATTCTTTATATGACCTGGATTATTAGATAATAACAGCTGGTCATTTTATCAGGAATGGCACCATGCCAATATTCATATTAAGGTTTTGTGTTTGGGTATTTTGACTTTTAAATACCTGCAGTAGTTTAAAAAAGCTTGATTAAAACTGGTTTAATAAACTTGCAATCCTTACAATGAGCATTTCAGTAGTCAGATTTTTATAATTTACGACAAGTGAGAAAGCCAAAGGTCATATTGTGTAATGCCACATACTTTCATTACTTTGGGGAAAAGAAATCTTGCATATATTTGGCACTACAGCATGAGTTCTGTAGTGGAGACTTAATTCTGTTTAACCTCTACAAATTTATTGCAAAATTACACTTTAATTCAACACAGTGTTTCTGAATCTACTCTTCAAGTGACAGGTATTTTACTGAATAATGACTTCCTTTAAATAGTCCATGAGAGAAATCCTGTGCACATAAGCACGAGCCCTGCTACATTATGCTAACATCAAATGTGTTGCAGTGATGATTAATACAGCTCTTAAACAAGATGTTTAAAACTGGTATATTTGATTTGTTCTGCTTAGATACTACACTGATAATTGAGAAGAATGAAAAGTCTGATATAGCTTTTTTTTGTTGAGCTACTTTTATTGTGATCGATTATGGGTTTTGTCAACAGTCCCACCATCAAGCCTAATGTACAAGTTGATATAATTGAAGTCAATTCTACAAAACATAGTTAATAAAACGTAGTAAGAAAATATCACTCTATTATTCAAACTTCACCTGGCATTCCAGTTTTCAGACTTCATCTTCCTGAATTTGGAAGCTCTGTCTATTCCACTTATGCAATAAGTACTACTATAATATCATAATTCTGATGATTTGGCAGCATCTGGACACCTAACCAGAATTGAGTCCTATTGTGCTAAAGCAACAACAAATATTAACAAATGAAAAGCATTCACTTAAAAATACTAAGTGAAATCACCAGACACAGTTTTATTATAATCAAGATAAACTTGAATTGCAAATAGTGCTGATTAATATGCCAATTCAATAAATGCAATTCTTATTCGGTGGTAATGACTTCTTTTGCCTGTAGCTCTGTATTTCTTGAAGAACAGCTGTCATCTAACTACTAAAACAAATTTATAATCTGGGTAAAATAGTGATTGATAATGTTTTCTCTAGCTCTCTGAAGCTGATATACCTTAATAATCCCATCTATTTTAACTAAATCAAATAAATATTATTTCTGTTTCAATTCTTAGTAGCCTTCCAATTTTCTGCCAGCTATGTTATGATTTTTGGATACCAGTATTGATATTGCAACTGCCTATAGGAATTTCAGTAGAATCTACCTCTCTAGAGGAAGGCATTAAAGAAATCAAGATGAAGTCAACATTGTTTTTCTTGGATTTTATAAAGTTTAGGAAGCAGTCTCTCATTTCCATTTAGTTATCAAAGAAAAATTCCAGTAGTTTTAGTTCACTGTGGTCTGCCACTTTCAACGGTATCTTAGGTACTATCATTAAGAAGCAAGATTTTCACTAAATATGTTGGTCTGTTGAAAATTTCAGATCTTTACAAATTTTCATCTTGCAGGACTTGAATATTATAATTTCTCCAAGATAATCAAAAAAGGTACATAGCAAATATCAACCAAAAGTCTTTCACCTGCTTTCCTCTAGAGTTTCTGGCTGCTAAGATTGATCTTAAATGTCGTAGTGTTTAATTGGGTGATATTTTTAAAGTTCTGCATTTGGAAGAACAGTCCAATAGATTTTGTAGTTCAATCAAGAGTCAACTGGAACTATGAAGAAAACTAAATTAAATAAGTCCTCTTTCCAGTGATTTTTAATGTTACGCTGGAAATTTGACCATATACGCCATATGTTTACTGTGTATGTCAATTGTCGGAAATTGTAAAAATCTGATGAGCTATGATTCTCTGAGCTCCATACTGGCAAGAAGGAATAACATTTCCTCTTACATCATCATCTGTCAAAGTCCTTTCCCTTCTATCTTCTACCTTTGTCAATTCTTCTATTTCACTTCACTTTCCATCTTCACACTTCCTAATACCTTGACAACCTGTGTGTCTTTAAATTCACCCTTCCATTCTGAATTCTTATTCTGTCACTCAGTACTATATTTGCATTCTAGTTGAACAAATTTTGGCCAGACAAGTCTTGCTTTGCTTAACTGTGATTCAGATTCAAAGAAACTAATTGTTCTGCCAACCAGTTCATTCGATGCCGCCTTGTTGTTTGGTCCGTGTTTGACCACTTCTGGCTGAAACAGGCAAGCCTTTTTAAATGCTGTTGCTAACATGAATAGCAGTTCTTCTGCTAACACTCAGGAAAAGTTTTCCTCCTTTACCTTGTTTACTCAGAAAATGTTCATAACCTTGTGCAGATCTTAGGATAGGAATCCACTTTTCAAACCTAAATCCTCGAATTCCCTGTATTAACATTAAGAAAGGCCCAAGAGGAAATATTTATGCTGGCAGGTCTCAGATGACAGTTACTGCTTAGCAATTACAGAAGGCTTGCCTGACTTTGCAGCTCTGTATTTTGGTTTGTATGCAGTCTTTGTAACGAGACAGTCTGTCTAGCTTCACTTAGAAAAAGGGGATCCTCAGGTTAATTTTATGAGACATTTTAAAATCCCTGTTTAAAATTACCCTTTCACTTGTGTTCTATATTTATGAAAGCCTTTTTTTCTGTGATGTTGCTTATTCTCATTGAACACACGACCAATGTGAGTGATAGTTTTACTTTCTAATTTTTTCCAAAAACATTTTATTGGAGCAGTTTCTCATATTGATCCCAGGCAAAACTCCCATCTCACTACCTTCATTTCTACTTACTACCTACTGCCTGAACTCCACAGGACATAAAATATACTGTCTTTAAAGGGGTTTGTAAATAAGCTCTTGGCAAGCCAAGATGTGAGTCTGGCTGCCTTAAGTTATCTACTACGCAAGGTCAAGCCCGTTGCATTGATATCATTGTGGATTTTTGTTCTTTTGATAGGAGTTACTTTTCTTCATTCTACATTATGTTACATGGAATACAGAATTTGTTGTGCAGGATTAGTCTTAGCATTTAATCTGACAAGCTTCAGTAGATTTGAATTAAAATCAGTTGGGATGATTGGCTAATGGGGACGGTATTCCCCAGAACTTAGTGATTTGATCTGGGACTTAAGAATTGGAGGCTTTACATCAGGCTTCAACCTAGTCATTAGTTTGTGGAAAATTCCTAACCCTCCAGTCATTACTTCTGTTTTACAGCAGTCTTGTAATGCATTTTTTTCTCATGATCTCTGTTTTGTGATATGGATTCTACAGACTTACTGTACTGGACTTTCTCCATCAGTTCATAACTATAGTAATTAACTGAAAAGGTCACTGGGAATCCATTATAAAATTAAGCTGAATTTATTCACACACAGCACACAATCCTTCTTGCAGCCTTGCCCTTGAGATTTCTGGTTTTCCAGACCCTTAATTTGCCACACTCTTGGTCTTCTGCCAACAAATTAACTTCTCTAAAAGTGCTGTGAGATCTCTGTTCTGGGACCCTCTGGGGTTCATCTATGGCACAGTGTCACAGAATTGCCATATTGCTTTCCTTTGAACTAAAACAAATATTTTTTTACTTAAAGTCTGTGATGCAAATGTTGTCCTTTTTACCTTGTGGTAATGTGCCCTTTGGAAAGGCATCAGAAGAGAAGTCTCATAGATTAAAGTACAACCAGATAGAATTTTAGTTTCAAATCCTTGGTAATATTTCTAAGATAAAACACTTAGCACAGAAAATACCTCATTGTCAACATTGAGTGTTCATACTGGATTTATGGGATAATTTCAAGTAGAAGTCAGGAAACTTCAGAAAATACTTGCTGAGTTATCTGCACATTTAATCACAAGATCTTGATAGATATAATTTGGGCAACAAGTATAACCATAGCTCCAGCTGTTAGCCTAGGTGTTTTCTCTCTCCATTGAGACAGCTAGAAACTGTTTCTGTAGAGTGAAGTAAGATCCCTAAGATTCAGACTAACCATAATAAAATAGCAAAATCCGTCACCAGAGGTCAGAACAAGGAGATGTAGAGATGGAAAAGTGAAGCTAAGAGCAAGTCCTTTGAATTTCTTGGGGAGATCTCCTTAATACTGGTCCTTCAAGGAGTGGTTTGCAAAATGATATAGCAAACAGTTTCAAATATGTTTATTATTTTTTTCCTTTTTCATTAACAATCTGGCAAATTGATGGCTTCTTCTCCAAGCCTGAAGGGCTGTCAAGATGACAGTTCAGTTTCCTGTCACTGCTTGGTATAGACTCCAGCAGCATTTCTAACTAATTTTTAGTGATTAATTTAATGTGATTTCTTTGGTTTGAATGTTTATTGTAGACTCCTTTCAAGTGTTTTTGTTGTCAAAAATGTTAGTACTCTCATGGGTAAGACAAAGTCATCAATAACCCATAATAGATCTGGATCCTTGTATTTAAGAACCCATGGGACTGGAGCTTTTACTCTACTTGGTTATCTCACACCCTCACTCTCTTGGTTCCCCCCAGAGCTAAGTTCACGAGGTCAACTTTCCTCCCCAGCAGAGAGATTGCTGTTGATCCAGGAAGGTTGGGATAAAAGTTGTGTCAATTTGTGCTGTGCCACTGCTGAGATTATGGATGCTGGGCATCACCAGCCAAAATCCCCAAGCATCCCCTGCTACTTGTCTCCACATACCTCTCTGGTGACCAGCAACAGGACATGAGGAAATGGTATGAAGCTGCATTAGGAGAAGTTCAGACTGGACATTAGGTAAAGGATCTTCACTAAGAAAGTAGTTGGTCACTGCAACAGTCTCTGTAGGGAAGTGGTAACGGCACCAACCCTGGCAGAATTCAAAGAGTGTCTGGACAATGCTATTATTCATATGATGTAGTTTTACATAGTCCTATGAGGAACAGGATGTTGGACTTGGTCCTTCTGGGTCCCTTTCAACTTGAGATATTATATGATTCCCTTTTCCTCAAGAAAGCAAGAGACTGGCATGGCTGAGTCGAGACCTGCTGGACAAACTAAAGAGCAAGAAGGAAATGCACAGGCAGTGGAAGCAGGGACAGGTATCCTGGGAAGAGTACATGGACGCTGCCTGGCTGTGTAGGGATGGGGCCAGGAAGGCCAAGGCATGGCTGGAGCTGAACTTGGTAAGGGATGCAAAGAATAATAAGAAGGGCTACTACAGGTAGGTCATCCAGAAAAGGAAGGTCAAAGAAAGTGTACCCCCCTTGGTGAACAAGACTGGCAGACTGATAACAATGGATGAGGAGAAGGCTGAGGTAGTCAATGACTTCTTTGCCTCAGTCTTCACTGGCAGCCTGTCTTCCCACACCTCTCAAGTGCATGGACCACAAGAGTGGGGACTGGAGGAGCAAAGTCCCTCCCAGTGTAAGAGAAGATCAGGTTCGAGATAAGATGAAGAGCTGGAACACACGTAAGTCTATGGGACTTGACAAGATGCATCCCAGAGTCCTGATGGAGTTGGCTGATGAAGTTGCCAAGACACTCTCCATGATATTTGAAAAGTCCTGGCATCAGGTGAAGTCCCTGGAGACTGGGAAAAGGGAAAAATTGCATCCGTTTTTAAGAAGGGCCAAAAGGGGAGGACCCTAGGAACTACCGACCTGTTAGCCTCATCCTCTTTGCCTGGGAAGATCATGGAACAGATCCTCCTAGAAGCTATGCTAAGGCACATGGAGAACAGGGAGGTGATTCGAGATAACCAACATAGCTTCACTAAGGGCAAGTCCTGCCTGACCAACCTAGTGGCTTTCTATGATGGAGTGACCACATCTGTGGACAAGGGAAGGGCTAAAGGATGTCACCTCTCTGGAATTCTGTAAGGCCTTTGACACGCTGCCCCACAACACCCTTCTCTCTCAGTTGGAGAGAGAGGGATTTGATGGGTGGACTGTTGGGTGGATGAGGAATTCATTGGATGGTTGCATCCAGAGGGTAGCAGTAAATGGCTCAATGTCCAGATGGAGATCGGTGACAATCAGTATCGGGGTCTGTATTGGGACCAGTACTCATTAATACCTTCATCAGTGACATAGACAGTGGGATCAGATGCACCCTCAATGAGTTTGCAGATGACACCAAGCTGAGTGGTGCGGTTGATACGTCTGAATGATGGGATGCCGTCCAGAGGGACCTGGACAAGCTCAAGGAATGGGCACATGTGAACCTCATGAGGTTCAGCAAGGCCAAGTGCAGGGTCCTGCACCTGGGTTGGGGCAATCACCAGGTATCAGTACAGGCTGGGGGATGAAGGAATAGAGAGCAGCCCTGCTGAAAAGCACTTGGGGGTATTGGTGGATGAAAAACTGGATGTGAGCCAGCAATGTGTGCTCATAGCCCAGAATGCCAAGCCTATCCTGGGCTGCATCAAAACAAGCATGGCCAGCAGGTTGAGGGAGTGGATTCTGCCCCTCTACTCCACTCTGGTGAGACCCCATCTGGAGTCCTGTGTCCAGCTCTGGAGCCCCCAGCACAGGAAAGACATGGACCTGTTGGAGCAGATCCACAGGAGGGCCACCAAAATGATCAGAGGGATGGAGCACCTCTCCTGTGAGGACAGACTGAGAGACTTGGGGTTGTTCAGCCTGGGGAAGAGAAGGCTCTGGGGTGACTTTCTTGCAGCCTTCAGGTACTTAAAGGGGGCTTATAAGAAAGATGGGTACAGACGTTTTAGCAGGGCCTGTTGCGATAGGAGAAGGAGTGACTGTTTTAAACTAAAAGAGAGTAGATCTCTACTAGATATAAGGATGACATTTTTCTCAATGAGGGTGGTAAACCACTGGCACAGGTTTCCCAGAACGGTGGTAGATGCCCCATCCCTGGCAACATTCAAGGTCAGGCTGGACGGGGCTCTGAGCAACCTGAACTAGTTGAAGATGTCCCTGCTCACTGCAGGGCCATTGGACTAGATGACCTTAAAAGGCCCCTTCCAACCTGAAGTGTTTTATGATTTTATCATTCTCTGATCTATAGAATCGTCTCCCACTTCCAGGATCAGTATTCTAGTCAGCATCTTCTCCACCTGATTTCCCAAACATCATTGTCTTCCCTGACACCAGTTCTTTTCAGGACGCTTCTTTTCATCAGCCGTTTTTCTTTCTGTAACTCTAAGCCCCCAGTTTTCCCAGTCTAAACAGTCTATGTGCAGAAGCAGAACTCATTATCCGCCTCCTAGGTGGTGCTTCTGTCACAGGCCTCTTTATTAATGGCAGCATTCAGAACATGCTGCTTTTGTCTAGACAGCTTGTTACCAAAATTTACAACCAGCCCCTACTGGTTGATGCTAGCAAGTGGCAGGAATCTGCCTCAGAGCTCAGAAGTTCAGCAGCCCCCACTCCACACACCCATGAACAGTTATCTGCTGCCTGTACATGCGGCTGTTCACATACCTGTTTGCATTCACTATTTAAGCTGTGTTTTTACCTCCACCAGGTAATGACACTTCTATAGAGTTTGACATAAAAACAATTACTTACCGTCTTTTCCATCTCTTCTTAACTTTCCCTTTTAATTGACCTTATAAATCATATGAGAGAAATTTTTATTTTATATGTAATACTATTTCAGCTATGTTTTCTTACTTGAAATATCTATAAAGCTTGTTTAACCTAGGAATACTAGAAATGCCATGTGGTGTGTCCCATGTGAATTATTAGACTTTCTTGCTGACTAGTAAAAAAGGGTAATGTGTCATTCAGAAAGTAAAAAATCCTAAATAAAATATACCTTTTTCTGTTGTATAGTCAGATTTTGCCTAATAAATCTGAATAAATTTATAGTCTAATAATCACAGGAGTTTACCTATATGTGGTTGGCAATATTAAAGAACAAAAACACTTTTAATAGATGAATTTAACTGGAATTACTGTTACAGTTGGTTTGGTTTTTTTAACTGTTGGAAACACGGAAAAGTTATACAGGTTGTTCCCAGATTACTTTATTAATGAATGTATTTCTGAACAGAGAACTGTACATACCTCAGTAACACACTTTGTCTTTGATGATTTTTTCCTATACGGTATTTTTTAGATGCTTTTAACTAGCTTAAAATTCTTAATTTTGAAGTTGAAGTGTGATATAAAAACTGCTTGGTTTTTGTGGGGTTTTTTTAAAGTCTGTTACATAAATTCTAATCTGTAGTGAAAACCTGCTGTTGCCAAATTACAAACCTCATGAATGTGAGTGAAAGCATTCACTTCTAAAATAAAATCTTTCACTGACAGACTTTTGCAATTTTAAGTATTTTTGCTTCTCTTATTTTGAAAAGAAACCCATTTCTATGGTTTTAAAATAGCTTAATTTTTAAGGCATACAATAAGATAAAAAAGATGCATAGCATTTTAAAATGTTTATATAAACTCTTTTGTGCCACTGAGTCTCTTGAATGTAGCGTTACATATATATAACATACATAAGTCTATGTGTGTGATATGTCAGAAATGGATGTAGCTACAGCAAATGAGGACACTTATACTCACTTACTGTAAACATAGGATTGCTTTTTATATCCATGATATGTTAACTAATAGATTTCAATCCCCCTCCTGGCCTCAGTGTAGGCAATAGTGCAGAACTGCGTATATCAGCGGTGGATTTGATGCAAGGGCAGGGCCAGATGAAATGTAAGACACAGTGCTAATGAAAATCTTTACTGCTAGATGGACTGGTGTCCATTTTTTCCTAATCTCAGAACTGGAACTGAAGGAACTTTAGGATTTGTACCATTCCAGAAGTCATTATGCATTCTGATTTCAAACCCTGAACAAAGGACTTTCACTTCATGCAAATAAGAAAAGAGAATTTAGTCTGAGGCTGAGAAAGCAAGCAATTGACTGTTTATTTCCTTAGATATTAATGCAATAAGTTGATGGCGTGCTATTGTCTAACTCTTCTGATGTAGGAAACTCATGGCGGTGTCTAAATCAAGACTGACTGCATCTGCACATGAACCTTAATCATTGTGAATTGCTTGTTCCTGTTCATGATATACAGTCACAGAAGCTCTAGAGTGGACTGAGATGCAAGATGCCTGTTCATTTCCTCACTTTGACTCCTGGGCATTGGAATTACAAAATTTTAAGGCTGATTAAGAAAAAAGAAAAGTAGTAGTAGTACTTCTTTTCTTTCTCTGTCTTTTCTAAATATAATTTTGTCAAAGATGAGATACCATTTCCTTTTAAACTGATACAGTATCAATCTTTTGTGGGACTGCTGGGTTCCATTTAAATACAAATAGTCAAATAACAGGGAGACTGTCAAACATTTTACTACTTAGTTTATGCATTCAGTGATTTTGAAAGATGTACTGAGCATAGATTTTGAATCCACATATAGAACTACTGCATTTACTTGAGTATTCACCTTTGTTATTTCATTTGGTTTGAAAGATGGGCTCACACTTTGCACTCTTTCATTACACTTAGTTAAACCTTTGAAATACAAAAAAATGAAGACAGAACTCATATCTCTTGCAAAATCTCTCAAATCAAACAGGAGACTTTAGTGCACAAAAGCTATTTAAAGTATTTGTCCAGAGATAAAATTGTAGCATCATTCTAAACAGCATGATTATTACGTTGTTACTAGTCTCTGTATATCAGGTGAACTTCTCAATAGTATGATAAAATTTTGGTTCATAATTTCAGATAGCATTTTAAAATTTAGTTTATTAACGATTTTTCTTATTGATTTATCTGTATTTGACATTATAAACTAAAAAGACAGTAAAGATGAGATTATCTACTTCATATGTTAGTCTAATGATACTTTCATGCCTCCAGCTGCTAATTATCAATACCACCAGAAGACAAAACAAACCAACAAACCCAAAGAAGTACTACAACGCTGATGTAGCAGCAGCAGCACATTTTGTTCACATGTTCAGGAATAGGAGAGAAAGCTTGCTCCAGTCTCCTCTTTGTCAATGGCTTCGCTGGCCCTCATCACTGAGAGAAGCTTCCTTGACCCCAGTAGCTTCATCTCTGCTTTCTCTGCCTGATTTTCTGCAGAATGTCAGACGAAACATTTATTTTTAAGATATAACAGCTTTCAGAGGATCACTTGAAGTGTTGGTCAAATATATGTGAATATGGTGAAAACAATAAGGATTGCATTTTCTAGTTAGAATTACTTCTGGTGAGTGTTAATTTCACTACTTCTGTGTAGTAGTGAAAACTTCCTGTTCTGTGTTACACCATCACATAGTTGAATTTTATTTAGCTAAAATAAAACTGAATAGTGTTTTTTAAAAAAGATAGCTTCCAAAAATGGGTACAGGATATGCATTGTGCCCTTGAAAAGCCTGTGCCCAAGCGTAGCTGTAACTTTGAGGAATTAATTAGCTTCATGTTTTGTTCTATTAGAAAATGACAAGTTTTCTGTGGATAAGACCTTTGTGCCCTCAGGTATATATAATACTTTTCATGGTAAAATCTAAAATATGGTTTATTATAGTATATAGTAATACATTGTAATATAATGTATTATATTGCTATATATTGTACATGATAATAATATAATATATATTATATAATTACTATATATAAAGTAATATATGAACACAGAAATTGTTCTGTGTTTAAAATGCAAAAGTTTGGTTTTGAGAAATGAGTGAACAGAGTTAAGTGCCCACTCCCACAGAGAATCAATGGGAGGTTCAGTCCTGATTGTCCTTTTGCCCAAACCATTACACCATGAGAAAGGGGATAGCCATTTCCCTCCCTGTATTTATAACAGTAGCATTAGAGGTGTGTGTTTTCAGGGGCTGTAGGAAATGCCATGGATTGTTTGTTAACTCACGTTTGTACGGCAGGCAGGTCTGCATGTTTACCTGAAGTAGTGACCTTTGAAAAGGCCAGACTGCTTATCTCTACTCATCATCAAAGTACTGGTTTCTTTCTTCTCCCCAGTGACTTTGATGCAATAGAAACTGTGTATTGTAATGCTTGTGTAGAAGCCTCTCCCTCTAAGATACTGCAACAGGTACGTCATGGTTTCGGTGTGCATGTACAGGCTTCAGGTACGAGTGTACAAAGGAAGATATTAATGGATTTTTCCACATTCATTCCAAACACAGTGGCATTTGTCTCTGTATATGCAATAGTATTAAGGATTTTTGCGTTACAGTTTTCTGAGATGTAAAAGTATTCTAAGCAATACCATTATTATGGGTGTGTTAGCCTGAGGCGATCAGTGGGCTAAGAGGAGAGTTAGGAAGAGATACTACCTTTTAAAAGAACAACACATTTAGGGTGGGGGGAACAGACACGTTTTCAGTTGTTTAAACCTTTTTCAGAAATTCCAGTCCTGAAAGCACAATAAAACATAGCAAAAATGAGAACTTCAAAAATATGAAAACTGTATGGAACAATACAGTGCTTGGGATTTATCCACGCTCTTTCTGCAGAATGCATTTGTTTTATTAGAACTTAGTTTAGTTGTAGCAAAGAAAGAATACATATATTTTCGTGGAGTAAAATATTCTTAAAAATGCAAAAGGAAATTTTAGTTGTCTGATAGTCATGTCATCAGAGCGGAAACGGTGGTTTAAATCAACTGTGGATGACATAGTGAGGCATCAAATTTAAAAAAACAAATATACTTTTTTAAAAGCGTAGACAATGGAATTTTGCTTATCATGTTAAAAGATCAAAGTTATTAATATGAGAGTAGCACTGTCTTATAGAATGAATTCTGCAACATGTTTCGCAAGTCATTTGGAAAATGTATTAAAATTAAACATGTCTACTTCGCAAGCATGAGTAAGACGTAAGAATTAAGATTGTATTTATGTGTCACTGTTCAAGAGAATGTTTTAAACTTAAAGCATAGCTCCCATTAACAAAAATGGAATTGGCACATGTGCTTAAAGGAAGTCTAAATGACAAAAACCATAGACAGGTGAAAATATAAAGTACGAGTTACTTTGATATTTTATATCAACAGTCTCCCAAGCTTATATTTTTCTATGTTCTCTATTTCTACTATGTTCTTTCATATTTATTTCTCTCTTTGGTATTTGGCATCCTAGTTAACGTAACAATATATGCAATTTCTACCAAAACTGTATTTTCATCTTCATGTGGACAAAATGGCAGTTGACTTATGTACTTTTGATCCAGTACATTGTGGCAGCTTCTGAGTTGCTGTTTCTTACATGTTAGGGTTGATATTTCTTCAGTCTAAAAGTATATAAAATAAGTTTTCCTACCGTTCTGTTTGCAAAAAAAGTCTTTATCTGTTAGTTCGAAATATTTTTCTTGCATTTCATTCAAGTGGAGAGCACATCTCAATTTCAGTTTCATCTTTTTGCACAAATAAATCTAATCTAATATTGATTTGCCTTCATGTTGTGCTCTGATCTTTTGTTTCTGGAGTATTAACAAAGGAATTCCAAAAATAATTCTGTTGTCTGCCAGAAACAAACAAAAAACCTAAAACAGAAAAGGGAGAAGGGGGAGAGAATGAGCAGAGATAAGACACTATAAAGATGTTCCTTCCTTTAAAAAATTAAAACAAAACAAAACAAAAAACTATTGTGTCAGGGGCATCGCATGGAGAGAGCAGTAGCTTCAGATGCAAGTCAAAGACTATTGGTGAGGCAAGGGGAGGATGAGATGGAACAAAAAATTGTCTGTCTGTTACAGGTTTAATAGCAGAGGTGGCATGTTTCCTGTGTGCGTACTGTGCTTCTGCGTAGTTTGTGCTGAGATGTTATTCCTCTCAGGACAGCCTGTTTGCTATTTGTTTCATACACTTAACATTCCACGCACTTAACAAGTGAACTTCATTGTTGAGGTGTTTATACGTCAAAGGAGAGAGTAACTTTTGTACTATTAATTTTGACTTTTTACTTTTTACATCATCTGAGGAAAATAGTTTGGGGTTTTTTTTCCTCTTGTATAATAGCATGTTCATTACAGGGTGGGTGTGCTGAGTCTCTTTGCATAAAACCTGGCTAATTTAAAGCGTGTTTTGTTACTGGTTTTTTGTTTGTTTGGTTGGTTTTTTTAGTCTTCATTGTAACTTTTCCCTAGGATGATCATTCAATAAAGTTAGCAGCATTCCACTAATGTAAATTAGCCTTTCTTGAGGCTGAGAAGGGGACTAGGAGATAGATCTAGATTGATAGTATCTTGCTGGAACTCAGAAAGGGACTTCTCGTTGCTTTCCTGGATGTCTTTTGTGCTCTGGGGATCTGAGTTGCTGCCTTTCCCTTTGGGTCAGTAGTAATTGATCAGCCCACTCCAGAAGCAATTGTTATAATTTGATAGCCATCCAGAAGTCATTGCTTAATAGGGTGATGATTTTAGGTTTTCGCTAGAGAGAAGCTACATGTATCACAAATGCATAAACTTGTCTGCTTTTTGAACAGTTTAAGTTTTCATTGCCACTGCTTTCATTATGCAACTGCTCTGTTGATTCATGAAGGCTTATACCGAGAAGGCTATCAATGCCTAGCTTCTTTTCACACTTAAAAGTGGATTCTTTGTTATTCTGGATGAAAACAGTTCCTGGTTACACACTTTTTAAAAAAATGTTTTGTGTACTAGAATTTATATCTCAAGTAGTCCCAGTAAACTGAATGATGAAATACTTTTTGAAATTTCAGAGCAGAAACGCACTGGAGTTAGAGAGACGCTAAGGGTGGCATTTTGACAAAAACAAAACAAAAGTAGAACATAACTTTTTAATAGAAAAGAACCTTGTCTTTAAAGGCAAAAGTGCTTTAAGAGACATGCCAGACTACATATCAATAGGCAGAAGTTTTTATGATAACTTTATAAAACTTTTATTTCAGTTGATAATGCAATTTGCAAATGTTGAACCAATTATTTTTCTTAGTCTTAGGGTGAAGGCTTTAAGCTAAAATATCCAATCCAATATAAGACAGTAATTCTAAACAGTTTGTTTTGTTTTTTGAACAGAAAATATAATTTTTTTTTCAATTTTATACATTTTTTCACTACCAGCATTTCATAAAAAAGAGGCTGATATTATTTATATGCACAGAAAATAAACTAGTGAAAATGGGCACTATTTGTAGAAACTATTAGGGGAAATGCACTTTTTCTGTACTCAGTTTACTAGGAGTAACTTGTTGAGTTTGAATTTGACAACAGGATGAAGAAGTAAAGGTTCTACAACGTTGTGTCCATTGTAAAAGGTATCGAGGTGTGATAACAATAAACAACTACATGATTGCATAGGTTTTCCCAGCTGAATTACATTTACAAATATCGTGAGGAATAGAAATTAATTCCACTGCACAATATATGTTGTATGTTATTCCAATACCTTTACGTCATTATGCACTTTTCAGTATGGTTACATTCATAAAAACATTTTCTAATCTACTTATAATTATCCATTCCTTTTCAGAACACATTCAGTTTCCTTCTAATATCTGTGATCTCAAAAATTAGCTTCATTATTTCTCTGACCTCATTTATTCCTACTCATGTTGTTAATCACAGTGCTCTTGTACCTTCTCTGTGTCACCACGTAAATGCTTTTCCTGTTATGCAATGCCATGTTTTGTTACTTCTAGTCTTTTTCTGTCTCTCCTGTCTCTTTTAAATTCAGCCTCAAAATCATTCTCTGCTGAATTGATGGCTTTTTCAACAACTCACTCATGTTCAGCCTCCTAATTTTCCCAATTTTAACTTCTCTTTTCGCTATTCAGCCTTGTTTCTGGCTCTGTTCCCATTCTGTGGACATGTAAAATGGCTACTGCAATGGATATGTGATTTAATGCCTACAGTTTATAGTCATCTGTTATGACATTTTATTAAATATGAGTACATTTCTGTGTGATATGGGGAAGTATAATATTGCTTGGCAAAATTTCACCTGTAAAGAACCTGCAATTCTTTTCTGCCACATGAGAGATGTCAGGCAAAATTATCTGATAAAATATGTATGGATTCTGTTTCAACATTCTAATACACATTTGAGAACTAAAATAGTTAATTTAGTTCTAGAAGAATTTAACTTTAGAAAAAGCAACAAAAAGACTCTCAGCAGGTCTGTAATTCCAGAACTAAGAAGTTGCTTTTGCTAGGTCTCAGCTGGAAAGGAGAAAAGTGGAAGATTAAATGGAAGTGTTGAGGAAGAAAGAGCAAATGCAGAGAAGAATATGGCTACAAAATAGTACCTTTATAATGTGTTTTTTAAACTTACAATTTTTGAATTAGTGTCTGTTAAAGAATTTAGCAGCTACATGAGCTACACATCAGTTGTATGTTGTCTCCATAATAAGAATTTAGAACTCTGTAACTCGCTGTTCTTGAAGTACGCTTTAATGCCCACCTCATTAGTAATTATATTTAAATAGTGACTTAATTACTAATGAATTAAGTGAATTTCCTCTTAACAAAAGATGAAGGTAAACTTGGATCATATCAGCACAAATGACCTCACTGCAGTCAGATTTTTATTTAATAACATGTCTTATATTCTAGCCAGTTAACGGAGGTATAATTTAATACTAATTGCAAACATAAATGTATGAGAGAATAATGGTCTTTAGAATATATTTGTCTGTAGTTATTTTAGGATGCCTTTGTTTCATCATCTCAAAATAACAACGGCATATAGTTCGTATCTGCAAGAGAATAAATAATAAGATTCTACTTATTCCTTATATATGCTACACATGCACACATATGTACAAAAACTAGAAACATGTTACCCCCAAAATAGCAATTATGGGTTAATATTTTTCTTGTAGGTCAGAAGCATTTTTCATGCTAAACGGTTCAAAATGCAATGTGAAAATATACATAGCTGCAAAAAAATATCACCTACAAAACAGATTATTTGAAGGCTTGCTGAGGTGCTTCTGTTACCCTAAAATGTCAGGTTTTGCATGTGAGTTCACAATGCAATGTTTTACTCCAGAGTTCCTAACTGGTGACAGTGACAACATTCTGTTTCAATTACAAAAAGATGCAGTTATTTTTGCTGAAGATAATTTCTTTTTTTTTTTTTTAAATTTCCTACTTCAAATTTTCCTTTATGCTGAGGTGGGGGAAAAAGGCCAGATTGACAGTATAATTGTGAAATGCAGGAGGGAAAGGCAGTCAATAAAAAGCTTAAGCAAGAATGACTGATAGGAATCTAGACATCTTTAGATCTTCTGTTACCCACATCATGGAATTTTGCAGGATCTCTTACAAATAGCTAAGTTAACGTTAAGGTATGGAGTATGAAAATACACTAATTTCTGCTTTTGTACACCTCCAGGTAAATTTTGGAGCCTCTGTTGTAAGTCTATGTGACAATAGAATAATTGAAATTAGTCAGAGCAAAGGGGTTTTTTTTTCCAGCATTGTATCCCGTTCCCAGCAGTGACCAATAGCGGATACATAGGAACACGAAAAGAGGTGTGACTGATTAAAAGTACTAAAACATCTCTGTATTCTCACTTACCCTCCACTGATTCGTGGCTCAGAAACTTCCTGAGCTGAAGATGTTGTCTTTATTACTAACAGTCCTCAGTGGATTTTTATCCTGTTCTTCCATCCAGTTGTTTGTCTTTGGAAACATTTAGCAACATTTTTTATATAGTTCTCAGTATGTCCAGAAATACTTCTTGGTAGTTGCTGCTCTTATTTATTGAAAATATTTGTAATATTTTCTGTATTGTTACCCAATTTATAAACCCAAGGCACATTTAGAAGTGGAAAAAACCTGTTTTGTGAGATGATTGCTTGTAATTTCATCTAATTTCTAACTTCTGATTTATTATTCAGAACGTGTGGCAAGGTAGTCATGCTAACAGAATTTGGAAAAAAAAAAAACCCGCATTAAATCACTTGAACCTATTCTGCAACAGCTTTTTTCTTAGCTTTTAATTTTAAATTGAACGTATATTCTTTAAAGCGGCTTCTGTTGAAGAAGAAGAACCTCTTTAATAGAAGCTAAAATATACTTAGGAGAAGTTTAAGTGTAATAAAGATAAACTACATAAGAGCCATGAATGGGTTATACAGCCTATTCAAGCAAATTTGACTAGTTAAGATTTTAGATGAGTGCAAAACCACCTTTCTTAATAATGCCTTCCAACTATAGTAGCACATAATATTGGATACTCTGAAATCTCCAGGACCTCAATCTCAACTTCACAGAAACTAATTAGTACGTCAACTAATTGGGTCTTGTCCCAGAGCCTTTATTTCTCAAAAGGAAAACAGTCATACTGTAGATCTCTTTATAGTTAATTGCTCTTGCTATTGATGCTTTTGAAGGCATTTTGGTATTATACTGTGTGAATATTTAAAAAAAATTTTGGAGTTAAATATTCTTATTGAAGATCCTGACAAGAACTATCAGTATTTGTGGCTGATTGTAGTGATTAAAATAAGCTGAGAAATGTTCTTAATTTTCTTATGTTATAAAACAGTATAGATTATGGCTGTGATATATTTGAGGTTAGAGCTTGGATTAAATTTTATATTTTAGTTGCCTTTGCTGGTTAAAACTCACAGAAAGTAAAGCTAAATGCAATGCAGAATACAGGTCAATTAAAATTTATATGGCTGCAATTCTACAAAAAAAGCATGTTAATGTTTTGTGGTTGCAGGATATTTTATCTTCTGGTCTTTATACTGTAGGATGTTTTGCTCCCCGTGTACCTCTGTGACATTGTGTTTTGTAATTTTGATTTTGATCTGAGGGAGCTGACTTTAATGGAAAGTAGTACTCTGGCATGAAATTCTATGCATTTTCTAAGTCTATAGGTTCATTGCATACATGTGTCCTAAACCAATTTATTTTAATGTGACTTCTGTGCTGAAATTCAGCAATGACTTTCATTTCATTCATCTTCTGATGATGAAAGAAACAGTGTTGTCACTATTTGTTGATTTTATTTTTGGAATGTGAGCTGTATTATATAAATAATTAGATTTGACTTCTAGCTATTTTTCTAGGCATTCATTAGTGATATTTTATTTTTTCACCAGCGATTCTCTTATAGCACAGGTATCTTTTGTGAAGTATACTGAGAGACGATCTATTTTGTGAACAGCTTCAGCAACAGAAGTCCAGTTGATCAGATTTGTTAATAAAAATTGCACGAAGTATCCTCACGTTTTTAAGAACGAATTACATGATTTATAAATTAGCACCTACAGATTCCATGGAAGTTCATAGTAATTGCAAGATTTGAAAAACAAACTAACGCACAGCAGGCTTACTTTCATAGATGATTTTTCTGGCCAATAATCAGCAATGTCTGGATCCATTATACATGGTTCACGGGTTGCAGATTACTCTTCTAAGTAAACCCAACAGGAAATATGTTAGAGTGCTTGTAAATAAAGGTTTGAAAAAATATGCAGCTTGGAAAATTTAATGCCGTTTCAATGATCTTTGTGAACTTAATTTCATTTTTTGACTTCAATTTTTAAGCTCAGCTAATTGATTCAGTTTCCGTTTTCCGTTACCAATTTTGCCGGTTCTGTAATCATTTAAAAAAAAAAAAGTGATAAAGCAATGATGTGATCTATACTATGAGAATTTGTTTTCATAATTTGTATTATTTCCCTGACAGATATAGTTAAAATCAGTAGAGTACCCACTGGTAGAGCTTCTGGAGAACCCAGAACGTTTGCTCCTTCTTGTCTGAACGCTCTTGTGTAGTAGAGAGTTCCTCACAACATATACGGCGCTGAATTTAAAAATAAATAAATAAGTCAATCAACCTTTATGTATACTTTTTTACCTCTTCCACCCACTTTAAATCCGTCACTGTCTTGAACCTAAATTAACTCAGCATAAAGTGAGTGCAAAATTTTTGTAGCAGCTATAAAGTTTATGCTATTCATTATTGGGGTTTTAATATACCTTATCAATTTCTGGTTCTCATTTGTTCTTTACCTCTGTAGCTTGTGATTATCTTTTTTATTTCTCTTCTTATTAAACTCACAAGCATATAACCATATAACAGTATGCTTCAGAGAAGCATTTTTCCCAGGGAAAGTTTTCTATTGCACACAGCCTTGTAGTACTACCAGTTCATGAGACTGTGTAACTCTTCTGCTTCTAGTTTATAGAGTGTTTATAATGATAGAACATTTTGTAACTTCACCAAAAGGTAATGGGGAGGTGTTGAGAAAATATTGTAGATCAGGTGTGTTTGCCTCACGTTGAATTAAAAACTTCAGGCAAAGCAGCTAATCTGTTTCTGAAGACCACATTAAGAAGCAATTAACTGTTTTGTCTGTATTATAAAATAACTGTCCATTTCTTGAAAAGCTCTCACACCTCTGTGTTCTTCAAGGGATTTTAAACTAGCCTGGGGATAATTGTTATTTCAAGAAAGGGCTCAAATTTAACCAAGTTATAAATCTCTTCAGAATCATAGGTTTCCCCACTTTCAGGGTGTACTTAAATTTTAACAGCTAACACTATAGAGACAGAGACATACGAGACCTAAGCAGTAGAAACTAGAATCAGTTGCGAAGAAAAATGGGTCTAACCTGAAGGGTTGATGGTGGTGAAACTGGATCAAGGTAAAACTGGATCAAGTATGGTTTGAAGTAGGTGGCTCAAAAATTCCACTTCAGAGGCAGTGACAGAGTTCAGAATTTGTACATTTTTGTTTTGAGCTGACATTGAATATCTGCCAAACCAAACTGCGCATTTCATGTAGCACTGCCAAGGGAAAGAATTCCTTTTATGAAAGTTTACTTAAAAAAAAAAAAAAATCACACACACAGGTTTTTCCTCTGTTAAAGGAGTATTATTAAGGTTAATTGCCTAGAAGGATAAAAACAGTAGAATTCAAGTTGCGTGGAATATTGTAAATTCAGTGTCTTATGTAGATACATTATGACAGAGCTTTTAATTACAGAATTGGTATCCTTATATCCTTCAGTGAACTGGATGTGACTGTTGTACAATGAAGTCTGGACTGTGTGATAAAGGAGACTGTTGCTTTTGTGAATACTGTTTACTGCAGAAGTTAGACAGAGAGAGGATATCTCAAGGTCCTCCTGAGTTGCCCATGGCTGTATGGGTAAGGAGAGAGAGACATAATTCAACTACTGCTACGCATCTTTCCCTTTCTCTCTTCCCTGCCTGTTGCATAGCTCTACTCACCTATATTGCATATATCTCTTCTTCCACAGGTCAGCACTGCAGCTGAACACTTCTGTGAAAGATGTTAAGTGAAGGAGCAGGGGATTGCAGAAAGGCAGCTCCATGCTTAAAACTCTTGAGTGCTGCTCAGAAATATTCTTTACCTCAATTACAGTGTTACGTTGAGGACTAAACCAATGGAGCACTGAGCACTTGGTTACAACTGGATTCACTGGGAAATATGCTTTGAACTAAATTATTATATAGGACCCTGAGAAATCAGGCCTTATACATCATGAACCAGTGACCTTGAACTATTGTGTCTTTTGTTTTTCTTTCCAACACATGAAAAATAGAGGGAATATGTGAATGCTGCTGAAGCATTGGGGATGTTGGAGCTGTGGGGAAACCAGCAAAACCCCCTACTGAGTATAGAAAAAAAAGCGCAATGAGACAAGGATTTAGCTTTGCACACTAAATGATAACAGTAAAATACAATATTATTATCGATATGAATATTATTGCTCATAATGTTACTATTGATAGTAACAGTAATAATTATTGAATGCTGCCTATTCTGTGCACTGAATGAGATTAAGTAAATTTTATTTTTTTGGCAGTTGATGTTGTTATCTTTATAATAAATAAAAGTGCTCCTTTATAGCCTTTTATGTAAATTTTTCCTCACTGTCCCTTCTGAGACATTGAGCCAAATGTTCAAGGCAGTTTTCTACCAGCAGGTAGAAAATCTCTTCCTGTATGTCATTGCATTTTTTAACTGGTTTCCCTTTATTCCAACAGTTATTTAAGATCAAATTTATTGAGTAGTCCTCTTTTTTTATTTCTGCTGCTTTTTTGTAGAAGCTCATCTCTGAGATTTAAGTGAACAGTTCTCTCCAAGGACATATGGTGTGACAAAAAAACACTATTTCAGAGCAGTGGCAGTATTTTTTCTTTTAAACCATGATTCTTTTTCTGCATTCAGATTCTGCATATGCAGATGTGGATGGCTTCTGTCCTCAGCATTATCACTTCATGAACCTTCAGTTATCTCCCTGAACAGGTTAATGTTAATACTATTGAATTCCATTTATTTGGGGAACTTGATAACCAAGAACAGTAGCTTTAGTAAGTACCATACAGCAGACCATATTACTCCTCTAATTAAGAAAACCACTGTGTTATTTGCTGATGTGTTGAGTTGCCGATGTGTTTGCAATGGTAATTATGAGAAGGCCTCTTATAGAGACTGCTGGGAGGCTGCAGCATGTGACCTTTTTTTATTCTTTTTTAAATAAAGCTGTAATTCCCTTAGCCAAGACAAGACTTAGAAAAGTTCCAGTAGCTATCAACTGACTATAGGCCAAATGTTCTATGGCATTTGTGTATTTTGTAATAAAGACAGCTTTATCAGCTATCAAGGACAATATTATAAAACTGCTTTACATGTAGAAATTCTAACGAATAAGAAATTCTTTTCAGATTTTCCATTAGCAAAGTTTAGTCAAATGTTACTGCAGCTGGTTGGTTGCTGTTTGTTGTGCTCTATTCTGCAATAGAGGGTTGTTACTTCTAGGCAAAGATGGTGGAATAGACATTAGTCTTCCCTTTTTCCCTTACCTATAAAATATATAACAGAAGTATAATATTATTATATAATGGAACAACAAAGTTTTTAACAGATTACTGGAGGAGAAGGTTTCCAATAATAGAGAACAGAGCCTCATGTGAAACAGATAATATTCCTTGTTTTATGCTCAACTACTTCAGATAGCTGAAAAATGTGGTTTCTTTACATCATTCTGTTTGGTTTTGGTTTTTCTAGTGCATTGGTAGAGACAAAGTTTGAAAGGTTGGAACTTATAAAGGATGCCCAGGTTCTTAAGGCTGACAATGTCTAATTCCAGCCAGAGGTACCTGTGTAAGGGGAGGCTCAACCCACACAACTGTGCTCTTAATAAATCACAAGAATGATTCCCTTACTGAATAGAAAAAAAGTGATTGTACAAGATGAAATACAAATTTAAAAAATTCTGAACAACTGTTCCCCCTTCCACTGTGTCTATGCAGGCTGGTTCTTGCTTCTGCCCTTTATTTCAGTCGGTTCTGTGGCTTTCTGTGTTTTGGCAAGTGGAACTAAGTATTCTCTTGTTCCTGGGCAGTTTCTCTTTTGCTCAACCCTGATGCTTGGCTTGTCTGGCTCCAAGGTCTGTGCTGTGACTCTAGCACATGCCACACTGAGCTGTCTAGAGAACTTTCTGTCTGCAAGCAGGTTCAGTGGCTCGTCAGGCAGAAGTCATGTCCCTCCATCCAAGGGCATTCCACATAGCCCAGGCAGTCTTCATAATGCAATATAATAGAACAGTCAAAAAAGTGAACATGCTGCTAATGTCTGTCCCATACAGTCAGACCAACGTTGGTGCGGAGCTCATATGTGAGCAGAGCAAACCTATAGCTGCCTGGTCCTGACTGCACAGGTGCACTCTTAGTCCTTTGTGTAGCAAGACATTCTTCCCTACAAGTAGGAGTTGCGTATGCCAAGAGCTTCCAAAATTTTCACCTTTATACTGTGGAGTGTAGGGATGAGTGTGATAGCTTTTAAACTGGTTTGAGCATTATTTGGGGTGAGAGGGTAAAGATTCCTGAGGCACTCACTGTGAATGAGTTTAAAGGAGACATTGAAACAGTATGGGAACAGGCCTAAGAAATAATGTTCAGACATACAAGAAAAGCACGTTTCTCCTTGCGAAAAAAAAGCCCTCAGGTAAAGTGACAGTAGGAAAAAGAACATACTTTCAGGACCTTGTTACCTTTTACTACTGGTGAGTAGGGGTGAAGGGTCATTAGTTAATACTGAAAGTTTATCCTAGGGTGAAAATTTCATCTTTCTTTATGTGAAGAGTACTCTTATTTATGTGTTATGTAGAGACCAAATGACCTCACAGTGTGACATGATAGCACCTGAAATACATGTCCCCTTCGAATGTGCGTTGTGGAAGAATTGAAGAATAGTGGGTAGACTAGGCATTTCAAAAGAAAGAAATCATAATTTTGTTGTAGGTGTATGGTGAAAGTAATTCCTTTCAGTCACAGTCAGTTGATTTAATACATGCAGATGAAGTCATATTACTGTTTGGAGCCATGACTCCTAATTGCTTGAATGGGAATTGGCTGCCCTAGAGACGCAAGTACTGTGTGTCTTGTCATCAGTAATACATCAAACAGCAATATATTTTGTAGTCGTAACAAAAAACTCAATATAATTAAAACCCTTAAGTAAACACAGGTTAAAAAATTTCCCTAGAGAGTTAATAAAGCCAGTATGTTTTGACAAGCTGTGTGGAAAAAAGGGTCAAGCAGCTACTAACCAAAACCTGCTTTGATATTTTTTCCAAGTACAAGTGTGGTGAAGTAAGCCAGCTAAGTAGAAAATCTTTTTGTGAACCACTGACTGACTTGAGCATGTATGAAACAGTTTTATATTGTTAGAAAATTCAATCATTCCAGGTAGTTGGCATCTTTCGTTCCTGACTCTTAATACTATCTTACCTGTCTTCACAGTTCCCAGTCTGAGTCATTTTGCCAACCCAATTGGTTCAATTTTTTTCACTTGCTTTCAGTTGACTTCTGTCAACTTGTATGCTCTGAATCCCAAGGTGCAAGATTTTCCTTTAATGCCAATAAAGTCATTATTTTTCTTTTTCAGTTTTTATTTGTGCCAACTGCACCTAACAGAGTAGTTGAAGAGATTAATTTGCCTTTGCCCTTTCCTGCCAATAGTTCCAGCATTTTCTTTCCTTTGTAATGTACTTTCTTTCATATCGCCTGATTCTGGCTTTTTTCCTCTCAACGTGCACGTTGCCTGAGCTCTATTGACTTTGAATGAACTAATAATTTACTGCATCTCAAAACTGCAGTTGCAAGGACAGGCCAATTCATCCGGGTGGAAACATCTGCAGTACAAGTGGGACCACTGAGAAAATCAGGTACTAAAAATCTAGGCTGTCTCAACTGAACAAGCAAAACCTGCAATTTTTCAGATTTATGATAAGGCAAAACCTAGGTGGATTTTCATATGAATGGCAAAAAAAGAAAACATCTTCCAGACCCAGGATATTTTTATTCACAAAGGCTGTTTTGAAATCCTTAGCAAAAAGAAAATGCCAGCCTCATTTAGAACAAGGAAATAGTTAACATTATAATAACAAACAAACCTAAGAAGATACATTGGTCAGATTATTACCACAAATAATTGAAATATTCTGTCAGACATTATCTGTTAAGAAAACAGTCTTGATTATTGCAAAAACCATTTTAGAATTTAACACATTAACAGTTATAATTTGGCAGATTTAAAGACACATAAAATAAGATTTTGTAATGAGAAACTTAGAGGAACTGAAAGAATAAGCAGTGGTATCTGTCTTACCTGGTAGGAGTAATGATTAGAGGGTAAATGTGTGCTACTTTCTGAGGCTTTATGTCTGAGTTCTAAATTTCTAGATATCTAGAGCCAGATTCTGCATCTTTTTTTACAGTGAAATAGGCAGTTTCTGAAGGAAGAAAATATAGAAAGTAAATAGGAGTGCTGGAATGAACCCCAAGTCTTTACTGCAAAACTACTTCCTAAAACAGTCCAACTAATTTCTAAAATTGAGAATCAGTCTTTATGAACTAATAGAAACGTTCTTGGAGAATTTACTAACACGTGTCCAAACCTAGTCCTCCCTTTAGTAACATAACGCAATAGTAGGTGAGGAACATTTCCTCCCCTCACTTTCTTATTCTGAAGCAGCTGCAAGCTTGTGGTTTAGACTCTTATACAGCTGCCAGGCATATTCTAGAGGACAGTATATGGGTCCAGAGACCTTTTTTTCCTTCTAGGTCAGTCCATAACCATAATAACAACCAGGACTATTTTCCATGTAAAAATGGCTGGCCATTTTTCAAAATAGTCTGTGAGCTGACTGGCTGACTGATTCCTAGCTAGATGTGGTGCAGTCTCCATCAAACATCTGAATACTTCATGTCATTTTTCCCTTCAACATTTATGTCATCACACATGCATTGTTTTTCAGTAGATTACTCTCTGTAAATGTTTTGCTTTGACTGCAGCCAGTCAGCTTTGTTTTGCATAATCATTAAATAGTTTTTGACTTAAGAATGAAACTGCATGCATATTTAAGCAGCTTTTTTCCTAAGTATAACCTTCCTAGCAATATATGGCTATAACAATTTGACTTCAGTACATGTGAATTGTTTTTCATTCTCTTTAAACTTATGGTTAGAAACAGCCATCACAACTTGTATCAGATGTCTCTATTAATAACTCTTTGTTCTCAATATAGTATATGCAATACCTTAAAATTATATTTTTTTCCTCAGTATTTCAGGAATTCTGAAAAGATTTCATGTAAATTCAGAAATAAGGACACTGACAGAAGGTGTTGGCTTTGTGTTGTTTGGTTGGGTGGTTGGTTATTTGGTTTTGGGTTTTTTTTTAATTGATTTGCCTACCAGTATGATTTATAAAATTCAGAGTTTTCATTGTGGTTTGTGGTATATGGATAATTTCTGTGTGGATTATTTTTGGTGCTGTAGAATCTGCATACTTACATATGGTTTGTGTTATGGAATGAATAATCTTTATGTAGATTAATATTACTTGGAGACACTTTGGTTTTGTTTTTGTTTTTTAATACAGAGTGTGTGGCATAGGCATTAGGTCAGTAGCTGCCCACTTCCAAGTGTGAATGTTTAACTTAGTGTTTGATATTCCATTTACAGCTGAGCCCACAGTATTAATTTCTGCTGTTTTGAGCAGTAGTTTTTCATTCTATATGCAGGATGAACAAGGATGTACGGTTGTCTTTTGGAGAGCTAACAGCACAGACGGAAGTAGTGAAGCTGCAGTATAACAGTGGATTTTAAAATATATATTTTGTCAAGTCAAAATCAGAGGCACATGTTTTTGTATTTGTAGACTTTTTACAATGTGAATATTCTCTGCTTATGTAGATTTAGATCAAGGTGGCCGTTGCTCTACTCTGTCTTGTTAACAGAGAATGTGCTTAAAGATGCAGAAGGAAATTTAGCACAGCTTTGAAAATGTGTAACTATGGCTTGATTTTATCAATGAAATCAGTGAGGATGATTTGTTTTAATTCATTTGATGATCCCAGGGGGTCCCTCCATATGTCACTGTCAAATCTGAACACAAACACTCTGCATGCTCAACGCACTCTAGAATAACATGATGTTACTACTATTTCAGCTTCTGATTATTATTCTCTTCATTTTAATTTTTATTTTCCACAAAATACATGGGGAAAGAGAAGGCATTATGATCTAGTAACTTTATTAAGCCTCAGTAGTTGAGAACTATTCAATCATGCTATTCATAAATGTGTATTTTCTTTTTTTTTTTTTTTAAACTATCTATGCTTCAATCACAGTGACTGTCTATTCCTCTGCTTTGTCACCTCGTGACTGATCCAAGGTCTTTGCTGGAAGTGATGGTGTAATATTTGAGGGAAGATGAAAAAGTTATTGTTTCCCCCCTCTATGAAATTTAAGGATTACTGACACCATTCTGCAAAGTGCTTTTGTTATACTTCCTCTAGCCCTTTTCTGATTTCATTCTGTCAAAAAATGGCCATTTTTTGAATGAGAACACACTTTGGAATACCTGCCAACTAACTATTTTGGTTTCCATTTACGTTAGAGCATTTGATTGTCTTTACATTTCTTCAAGAGTTACCACAATGGTGCAGAAGTTAGTCTGCATTGTTTTGCCATTGAAGGGCATAAGTCCAATATTTTTTCAATGCATTTCCATGTAGTACTTGTAATAGCATGAGAAAGCAGTGAAAATGCTGATCAACATAGCAAGGGAAAATTATACTGAGTAGTTGTTCATCTAAATAAAAGTTGTTGGGGGTGCTTTGTTAAATACTTGTCATACATGAGATGATATTCTGTATCAGATTTAGAGAAAGGAAGATTTTCTGATGGAGACTTCTCAAACAAATAGCTGACAGAGACCATCACAGATGTCTCTAAACACGATATCCCTAGTCTCACTCAGCTGTTAGAGCATCTTTTTTTCCCCCAGCGTATCAGATGTGGAGAAGAGAAGGCTTCAGGGAGATCTTATAGCAGCCTGCCAGTATTTAGAGGGGGCTTATAAGAAAGCTGGGGACAGACATTTTCGCAGGGCCTGTTGTAATAGGACAAGGGGTGATGGTTTTAAACTAAAAGAGGGCAGATTTCAACTAGGTCTAAGGAAGAAATTTTTGACAATGAGGGGGGTGAAAGACCTCCACAGGTTTCTCAGACGGGTGGTAAATGTCCCATCCCTGGCAGCATTCAAGGTCAGGTTGGACGGGGCTCTGAGCAACCAGATCTAGTTGAAGATGCCCCTGCTCACTGCAGGAGGGTTGGACTTGATGACCTTTAAAGGTTCCTTCCAACCCAAACTCTTCTATGATTCTATATTCTGTACAGTATTGTTATAGAAAGGAAAAAAATCATTACATATGCAAAAATAATGATAAAGTAATTCCTTTCCACAATAGACTATATACTACAAAAAACTATCTTGATGAGGAAAGGTGGTGTGGTTGGTAATTTCTTGCTACATTATATACTACTTAAAATCTGGAGTTGGCCACAACTGAAATATTAATTTGTGCAACAGAAATATACGTTGAACATTTTCTGTGCTTCATTGTTTATATTCCTGTAAGATAGTACTGTCTTTAAACCAAAAAACCAAACTATTGAGTTAATCAGATTTCCAAGCTTGCTTTTCTGATGCAGATTTATTTACTGAACATTGTTTTTAACGCATGTGTGGTGATGAAGTTATGATTGGTGTTTTAATTGGCCTAATACACATATGACAGAGGGTTTCACATAAATTGTATGTGATTACTTGATCTATACAATTCAGAATTAATTTGTTGTGAAGATGAAGATTGAAGATTTTGTTTTAAGTGATTGTGTTACATTTATTACACTTCCTCTTTCTAGTTATAAACTTTGACTTTCCATACTAAACTGCAGTGAAAAGGCTTTAGACTCTGCTTTGAGTGTTTTACTGGCACAAGTATGTCAGTAGAGACAGTTTCTGCTAACTACAAAAACATTAAGTGTCTTGGTATCATTTTTTGTAAAAGCATAAACATATTTTAATGCAAACAGTTTGTTTTTTTACTAACTTTTGTACTTAGCAAAGTAATTAAACTTCTTCAGAACTTTTCAAAAAATTTATGGAATGACATCTTCCATAGCAAATATGTATTTCTTGTTTCTCTTTTGTCCTAGTCTTCTACTATTATACTGATACATAAATACTTGTTATTGATTTCTCTTAACTTTAAGAAGTAAAGCATAAGTGTGAATTCTGTGCTTTTAAGAGTCACCTGGCTTCTAAAGTATAAATATAAAGGTGGCCTTTGTGGGAAAAAGAAATCAACAGTAATGTACTTTTTGGTTTTAAAAGGTTACGATTTAGCATGAGATTTCTGAGCTTTTTCAACTTTCTAGAATGGTTTTAACAAAATGGGTGTCTATGGATTGCTCACCCTAGTATTGCATGTAGTGTAAAGTGTTTTTCTTTTTTATATTGTGTTTTAGATAAATTGTCCGCAATGTCAGCATGTGACTTACTGCTTTTTTGATAATTTTACTAGCTGCTGTGGGAAATAAATTTCTCTCTCATTTACAAGAGGAAATACTTGAATAAGAAATAGTAAACTAGAAATGAAAAATCAGATTATTTACTGAAAAAAAATAAAAACTGTAGAGATATAATTTAAATATTGTCACCATTCAGAAAAATTGCTATGAATTTTGAATTTTAGAATAAAATATCTAACTTAATCTGAGATTTTTTTATTTCCCTCAATCTTATCTGATTTTTGTCAATTAACTGGTTTTATACTAATAAATAGTTCCACACATTAGTCATCCGATATTTTTTGTTTTATAAAAAACTGGGGTTTTTGTACAAGACAATGACATTCTGTTCACTCCTTTGTACAACTGTCTGAGAAGACATTATCTGCATTACTCTTACAATTTTGGTTTTGATCAGTTTGTAGAAAGTGTTGAAGAAAAGACATTTAGCACCGTGCGGATGGGGTCTGAAATGGATCTTGAAAACTACCAAACTGCTTTAGAAGAAGTACTCTCATGGCTTCTCTCTGCTGAAGATACATTACAAGCACAAGGAGATATATCCAATGATGTAGAAGTTGTTAAAGAACAATTTCACACCCATGAGGTATATGTTCATGCTAATCTTCCAGGAGGTATTTCTCTGCTTCTATCCCATAAAAAAGTCAAAAATACAGAACAAAGATAGTTCTACTTTATTTTATTTGTTTTTCTTGTATTTAATTTTGATTTGGAGAATTTAAAGGTAGTACTGGAGACTGTGCCCTATGCAAAAAGTAAAAGTGTTTATTTCTGTTTTGTGTTACAAGGTTTGGGAAGGGGTTGAAAAAATGAAAAGCGAAGTTGAAAACGAGCTTTGGAAAGTGGTGACATTGAAGATATTTCTCAAAGTCTGCTCTTTCCTTCCAAAGAGTCAAACTTAAAACTGGATTTTTTTTTTATTGTCAGGGTTTTATGATGGAATTAACAGCTCACCAAGGACGTGTTGGCAATGTTTTGCAAGTTGGAAGTCGACTTCTAACAATTGGAAAACTTTCAGATGATGAAGAGAATGAAATCCAAGAACAAATGAATCTACTTAATTCTCGATGGGAAAGTCTCAGGGTAGCAAGTATGGAAAAACAAAGCAAGTAAGTAACATGTCAGGTAACATAATATATATGGAGTTTGACTGAGACAATCGTGAACTGGACTAACAGCCGGGATTTTCTCTCACTTCACTATGAACAGAACTCCATATCAGACCTTTTTTAACCTGAAATTTGATGTATAGTGACTTCTAAGCTTGGGTGTTGTTTTGAGACTGGAAGCTGCACAAATCAGCAGTTATCAACAACTTGGACATTAATAACATTTTAACCAAAATTTATATAACCTATCTCACTTTTTTCCTGATTGTTTCAACAAGTATGACACAATATTTAGCTGTAAAGGAGGCAGCCTTTACTGAGATACAAAAAGAAAAGTGAAACAAATCTTTAAGACCTGTAAAACTTGATTCCATAAAAATAGTAATTGGGAGCTTAGCTTTCCAGGAAATATTGTCATGATTTTATCTGAGAACAAATTACATTATTCAAAAAAAGGGCAAGTCCTATAGCTTAAGGACTTAAGTATTTACTTAAGCTTAGTATTAACAAATACAATTAAAACTAGAAAAATCATCTACTAATTAGTCATATTATTCTTTGAAGCATTTTTAAGATTTTTGTGTCTTATTTTGAAATTTTGATTTACATAGTGCTATCTAATATAAGAAACTCCTTAAAGGTAAGAGCTTGTGGTTATGGCACAGTAGCATAATTTGTTTTGCAGGATACAGAGTGATTAAACCAGAAAAATTATTGAAGGTGTTTTTTGTGTGAGTTGCCTTCCTTATCTTAAGAACATGTCTGTTACTTACCTGATCTTTCACATTTCTTTTTCTCAGCCTCTCTTCTTTTTTCATTTTTTGTGGATATTTTTAATCCCTGTCTGATATAATAACTCCGTTTCAAACGCATGTGACCAAGTCTTACTTTGTCCTGAGGAATTTTGTCCAGGTGAAAGTATTGAAAGTATTTCACTCACAAGCAATACATTAGCATGCTAAAATAAAACAGCCTGGTTTTTTAATTTCTTCCTCCCGCCCTTCTCCAAATAGGATTCTTTACAGTAAAGCATCTCAGAGTGATAAACTTAATGCAACAGAGAGGAAAACTTAATGCAATTTACCACTTTATGGGGAATTCCACAACTATTAAAGCACATTCAATTCAATGGAAAAGTATTTTGTATTTGAAACTTATGAGGGCCATACCATAAACAAAGATTATTATAATCTCCTGAGGTATATGAATAAGTACTAAAACTGCTATCAGATGTTTATAGAAGTAATTTGAAAACCAGAAAGTACTTAGAGAATGGGAAGAAATAAGAAACATTATTTTGCTTAAGAATCCACTGTGACTGAATTATTTTATGTGTTTATTTCATTTTCAAGTTCATGGTCCTTGCTTCAGAATAATATCAATATTCTATATAATAAGTATTTATTTCATCATATCTTGGTTTTCTTAAATCAAATTTGCTTTACTTTAGTAAGTTTTCTGTACCATTTATTTCATGTATTACTAAAAACATCATATCTAGGGTGCAACATTGTATTTAATATTTCTACTGTCTTGGTTTAGAACACCAAGTGAGACAATAAATGCACACTTCAAAGTGAAGGAGGACTGAGTTAGATCTGAGATAGCTAATCCCTTGTGAACCATGGGTTATAATAAAGCAGGATATCAGATTCCTGTACTCTATATGTAAAAAAAGAGAGAGATTAGAGTGGGAAAGGTACTAAATGTGTCTTCTGGTCATTTTGATCAATAATTAATACACAATTTCCAGTAAAAAAAAGCTCTGAAATCATAGTACATCATGAAGATCCATGGTGCTCTGTTCTTAGGAAAAAAAGTATTGAGAGAGGTAATACAGAAAAACATTACTGTTTGATATCCACTGTTTAGAGATTTGGATTAGTGGAGACCTTCCCATTTCTTGGGACCATTTTTTTTCTTCAGTGTCTCAAGTTCTTTTGAAGTTTCAGTTCCTGCTTATAGTTGTTTCTGTCATTTGTTTTCTTTGGTCATTTCCTTCCAAGAGCTGGAGTCTTTAAAAATTGTTACTCTTTCTAGGAAGTAGCACACCTTCACACCACTCATGACGTAACACCCAGTACTATCTCAGTGCCATCTGGGACCAGTGAGGGACCATTCAAGAAACAAGTGTAACTAAAACCTTATTTCAAAACAAACTTTAAATTTTTAAAAATTGTTTGCAAGATTTGATTTCCATAAAGTTAGCTCATCTCAGTGTTTGCCTGCAGTTTCTTCCCTTTTCTGTATCTGCTGCTCTGCACTAGAAGTTATGCTTCATGTCCATGTACTCCTCAGGATTCTCTTGATCACCACTTGAACCCTTTCTTTGCTTCCCAGACTGCCTTTCACATTTCTTCTCCATTACCACTTCTGTTTCAAGAAACTCTGTTTTGGCTTCCTATGGCTACTAATACCACTTGATTATGGATATGTTTTAGTGGGCATGGTGGTGTTGGATTGATGGTTGGACTTGGTGATCTTAAACGTCTTTTCCAACCTTAATGATTCTGTGATTCTGTGATTATTCCTGTTTCAGAAGTCCTCAGCCAATTTTTTTTTTCATCTATCCAGATACAAGTGCTAATCCTGAGATAAATCATTATTGTTGTTGGCTGCCCGAAGAAAAAAAAAGTACAAACAGCTTCTTTTTTGTAACAGCTAAGTTTTTATGATTAAAATACCCAAGTCTTAGGAATTTTTTAATAATTCATTTTGCATCCCTGTTTGAAAATATCTCATTCATTCTTGTTGCCAGTTCCTTTTGGGGTATTTGAAGTCTCTCTGTTTCTGTTATCTGGTTAAACTTCTGTTTGATGAAAGAAATGAATTTCTATGTAACAAAGATTTACCAATAGTAAATTTATTATTTGCATAAACTTGTTAAAGTTTATTTTGGGAAGGCCTTTCATCTAATCCCCTGTTCTTTTTAAAGAAGACCATATCAAAGACAGAAAGACAGTGGCAGAATGATGGAGGTTCAGTCAGGTTTAGTGCTGGAATTCCATCAGCCAATCAGTCCCCAGCGTGTATCATTCCAGGGGTTCTTCCTTCACAGGTGCAGGACTTTGCATTTGTCCTTGTTGACTGTCATAAGGTTCCTCTTGGCCTGTCCCTACAGCCTGTCTAGGTCCTTCTAAATGTCAGCTCTGCCCTCAAGTGTAAAATGTGACAGTTAGTATATACACAGGATTCAGAGTATTTTTTTATTCCTAAATTTATGGATAATCCCAAGGATTGCTTGTAAACTGTGGAATAGTATCTAAGAATGGAGTATGAGTTAGCTGAGATAGCTACAAAGAAAGCATCAAATAGCACGGGAAAATTAGTGACTTCGTTTTACAATGTGAGTTAATACTGTGTACACAATACTTATTTTCAACTACATAAATAGCAAATAGTAATTATATAAATATTTCACCAGAGACCAAATGTAATTTTGGGAAGATTCAAAACTGGAAGGAATTTTTGGTAATTTTTTTTTTCAAAAAAGGTAGGAAATAAAATAAATAACAACCAACAATAGAAGTGATGAAGTTTCAGACATATGCCTTACAGTATGAGCAGGCTACAAATGAGATAGGGAATTTCACATATTACATCAGCATGACATTGACAGATGTTGAATCCTGGTAGTTCAAAAGAATTTAAATGTGTACCAAAAACTAATCATCTACATGTTCAATGCAATCTTCTGTGGTGTTATGTTTGAAAACTATTATCCTGGGCTGCATCCAAAGCAGTGTGACCAGCGGGTCAAGGGAGGTAATTCTGCCCCTCTACTCCACTCTGGTGAGACCCCACCTGGAGTCCTGCATCCAGCGCTGGAGCCCTCAGCACAGGAAAGACATGGACCTGTTGGAGCGGGTCCAGAGGAGGGCCACCAAAATGATCAGAGGGGTGGAACACCTCTCCTGTGAGGACAGGCTGAGAGACTTGAGGTTGTTCAGCCTGGAGAAGAGAAGGCTCTGGGAAGACCTTCTTGCAGCCTTCCAGTACTTAAAGGGGGCTTATAAGAAAGATGGGCACAGACTTTTTAGCAAGGCCTGTAGCAAGATGACAAGGGGAAATGATTTTAAACTAAAAGAGGGTAGGTTTTGACTAGATCTGAGGAAGTCATTTTTCACAAGGGTGGTGAAACACTGGCCCAGAGAGGTGGTAGATGCCCCATGCCTGGCAAACATTCAAGGTCATGTTGGATAGGGCTCTGAGCAACCTGACATAGTTGAAGATGTCCCTGCTCATTGCAGGGGCTTGGACTAGGTGGCCTTCCAACCCAAACTGTTTTATGATTTTATGATCCTGTTAGGTATGTCAGGGAAAATACAGAATGATGCTTACTTTGGACATATTTAGACATGGATTTTTAAAATTACATACTTCTGGGTTTCTTCAGACTGTCTTGGGAAAATATCTTGGACAAACTTAGACATACTTGCTTTACTTGAGCATACCTTGAAATGGTGGCAGAAATCTTTATGTTTGGACTAGTGTGAGCATTTCTGAAGTTGCCTACTTGATCATGGAGAAGACCTCTTGCACTTCTCTGGAGCAGTGTGCTCACATCACATTTCTGCCAGTCTGCAGTTCTGCAGGTGCTGTGGGAGAAAATGTACTTATGTTTTGCTCATTAAAAATATCCTTGTTGGGGGGAAATGTCAGTGTGAAGTTGGGCAATTCTACATGCTGTTGGTCACAGAGAGACAAAATTTGCAATGGTTTTCTAATTTGGGCTACAGTTTCATGAGGTCAAAAAGAAGACAACTGAGAAATAAGTGGAGTAGAGTAGGACTATGCTGTCTGTCTTATACAGCGGTTTTCTCCAGTCTGAAAGTTCAACTCAGATTTTCAAATCTCCAACTGAGTTCTGAAAGTAATTAACTAACTTTTTGCTGCAAGAGTTGTGCTTGAGGTGTAAGTAATACACTGACATATAATGGATTCACCCAGCTCAGCATGACTGAGACCGGGACTTCGGTCTGTCAAATCTAAGTAAAGTTAAAAATTGTACGTTATGTGAAAGATGGGTAAGACAAATAACTACTTGTAATTCCATCGCTCAGCAATAGTTTACACATTATGTTAAAAATACTTTTGATAACATTCAGATTTTATTTAGGAAAGTTTGGGGAATTTCTAAAGATGGCAAATGTAAGTGAATGATTTGTAGTGGATTTCTGGACAGATAATTTTGGAGCTATCAAAATACTTTGTTTAGTCAAAACTGAAGTTTAATTCTCCAGATCGTTCTCCATTGAATAACTGAAAATTTAATAATCTCTTCTGCTTAATCCCCTAAATTTGAGGGAGCCTGGGAAGTACAGTTGTCTGAGCACTCTTCAAAGTACTTGTAGTAGACAATACAGGCTTTAAGAACCCGATGGTAGAAATGTTGAACTCCCAAACAGCTGTAATAGAAATGCAACTGGAGGCCAAAATTTTAACAGACAATATATTATATGCAGTACTCAAGTTCTAAAAAAAAAAAATGTTTCAAAACAGTTTGCCTAGTTCAAAACTGTTTCAACAAATTTTATTTTCAGTTACCTGTTTAAAAGTATTTTTTGTTATTCTGGATTGAGATGTAACCTCATAAAAATCAGTTAGGAGTATACAGGGCATGTATTTCTGCCTGTTGTCATCTTTCATGTATAAATTGAAATTATTATTTCCTTGTTTTACAGTTTACATAAAATCCTAATGGATCTGCAGAATCAGCAGCTAGCCCAATTAGCTGACTGGTTGACAAAAACAGAGGAAAGGACAAAGAAAATTGATTCAGAGCCCTTAGGTCCAGATCTAGAAGACCTAAAGCGTCAAGTAGAAGAGCATAAGGTATGCTACGGTATGCTTCCAAAGACATAAAAAACAAACTGAGATTTTAACATTTTAAAAGCGCTACTCCTGCCATTAGAACATAGCAAAGTAATATGGAATCTTGTTTAATATTGATTGTTTTGTACAATTAACAAGTTTTTGTCGAGTTATTTTATCACAACTCTGACTTTTATCCTGATATAAAAAAATAAATTAGTTCCTTTTTAAATATAAACAATATACTAGAATATGAGAGGCAACTGTATTTCATTACACAGTACAATAAGAATATATCGGGTTTTTTAATATATGTTTTCTTCTTTTTGCGTGTTGCATTTTTTTCCTTGCAGGCTGTAGTAGCAATAATGCAGTAGTCATAATTAGACTGCATAATCTTCTTAAGACTCCTGGGACTCTGAATATGTAACTATATACCACTATAAAATGGACTCTAGTTTCTAAGTGTAGAAAATGTTTTTTAGTAATGTATTTAAGGTAAACAGTTCAGTTCCATAGTATCTTGAGAGATTTTAACATTTGATGCTTAATGGCCTGTGTCAGTGCTAGCCCAGGTTACAGAGGGCAGATCATTCTGAAAAAACAATTCAAACTGAAACCAGCTTTTACAGTTTTTTAAAAGAGGTCAAAAGCTGCAAAAGACTGCATGATCCACTTCTGCTAAAGGTGATTTTCTGCATTCTGATTAGAGTGCTACTGAAGAAGAATACAAATTCTACTCCTACTGCTGCTATTTGTGCCACCGGTGCTTACCCTGTGAGGAGACAATGCATTTCAGTATATGGGTTTGCTAGTTAAGCATATATTGTGAGATCAAATTTTCTTTGGAAAAAAAAAAAAAGACAGCAGGTAATTATGAAATGGTAATTAGAGAAAGGAACCTGAAAGATTTTGAATACACAAGTTCCAAGACTTGGATAATTTTGTTCCTATTTCTATGCATTTTGTATTTGAATACTAATATAAAATGTAATCCTTTTATTTATGCAATCTCTTTATGCTGTTTCTTTCTAATATTGAAGAAAAGTGGGTATTTAGCTTGTATTTGAATATTCCCAATGAAGACATGCAGAAATCTACCTCTCTTACATACTAGTTCTTCATTCTTAATGTGATGAATTAGTCAACATTATTTATTTATGTGCATTACTTTTCAAATCTATTTTCTGTACAACAGATGATCTAGTTAACAAGGTGGAAGTAATTTTTTTTGTTGTGAATTTCAGTTAAAATTGTATTTATATATAGTTCATCTTATATTGTGTCAAAGAACAAGATGTTTTCCATTCTTTCAAGTATTGTGTGAAAGTTTCAGATAATTTTATTATATATTGTATGCAGCAAAGCTACCTTCTATAACAAGGGTTAAACCAACAGAATTTTAATAGTACAGTTATTGCTTCATTATTAAATAAACAAACAAAAAAGCAAAAACCAACACCCCCCCATAAATTTTCTTAGTCTCACATGACTTTGGACATCTCAGAAACAATATTGTAGAAATTGATTGGAGAAACCAGAAGTTAGAAGATATTAAAGGCAATGTTAATTTCATATTAAGCAGACTTCAGCAAAGATGATAGGTTTGGTGTGTTGTCATCCTGTCTCATTCTCCTCTTTACTCTTATAATTTTGACTTTTCCCCCTTTATCTGTTCATTAGCAACTACTTTTCACTTTATTTCATTTTATTTATCCTCCTTTGACTTACAATTTCGATACACCTGATTTCTTTTATTCTACTCTTTTCTCAATGATGTCTGAAAATACTGGTCTTGAGTTCTTGTGACTAACACTTTAGTTTCTCTGCTGGGTCCTATAACAACAACAACAACAAAAATCATCCAGTAATGTGTACTGGGAATGGCACCTACCAGGGAGACCAGAGAAAGCAAACAACATTCTTACAAGCATGCTACTTAGTTCAGTAGTATATGAGGTTGATAACTTGATAGTACAGAAAATTTTCTGAGTAGACTGAAATAGAGGTGAACTTCAGAAGATTTTATGTCATTAGCAAGGTATACAGTTCTGGTAAGAAATCTGGCATAGTCAGTATATTTTGGAGTAATAAAACATTTCAGCAAGGAACTATTGGTCTTTGCAGCAGTATTTTACGTATTTTGTCTGCTGTTGCAAGTTTCCCTTCTTCATAGTTTTATAAAGGGAGAAAGCTGCTTTTCAATAAAAATCTGAGGACTTGATCTATCTAAGCAGAATACTACATTAGAAAATTAATAATTAAGCAAAAATGTGCTTTCAATTGAAATTATTTTATTCTCCCCATTATTATTATACAATTTATAGTTAGTAGATTTTATAGTCTAAGCCGCTTAGGTATTTGTACTTTTTCTGCAAGGCTGAACCATTTTATTTTTTATGCAAATGTCAGAAACTATGAATACAGACAAGGCATATGTGGTTAGCCATGTTAGTTTTCAGACTGTGACTATCATACGGTATATGTACTAACCACTAGAACACACTCTGCTGAACTGTTGAGGACACAATCCAGGACGTTGGTTTCCCACATTCTTCTGTTAGTTTGAAGCTAGTTATAGACACCTAAAAAGTGTGTCAGGCAGGTATGTGGTCCTGGATACCTTGGGGTTTTTTTCCAGGGGATGAGGGGTACTTTAAAGTTTTATTTAAGAAACACAACACAGAAACCAGTGATGTAAAGCAGTGGTTAACTATTGGGAGTTAAAAATGTACATTTGGTTGTTAGTATACTAATATAAAGCTGGAGGCAGGTAGCAAAAGTTATGAAATGAAATTGAATATTGCCTTCTCTGTGGCTTGAATTCTCAGTACCAATACTTCTTTAGCTCCTTCTCTTTCCATCTTTGTCACCTGTCCTCTTACTGCTTCTCAGCAAGGGAAAGAACAAATAGGTCGAATTGCTCAGTTCCCTACTGCCTGACAGGAGCTGGGCTGGTTTTGGTTTTCTATTACATCAAGCCCGGGAAATTGCGTAAGCGTCAGAGAGATGTGAAGAGTTGTAGAAATTGGCAAGGTTAGGATTATTCAAATATCAATTTGTGCAGATTTGAGAGAAGTCTCTTGACTTTTAGCAGTTTATTATTTCTCATCAAAAGATTGTCCTCAGTTTTATAGCAACTTGCAGCTGGAACTGGCTACCAAAGCTAAAAGGGCAAGAAAGTTTTTCCTCAGATATTCAGAAACCATAAAGTGCCTCTCCAATTTTTTTCCTGGTTTCTGCAATAAGTGAAAGAGTGCTGAATGTGTTTCCTAGTCTTGAGTCATCTCCTGAGCAGTTTCATCTTACGTTATTAATCTTGTAGGAGTGCCAAGCTGAAAATAGTATGCAGTTGTTCAATTACAAACATTTTTAATTTCATTTTTAATATTTTTATAACTTTTGCAAAGTTAAAATATTTTAATATGTTAATATGAAGTACAAAAATCTAATCCAGTGGCTATTTAAAATTTGCAGGCTATGTTTGTTTAGATGCTATACTGATACCTGTAAGTCAACTGCATCAACTCAATAAATGCTTCCTCAAACCAAGTTTTCAGTCTGAAGTATTGTACCAAGGGTTAGGACTTGTGAGTGAGTAACAGTAAGCTATTTTTGTGAAAGGAATGGAAATCTGCCCAGTACGCTTACATTAGCACATATATGCTAAGGTAGAAATATAAGTTTAAATTACTTAGTATTGACAGCAATAAGATTATAAAGTTCTTATAGTTGGTTAGTTATGCATATTAATCAGTCAGTGGGACTCCAAACACACAGCATTTTCTTAATTTGAAACATATTTTCTAACATGTATGCTTTAATTATAGGCATTTCAAGAAGATTTGGAACAGGAGCAAGTCAAGGTGAATACTTTAACACATATGGTCGTGGTGGTAGATGAAAACAGTGGAGACAGAGCTACTGCTGCGCTGGAAGAGCAGCTGCAGGTAACAACTAAACTGTCTCTCAGGGAAAAACCTATCAGTGGCATTAAGTGCTAATAAGGTTAATTGGGTGTATCTCAGGAGATATTTCCAAGGATGATCTTAAATATTTCTGTAGGATGTGACTTTTGCATAGTAGGATAATTGCATATATTTTGGAGAAAAAAACCAGATATCTAAGAGCAATGTTCTTTTTGTTTCGTGATTCCTTCTGTATCAACCTGTTTTATCTATCCGAGGACAAAGTGTTTGTCTTTTATTTCTTAACTGTTTTTCATTACTCCTGACAGAAGTAACATGATTCTCTGTTGTAGTTAAGAAGAAGGATATTACATGTAAGAATCTACACAGTTCAGCGGAGTGTGAGTTATTGAGAATGGGGGATTTTTCTTCTGATGGGAAACTTTTACTATATGTGGTATATTTTGGTGCTTTGGTAACATGAAGTGTCATTATCCACTGGCAAGTGCGTAAGGGCACATTCATTTTAAATAATGCCCAATGTGCGTGTCTTTTAATGGCAATGCTGGTGCCACAAAATTGAAATAGGACTTTTTAAAAAGAGGAAAAACCAAATAATGAATGTGTACAAGATCGTATTTTTGTAGACAAATAATGGTCATCAAGAAGTATTAAGAGCATGCTGTTTTTTCTGAAACACTTTTTGGGGGAAAGTAATTGTTTCCTTCCCACTGGTTTCTTGAGGACATGTTTCCTAGGAAATGAAGGGAATCGTTTCAGTCTGTCTTTAGTTTCATTTCTCTGTTTCAGTGTATATCCTCTTCAGTATACATGTTTTTTACAATGGTTTATCATTTAGGATTCTTATGTCAAGGCTTCCTAGAGCACTAGAATTGGGAGGAGTTAGCAGCAACATCCTTGCAATTCAAACCTGTTCTACGTTGCATTTTGACCCAAAACCTAAATAATCAACAGACAAAAACTTCCATATATTCTGTTTTCTGAATACAATTACTTGAGTATCCTTAAAAGAATGACACATTGGAGATAAATTTTGTGATAAAGCTAGCAGCCAAGCTGTTCTAAAAATTTGTCAAATATTAGGTTTTATTATAAAAAAGTTAGTATTTTCATTTGCATTTTTAAAAAGTTGCTCTTACAGTATTATTTATATTTCAATGCTCTTACTGTAACTTCTGAATGAAATTAAATGGATAATTAGTGTTGAGATACATTGACCGAAATCAAGCAGAAGGATGCTTTTGTGTTGGTGGTCAGATCTCCAGGGTCACTGCTTAAGAAGTATGGCAATATTACAACCAAGATTCCTTCTATTTTTCTCTTTCCGAAAGGACAAAGTACTTGTCTTTCATTTTGCTTCATTGCTCAAGAAAATAAAAAGGTTTCTGGTTTTTTGAATCATTAAAGCCCAAGATTTCTCTAGAGAAGCTATCAATACATTCAGCTGGAAGGTGTATCTGTAGACCAAACAGATATTTCTGTACTATCTTAAATCTAGCTAACTTGTGTACCAGTACCAGTAAATAAATAAATAGTCTGGAATTTAAAGTAGGTAGTACATGTTTGGCTAAGATGCTGAGCACTACAACTTCAAAAATAAGTCTCAGTTTTCTTTACTATGACTTCTTAGTAACTCAGGGAGCAGATCCCAGCCAAGGTAACAATGCAGCCTCTACTGATCTGTCAATTATTACTTCCTTTTAAATTTAAATTTTAAATTTACACTGTGGTGTACCAGTTCAACACAGTCTTCACCTTCCAGAATTTCTTGCCAGCTCCTCATATTCAGTTCAGTGGAATAAAGCAGATCTGTTGCAAGCATGTGGTTCCAGAATCTAAACTAGGAAAATATCTTGAATGGAAGAGGAAGAAAAATGAAATGAAATACAAGAATGAATGGGAAAAGGTACAACCAGGATTTTCTTTTATGTTGACAAACAGTAGGCTCTTACAAAGAGGCTTATGGTAAAGTATGACAAAAAAGGGAAAATTATTAAAGGTATTTGGTATTTACTGCACTTCATGAACTAGAAGATGTACAACTGAGATTTTTTAACAATGTGAAAAACACGTGAAATGTTGGTGGATTATTGGACATTTAGTCTAATTCCATGTCTTCAGAAAGATATTTGAACAGTTAAGAGCACATTAGGCAATACAGCTCCATCCTCCTATTATTACACTGGTTGCAAAGGTACCATTTGTGTTCTGTGCAACTTCTGTGGTTGACTCATATTGGAATCCAACATGAAAGAATTCAGACACTAGTGCAATACATTTACCTCGTTAAAGATACATAAAGAATGATGAGTGTAAATGGAACACGACGGAAATACACAATTTGTAACTGTACTAGTGGAGAAGGCACCTGTTATTGGGATAAAGCATGTTCTATTATTACTGTCATTGAGAAAGTATATTCCTTGAAAGATGCAGCACAGGCATCCTCTGAGCAGAGCTCAGGGTGGTGTGGAACAGTCCAGCTGCTGCTCAGTTCCTTCCTTGAATCACACTGTCTTAGAGAAGAATCTGAAAGAAAAGATCAATAACCTCACTGCTCTGGAAGTTACAGAATATGTAGCAGTATTACAGATGTTAATAAAACCAAAATACAGATATAGATCTATGGGGTTTAGGAAGTTAGGGAGGTATGCAAACTTTCATACTTTTACACCCAGAACTGACTTGCCATAGTCCACCTACTATCCTAGCAAAATGGTACATCTCCTCTTTTGAGTGTATAGAAAGATTTTTGGGGGTATTTATTTTATTTTATTTTATTTTTTTCACATCACTTGCAATCTGAATATAAGCATGGGAGATATGATGTGTTGGCAGGCACAGCCATTAAAAGCATTTGACAAAAAGCCCAATGGAGCTAAGTTCAAAGCTTGATTATGTATCTGCCAGTCTGACTTTTAAAAGTAGAAGAAAACAAGATCATGTCAGACAAAAGAGCTTAATAAGACTGCCTGAGTGAGATACTGATCAGGATCAGACAGGGAAGAAAGTGAACAGTTCTTGCTATGTAATAGTCAAGGCTGTATTTTTCCAAGCAGCTGCAATTCACTTACGTTTTCTTTTTGAAAAGAATTGAGATGGTGAATACTGAAATATTTTCACATATATAAATACATATATAATGCATATATTTTTATAAATACATTTATAAGTGTATATAATATATATTGTTTATAAACATAAACAAATGACATTTAAAAGCCATAAAAAGGTCATTTATAGATTTTAAAACTCTCAAGAGGATGACAAGAATCTATACTGGTTTCAGATGAACATTGAAGAAGCTCTTAAGATTTATTGTGTATGCCAAACAAACAAACAAAAAATCTGGCGTTAACGGCATGGAAGCCAAAAGCATCCCTTGAAACAAATTATCCATAGAAAAGTTAACCTTGCTTGGAAAAATAGAAGTATAAACACAGTTACAGTGCTTCTCTTACAAATAGCAGTCACCCTAAGGTAGTCTGAGAGATTATAGCTAGCGTAGGTGAGTGTGAATATTAAAACTATTTTTACATAACATTGGTTACTTGACATATCAGTGTGTTACATGTTATGGGGCTCCATCTGTTCATGCCACTGAGAACTGATTATTTAGACTTGTAATTCCTAGACCCCAATAGGCTTAGTGCAGAGACTTACCAAGAAGAGAGTTGCTGAGTAAGGCTCAAATTTAGTGCTGCAAAATCAGGTTTTTGCAGCTCCTAACAAATTTGTTTCAGTAGTCTGACTCATTTCTCAGGAAAATGTGGGAAATTATCTTCAGCCCAGAGAAATGGATGGATAACATACAGAAGCCATGAAGGCAGGGAGTTTTTCCTCTAATTATACCCAGCAGACAGTAGGTCCCTTAAGGACTCCTGTGGGCTAGCTCAAATTAGAGCCCTCCCCAGGCTTCAGGGGTCAGGTCTGTGCTGGAAGGAGCTGTGCGTTAAGTGTATCAAATGTTTCTTGATGGCCTTTTCCCCTGCCAAGGGAAAGGAGCCGAGAGTGTAATTTACACTGTCTATTATATATGCATATTATTCAGGGTACTATCCTTTGACTGAAGATGATGTAGGGGTAGTTCTTGTAAAAATACATCAAAATAAGTGAGGAATGTTAAAGAACTATGCACAATGCTTATTACTACATGTGAAAAATTCTGTGACTGTGCTAAAGATTTTTTTTTATTTATTATTTTGCATGTAGACAAAACTGTATTTCCACTATTTCTCATTACTTTAAGGAGTGGATAGTCTTTATTAGAAAAGCATCTTTCAAAAGAAGCTCTTCTTGTACTTGCAGACTTTTGAGGCATATAATTTCACTTTTCATATATTCACTCTGGTGTTCCCAGGAGTTGTGTTGGTTTTACTCATTTTCTCCTGTTCTCATGTTTCCTTACTTTGACCTTTTTGCAGACTAAGAATATTTTATCTTCTGCTTTTTGTAGTCATGAAGAATATGCTTTCAGAGTCCTCTTAGCACAAAAGAAAAGTTTCTTTTACATGCAGATTTCTCTGAAAATTCCAGCTGGAGCTGTAAAAAGAGGCATTTAGAGGGAGCAGGAAGACATTTTACTTTTTACTCTGGATTCAATCAGTTTCTCTGGGACTTTTTTTCCCAGGTGTTGGGAACAAAACCCTTGGTGCAGTCTGAGTTTCTGGGCATCAACACAGGCTATTTACAGCATTGATTACTATTTAATGTGAATAAGGAGGTAAAGTTCAGCACCGTATGATTTAGTAGTCAATATCTACTTTATAAATAGACAGTCCTGACATCGTATTTCTGACTTGAAACTTTGTGTCTTAAACCTATTCAACCAAACAATCTATCTTGGTGTCATGGTTGTTATGATCTCGTAAGAAAAACAACAGGTTTAAGGCAGGTCACAATATCAACCCTTTTATCAGTGCCGTTACTTAGACATTTTACTTATTTTATTAAAACAAAATGTCCTGTCAGACTATTGAGACAAAAGATAAGGTAGGTTTTGTGTCTCTTTGGAATCATATGCTGAAAACAGTATTTTGTATTGTATTTTGTAGTATGCAAATCACTGCATTTCTTAGAGCAAATGCCAAGCCAGATATTTGATCTTGTACTCTTGAAGTTTTGGTGTTTTCTAGATGAGCAAACAAAAAATATTTTTCAAGGTATATCACAGTGATAAAGGTAAATTGATGAAGGTGTTACTGCTGATGTTGAGAGTAAACTGTGTTTCTTTGCAAGGACTGCTAAGAAACAAGTCAGCTGCTTCGATTTAAAAATGACTCAGGTATGAGGTTTTTTATAAAATACTTTTTATCAATAAAAGATTTACTGCTTTATTTATAAAAAGTATGTATTTATCAGAAGAATGCAATATAATAGAAATCTGATATAAGAAGTAGCATTGACATAAAGACAGGGAACTAGTTTGATGCTTAGTCTATGATTAGCATAACTTAAATTTAAGCAATCAAATACAATATGCTGATACATATGGAGAAATTAAGTAACTGAGAACATATGTGACAATACACCTATATGTGTGCCTGTTGCTATTGCTATCATAGCCATCAAGAAAAATTATGGTTGTATACCAATGACCAGGACATTCAGTATGTGTGATTACTTGATTTATGGGTGGTTATGTGTGGTATGTATTCATATGGACCTGTGTTGAATTGCAATTAGTGGTAGAAAAAGAGCCATGTAAATGTAGATTTAATGATCCTAGGACGGAGTCCATAGGTCACACTAGGCTGAACCTTGTAGATATTCCTATTTCAGGTATCTAATATGGTGCTGTATTGTATGGGTGGTATACCTCAATTTCATTTCTGTTTACTTCTTATTTTAATAGAGAATACTTAGAATATTCTTCTAGAAAAGAGTTTAAAAAAATATATATATTCTGTAACCAGTGTTTGGGAAGTGGTTAAGAAGAGAATAAAAAATATCATCCGTTTAAATATTGTTTTTCAGTTTATCTCAATGTTATCCATCCCATGTAATTAATTGATTATTGTTTACTTAATAATAAATAATTATTATTAAATTAATAATAGGTAGTTTGTTATTTGTTTGTGTAGATTAGTGTATGTTTCCACCAACTTCAAGTTTTCCTCTGAATCCATTCATGCATATATGTATATATCCATTATATAAGTCTCTTTGCAAGGTGGAAACGTAAGAGCTTGCATAACTCATGGTGTTGCACTCTTTAAAAATTAAATTTTCTTCAGAAAAATGTAGTCTATGAAAGATCATTATTTCTTTTTTAGAGGTCCTGTTTGAACACAATATTTTTCTTGTCAAAGACCTTGTATTTGACTTGTATGAGAATTCAAAATTTCAGACAGAAACAAACTATTGGTTGAATTTGTGCAGTGTAATTTATTCTGATCTACACCTACATTACCAATGGAGAGATGTCTGGCTATGAAAAGATTTTTTTAAAAACATTAATCAACTTTTTATAAACAGAAAAAAGTATTTAAAAAATAAAACATTTGGATTAGCTGGATGTGAATAATTTTCTGCTCTGTTCTGTGCCATGCAATTTCACAATTTTATTTAATGATGAGTGGGTAAAATATGTTGTAGTCTATTTTCTGATAAATTGAGAATATAAAATAAACAAAATTTAAATTCCTTCATTCCTGATAGAAGATACAGTCAGAATTTTAATCCCTTTGTTTTAAAAATACACCACTTGGATGCTACATTTTTGTTGAAATTAAATTACAATCCTTATGATAAATATGTAAATATGAAAAATATAGAATCATAGAATATCTCAAGTTGGAAGGAACCCATAAGGATCATTGAGTGAATAAATAAATATGAAAACATAAGAAATAATTTTCCCTTTTGTCAAGATGTGCTTTTGAAGTAGATGAAAAAGTAAGAATGCAGAGTATAGAATATCTTGCAGATTTTGTAAGATTTTTTTATTTAGGAGGAGATGAATAATTTGCTTAAGATACTGAGGAGTAATTAAAACATATTAAATTGTTGCAATAAATGTTTTATAGCATGTCACACCATCACAGCAGTATTAAATCTCATCCTCTATCTTAGGCATTTTTCAATAGAGACTAGTAGGAAATTAAAAGAAAGTAATAACAGTTGATTTAAACTAAAATAAGGGAAAGAGAAGAAGGTAGTGTTTGTGTAATTTTAAAACATATATGGTAGCATATGCTACAAATATCTGGGAAACCTCAGTGCGATTTGTGCTGGTGTGTTAGCTCATAAGGTGGGGGGGGGGTCCCACTGCAATATTTTAAAGCAGTTAAGAATTTAGATCAATTTCACTGATGGTGCATCTTAAGAACCAGGTACTTTTTTGCTTTGATCACATCTTTGGGCCACCATAATTATGTTTCATATAGTTACCGTTTTGGCATTGTAAAGTTTTGAAACTGAATTTTTTTGAGAGCGTAGTACCAGACACTTAGTAGAAAAATATGTCTGTAGATTAGTATTAAAATTCTCTCTTTTTGACTCTATTGCTTTTCCTGTTATCTCCATTTTGGTTTTATTTCAAACAGTGATAAGATCCATTTCAATGTGACATGCAACATATTTAAGGGCTTAAGACAGTAAAAAGTGAATTAAGAAAGTGTTTTCACAAAAATCTGTAATGCCATAGGAAAATCAGATTGCCTTGGTTTTTTTTTAAAAAAAAATATATAAACAAATGCAAACCTCTATTCTGTACTTTTTTCCTTCTAGCACTTTGGAAACCGGTGGGCAGCCATCTGCAGATGGACAGAAGACCGATGGGTCCTTCTGCAAGATATTCTTCGTAAATGGCAGCACTTTGCAGAAGAGCAGGTGAATAGTTTTAGAAGTTATAAATTGGAATGTTCTCAAAAAAATTGCACTAGGAAAGGCCTGACTTAAGCCTTTTCATTCTCTTCTCTCCACTTTCTTTCAGTGCCTTTTTGATGCGTGGCTTACTGAGAAAGAGGATGCTGTGAGCAAAATTCATACAACTGGTTTTAAAGATCAAAATGAAATGCTGACCAATCTACGTAAATTAGCTGTATGTATTTTTCATTCCTCTATTTTATTTTCAACTTTCTTCTTCATGAGTCTGAGTGCAGGTGGCTTTTGCGCACTCACAGACAATATGGTTTGACAGAACACCTGTTTCATAATTTGGGAATGGATGTTGTCTCGCGTGGATGGAAGAGGTTGGTCCATGGCCTTGCTGATAAAGGAATCAGTAGCTACAGATAGTTTCCCTGACTGTGTCTTCAGTCAAAGGTTTATGAACTGAAATAGCATTTGGGTGTCTTAAAAACATAAACACATTTACACTGGAAGTTTCTTTGTTGATACTATTGATGTATACATTAGCATCATAGAGTCATAGAATATTTTGGGTTGGAAGGGATCTTTTAAGGTCATCTCGTCCAACTCCCTTGCAATGAGCAGGGACATTTTCAACTAGATCAAGTTGCTCAGAGCCCCGTCCAACCTGTCCTTGAATGATTCCAGGGATGGGGCATTTACCACCTCTCTGGACAACCTGTGCCAGGGTTTTACCACCCTCATTGTGAAAAATGTCATCCTTATATCTAGTAGAGATCTGCCCTCGTTTTGGTTTAAAACCGTTACCCCTTGTCCTATCGCAACAGACCCTGCTAAAACATCTGTCCCCATCTTTCTTATAAGCCCCCTTTAAATACTGGAAGATTGCAAGGAGGTCTCCCTGGAGCTTCCTCTTCTCCAGGCTGAACAATCCCAACTCTCTCAGCTTGTCCTCATAGGAGAGGTGTTCCATCCCTCTGATCATTGTGGTGGTCCTCCTGTGGATCTTCTCCAACAGGTCCATGTCTTTCCTGTGCTGAAGGCCCCAGAGCTGGATGCAGGGCTCCAGGTGGGGTCTCACCAGAGTGGAGTAGAAGGGCAGAATCACCCTCCTCGACCTGCTGGCCATGCTGCTTTGGATGCAGCTCAGGATAGGGTTGGCCTTCTGGGCTGCAAGTGCACATTGCCGGCTTATGTCCAGCTTTTCATCCACCGGGACCCTCAAGTCCTTCTCGCCAGGGCTGCTCTCGATCCCTTCATTCCCCAGCTGGTATTGATACTGGGGGCTTGCCCCAACCCAGGTGCAAGACCCTGCACTTGGCCGTGTTGAACCTTGTGAGGTTCACATGAGCCCATTTCTCGAGCTTGTCCAGGTCCCTCTAGATGGTATCCTGTCCCTCAGGCATATCAATTTCTCCACTCAGCTTGGTGCCATCTGCAAACTTGTTGAGGGTGCACTCTGTCCCACTGTCTATGTTATTGATGAAGATACTGAACAGTATTTGTCCTAGTACAGACCCCTGAGGTACACCACTCATCACCTATCTCCATCTGGGCATTGAGCCACTGACCACTAGCCTTTGGATGTGACCATCCAACCAGTTCCTCATCCACCCAACAGTCCACCCATCAAACCCATCTCTCTCTCCAATTTAGAGAGAAGGATGTTGTGGGAGGCTGTGTCAAAGGTCTTACAGATCCAGATAGATTACATCGGTAGTACTTCCCTTGTCCTCTGATGTGGTCACTCCATCATGGAAGGCCACTAGGTTAGTTAGGCAGGACTTGCCCTTAGTGGAGCCATGTTCATTGTCTCAAATCACCTCCCTGTCCTCCCTGTGCCTTAGCATAGCTTCTAGGAGGATCTGTTCCATGATCTTTCCAGGCACAGAGGTGTGGCTGACAGGTCAGTAGTTCCCAGGGTCCTCCTTCCTTACCCTTCTTAAAAATGGGTGCAACATTTCCCCTTTTCCAGCCTCCAGGGACTTCACCTGACTGCCAGGACTTTTCAGATATTATGGAGAATGGCTTGGCAACTGCATCAACTAACTCCCTCAGGACACTCGAATGCATCTCATCAGGTCCCGTAGACTTGTGTATGTTCAGGTTCCTCAGGTGATCTTGAACATAATCTTCTCTTAAAGTAGGAGGGACTTTGCTCCTCCAGTCCCCACTCTTGCGGTCCATGCACTCAAGAGGTGTGGGAAGAGAGGTTGTCAGTGAAGACTGAGGCAAAGAAGTCGTTGAGGTAGCGTCCCTGTGCTCATCCCAGGACACCTGCCCCTGTTCCCACTGCTTGTACATTTTCTTCTTACCTTTTAGTTTGCTCATCAGGTCTTGACTCATCCATGCCGGCCTCTTGCCTTCCATTCCTGCATTCTTACACCTGGGGATTGAGAGGTCTTGTGCTCTATGGAAAGCATCCTTAAAGATCTGCCAGCTCTGTTCTGCTCCCTTGTCCCTGAGGGCAGTTTCCCAGGGTGTTTGACTGACTAACTCCCTGAAGAGCTGGAAGTTTGCTTTCCGAAAACTCAGGGTCCTGACTTTACTCTTCACCTGACCCGTATCCCTCAGGACTGTGAACTCCACCAAGAGCATGATCACTGCAGCTCAAGCTGCCTCCAAACTTGATGTCACCAATTAGCTCATGTGTTGGTGACCAACAGGTCCAGTATGGCATCCCTTCTGGTAGGGCTATTACCTGGCTTAAGAAGTTATCCTCCATGCGCTCCAGGAGTCTCCTGGATTGCCTACAGCTCACCATGCTACTTTTCCAGCAGGTGTCGGGGCACTTGAAGTCCCCCAGCAGGACGAGAGCCTGCAAGCATGATGCCTCGTGTAGTGAGAAGCCGTTGTCAATAGACTCCCACTGTGTGGCCTGTAGTAGACACCAACCACAAGGTTCCCTTTCTTGCCTTGGTCCCTGATACTTACCCATAAGCTTTCAACCTGCTCATGGCTATTCTTCAGAAACAGCTCTTCAAACACTATCCATTTCTTGACATAGAGGACAATGCCTCCACCCTTCCTTCCTCACTTGTCCCTTCCAAACCGCCTATAGCCACTGATAGCCGCACGCTAGTCATGGGATTCGTCACACCAAGTTTCAATAATGGCAACCAGGTCATAGCTTTCTAGCAGGATGGTGGCTTCCAGCTCCTCCTCTTTGTTGCCCATGCTGCGTGCACTGGTGTAGAGGCAGTTTAGCTGAAGACTTCTTAGTTCCTTTGAGGTCTATTCACTGGTGCAGCAGGCTGAGGGGCCTCGCTAGCATCCGATGCCTCTAACCCTTGCGTGTCATCCCACAGCTTGTCATGGGTAAGCCTATTATCGGCCTCCCACTTCAAGTCTAGTTTAAAGCCCTGTCAATAAAACCTGCTCGCTTGTGAGCAAAGACCCTCTTCCTCCTTTGAGAAAGGTAAATCCCATCTGACCCCAGCAAGCCTAGTGCCATGTAGTCCACCACATTATCAAAAAAACCAAAAAATTGTAGCAGTAATGCCAGTCATGGAGCCGTGTGTTAATAGACTGAGTCTGTCTGTCTCTTTCTTCCAATGTCTCTGCCTGTAACTGGAAGGAGAGAGGAAAAAATAACCTGCGCTCCAGATTCCCTTACCAACTGTCCCAAGGCCCTGAAATCTCTTTTGATCACCCTTGGACTATGCGTTGTAGCTTCATTGCCACCCACATGGGAGATCAGTAGTGGGTAATAGTCCGAGGGCCGCACCAGGCTGGGAAGTTTCCTAGTGATGTCCTTAACCTGGGTCCCAGGGGTTCCTGCAGATTCCCTAAGAGAAGGATCTGTCTGGCATATTGGACCCTCTGTTCCCCTCAGAAGGGAGTTGCCTACAACTATAACCTGTCTTTTCTTTCTTGTGGAGGTGGCTGTGATACAGGGGGTAGGCCTTTCTGACCATGCAGCACCTCTGGTGTAGATGGACCATCATCCACATCATCTGTGGACTGGCCTTCCACACCCAGAGCCTCATACCTCTTGTACAGAGGCACCGGCGAAGGCGAGTTGGGCAAGGAGGGGGTTCATCTGCCACCCCAAGCATGGACTTGCCTCCAATCGTTCCTTTCCTTTAAGCTACTGCCTTCAGCCTGATGGGTGCAGGATACAGGATCCCCTTAATCTTGTGAGGTTTTTTCTGATGGCTGTTCCTGTTTCTGTCTCAGGGCGGGCAGAGCATGGTTGCATGAGTCCATCTCAGTCTCATGCTCCCTCATGCTCCTTAATCTTCCTACTTCCTCTCGGAGCTGTGTGTGTGAGACTGAGTATATGTATGTAGAAAGACGTGCATATGAGCAAGTACTTCTCATATAGTAAAACCTATTATACATTCCTTGAAAAAGCTAAAGACACAAAAGTTGTGAAATGTTGACATTAGTATTACTTCACAGCTATATTTCAGCTGTATTTTGGGAATCTAGTTACACAAAATGCACCTTTTTCAACACGTCCTCAGAAAATACGCTACTGTGCATCATCTTTAAGGTGGGAATTTAGGTCTGATTGCCCTGGAAAGATGCTTTGTCTGTAGAGGCGGAAAACTTGTCACAGTCTAGACTTGCAAATGGTTTTATAGCATTAGGATCTTTGTAAAGAAAATGGTAAGGTATGTGTTATTTTTGTATGTAACAATGACTATACATTTAGAGGAAAGGAAACATTCATGTTCATGCTTTTGTTAAATTAGGTAAATTAGTATTGCTGTAAATATGAACTTTATTGGTAATCTTCTGTTTAAACAAAACTATTATTATTTGTTTAGTCAAATAGAGGAGAAAAATTGCCCTAGGCATTATTTCAAGACTTGGTATTACAATTTGTATACTAGAATTTTCAGGCATGAAAAATATGCAAGTTATTACTACCTATTTGGTTATACACTAGGATTAACCTCAGATATTTAAAAATTATTTTAGAATTTATGTCCTCAGCCATCTGTATTAAAAGTAGAAACATTTGGGCTTTTGGTCAATAAAAATACCATGTTGTTTGTACAGTTTAAGTAACTGTGATGTTTTTAAAATTTATTATGTTTTATCCTCACATGTACAAATGTATAGGGTTTTTTCTTTAAAAAAAATAAAATTCTTACAGCTTGATTGTTTAATTCATAACTATGTTGCAGCTGGTCCAGAATTAATGGTAAATGTTCCTGTTGATTCGTAAAATGAATAGGAAGCTAATATTTGTTGATTTTCTTTTTTCCCCAAATTCAAGACCCCAAAGTATGATTGTCAGCATAATCTTAAGAAACTCTAATTACGCTACTACACTCCCTTATTTTTCCTTGTTTTTCTTTTCCTTCTTCTATAACTCTTTAGGGGGTAATAAAAACATATATTTAGAAGCACATACTTGGATTTTGATTAAAGATTACTTAAGATTAAGTAATTTTCTTTGTAAAGGAAAGGAACTCTTCATGTAGTCGGTTGTCTCAGTGTAGATGCTTCTTGGAAATTCTAGTAATCTAACATGCAAGCAATCCTGAAGTCGACTTCAAGACAGGTTTTTATTAATGTATAATGAATTAGAGGCAACTCAGGACGCTTTAGAGTACCTTCATGAAGAAAAATTTATGGCAAGAAAATCAGATTTATTCAATAAATTAGTACTTGTGGATTTCAGCAAGTTGCTGGAGGAGATAGGAACTGGGTGTTGAAATATTTATCACAAATTGTGAAGTAGCAAGCTATTAATGGTTTCAAAGTGTTAAGGGTAAGACCAGTTTTGGTACCTTTCAGAATTGATTGGAAATATGATGTGAAGAAGGAAATACTTTCCTTTAGTAGTATTTTCATAAATTTGGTTAATGAAATAAATACAGAATCTTATGAAGTTAGTTATGTTGCCAGCTTAAATTGTTAAGCATTACTCGCATGGAAGTGTTGATGGTCTTTCATGAAACTGAATGTTTGATCACCAGAGTAAATAAAGTGATTCTTCCATCCCCCCTGAACCTCACTGAGAATCATGTCATCCTTGACAGAACGTGTTTATTAATAGCAACTTAATTCTTTTTGCACATGAATAACTTTGATGTTTTTAGAAACAGCTGACCCATAATACAATCGTTTAGATATTTAAATGTTGATCTTATGCTGGAGAAACACTTCGTCTTCAGTCTTTTTGATTTGTAGCCAAAAAATATTTTCTACTTTTGGAAGTTTTCTGTCAGGTTTTAGACCTAGTACCAGTCATCTCCAAATTCCAGTGAATATGCATTTTTACCTTCACACAATTCCAAATTGTCAGGAGTTTTGTGGATGCACATTTACTATTTTAGTCTTCTCTGAATCATGGAGAATTTTATGGAGAATATTAATGCAATACCCACATGAAAATTCTTCTTAGGGAATATGTTCTTCTACTCTTGGACTGGTTTTTAGAAATAGGGAAAAATGGAATTATGGTATCCTGACCCTGACATGCAAATCATGCCTGTCTTTTGGCATATGGCATTTTGGCCATAAAGATGTGTTTCGATGGAGTACTGAAGAAGCTGTCATGAAAGATGACCTCTATAATCAGTCCAGCTTGTTCTAGAATTGTAAAGGTGAGTCTGTGAGGCAATAAACATCCGTTCTTCTACTAATATAAAAATGTTTATATTCCTCAGCTGTCTAATCGTTTCCAGCAGGAAATTACAGTATTCATCCTGTTTAGATTTTAAAAAATTTAGGTTTGGTATCATGTTACATCATAAGAGCTTTGAGCTTATTTTTCCTGTCTCTTATACGCACAACTTGGCAAGATTAAGGTCATACTCTTTAGCCAGATTTCAGTCTCTTAAGCCTGAAGGAAATTTCTGAAGGTGTTTTACTAAACCATTTAGCATTATGACTGTTCATTTGAAATTCTGCAACACTCCTACAAGGTCCGAAGCTTTCTAAAGTGCCTGAAGTGAAATAGGTCTGTTGAGATGCTGTTCACAGTATGAAAAAATGTTGACTTTTACATCACATTAATCATTACATCACATAGTAACAAATAGAAGGTAAAATAAAAAAGAGCAACTGATAATTTTTATGCATATTTGCAGTTCAGGATACTTTTGAAGAAATCGGGATTTAAGTACTGCTTGCTGATGCAGAAATACATCAGTGTCTTCTCCACAGTAATTTTCTGTCACGTTTCTCAAGTGGGAGGAAATACACTGTTAATTTTAGTTAAGACAGGATTTCTGATAATGAGCACTATTGCTGTTTAAAAGTAACCTTTCATTTACCAACATTTGTTAAACTGGTAGTCGGTAGTCGGTATGCATATATTTTCAGACAGTAATAAAGAATTTGAGTAAGCAGAAAGATTGTGATTGTTCCTGAACCAAAATTTCCATACATGGATTCCTGTGTAGAAATTTCTAGGATTCTAGGATTGCTGCAAGGTTTTGCAGCCTGATTATTTGACTTAGTATAAAAAAGCATTTCACCAAAATGTGCTCCTTTCTAATGATTTGACTGCAGGCTCACCGTTATTAACAAATATTAGTTCTCTGTAGATTATTTCTCAGATGTGATTCTCCCAAACTGAGAGAAGGAGGCAAGTTAAAACATTTTAAATACAAACAGCTTCCCCCCTCCCTCTCTCTTCCCAGGCTCAACTTCACTCGACTTCTTTGCTTCCTCCCCCCGAGCAGCGCAGGGGGACGGGGAACAGGGGTTGTGGTTCATAACGCTTTGTCTCTGCTGCAACTTCCTCTTCTCAATTGTTCCCTGCTCCAGTGTGAGGTCCCATCCGCAGGAGACAGTCCTTCATGAACTGCTGCAACGTGCATCCTTCCCACAGGCTGCAGTTCTTCACAAACTGCTTGAGCCTGGGCCATTTACACGGGGTACAGTTCTTCAGGAACAGACTGTTCCAGGATGGGTCCCCCATGGGGTCACAGGTCCTGCCAGAACACCTGCTCCAAAACGGGCTCCTCTCCACAAAGCCACAGCTCCTGCCAGGACCCTGCTCCAGCACAGGGTTTCCACAGGGTCACAGTTTCCTTCAGGCACATCCACCTACTCTGGTGTGGGGTCCTCCATGGGCTGCAGATGGACAACCTGCATCACCATGGTCTTCACCATGGGCTTTAGGGGAATCTCTGCTCCAGCTCCTGGAGTACCTCCTCCCTCTCCTTCTCTGACCTTGATGTCTGCAGAGTTGTTTCTCTCATGTTTTTCTCACTCCTCTCTCTTACAGCTGCCATGCAGCATTTCTTACTCTCTCTTAATGGTATTTTCAGAGATGCACCACCAGAGTCACTGATGGGCTCAGCTTTGGGCAGTGGTGGGTCTGTTTTGGAGCTGTCTGGAGCTGGTTCTACCTGACATAGGGGCAGCCCCTGGTGCCTTCTCACAGAAACCACCCTTGCAGCCCCCCTGCTGCCAAAATCATGCCTTGTGAACCCAGTACAGATGATGTCCCTCTTTTTCCCTCAGCTTTAGCAGTCACGTTTTCATTGTTATTGAAATGAATGGGTAAAATATATATTTTTGGTAAGTGCAGCGATTAACCCAGTTCTAACATTGCGTTAAAAATGTATCAAGTCAGTTAGATTTCTTCTTAATTTATACCCTGTACCTGTAAGATCTATTTGTAAAAATTTTTGTTCAGATTAAACTGTTTTTTTGCAAGAAATTCTTGTGTTTTAATAATCTCAAGTGGCTCGTTTCAGAGGATTCACTCACGATTTGTATGTGAACATTTAGCTCCTTTGTCATTAACTCTCTTCTGGGGTCTGCTTAGTCTAAAGGTCAGAAAAACTGTTTAGGCTTTACTATTTTGTGTATGTATTAATACTGACTTTTCTTCTTTTTTTTTTTTTCTGATGTTGATGGGTAGTTGCTCTAGTTCAAAAAATATTTCCTTAAAACAACTGGGGGGGGTGTAATTTTCCACCTATCTTTTATTCACTGTCACTATAATTGTCTCTGAATTCTTACACATACGTAGAGTCACAGAGAGTGACACAGAGTATGGACTAAGCTGGAGGATGTGATGCACTGAGAATGTAGAAGTGGACAGACTGAGGCGAAATGTTGCTGTCACTTATGGCTCAGGCTTGAGAGGTTGTTTTCATGTCCTGTGCCTAAGTTTTGCAGCCTGTAGAATGAAGGTGATTCTTTGTAAAACGTGTTGGTATCTACTGCAAAGGTATACAAGATTTAGGTCTATATATGTCTGAAACCACAGCACAGATGTTGCTGATTAGAATATTTCAACCAGCAAAGAAAGTTTTTGGTCATGATTGAGGAAAAGAAAAACAGCAATAATTAAAAACTTGAAAACAAAAAACAACTAGTAGATGCATGTTACCAACAAATAAGGAAACCACTGTATAATGTTAAAATATTGGAGTTTACAGTAATGCGCTCGAGAGAAGTAATGAGTGAGTTATAATTAATTTCAGAAAGCAAACAGTACATTTATTCTCTTGCAGATTGGTAAATTACATATTTTGTTGCTAGCTCATTAGTATTTTAGGTCTATGCTCGTACTGGAAAAAAAAACAGCCATAGAGCATATTATTGGTTATGGTAGGACATTGATAGGTTTTCAGTAAGGAAATATGAAAACAAAGTCCCCCAGTATATTTTTACAGGTTAACTGTAGCTATCACAAAAGCATATTAGGTAGTAGTGAGTGGTACCTTTGATATAGAAAGTTTTAACATCTTTCTCTTTGTAGTGTTTCACTTATTGATTGTGCTCCATGTATCTGGAACTGATGCTGAACCCATCTGTATATTATACAGCTGTTTGAGCTGTAGAGGTTGGAAATAAAATGCTGCTGTTCAGAATTCACTAATCATGTCTCGTAGGGTACCATTTTTATTATTTCAGTCATTGTATGTGGTGGCTTTCACATGAGCTTTTTCTGACACTGTAGAAAAAAAATTTCAAATATAGCAATCCTTGAAATTTTAATATGGTAAATTATTTTACATCTAGTCTTCTCCCTCTGTTAAATCTGCTACTTTGTAAGCAGATTCTTAAATATAAGGTGTGTTAGCTGCTTTCTCTTAGGGACATGTCAATTTAAGTTATTATATTAATAATATCTAACATTGGTAATTATGATGTTTCAAACCACATCTGAATGGAAAGCGTACTGATTACAAAGACTACAAATCTTTCTTCTACTGAGCTGTATTTTAGATTACAATTTTGGATTATATGGCTACAGGAAAGTATATGTAGACTACATTCTCTTGTCTAATTATTTCTTTAATTATTCCTTTCATGCTTTGGGGATTAGATTGCAAACCTCAGCTGCATAAAGGGTTCAAAATTTGGCCATGGTTAGCACAGATTAGGGTGTAGAGAATGAATGCTTAAGGTATGAAAATCAGTGGAGTAAACCAGTGGAGGCATTCAAAAATAAACCTAGGTCAGAACGGGAGCTGTGGATGAATCTTGGATATGTGAAGAGCCTACTTCATAGAGAAGTTTGCATGTATAGATCTCAGAAGTTTCAAGATCCTTTGGCAGTTTACTGCAGTAGAGATGTGAATACTGTAGATTTCTCCTTTTCTGTTAGCATCCATGAGTTCTAGTTGTATGGTGGCTTGCTCCTGGGAAGCTACTGCAGCCTGCTGAGATCCGAGGAAGATGAAAAATATATGATTCTTCAGAACAAAACCAAGCTTATTTTCTTTGAGCTTTCTTTCTTTTGTTTGTTTATCCTGGTTTGGGATCAAATACTATTTTTCTAGAAAACAGATTTTTCCTGGTGAGTTTTAATACGCAATATATGATAAAGTACAACAAAGCTTTAAAGACATGTTGTTTGAAATGTTGATATAGTTGTTAACGTTAGTGCAGTTTTAAGGTTCTTAATGTCACACAGCTGTTAGCTTTTTGATTTATGTCACCACCTGAGGCATGCTGTGATGTCTGGAGTTGCTCCACCTGCCATGTTATATTGCTTTGTGAAGTGCAATGTCTCTATTCCACTATGTCAGCTCTGCCAGCAGTTTTACAGTAACACCACCACAGAAGTATAGGAGGTTGTATGAAATGCCCTTACGCATTCTTGGTTCTTTATGATGCTCCATTTAGGAATTTTCTTCAAAGTTTTTTCATTTTTTGTTGTTTGTTTTTTTCCCCCCTGTATGAATTACTGTTTTTCCTGCTGTTACTTTGTTTAACAGATCATAAAAGGAGACCTAGAAATGAAAAGGCAAATGATGGGTAAGCTTAAGTCACTCAGCCAAGACCTCCTTGTAGCTGTGAAGAATAAAACAGTGGCTCAAAAGCTGGAAAGTCATCTCGAAAATGTTGCCCAGCGCTGGGATAACCTTGTGCAGAAGGTGGAGAGCAATTCTAAACAGGTTTGTTAAAACCTTTATTTTGTCAGTTGGTGACAGCCAAATCCTTTGCCACTCAAATGCTTGAAATAGTTTTGGTGCTGTTTTTCATATTGTTTTAAATTTTTTCCCTGTATGATTCCTTAAGACGTATTTTATTTTTAGGACAACATAATACAACTGTAGTATTATTTCCAGAATTTTATTTATCTCTTTAGTTTTTGACCTCTCTTTAAAGGGTTGATTACTTTCTTGGGTTGTTAAATACATTTTCAGGGATGATAGGATCCAGAATAAAAATACTCTTTCTAGTTAATTTATTTTTAACCTATAATAGTTGATCACTTCAAGTGTGCTGTTTTTATGGCTGTCTCTGTGGAACAACACTTAGTCTGAAATTAGTGTAAGAATGGTTTGCTGGCTAAAGAGAAATTATTTTTATTTCTTTTCAAGAGTGAACGTTTATAATAGATGACTGTTTTACTTCTGCTTATGTTATGCTGATTTACAGATTAAAAAGAGAGGCCATACAAAGAGAAGTTTCTTGGTAAAATAAAGAAATCAATCCATACATGTAGCCAAAATTCCAATGAAAAAAGAGTATAATCCACTATTATTTTGCCCAGCTCCTTTATGTTAACTGTAATATATTAAAAAAGAAATTGAGGTTTTAAAGTTTCACATTTTTTAAACCAGATAACAAAAATGAGTACTGAAAACATAACCATCTTTTTCCTAGCCATCTGTCAGCATGTCTTTCTTACTTGATTTAAACCCAAATCAGCTCACTTTTTTTCCATTCCATTATCTCATTAACACTGAGTTACGTTTGTGCTATCATTGTATGACTGGTGCAATGGAAATGGACATTAAGACTTCTTAATTATAACACAGAGCAGAATGTTACTGCATGTGCCTCAGTCCTGACTGACCCTCGAGGGTCTCTCATAGCTCCGGTCAGTTTGATTAATTTCCCTTGACCATGCTTCACTTTTTGTTGCTATATACTAACGCTTCTACCAACTTATGTTTGGGTAAGGAAATGAGAGCTGCCATACTTCCTGTAGTGACCTGAATACCCCTCCATAACCTTGCTTCCGACTCATACCCTAATCTTTTTATTTGCTCTATGATACAGTTTCTTGTGTAACTGAAGCTGGAAAAATGAGTTTGGGAGAACAGAAGAGAAGAAAATGGGGAAAGGTTACAATTTCACTTAGTTACAGAAGGCAAAACCAGTTTGTGTGTACAGCATTTATAACAGTCAAAAATTTTATGTAACCCTTGTATATTTGCTGTAGGAAACATGTTGTTTCAATGCAGAGAAAAATCCAGAGATGCATTTTTAATTTCAGCTGCTTAAGAAGTTAGTAAGTCATTTCAAAGTGTTTAAGAGTTATTTAGATTGTTGATCGGTCCTAAAAGCAGATACAAGTTTTGAAAATGAAACTTAGATTACAGAAAAGAGAGCCTCCTCATGAAGTGAGAGATCTTGAAGCTGTACATTCATATATCATAGAGCAGCACAGGTGGGAGATGCTTTGGATTCCCAAAACAGTGTAACTGCCTTATCATAGGAGCACACTTCAGTTGATAAGCTTTTCCTCCAAGGAGAAGCTACTTTGCTTGGCACAGAGTTGGTATGCTCTCCATATGTGGGCATAATGCTTAAAATTTGGGAGACGTTGCACATTCATTACTAACTGAAGGACCGCTTCCTAAGGCACTGTTACACAGTTTAGATATGTCCTCTATGAAATACTGATGGTGTACTTTTTGCCACGTGTTTCCATCTAGGCAGGGAAGATAGTGGGGTTTATACATTTATTCATTACAGAGTTCATTGACACATTTAGACAGCAAGGAAAAAATGACTCTAAAAGATCTAATTCTTCTCTCTAATCATGAACTGGGGAGGAGGGGAGTTGGAAGAGGGTGACAAATACAACATTTTTCACTAAAGTTTCTGAGAGAATACACATTTTATTTATCAAACTTAGATATTGACTTCAAAATGAACTTTATTCCATTCATTAATAATTCTCATAGTAGCTTCATAATTACATGTTTGTCATTAGTTATTTCCCCTCCCTCTCTTACTGAAGTGTCACTAAATTACTAACTTGTTAACAAAATAAGAAATTAAATGGAAGACATCCTCGGCCTCTGTTCAAAGTTGATTCTCCAACTAGACATTGGAAACAGTTATACATCCCAAAGGAAAATTGCAGAAAGTAGAATGTGAGTCCTCCCACATTTAACTGAATTCATTGCTGCTGAATTTCAGCATCTAATCTGAACTCATAGCTGAAGCTTCTGCTGCAAATGAGTGGATGGCAACGGTGAGAAAGAGAGAAACCTTTTAAAAAGCAGATTGTCCTCTTCATGAAAATGTCAGCTTTCCTTTGTTGACGACACAGTGGAAACAAGGACAAGGACAACTTCCTTAGAGTAGATGCATAACTTTCAGAAACTCTAAACCCGCCTTTTGTGAGTTCATTTTGCTTCACTATGTTCTACTGAAAACCTTCCCAAACTAATGAAAACACCATTCCTCATCTGAACTTTCCCACTCACATACCTACATTTCATCAAAGAACAGATGACAGCTCCAAAAGTGAGTGTTAAGGAAATTATGAGTTTATCAGGACTGAGGGCACTTCCAAAGGCAGTAATAAATGATGGCATTAAAGGTAGGCTGCCGTATAAAAGAGAAATAAAATGACTGAAGTGCTATACACACATTGTACATATGTTTGCCTGTAGATGATGAAAAGAAAGATTTAAATTTATCCACTCTGGAAAAAGATGAGTTTTAACATGTTTCTAAGATGAGCTTGCTGATGTGAAACTGCAGGCAAGCATGGTATTTTAAAAACCTTTTAAGGTGCAGCCTTGTGAGTCATCTTAGCACTTTCCGTACAATTTTCTAGAAGGCCTGGACTGTATCACCCCTTCTTAGATTCATATTTGTTTGTCAGGAACTTAGAAGGATGAGGAAACTATACTGTCATTATTTGGACCATCTTTGAATAATACATTTAACATACCACTTCAGTGATTAGATTTAAGAGGTGTGTTTGGGTTTTGTGTTTTTGTTTTGGGGTTTTTTTTGCTAGGGAAGCTAATAAAATCTAATTCCTTTTGGTACTTCCTTGAATTTTTAAGGATTTTCCTTTACCCTCTAAAGCGTGTGCACTCTTTAAATGTGAACCAACTTCATCTTGCAGTTACACTGCAGTGTAATCTTCAGTACCTTTTAGTCTTAACCACTCTCTAATTAGAATGTTTATGAACTCCATATTCACATCTCCATTCTGCTTTTGAAGTGTATAGTATTTAACCTCCGTTCCCATTGATTAAGCATGAAAAATACTTCTTTACTGTTTTGACATGTAAATCATTACCCCCCATAGCATCGTGACTTGACTGCTCTGAGCGTATGGTAATTGCACTGCCTGCTTTTGAGGCACAGTTCCCAGTCACCAGCTGAAATTATTACTCCTGTATATAAGTGCCCTAGCTGTGGTTTATTCTGTTTTACACCTTCTTCACTGTAAACTGTACCCTGGTGTTGACTGGCAAATGGAAACACGACAGGATATGACCTTGAGTGTCAGAAACATCATCCTATCATTGATTTTTGGATAAAACAGAGTGTAATAAAAATTTTGTGAGAAGAAGAAAGAGAGACTGTACCCAAAACTGCATATAAGGAGGAAACAATTATTTGGAGTGTTCTTAGCTGCAGAGTCAGCCCAGGGAAAGATGACATCAGGTGTTAGTCTCAAATTTCACAGAACCTTAGACCTCAGAAGCTTTCATTTGCTTTTCCTTTCTGCCCCAAAATAAAATTAATTAAAATTAGAATTGAAAAGAATGCTGTATAAAGTTTTAGTAAAACTATATGGAAATATTTCCTTGTTATTGTCATGATTTCTGTAGTTGAAAATATCAAAGTCAATACATCTTTTGAGGGAACTAAAACAAGAGTATTAATGCATAGTGTTGTAGTGATTAAAAAGTCAACTGGGTGTTTTTCTCCTCCAAAAATTTATGTGGTTCACATGTTAGCTAAGTTCCTGCAGTTCACAAGCAGCTTACTCCAACTGACATAATTAATCAAGAGATTTAAAAAAGTCTTCTTTGAATCTTAATTTTGTAGCCTTCTGAGTAGTCTGGATTCTGCTCTAAAGCCTAGACAGCTGGTCATTTCTAGAAAGGGAAACATAGCATTGAGCTGACTGCTCTAAGAAAAATTGCCAAAATTACAGTGCGAATGGATTTTCCTACTCATCACTTTCACTGGCACACTGGACAAAGAACAGGAAGGCTTTTTTGTTTTAAAGACCATGTGACAGATTCAGCAATGTTGGCAGGAACTTGGTTTTTTACAAGGTTTTTTTAGCTTTATTGGTGTTGCCCGCTGAGAAAAGGCTGGTTGCTAACAGTATCCCCCTTTCCTTGTCCATATAAGAAAGTATTGTGGAAAAGGAGTTCTAGTTTATGCTGCTTCTCCACTGTTTACAGAAACATGAATCTCTCAGTAACTAAGGTAGCTCAATACTCTTACAGAGTTTCTGATGCAAGAACTAATAGATTATTTTTGTGTGTGTATATAGTTTCATGGACTTTTAGATACTGGCATTCCTGTCGCTGAATTGAAAATTCTTTCTAATTCTGGCACATTGGCAATAAGCAAAGAAGCAGGGCTGTTCTGGTGCACAGCTTTTCTTGCTCCTGGTATAACTTCTTCCTTTTCCATTTCACTGCCTCTAAACTGTGAGGTAGTCATTGGAGCTGTAACTGGAGCATTTTGACAAACGAGCCATCATCTGACAGAAACAAGACAAAAAAATAAGTGACCCATTTCTCATGAGTTAAGGGACTTAAGAACAGCTGCCCATGTTTAAGTGGGAAGTTTGTGGTTTGATGTTATATGGAAACAAATATAAACGGGCAATACATGTATAACCAGTAACTTTCAAGTAAATATGTGCAGAAAATATTTCTCATCATTCCTTCTTTTTATGCAGCTGAACTGTACGAAGGTTTTGTTTCCATAGTTAAATGCAAAAGTTAAATGCATTAGATTGGTAGTGTTTACAGTGTCACAGATTATGTGTACTAGTATCTGTTATGACCCCTTGACATTACTTTTTAATTATGGAATAACACTGATGAAAATTAATTTAGTTTCTAATGCATGTTTTCTAGTTTAAGATTTCCTGACAGAAAACTAACTGCTCTTTTGGTCAAGTAGGTTGTGATGAATTACATTCTAGTTTGAAAATTTTGAAAAAAGGTAACAATTGGTAATTTGATGCCGTTACCATGCCTTCATTACTTCTCAAAGAATAAATCTTCAGAATGGAGGCAGAGTAACATAAAACAATAGTAACATTGTATATATTTGCTCTCATTCATTCCCTCATAAAATGGACCATTCATTTCATTTCTTCATTCAGCATGATTTAGAGGGAGCCATGAGTTCATTCTGTTTAAGATATTTTATGATTTTGATATTAACTTCTGCAGATACCTTGTTCACACAGTATGAGTCATATAAAACCATTTGATCTGAGTTGCATATGGTGTTATTTTTTTCTGAAGGTCAGCCTATGATCAGATGGGGAGAAGGTTTTCATTATTTTCTACTGCTACTGCAAAGAGTCTTTACTGAAGTCTTTCAAACAATGTGTGACCTCTGTTTTAATATTTCTCACAGATTTCGCAGGCTGTCACTACCACTCAGACATCGTTAACACAGACAACTGTAATGGAAACTGTAACTATGGTGACCACAAGAGAACAAATCCTGGTTAAGCATGCTAAAGAGGAGCTCCCACCACCTCCACCCCACAAGAAGAGGCAACTCCTTGTGGATTCAGAAATTAGGAAGAGGTGAGAATCATTAAGAGACAGAGAGAGAATACTGATAGAGTTTCAATGAGAATGCAAGAATAGTTGTTTGACTGCAATAGCTTGATGTGTACTTTTTTGAGATAAAAATTATACTTCTATTCTCTATTAAGGCACCAATTGATTATTATCTTTCTTTACTCAGGATGAGTTGTGGATTTTTTTGTGCTTCTAGTCCAACTATTTTGCAGCATAGAATCTTAATCATTATGACAATACTATTGTGATAGTAATTATGGTCAGTAGAAGTCCTTATGTATGGCATTGGGTGGGATCCTACTTGACTGTAGTCTTGAAACTTGAAGGACAAGAAGCATTCCATTAGTTCTCAGCTTTTTACATTCTTTAAAAAGAATTTTTTTATAGAATACTAGTAGTGCAGATATTGCCTCGTTGCTAAAGTTCAAATTGTATTCTTTCTGGCTTGTGGGTCAGTAGTAGAAATAACAGTTCTGAAGAAGCAGAGTTAATTGGTGAATTGCGCAGTATCGTTATTTTCAAATTTTTTCCTGTGTAACTCAAAGTACAAGTGACAATGGATTTCAGACTAATGCTGAACATTTACTAACATCACAAGACAAATTTCTGCTGAGTTTGAGTAGAATTGGCTCAAGTACTAAATTTCTGAATAAGATGCTAAGAAGCTAGTCTTCGAACACTCATTGTAATGCTTGTTTTGGAAATGTTTTTTTGATATTAAGATAAACATAGGAATTCCAAGGTGACAGATTCAAGGACTGAAGGAAATGTGAAACTGCATTCAGTGTCTCAATTGTATAGAAAATCTTTGTTTAGTTCAATCTGTTTTCAATGATAAGTTATTTTCTTGTAAAACAGTCTTTAACTTACTAAGAAGAATGACATACACCATGAATAGGAGAAATCTGACTTCTTTTTAAATTGAAGGAGTATGTCATTGAAAAAATGGATATTTAGAGGCACTTTTTTTGTACATAGGCATCTGAAGTGGGATTTATCTTCAGCCATTCTAAAAGTAAAGTTTCTAGTTTAGCCTCATTATTTAAGAACGCTGTATATATGATGTAAGAAGAGTGATTCACCCCCTTTTTGTTAAATTGGATAACTAGTCCTCCTATAGAAAGTGCGTAGACAAACTGAGTAACTTTGTTAGCTAAATTGAATTAATTGTGTCTAATTGTGAGGGGTCTGGAGCACAAGTCTTATGAGGAGCATCTGAGGGAACTGGAGTTGTTTAGTCTGGAGAAGAGGAGGCTGAGGGGAGACCTTATCGCTCTCTACAACTACCTGAAAGGGGGTTGTGGCAATGTGGGTGTTGGTCTCTTCTCCCAAGTAACTAGCAATAGAACGAGAGGAAATGGCCTCAAGTTGCACCAGGGGAGGTTTAGATTGGCTATTAGGAAAAATTTCTTTACTGAGAGAGTGGCCAAACATTGGAACAGACTGCCCAGGGAAGGGGTGGAGTCACCATTGCTGGAGGTGTTAAACAAATGTGTAGACGTGGCACTTCGAGACATGGTTTAGGGGACATGGTGGTGTTGGGTTAACAGTTGGACTTGATGATCTTGAAGATCTTTTCCAACCTTAATGGTTCTGTGATTCTGTGTACTTTCCAGATCCTCATTTGGAATCTGTTAAATAATAGTGAGAGTTATATATATATATATATATATATATATATATATATGTGTGTGTGTATATATATATGTGTGTGTATATATATATGTGTGTGTGTGTGTGTATATATATATGTGTGTGTGTGTGTATATATATATTTAATATATATAACAATAATATATTATATATATTATTGTTATATATATTAACTATATATATAAAATAATATATATAGTTATATATATAGTTAATATATTCCCAAGCACTCAAAATAATGTATATCGATGACTATCACCAGATTTACAATTCCTGAATTTGTTTAAGGAATTGTTAGATGGCAATGTTTTTACTTAACAGACACTATAAGCATTAGTATTCTTGTTAATGTTTCAGTAGTAACATGCAAAGATCTCAAACAGCATCAAGGCCCTGTTGTCTTGCAAGAATAAGCCTATGCTAAGGCATGGTCCCTCCCTTGAAAATATTGGTGTTTTTAATTTTGAAATTGAAAAATTAAGACTGAAGATTGCCCTGAAATTGTAAAGTGTTTCAATAATTGTTATTTTAAGACTTTTCACGGTTTTTTTCCAAACAATGTTTTAGGAACGATCTTACTTGATGTAGCTATAAGGAAGTGAAATTGAGTGTCCTGTTACAAAGGAAAGCATTATCTTAGTTAAAACTAAGAAGTACGGTGATTTTTTAAACCTATGTTTTTAGAGTCCTTTAAGAAATTTGTTGCTATAAATACTTATGCATTGTTATAAAATTGGAGACCAATTTGTAGCAGAAGTTCCTTTCTCAGCTACTAAGTATGTAATTGTCATGGTTTAACCCCAGTCAGCAAATAAGGCACCACACAGCCACATGATCACTTTCCCCCAAGTGGGATGGGGGAGAGAATCGGAATAGTAAAAGTGAGAAAACTCCTTGGTTGAGATAAAAACAGTTTAACAGGTAAAGCAAAAGCCTCGAGCACAAGCAAAGCTAAATAAGGAATTCATCCACTACTTCCCCATCAACAGGCAGGCGTTCAGCCATCTCCAGGAAAGCAGGGCTCCATCACGTGCCATGGTGACTTGGGAAGTCAAAATACTGTAACTCCAATCATCCTTCCCTTCCTCCTTCTTCCCCCAGCTTTATATGCTGGGCATGATGCCGTGTGGTATGGAATATCCCATTGGTCAGTTGGGATCAGCTGTCCCAGCTGTGTCCCCTCCCAACTTCTTGTGCACCCCCAGCCTACTCACTGGCAGTGTGGTGTGAGGAACAGAAAAGGCTTTGACTCTGTGTAAGACCTGCTCAGCAATAACTAAAACATCCCTATATTACCAACACTGTTTTCAGCACAAATCCAAAACAGAATCAAATAATAGCTGCTATGAAGAAAATTAACTCTATTCCAGCCAAAACCAGAACAGTAATATTAGTCTGTTTTCTTTCTTGCTCATATTCTTTTGATTTGCCTTTATACAGAAGTAAAATTGGCAGGGTACAGCAGAGTACAGACTTCTAAGTCATCATGCGAAGAAGCTACTGGCGGGCAGAAAATTAGCTAGATTATAGGAATTGCTTATGTTCAGAAATACCTCATTTCATAGCAACTGAGAATTATACATTCTTTAAGCGTTTTATCTGTTGTCTGTCTAAAGAATTACAACTAACAAGGATATATATAACTCTGATAGATCCTTGTGCAAAAAGTAGGATATATTATCAAATTGGAGACTATGGTTCCTTGCAGCTATATTCTTGGCAGATCTGCTACCAAATTTACAGTGTTAATGTTTTTCACCATTGCATGCTAGGTTTCTAGGGGGGTTAATTTATGTTTAATGCTATCTAAAAGATATTCATTCACCATATACATTCTGTTTTATTTTTGGATAACAGTCGAGATATAAACCTTGAAACAATCTGTAGCTGTGTCTTTGTCTAGGATGACTTTGGATAATTGAATAAGTTGTGTTTTCCTAAATGTACTTAAAATCAGAGTCCTTTTCATTGCTGCACAGATCAGATTTTTATTTTGATCTGGTAGGAAAGCAAGCTGAATTCTAGCAGGAAGAAGGGAGTTCATTGTTTAATACACTTTAATATGATCTAACTAGGTGGAATATTGCTATCTGTGCAGGCGCTCCTAGTTTTGTTTTAACAATGCAATCGTACCATTATATGAGAACTAGTTCCATATGACTATTCACTGAATACCTGTGAGTGGACCTACAATACAAATGTGCAAAGTAAACAATGTTAGAAATGTCTGCAGCTGGGCAGAAGGCTGAATGATGGTTTTATTGTCTGAAGGCAACATTTTCCACTTAGATAATTTTTTTGGCATTTCTAACTAAACAACCAAAAAAAGGCTATATACCTTTCCTCTCTAGAAAGCCCAAGAGGGTGTTCCAGAGTGGGAGGACCAGTCAATGACTAGCTTCAGAGAAACACTGAGAGGAAACTTCGGGGAAGGAGTTTCAGCTTAGAATAATGGTTATTGTGCCTATTTTTATTAAAACATAAAATTGCAGTCATAGAAACTAATACATTCAACAGTATGTTGTTGTCTTTCTCCAGCATAATAAGTTTGTATTGAACGTAAACATAACAATGGGAGAAGAAAACTCATCTTAAAATTTGGGTGCTCAGCAAAAATGTCTATGTGCATTGGTGACTAGACACCTTTTTCATCAATGCTTTTTTGCTGGGAGAACCTCATGGTTGTATTCCCAAACAGTCAGTCAGTTATTTTCTGGGTGCATTGTTGGCTGCAAGATCTTTCAGGGGGTTTTGTGTATGTTTAGTTGTACCCACACCCAAGGACAAACAGAGCCATAGTACTGCATAGATTCTGGGTTGTGAAATAAACTAGAAGAATGGTGGTTCTCAGCCTACCTCTCCTACATTGCTCTATATTGTATGTGTGTGTTTATGTTCAAAATCTTCCTGGAGCACTTAATGACTAAGAGTTGACGATTCTGTACTGATTAGTTTTTGTTTAATTAAAAAAATCTAGCAATTACTGAATACTTGCCAGAAGCTTCTGAAAGTGTATAACCAGATTGTTCCGGCTTCTTTCTGCAGTTGCAGTACAACACACTGCATGCTCTTGCCTGGTATTTTTGGGGAAGACACATTGGGGGTCGAGGCTTTTTTGAGATGGTGAATAGCGCTTCCAGGTTTTGTTAGCTTCTTTCATCTGTGCTCAAGCTTTAGTCAGCACTGTTACCGTAAAAGAATCCGCTGGAAATAAATGCATCAGGCTCCATTGCCACAAGTTTGGAAATATTTGTACTCCAGGTTTACGCTCCAGATATGTTTTCCTGTGATTTAAATCTTTTAGAAAGACTAGAGGATGACTTGGAAGATGCACCTGCAGTGTGAATTGCCATGTGCTTAGTTTTAAGGAGGTAGAAAGAGTAGTTTGGCGACTCTGTGAATATTGCATTAATGGACTGCGTAAGAGTGTCGTCTCCAGCTTCTTAGCTGAGGAGAAACAACAGTTAGCTAAGATTGAAGCATCAAACTTTCTAGAATGTTTTTTATTTTTACATTTCCAAGTGCTTTGGAAGGATTAGAAGTATGAGAGTCTCCATTTATACTGAAGAAATTGAGAGAAGCAATTTGACTTGTAGACCAATAGCATACACAGGAGTGAATGTCATATTTTTGTTGCCCAAATTCACTGTGGCTTAAATGCATGGGAAAGCAGCTGTTGATTTTTTTTCTTGCCTCTTAAAGCAACTTTTTACCATAAGTGGTGGAAAGCAGGGATAAGCAGCAGAAAGATGACTTTTTTTTTCTTTCTCCCCCCAACCCCCCAAAAAATCTAAAATTACCTCAAAAATATTACTTCAAAATATCAGAATAATTCAGGTATATGCGAAGTTCTGTTACCAGTCATAGGAAAGCTTGTTTTCCCAAAGGAATTAATTCTCTCTTCCTTGAGAAGGGAAAATATTTGAAGCCATATAATAAAGGTCTTGAAAATATGTATTAGACATTAGGACTAGAGAGAAATATATCACAGCTGATGTTTTAGGACAAAAAAAAAGCTCTAAATGGGAGAAAAGGTTGCAAGGTAACATTTTCATTTTCATGGTATTTACATACTTTGGGAAAAAAAAAGTCAGTTGTGTAGCATATAAAAAATCGGAAAATTACTCTGTTCATGGTAGGTTTTTAAATAGCAAAAAAGTTAGAATTGCTTAGCATTTAATTTAAATGTATTTGTAATATTAATGTTCTTCAATAATGTCCAAAGATACCTTTCTTTGCCATTTAGTAAACAACTTTGTACATGCTTCCTAACGTTTCCAAGGAAAGTCTATTTGTCCTGACATTATTATGGATATAATGTTAAACTTCAGATTTGAAAGAGACATTATGGCCTTTGGAAGAGAAAATCGTGTTAAAATAGGATAGTTGCTCCATCTAGTGTTTTTTACATTTAACAAGTGTTAACAATCTTTTGAAAAGAGAGTAGCTTTTGGGTTTCTAATGCTTCATTACTTAGAAAAGTTGGGGGTTTCGTAGAAAAATATATCAAAAGAAAAAAATACAATGTCTTATTCAAACTGGGTTTGACAGCTATTTTTTTCAAATAGCCTATTGTTGTCCAAGGAATTATCTTAGTCAGAACTAAGTGCTGATTGTTTAGCATTTCTACAGCAACTCTGTTGGGCTCTTTGACCCTTATCTTCTTACTGAAATGCAGCTTTTGATCTTGTATTGTTATCTAACATTACTTAGCAAATCTAAAAAGAGGAAAGCTGTGTCTTCAATTTTCCTGGTGGTCCTTGGTTTCAGTGTTGTATCTGTGTGTCAGTGCCAGAGGAAAGGAGAAGGTGACTGAGACATAACAGGATAGTCTTCTGTTGTTTACAGGAGGAATCATTTATAAACATTTTCGTTTAGAGTGTAAGATGCAGTATGGGTATATTGACATGGACACTTTATAACTTCTTAGTGCTCATTGGTTTTTAACCCTTTATCCTATTTGTGAGGTGAGAAATGTCATAGTGACAAATACACTGAGAATATATACTCTTCTTCACATTTAGTGTCTGAAATTACCTCCTGTATTATAGGAGTGGTACCAGTAGGCACTCAGCTGGAAGGCATGATGACTGGACTTAAAACTGCTTTGCATCTCTAGGCACTAGCTGTTTGCTGAAGGCAAATGGTGTTAATGAACATACTCTGCAACAACCTCTAGATATTCATTTGCCTTAGCTGTAAGTGATTTGCTTACATATAAGAAATGGATGGGTCTACCAGAATTTCTGCAAAGCATTCCATGTTACAGTTCAGGAACTATTGCTCAGGCTGGGGAAGGTATGATTTACAATCATACCTTACCAGTGGTAAAATGCATAGTTGACGAAAGAATGAGAACTATGAGGCTACTAAGATGATACTAGTGCAGTTTCTGAAGGAGATTTATACTTGGAATCGATCTGACGTTTTCTTTCATGCCTTGGTCTGCATTACAGAAATTTGCTGATCATAATGTTGATGAGGTTAAACTGAATAGTATCACAAGTGTAGAGGGAGGTCCAGAATATCATTCAGAAAGGAAATAAAATTATTCGAGGGCTGAACTAAAAAAACAGAAAGGGAAAAATATTTGTTAGGACAAATAAGCTGTTGAATTAAGAGATAAGAAAAAGATTTTTTATCATCAAGTCATCAGTTACAAATATAGAGTAAGATATACAGCAGGGAATTAGTTCATCACAGAATAATTCTGCCAATGGGCATTGTACACTGCAAAGTTGTTCTTTGACCTGTTCTAGGTGACAAAGAGCTACAAGCTGAGGAACACCACTGGTGAACCAGGCATTTCAGTCAAGCCATGGAAATGCAGTAATTCAGTAATGTGGTTCTTGGATCAGAGTTGTATCATTCCCTGCCAGCTCAATATGTAGGCAAATGGTCTTATGTCTGCCCAAGATACACAGTGCTGACATGCCCAATGTGGTTTTTTTGGGGGGAGGGAAGGAAAAAACAAATGAGCAAAGGAAATTGTGAGGCAGTTTCTATCTGTTGAAAGAATGAAGTCTTGAAAACACTGCCTAGTCGTGGTAGCAGTAACACAGTAGCAGTTTCAAGATGAAATTCATTCAGTTTAGAGAAAAGGTTATACACCATGAAGGCCACATGAAAGCAGAGTGATTCACAGTTTGTGTTCCTATGTGAATTTGCACAACATTCAAGTTGTTTGTATAAATATGTGGAAGGTTGGTGCATGCACATTACTTCACTGTCGTCGTCTCACCATGGCAGTGCGTAAAAAAGATAAAAATCATAAGTTTTGAAATATACCATTGTCTTTCACTAGGTAGTATTGGCTGTGAGAATCACTGTAGGCCTTTATGTGTCAGCCCTTTGATTATTAATAAAGATTGCATTTGTTTTTATTATGAAATATAAACAAATTAACTCTTGCTATTACTTAGTGGTTTCCAGAAGGTATTTCATTAGATAGGGGGCTTGTAGTAGGACTTGAGTATCATACTCTGCTAGGTATTTGAGTTAGAAATTCCATGGACAGAAAGATAAAAACAAAATGCAATTAAGTTGTGAAATCACTTAAGATTAGACTTATCATCTATTTAATATAGTAAAGGAAGGGAAAGTTAGAACACGGACTAATTTTTTAACAAGTACATGTGATGATATCAGCAAGAGAGTTTTGAATGGGAATCTGAAGTGGTCATATGGCTTAGATCCAGAAAATCAATTTGTGGGGGACTTCCATGAAAAACTGAATGGCATGGATTAAAATGCCATTCGCTGGGTAAAGAACTGGCTGCATGGCCAAGCTCAGAGAGTTGTGGTGAATGGCGTTAAATCCAGCTGGCAGGACGGTCACAAGCGGTGTTCCCCAGGGCTCGGTTCTGGGGCCGGTCTTGTTCAATATCTTTATTGATGATCTGGATGAGGGAATCGAGTGCTCCCTCAGTAAGTTTGCAGATGACACCAAGCTGAGCAGGAGTTGATCTGCTGGAGGGTAGGAGGGCTCAGCAGAGGGGTCTGGACAGGCTGGATCGATGGGCTGAGGTCACCTGTATGAGGTTCAACAAGGCCAAGTGCTTGGGTCACAACAACCCCATGCAACGCTCTAGGCTTGGGGAGGAGTGGCTGGAGAGCTGCCCGGTGGAAAAGGACCTGGAGGTGCTGGTTGACAGCCGGCTGAATATGAGCTGGCAGTGTGCCCAGGAGGCCAAGGCAGCCAACAGCATCCTGGCCTATATCAGAACTAGTGTGGCCAGCAGGAGTAGGGAAGTGATCGTGCCCCTATACTCGGCACTGGTGAGGCCGCACCTTGAACCCTGTGTTCAGTTTTGGGCCCCTCACTACAAGAAGGATGTTGAGGTGCTTGAGTGTGTCCAGAGAAGGGCAACGAAGTTGGTGAGGGGTCTGGAGCACAAGTCTTATGAGGAGCAGCTGAGGGACCTGGGGTTGTTTAGTCTGGAGAAGAGGAGGCTGAGGGGAGACCTTATCGCTCTCTACAACTACCTGAAAGGGGGTTGTGGCGACGAGGGTGTTGGCCTCTTCTCCCAAGTAACTAGCGATAGGATGAGAGGAAATGGCCTCAAGTTGCGCCAGGGGAGGTTTAGATTGGATACTAGGAAAAATTTCTTCACCAAGAGAGTGGTCAGGCATTGGAACAGGCTGCCCAAGGAGGTGGTGGAGTCACCATCCCTAGAAGTGTTCAAAAAACGTGTGGATGTGGCACTTTGGGACATGGTTTAGGGGGCATGGTGGTGCTAGATTAATGGTTGGACTTGATGATCTTGAAGGTCCTTTCCAACCTTAGTGATTCTGTGTGTGTATCTTTTTTTTTTTTTTTTTTTTACAAAATTGTGAGGATGTTTTTTCAAACATGCTCTGGAGTAAAAAAAGACTGTATTTGAACTCAGCTGACATGTGCTGGCCTCTAGAGAGAGGGCAGTGAGAACAGTAAAAGATAGTATCTCTCTTGTGGAATAGCAGAAGGAAAGACTAATTGGAAAACTAGACCATGAGTGCTGCATAAAGAATAAATCCTCTGCTGCAGATTGAATTTTTAGCTGGGGAGCAAGCTAACATGCAGGTTAAAGTAAGGTAATTATTTAGAGTAATTGTCTCAAGTGATCTGGTTTTAGTGTCTGCCATGTATTTATTTTAACAAATTTTACACGCACTCAACTTTATTGGGTCAGAAAGGTAATATTGCATTACTTTTTTATGTCAAAAGTATTGTTGTACTTAGGAGATTTAAAGACTGTATTGATCCTTTGATATCAATCTAGAGTTAATATAGTTTGTAACGGCAGCTGTGCTTAGAAAGGAAATGTCCGATCATCATAGCAGAATGATTAAACACAGTATTCTACCTGTATTTCCTGGTTTTATACAAGCTGAACTTGAGAGAATTTTTTTCCAAGGCCATTGAAAAATGTCTTTATGTTAAGGATGTTTTTGTGCTGCAAAAAGCTACTTAGAATTAACTTTCAAGACTTTTCATCCTTTTCTACCCCCTCTTTATAACCTGTTTTTGGGCAGGAGGCTTTGCTTTTGGAGTTATATTTATCTCCAGAAGAAACTGCAAGTGACAGAGCAATCTATCATCTGACATCAGCTCTGTCAAGACGCTGTCTGCTGTGGCTAATACTTACCACCATCTCATGAAGCTCTGGGCCATGGGATGTGTTCCTGATTATTTTGTTGTACCGTCAAAACTGTCTCAAATTCTCCCATTCCTCTTCCGTGGAGGATATTGCAGAGGCAGGGGCTTAGTCCTTTTGTTTAAGAAATTAAATGATCAATGGTACATTTTGCTTTGTCAATTTACATCCAAAACCAGGCTAATACCAGGCTGTTCTTCAGTAAGTTGGTTTCTGTGGCCCTACTTACCTGCAGCTGGAGAATGGAGCGGACACCAAAGTAATGCGATTTAGCCTGCAATAGGACAGTACTGAGGGACTGGTAAACTCGTCTTCGTTGTTACCAGACGTCTGATGTTCTGTGGTCTTCTGCAGTATACTGCTGCTTTCTGCCAGTGCTATAACACATCCTGGTTGCTACAATAGCTGACAGCAGATAGAGAGAGCCAGCTTTGGCTACAGATCTAAGTAAGGTGAAAGTGGTCCTTACTTTCTTGTGTGCTTTGCCTGTTCGGTTGCTGACAGTGAGGAGAGTGGGGAATGGAGAGCGTGCTGGCAGCAGGGAGTGGCAATACTTTCACAGAATCACACGGAATCACTAGGTTGGAAAGGACCTTCAAGATCATCAAGTCCAACCATTAATCCAGCGCCACCATGTCCCCTAAACCATGTCCTGAAGCGCCACATCCACATGTTTTTTGAACACTTCCAGGGATGGCGACTCCACCACCTCCCTGGGCAGCCTGTTCCAATGTCTGACCATTCTCTCGGTGAAGAAATTTTTCCTAATATCCAATCTAAACCTCCCCTGGCGCAACTTGAGGCCATTTCCTCTTGTCCTATCGCTAGTTACTTGGGAGAAGAGGCCAACGCCCTCGTCGCCATAACCCCCTTTCAGGTAGTTGTAGAGAGCTATAAGGTCTCCCCTCAGCCTCCTCTTCTCCAGACTAAACAACCCCAGTTCCCTCAGCCGCTCCTCATAAGACTTGTGCTCCAGACCCCTCACCAGCTTCATTGCCCTTCTCTGGACACGTTCCAGCACCTCAATGTCCTTCTTGTAGTGAGAGGCCCAAAACTGAACACAGGGTTCAAGGTGCGGCCTCACCAGTGCCGAGTACAGGGGCACGATCACTTCCCTACTCCTGCTGGCCACACTAGTTCTGATACAGGCCAGGATGCTGTTGGCTGCCTTGGCCTCCTGGGCACACTGCCAGCTCATGTTCAGCCGGCTGTCAACCAGCACCTCCAGGTCCTTTTCCGCCGGGCAGCTCTCCAGCCACTCCTCCCCAAGCCTGGAGCGTTGCATGGAGTTGTTCTGACCCAAGTGCAGGACCCGGCACTTGGCCTTGTTGAACCTCATACAGGTGACCTCAGCCCATCGATCCAGCCTGTCCAGACCCCTCTGCTGAGCCCTCCTACCCTCCAGCAGATAACACTCCTGCTCAGCTTGGTGTCATCTGCACACTTACTGCAGGAGCACTCGATTCCCTCATCCAGATCATCAATAAAGATATTGAACAAGACTGGCCCCAGAACCAAGCCCTGGGGAACACCGCTTGTGACCAGCCGCCAGCCAGATTTAACACCGTTCACCACAACTCTCTGGGCTTGGCCATCCAGCCAGTTCCTCACTCAGTGAGGAGTAAACCTGTCTAAGCCACGAGCCACCAGTTTCTCCAGGAGAATGCTGTGGGAGACGCTGTCAAAGGCTTTACTAACATCCAGGTAGACAACGTCCACAGCCTTTCCTTCATCCACTAGGCGGGCCACCTGGACATAGAAGGAGATCTGGTTGGTCATCAGGACCTGCCTTTCATGAACCCATGCTGGCTGGGCCTGATCCCTTGGTTGTCCTGCAGATGCCCTGTGAGCACCGCTCCATGACCTTCCCTGGTACAGAAGTCAGGCTGACAGGCCTGTAGTTCCCAGGATCCTCCTTCCGGCCTTTCCTGTAGACGGGCATCACATTGGCAAGCCTCCAGTCTTCTGGGACCTCCTCTGTTAACCAGGACTGCTGATAAATGATGGAGAGCGACTTGGCAAGCTCCTCCGCCAGCTCTCTCAGTACTCTCGAGTGGATCACATCAGGCCCCATAGACTTGTGGGTGTCCAGGTGGTTTAGCATGTCCTTGACTGCTTCCTCCTGGATTATGAGGAGTACATTGTGCTCTCCATCCCCATCTTCCAGCTCAGGGGGCTGAATACCCTGCGGATACCTGGACTGGCTATTAAAGACTGAGGCAAAGAAGGCATTAAGTACCTGAGCCTTGTCCTCGTCCTTGGAGACAATGTTCCCTGCCATATCCAGTAAGGGATGGAGATTCTCCTTGCCTCTCTTTTTGTTGTTAATATATTTGTAAAAACATTTATTATTATCCTTTATGACTGTAGCCAGACTGAGCTCTAGCTGGGCTTTTGCCTTTCTAATTTTGTCCCTGCTTGACCTAACGAGATCCTTGTACTCTTCGTGAGTTGCCTGCCCCTTCTTCCAGAGGTGATAAACTCTCCTCTTTTCCCTGAGTCCCAGCCAAATCTCCCTGTTCAGCCAGGCCGATCGCCTTCCCCACCAGCTCTTCTTACGGCATATGGGGACCGCCTGCTCCTGCGCCTTTAAGATTCCCTTCCTGAAGGCTGTCCAGCCTTCCTGGAAACCTTCGTCCTTCAAGACTGTCTCCCAAGGGACCCTCTCAACCAGTGACCTGAACAGGCCAAAGTCTGCCCTCCGGAAGTCCATGATAGCAGTTGTGCTGTGTCCCTGGCTACTACTTTTGGGGGACTAGCTTGTACAGTGCTTACTGAGTTTGAAGAACCAAAGGTGGAGAGGGTGTCAGTCCCATATAGTTGAGAACCTATAGGCTGACCAAATTCTGTTCTGGTTGTTAAAACAGGTTCACTTGTTTCTCATTTTGTCTGTGCCACTGACCAGCCCCGAACCAGATACTTGTGTGAAACAGAGGACAGTACAGCATTACTACTCTGGTTGTTTGAAAAACGTATACACTGGATTTGGGGGCTTCCCTACAGTTCAGCAATCTCCAAGTGACCTAACAGAGGATAACATTATATTTCAGGAATTACAATTGATATAATATCACGTAGGATCAGAAATGAAGCGGAGGCAGGAAGCTCTTTACTGGCAGTGCAGTTCAATGGCAGGGACTAGAATCTGGTACCAGCATAGTAGGTGGTTCAATCCCTGAATCACCTACAAATTTTCTTTTGTCTTCCACCTCTGGACTTAAAATTCTTTATAAAATTAAGATTTCTGCATGTCTCGTTACTTCACAATCATATTTTCTCTCCTTTAATGAGTGTTTAAATAGTATTTTTGGGAACTGCTTTATACACATTAATCTGAGAGTTTATAAATTGAATATAGTCTATTGGACTGGGATTAATGCAGTGTGTGATTCTTCTTTCTTCTGCTTTCATTATTTATTACTCAGTCTTTCACACGGTGTTGTTAAATGGAGTTACAAAGATCACTGTGGAGAAGGAAAAAGGGGAGGCATAAATGCTAGATCAAACATGGAATTCTTGTATTCAGTTTTCATTTTGATGCATGTAGATTTCTGTAGCACCTGATTTTACCTTACACACTTGTATTTTAGTTCTTATATATATGGAGTATATTGTTATAAAGTAATTAATTCCTCCAAAGATATAATTGTTTTTATTAGAATTTCAATTGTATTTAAAAGATACAACCTATATTAACAAAGCTAACTGAAAGATAACTGAGAAAATCCAGAGTATAAGAAAAAAGACTGTACAGTAAAAACTAGTTAAAAAGTGTATGCAGAGAGTTGGAAACTTTAATATGCAGTTTCTAAAGTTTTAGCTGTAGGAAAGTTATAATTTATTATAATGTGGCTACTTGTAGTTACATTCTACAACAAATTTCAGTCAATATGAAGAGATTCTTGTCTAATGGTCAAATTTCCTGCTTGAATATCCTTCATAATATCAGCAGCACAAGGTGGGACAAAATTCTTACGGGTATGAAAGCTGCCAGATAGGCATTACATCCTCAGCTGAGCCTGTAGGACTTGTAATATACTTTCTTCACTGTGAGAACCACTTATTTCATGTTTTCCAAATGCATCAGCTTGTAAAATTAGAATCCTTACTGTGAAAATTTTTGCATCTGTTCAGCTGTCAAATCATGGTCTTAAAAATTAAATAGTATTTCTATGTTTCCAAATTTTAGAACGAATAATTTTATGAGCTATCTAATGAAATACGGTGGGTTTAAAACTGTCTTTTGCTGAGGGAAATTGATGCTTATTCAGTTGTTTAAACAACCTGTTAAATATGTTTATGGGCAATGCTATTTTCAGAAACTTTGTGGAAATGGAATATCTTATTGCACTTCTCTGTCTCTTAGGTTTGACTCGGATACAACAGAGCTCCATAGCTGGATGACCCGCTCAGAAGCAGTGCTTCAGAGTCCTGAGTTTGCAATATATCGAAAGGAAGGCAATCTCTCAGATCTCAGAGAAAAAGTCAATGTAGGAGAAAGTACTTGTATACATGTCTGTTAGTTTGTATTAGCTTGTCAAAGTGCTTTCAAAGTCCAAGTTTAAATGAGTTCAAATGTAGACTAACAAGCATTGATTGTCCATATGTACAAGAGAAATTTAGTGCTCACTATTTCTGTAAATTTCAGACTTCGGCACCAAAATTACTACACAGGCTGTCCAAATACAGAGATCTTTTTATTATTCATACATACTCACATTTAATTTAGGTATTCTAGATTCAAGAAAGTCTTTGGTAAACTTGAGTCAAATCCTATATATTGCTTCTTAAATATGTACCATCGTTCTATACTAACAGCTTAATTTGACATAATATGTGCATAAGTTGAAGGATGTGAAAAGTGTCATCTTTTAGCATATGCTAAAGAAAATCTGTATCAAATTTTTTTACAGTGCTGTAAAATTCTGCACTGCTTGAGGAGTAGCTGTGTTTGTATATATCTTTCACACACTCGGAATTTAGCCCTTGAAAACTAAACTATTAGAAACTTCCTTCCGTATTTAATTTTTATAGATAGATGAAAAAACATCTATCTTTTCTGAGTGAGAGGCAGGGGCATTCTTTTTATAATAAGGTCCTATAGTATCACAGTATACAATGAGACTTCATTAAAATATATGGTGATACATAATCCTAGAACACAAACAGATAGAACAAAGTTAACATATTGAAGTTAGTTTTGCTGCTGTTTTTTCTCTCTGTCTGCTTGTCTGTCATAAATCAGCTATGATATAATTGAGGAACACTGAATTTCATGACTGTAAATCTACCTTTTAAAATTTCTTGTTAAATCATATTTTTTGCAGTAATTTTAATTTAATTGTTAATGTTGTCATAATATTATTGCTAGTAAGTATCCATTAAAATGTAATATCCTGAATTTAGTTCATGGCAACACTTCATATTACGTGAAATATACATAAATATATACATATATAAGCAATATGCAAAATGGATCACATATATAGATAAGATTTAATGGGTTCAAATGCTTCCATAGTGGGGTAATGGGATTCATCTAACACATAAATACATATACAGTTAATTTTCTGAATGCTTCGATCTTCATTGTAGGTAAAGTTAAAAAAACGAAACAAAGAGGAATAGTAAGAAAAGGAAATGCTCCTGTCTCCCCTTCATATATTGCCATTTTGAGGAACATAATGATTGGCAAAGAGCTCATCTTGACCTACATATTATGCTGGATTCCTGCACTGTCAGTTTTCCCTAACTAATATGTTGTTCCACCTCATATTGTCAGTTTCTAAGACTTTATAAAAGCATTAAAGGATCCAGGAGCCATGGTTCACCTTCCTCCTTCTTTGTTTTCTTTGCTTCCGAGGAGGGGGTGATCGCTGCAAGTAAAGGGGTGGAGGTAGGTGAACCACGGACACTCCTCTGGTCCCAGCTGGAGTTCCCAGCAGCTCTTGCCTTGCCTTTGTTGGTGCTGAGGAAGAACGTTGGGGCTGGGAGGCCACTACCTACCACATTTGTTCAGATCTCATGTAGGTTGGTGAAAACATATGTAATACTGGAGGAAGAGGGAGGGAGGGAAAAGATGTGTAGAATTTGACCAGTGCATGGGCATAGTAAGTTTGCATTCAAGACTGCAGATAGCAGGATGTATTTCAGATGTTTCTTTGACCTCCTTGGAAATTGAATATCTGGTTGGTTAAGAAACCAATTCCCAGTTTCTTTACTGAAAAGTAGTGCAGAAAAAGGATATGCTTTTTATCAAGAGGGGTCTGAGACAAACCAGTAACTCTAAAGAGAACTAAGAGAAATTAACATGTAACCTTCATTAACATTGAAAATGTTTTTAAAGACCAAGACTGGTTTTGATTTCACAGACTATCACTGCTTTTTAAATGAACATTTTATTGAGAAAATCAAGTTAGATGTAGAAGTTTCCATATGTTTTAAGTGAGAAAACATTCTGATTACATGTATTAATTTAATAGAAAGAACTCTGAAAGATGGCACTTGACAAGTACTACATGGATTTTGTGTTGAACAGTTTAATGGAAGTCCTTGTACACGCTTTTCAAAATAGCAAAAAAACCCCAGGTTTTTAAAATGCCAGGTTTTAAAGCTTGTCCTGACCTGATTTTTCATCCTCTGGTCTCTGTCTCCATCCATAAAACTAGTAGCCAAAGCAGGAAGCACTGTCCAGTTCATTGAAATGAACAGTTTCATTGTTGCTTGTTAACACTTTTTGTTTCTAGTTCCCTCAAAATGAGCCTCAAATCAATGGAAAATAAAATAGTGTGGGTTTTAATGTATTATAATCTCTAGCAAAAGTTGTAGAAGATGTATAAAAAAAGATGAAATGCCTTTCAGGTGCAAGAAAGGAAAACATATGTTAGTGATGATTTACAAAGATTGTATTGTACTGACATATGTATTTATACCCCAGTGTTGTACTTACACATGCATGCAGAAGTCCCATCTTGCCCTTACCGGCTATCATTTAGTTTTTCTTCCTATATGACAATATTTGTACTGGTGTAGCACAGAACACCTGTGCTTGGCTGATGTCAGACCTACCATTTATTGTCCACCATGGTAGGGGCTGAGTCCTAGGGCCTTTTCCTAATTACTTTCTTTTTTGCTGTGCTTTTGAGGACAGGTTACTAGTTGGGTGATGATTTTGTTGTTGTTGTTGTTGTGGCAGCCTGCTCCTACTCATCATTTTTCTTGGATGAGGGGTCTTTTCTGTATGATGTAGTGGCAGTGCATCTGCTGTATCATGGAGGGACACAGACTTGAGAAACGACAGCCACAAGGACTGCTCTTCTGTCATCATTGATGATTTATCAAGTTCAAAAGCCTGCTCCCATCCCAGCTCAGAGGAGGCCCAGGAGAGATGGACCCAAGAGCAGACTGTACGAAATGCACTGTGTTTGTCAGCTGCTTTTCAGATACTGGCAGGAAATTAGCCTTTGGCAGATGTATTACATAGCTTGGATGTATTAGACATGCACAAAAAGTCCATTCCCATGTCTAGGGAGAATCAAAAATATTTATAGCCCTTCCCTGACACAAAAGAAAGATCTTTGCCTTACCTGCCCAGAGAGACTGGATGTTCCAACAGAAGTTCCGTTGTGGAACAACAATGTTACGCCCAAATAATGAAGACATCCAAGTATTAACACTGTAAACATCATTATGCTGCATCACAGTGTTAACATTTTGCAGTCAGTACATATATTTTACTAAAAACAGGCCTAAAAATGACTCAGGCCTTTTTTGTTTTTCTTAAGCCATAATGAACTTTCAATATTGTAGTTCAAATATATGAAGGTTCAGGTGCAAGAAATTATAACTTGCTAGATAGACAATCCTGCTTAATAATAAGTCACATTTGAGACTGTACATCAATAAACTGGGAATAAAACTCCCTGAAAGGAGTTTTGGTTAGCCAAGAAGCACCTAGAAATTCAGAATCAAAGGTAAACATAAGGAACAGATGTAAGGGAAAATGTCAGATATCCTAGACAATTAAATTTGTTCTCTTGGCATTCTCAAAAGCCCCATTCTCCTTTGCTCGTTTTGTTTTAGTGACCTTTTTCAGACATGCTTTGTTGGGCCTGGATATTTGAAAGCTGAATCACTGTCAGAGGCAGTGATGATAACGTTGCCATCTCCTGCCCTCGGGGGTAATTGGTCAGAATCACAGGAGGTCGGGGAGTACTGCTACCATGCATCCTTTCACAGAGCTCTCCACGTAGGATGTTGATTTGATATGAACGACATCTGAATTCCTCGGACCATGGGTGTTTTCTAGGTTATGAATTCATTAACTACCAACTAAAATTTCGGAGTCAAATAAAATGCTCAGTGTTGTGAAAATAACCTCTTCACCTTCAGCTGGCATTTAGATAAAAACAATTTTTTTAGTGTTGTTTTCTACCAGTTAAAACTAGGCTATTACACGTTTGCATTGCCAGTTACAAAATAGTCCAAAAGAGAATTAATCACTGATTGGATGAAAGCCTGTAATGATAACATTTTTTCTCATATTGGTGCCTTTTGTTCTGAAAAATCTTTTATAGAAAACAAGAGAGTAGAAAAAAATATTTGGAAATATTTTAAAGTGACTTTGCAGCTACTACAACTTCTCATGAAAAGAAGTGTTGGTTATAATGTACAGAATCTAAAAGCTTCAAAACTTCACAAGCCTCCTCAAACTTATCACAGTCTACTTGTGTCATGAATGAACCTGAATCTGGAGTCTTCTGTCTTTTAGTAAAGGAAAAAAATGAACAAAACAGAGACAAAGAAATAAATAAGAGGTGTTACAGGACTCCTGTTGCCTTTGTTTCTAGACACTATATATGTGTTTATGGAAATCCTTCTTCTCTGAGAGGCTTCAAAATCCAAGACAGAGTTCGCAAGCTCAGCAAACAATGGCAGTGTGTACAGAGTAATGGCAGGACTACGTGATTAGTACTACGAAGTAACTAGGGTGAATTTACTCTTTTCTCCCCACATCAGGTAATTTGTCTTTGTATGAAGACCAAGAGGACAGTCTTTTCTCCTTTGGCTAGCATCGTGCTTTCTGTGTGTAAGCATATGTCTTCCTGTAACCAGTGTTAGACCTTCATTTTAATAAACACACAAAAAGAAATGGAGAAAAGTAACTGACAGAAAGTTTGATACGTACCAAATTCTTACATTTATTTTTAAGGGTTTCATATATAGTGCTTATATTTTCTATGAGGACCCAGAAACTTTAATCTTTCAGGAGAGAGGTGGACATTTATCCACATTTTTCTGGACACAGTGTATTACTGTACAGTGAAGGCTTCACTGCCACAGGCTTCAATGTCATACCATTTTTATATTTCAACAATCTAATTTTTAGTATATTTTAGGGTCTTTTTATGATTCGTTTGTGCTCACTACAGTTGCACTCGTGATAATTACGCATCTGGCATTACAGACGGAGTAAAATTATTTTCAGTATATTTTAGTGTTTTTATGATTCCTTTGAATTCTCATGCTAATTACACCTGGCACTATAGACAAAGTAGTATTAATTAAGATTCTATGAGAAATTTTGGAATTCTACAGTGAATTAATAAATTACCTTTTTTTTTTTTTTTTAAATTTGGAGAATATTTACATTGTGCAGTAGAAGGGTAGAATATTTGATTAACCTAAAAAAAACTATAAGTAATTAATACAATCATCTTTAACTTACTGGGATTAAACTTCATAAACTTTCAGTGATAATTTAGGTATCTATTAAAGACATGTTTATAAAATCCCAAATATTTTCATCCTTAATTCTTCTCTAAATATCCTTTCTTTATATATTTTATTTATACAAAATTGTGTTATTGAAGGTGTTTGATAGAAGCTTTGGCATATTGTGAGAAAGCCTGCTGTTTAATAATTTTTATATCGACAAATGAATGGCAGTTATAAGTAGGCTGCGGAAATGTATGAATTTAACTGAAAATCTCTCTTTAAAGGTATGAGCATCTCCTCACCTAGGAAAGTCTTCCAGGGAGCTGCTCCTTATTAAACTAGATGTTTTAAGCATCACACTTTAAAAGTTATTTTAAGAGAGTTTATTTGAAGTTATTTATATTACTTCCTCCTAAGCATAGGATTCTATTTGAAAAATAACATTTCAAATGTAAGTGTATGAGGTTATTCTACTAAATGCATTCTTAGACATCTACTTGAGGTTCCTTTCCAGTCGAACCTTGTAAGGAACCTTTTCCCCTGAAGAGTCAGGTCACACAGAATACACGTTTGCTGGGGAACCAAACAAGGTGATCTAGAAGCCCAGAAGGGTCATCCAGAGAAGCTGTAGCCGGGGTTCTGTGTTATCTTTCCATACATGTCAAGTAGTATTTGCAGTGGCAGAACCTTTTCTATGTCTGTATCTGCTGTGATAAAGTGAGGGACTCTGAATTATGGGAGACTCTGTTGGTCAGGATCTCTGGGAGGTGTATAGTCTGTTTTATTTTGGGTATCAAACTTGGCTGTGGCCCTATGTTGCTTCTTTGTGCTTCCGATTTAGAGTTTCTACATTACACCTAAATTACACAACTAAATTAGTTTAAAATTAATGGAATGACTTCATGATGTTAATTATGAGACAGCATTGAGAGGCTGTCAGATCTGAAATGATTTTACTTTCCATCTGTATTGCTACCAACCCAAAATGAAATTAGAAGCTTAGATTCCCACTATATCCTGAAACTTTAGCAGCTAGCCTTTACCAGCCGTTACCAGCTAGCCTGAGTGCTGGCCTGCACGTGGTGAGAAATTTGTCAGTACAGAAAGGTGAACTGAGAGTATTACATACCTAACTAGAAGCCCATGTTAATTCTGCAGTTAACTCTCATTCTCACTTAGTAGCTTATATATGGATGTCTGCTATATATGTTTATATATATGTTAGATATCTACTTTAACATGCATTTTACAGGTGGTTTTTTTCCAACAGAAGGGTAAAGCAATCAAATGATATATGGGTTCAATACTGTAGTATGCCATGAAACCCTGTGATTTGGTTAGCATGCTCAATTCTTGCTGTTATCAATAGGAGCTGCATGAGACACGAGCAAATCTATTCCTCCACAAGGAATTTCTGTTGAACATATATATTTCTTCTGAAATATTGGGCTTTGAATAGCTCTTGATTTGTATGTCTTTTATTTGTCTGTATAATACTGATGTGTATCATTTGTCAACTCTGTTGTGTTCTGATTCTCAGTTTATGTATTTGACTTTATGACTGACTCCTTTCCCGATGGTGTCTGGTACTTGCTGCTTTCATTGCAAATCGGGAGGCTGGCAGGGCAATATGACAGGTTAATGGTCTCAAGAAATCAGAAGACATCCCTGAGATTAATTACTTGCTTCTCCAAAATCCCTCTGTTGAAATACTCACCTTTCCTGTCATGCTGCAGGCCATCCAGCGGGAAAAGCCTGAGAAGTACAGAAAACTGCAAGATGCCAGCAGATCAGCTGAGGCCCTGGTGGAACAGATGGTGAATGGTAATTACATGGGAGTTGATTTAGATAATCTTCTTAGGGATTTGATAAACGCACAGGTTCATATTTATCACAAGAATTATATTAGCAAATACTGTCTAAATGGAACAGTAAAGTAATATTGCCTTATATTTCTTTTATTATTTCTGAATGTTAAATCTGTTAATTAGAAAGGAGAAAAAAATCTTACCACTTTAGTACCATGAAAAGAAATGTGTGTAAAACGTGCTTACAGTAATGAACTGTATATTAACAATCTGTTCTGTGCAGAGACTTAAGTTGTGATCTTATTTTCCGAGTATGCTAAGCTATTGAAGGTACATTAACTCTTCTGAGTTAGAAAGCTCTGAAGGCATTACTCTGAAAATAGTTTGAAAAAAGTGCTTTCTGACTTATAATATACAATGTATGTTTTGTAATATACTTTTTGCTGTAATGTTCTGTATCACAGAAAATATAATATTTTATTGGGTTTTGGATGAGATTTTTGGCATTCAGCTTTTCAAAGATAATAAATGTCAAAGCTTATACAACTCTTCAAAAAGAAAATTAGTTGTAAGTTTTTTATTTTTATTCTTGATTTTAAAAAAATCTGTTATGTCATTCTTTCGAACTTTTAGATATTTTTAAGGGAAAAAGAAAAAACAAATGAAAGGTAGATGGAAGTAAAATTGTAAGTCATCCCATTGTCTTCGATACTAAAGAATGTCTAACGCTACAATAAAATATTAAACACGGGTCAACATCTGTCATACTGATATGATTACCAGAAATATAGATGTTGAATGTACTGAGCTTCAGAACATATATTTTATATTAAATTGTTATAATGGAGAACCAAGAATTTAATTGCTAAAAATGAAATGCTTTGAGTTTGAGGTACTAACCGGCCAAGCTAAACAAATTTGATGGAATCCTAAGACTTTCTTGTTTAAATATGAAGGTGTAATATTTTTAAAGTGACCATATTTAGTGTATCGAGCATATTTAATTATGATTATTGTAACAACTGTTGCAAGGGTTGCCTTCCTAGGCTCAGTGAATAGACCGATGGAAGTCTGGTAACATTTGCATCCTCTCTGAAATAATTTGGGCAATTTTCCATGGCTGATCATATAAAACATTCTGTCAGGTTTTTTTGGACATGTTTCCTTCCTGGGAGAACTGGTTATATAGGACTTTTAAGGCAGTATTTGAAATTTGTGCGCTACCACATCAAGGTTGTTGCTTTGGGTGGAATCACTCTAGGACACATTTAGCAATGCCTCTCTCTTCCCTTGGCGAAATGCAGAGTTGCACCTCAAGAATTTCAGCTTAATTTTTTTTAGATTATATAGTATTTTCTGGTGACTAATTTTGGGTTTAGTTGCAGAACTCACTACCACATTATATATTACTTCTGCAGTACTATATTACTTACCATGTCTAGTATCAAATAGATTAACATTGTATTTTAAATATTCTCCTGTGGTTTTAACTCAAGGTTCTGTTTTTCTTCCTCAGTCCATGGGTCCATGCTTATTCATGGTTTACAGATGTTGTGATCTTGACTGTGGCTTGATGTGCATATAAATATTTCCAATATCTTCCAAATCACGCCTTTTTTTAGGAAGCACATCTTCCAGTGGAGGTGCAAGCAAACAGTAGACTAGCTAAGCCAGCATGAATCTTTGTTTCCTATCAACCGCTCTGAGCTCTGTATCATGCCATATATCATGGTAGCCTTGGTAGCAAGAATATTCTAGCAAGGATGACAGGTTTGTTGCCTGTGAGAATTAAGATCCTTTTTTGTAATGGTTTTAGGAAAGAAACAATTCCTTTGAAAAGAGTTCCCCAGGACTTGAAGCCTAAAATGTTTATGGGACTTTCAGCTACTCCACAGCTGCAAAGGCAATTTGAAGAACAGTATATGAAATGGATAAATAATTCGGTAATCACCACCAGGTGGTAGTGGTAGAGGGTAGAATTAAATAATTAACATTAGTTGAGGAGAACTATAGGATAATTTTAACAAAGAATTTGCAAATGGAATATCTTGCTAGGTGTTCAAAATCACGCTTTGAGTGTAGAGGAGGTTCACTGTCATGTTCAACCTTTGTACTTTTAAATACAATAAATTTTCTATTTGTCTTTTCTTCCAAATCATTATGATCTAATATGATTGCAATTAGTGGATTATCTTTCAATTGATATTGAACTAAAAGTTATGTAAAAACAGTAACTCAACTTTAAACCTACATCTCAAACTCTAATAAACATGCAGCTTCGTATTTTCCACAGTAATTCAACTAAGTTTCTTTAGTCTTTGTTGGGCTTATGGAAATTAATTTGGGACATACAGTCTTCATCTTTTTTTTTGTTGTTGATTTCTGGGTTCACTAAGAACAAGAGAAAAGGATTTAGAATAGGAAAGCTTTGCTGAATCTCCAAAATAAGGTTCAACAGAACAGACTGACTATGGCTACATACCTTCCTATTCTAATGCTGGAACTTTTTTCCATAACATGGGAAGGAACTGGAATTAATATGCCTTTATGGATTTGTGGGAGACATGCAATTTAACAGCTAGTGGAGGGAAGATGTACTATGTTATCTTGAGTGAAAACCCTTTTTAACTGCACAATCTACAAATCAGAAATGATGATGCTTCTATCGTTATTCTGTGTGGTACTTTCTTCAGGGAAACCAGTCAGTGTCAAAATTGATGATTATCATGCATTTGCAGTGTAATCTGTAATTAAAAGACTACAGCAGACAAACAGATTTAAGGCATAGATTAGTTGTGAAGTCAAGTGATGACAATTTTAACTATATTATTTTTTACTTACTGTGTATCAATTAGATCTGGACTAATAATGATTAGACTCTTAAGATTCCAATTATGCTATCACTAAATTCTTGGCTTTACTTATATATAGTATGTGCTTCCTCTTTGCTCATAAACATAATTCTGAATGTAACATATTAAAAGCATAAAAAAATTAAGAGCTCTGGTGGATTATAAGGGAGAGTTCAGAATTTCAGAGTGGCAAATTTCAGAGTTGTATCATTTATATTTATTTCCTTGCTTTTATTTTTATCGTGATAGGAAGGGAAGTAAGTAAAACAATAGGATTCAAACTGTGGAGAGAATAGGATTGGTTTATTTAAGGTTCCATTTATTTGTTCCTTAGCATAGAAGAAAATATTCTGAGGAATTGTATCTATACAGGGCATTATTCTTGCCTTACTTAAATGATTTCAGCCATTGTCAACAAAAGTATTTTGCACTAGAAAGAACTGCCACCTCACACAGTGTGTCTGTTCTTGTGTTTGTAAGCAGTGTGTCTGGATATTGACATTTGAAGGACTTTTCCCATCACAGGGGAAATCATTGATGCTTTTGGTGGTTGATTCTTTACCCAGCCACCTAACTTCTGCATGGGCCATGCTCTGCCTCTCCTTGCCCATGCTTTTAAAGAAGTCTGATGATTACAATCAATGAAAACTTATATCTCCTCTTTACCAGTGTTTCTAGGAAAATATTCTATTCTGTTTTTTTTTTTCTTTTTCTAAATTCTGTTCTAAAACAGAATAACAAATCTGTTGATGCATGAGTGAAGCAGTTTAGCAGTTTGAGTGGACACGACTATTATAGTAGTTTAGAATAAAATAAATAGGGCATCAAAATGAATACTCAGGGAACTTTGATAGGCAGCATTAAAGTAAATACAAATGAATTTGTTGTGATAAAACACGTAATTGTTAAGTGCCACTGATCTGTGGAAGAAATACATTATCTTGTGAGTTACCATTTCACATACACTTATGAGTCAAAAGCTATGAAAACACAGATATTACATTATTCTATCATAGAACCATAGCAAATGATAAATGCACTTAATAAGATATACTTCATATTAAGTGGCAATTCCAAAGTACTTGCATGTAAGTTGCTGCACAATTAAAAGTATTCAGACACAATTTGTTATGCACAGTACACAAGGTAATAAAATTAATGGATGCACTTCAGGTAATGATCTGTTTCCTATGGGTACAGTCTATTTATTCACTCATTATATCAGAAGCTTTCAGTGTATAAAACATTAAAAGATTATGAACCATTATTCCTAAAATAATATTGTCTTACCAGAGAATGGGTTTTATATTGTTTCTTCGCCTGCTTGTCAATTTTTCATACGTCTTGCTGCCATGAGTGAAGCAGAGTAAGGAGATTGATGTTAGCATCATGAATGAAAGCTGGTGGTTGTTAAAATTGTTAAAGATAATGAAGAAATCAGTATTTATCAAGGAAGTAAGTTTCAAATTCTTGATTTTCACCAATTTAATAAAAACATGAAAATTATGCCCTCATTGCATCAGCTACTCAAATAGTTATTAATTTTTTATTTTCAATGGGATGGAGGACTGACTTTCCTCAAAATAAGACAAAATCTTGACAAATTTGCCCAAATTATTTCAAATGCAAGTAATGGCCATTTTCTTGCATCCTTCTGGAAATGATATACCGATATCTTATAGACAACTTTGAGTTACCTGAGAAGTCTATGAGTTAAGAGGGTTTTAAAAATGCATCCTATTGAGATTTTCAGATGGGACTTCCTTTCAGTAGTATATTGTGTTGCCTAATGGAGGTGCACCTCTGCAGTCTTTTACCAACATGGCTCTGCACACTCCAATCTCGTACCGTCCACTGTCCACTTCAGTTACCTGAAGAGCAAAAGCATTTCTTTGTTCATCTGTGCATTTGTGGAATCACATTTAGAATCAAAGTTTAGATATTAAAGAAAATAATTGAAGAAAATTGAATAATATTGGGTATTTTTACATATTTAAATGTTATGTTGAGTGCCATATGAGTGAAAAGAAGATAAGATGAATCTAGATTTTCATCTGAAATACAGTCCTCTCTGAATCCTTGAGAAAATATTACAGTGAAAAGTATTATTATGTAAGGAGTATCCATGACTGCACTTCCCCTGGTAATCACAATCTTGCCTAAGGGTACTTTGGAGACTGTGGCAGCTGAAAAGAGAGGAAAAGAGGAATAAATAAAAGTGATCTTTTTATACCTACTCTGCCAAACACATAGGCAGTGTCTTCCAGGTTCAGAGGTAATCATGAACACCGAGGCAAAGATATCTGCTCTCTGTTATGAGTATATAGCATTTTTATAACCAAAGCCACAATGGGACAGAAGCTATTTTTGAAATATAGCATAGTTAATGGCTCATCATCTATATATGTTTGTTTGTTGGTAAGATTCAGTATCTATGTGCCTGGTCACCTTTGACTCTTGTTATTCAAGCATGCTATGCCGTTCAGGTTCATGCTGCCTCTTCACGTATTACTATACATTCATTAGACACCACACTTTAAAAAAATATAATTATGTATACCACATCTCCAAATGCAAACATACGCATACAAAAGACCAGATCACAGTTGGATTTGCTTAAGATGTGTCAAAATACTGTGTACCTCTTTATACTTTAAAGTTCATTTTATATCCTTGCTCAGCCTTCAAACTGTGCCAGCCAGTTTCTGGAGTGTAATGCGTACGTATAGCCACTCCGAACACCACTGTTGCCATTATCTCCCAGTAGTACTGGGCTTCCCATCTTTCTGTGTTTTTGCATGTACTTTTTGAAATCATGTACAATTTGCTTGGCTAGGGCAGCATCCTAGAAACAGAGCATGTCTAGGGAACTGCTATCAGGTACTGCACACTATGTTTCCAAGTCGGCTGTTTCCAAGTGACTGTGAATGTAATAGCCCTGAGCTGAATCTAGAATAGGATTTGCCAGAGAACTATGATGGTCCACAACAAACATGATCACGGATTATCATTTAGTGTGATTTATAATGAATTTCCAGAACTTTTTTTTTATTTAGGGTATTTAGCTTTAATTATGACTCCATTTCTTATGTCTTACCTTTAAAAATTGCACATGAACTTTACTAATTTTTATCCCTGATAAAGGATTTTCCCTGCAGACTAGGAGTACAGGTTGCAAACAAAATAAACCATATTGACAGAATGTAAGAAATCATGGAAGTATAGCACTGAAGCCTTTTGTCTCATTTGCTTTTAAACTTGTTTTAAAGAAATGGAAAAGCAGCTTAAATGTAATTATTTTGATAAAAACATAGCTTCTGTTTTACTGGTTAACTAGGATATGATTAAATTATGATGTTATTCAAAACATCCATAAGTATTCAAGGGATTGAGAAATTTATTAATTTTAAAATCAATATCAGTCCTATCGCTATGTGTATTGTTACATATCATGCCAGTAAAAAAGATTAGGGATTACATTTAAACTTCCTCTGAAAAATAAATGAGATGTTTAAGTTAATATTATTTTGGACTCAACCTGAATTCAATTTTTTGAATAATTATAAATTATGTTATTGTAAGACCCCTTTGCTTATCTTTGATAGGTATTGCCTTACTTTTTTCACAGAGTATATAGAACTCTCTTAAATAGTTCTAAATAATTGCCTTGTTTGTAATAACTGAAGTCACTTTTCTTTTACGAACTTTAATTTAAGCATGATTACTGAACAATACAGAGAAAGAGACAAACTATATTAAGGAAACCAAAACCTGGGTGAAAATAATCATAGAAAAGCGTCACCTATGGTTTCTCAGATCTCAGTCTTTGCTTAATGTCTGCTGATGGTCACTGTTAGACACAGGAAACTGGCTTAGATGAGGGTTTGATCTGATCATATGATTATTCCCCAGTGCTCATGATATTTCTAAAATAATATGTAATGGAAAACTTAAGGATTGGTTTATTAGAAACATCAAAATAACTGCAGACTATAATTCCCATTCATTTAAATCAGTCCTTTTATTAAAAAAAAAAACCAAAACCCAACAGTCTTGTACATTAAAATCTAATTACAGTCCAGACAGGGTTTTCAAAATCCAGCTGTCAGGTAGTTTCTTATTTCTTACAACAGTTTTAATTAGCTTTATGTATTGTATCTCTACTTTCTGCTTTATTCCCATTCTTGTACTTTAATGCACGTTATAATTCATCCCCATAGCAACTAAAGTACCCTGGCAGCAACTTAAGATATTTTTTAAATGCTTTCTCCACTAATGTGTAGCATCTGTATGTTCAGGACTGTTATTTGACGATAAGTCAAAACTGGATTTATGTGCTGTCAAATACCAAAATTAAACTGTTAAATTATTTTTACTATTTTTTTTCTTTGTGACTTATTTATCTTTAAGTGTCGAACTTCTCTTGTTTTCTTTCTAGAGGGTCTGAATGCTGACAACATTAGACAAACCTCAGAGCAGCTGAAGAGCCGCTGGATTGAGTTCTGTCAGTTGCTCAGTGAAAGACTGGCATGGCTGGAGTACCAAAATAACATCATTGACTTCTACTCCCAGCTGCAGCAACTGGAGCAGACAGCAATTACTGCAGAAAACTGGCTGAAAGCACAACCCACACCATCAAGAGATCCTGCTGCAGTAAAAGTTCAGTTGGAAAAATGCAAGGTTAGAGATTCTTCTCCAAGTTTTTTATGATATTGTACTTCATAGGTGTTCCACCAGTGGGCCAGATTATGACCTATGTTATTTCAATATAAAAGTGGAAAATTGATTCCTTAGCTTGCCAAGGTAATTATTGAAAATATTTATTCAAGAAAAGGAAAGACTGATAAAGAAATAGAGAGGCAGTAGAACCTAGAATATTTATATTTAAAACTCCACCCCAAAATTTTAGTTATTAAGATACTTAGATACCTAAAGCTAGGGAGCTATGCCCTTAAACTCTTTCCTGTTTTTTGTTTGGGGTTTTTGGTTTTTTTTTTTTTCTGTAAGAAACTGTATCTTTGTTTTTTCATTAAGAAACTGTTGCTCATCACCTCTGTCATAAGGATCTGTTACATACCCTGCATTTTCATGCAGGGTGGATTGTGTAGTCAAATGGACGAATATTCTTCAGTCATCATATGACAGAATTACAATAATTGTACAAAAATTGTCACACCAATTCACTTACTATTGTCCCTAAATGTTTTCTTTGTGCTGAACCATCATAGAAATTTGCTTATCTCTCTAACAGTAGACAACTCTGTGGGTGGGGAGCTCTTACAAGCTAATATTGTTTGAAAGGAATCTATTGAGATGTAGTAATGAATTATAAATTGCATGACATACTTATAGAAGCTTATTTTTATGAAATTGCTGGCTCCAGAAGCTCTCAAACTGAAAATACTGTTTGGAAACCAAATTTAGATCTATATTATTTCTATTATCAGGCATTTCCCAGCTGTCATTGTGCTTACAGGGATTCTCTGTTTTCTAGCAGAAAGCTTCTGTTAGAGCAGCTCTACTATGAATTTCCTCATTTCTTTTTACTTAATAGTTGCAAGTATCACAGTGTGTAGAAGGTCTCCTGAAGGTATAATAGCACAACCTCAACCTGTAATGTGTTACTGTGGAGCTGCTAGAAATCACTGTGCATCTTCACCTCTCCTTTTCTGCTTCATGCTATTTAGCCTGTACATAATCTAACGGAGGTGGGTTCAGGTTCATGGGAAACATAGAGCTCTTCGCAGCTCCACGTGAAAAGGATGCTCCTTAGGCATGGATTTTTAATGCACCTCATTTTCTTTGTGTGTTAGACTACTGACATGATGTTATGTGTAAGTGACTTTAAACGATGGTAAGAGCATCATATTGGGAGCAGGGATATCGACTTGTGAGAAAAGTTTAATAATACTGCATTTGTTCTTACCATAAGGGATGTAGTTGCAAACAAAACAGTTGTATAATGTGCATTGAAACAGTGGTGATTTCATGGCACTACTGATTTGATTTGTTGGACTGCTTTATCTTAATTTTTTTGTTCAAACATGCAGGACGAAATCATCCGAATGTCAACCCTTCAACCTCAAATTGAACGGCTAAAGGCTCAAAGTCAAGTGTTCAAAGAGAAAGAACGAGGGCCAGTGTTTCTGGATAGTGACCTTGCTGCTTTTACCAGCCATTTCAAACAAATACTTGCTGACATGCATGCCAGAGAAAAACAGCTACAGACCAGTAAGTGTTCATGAGAAGTTGTCAAGTTGCCTAACATGCAAGGAATAGGTGTATATATTTTGCTTTCTTACTTTCGTATTTCCTTTTGTCATGTTAAACTAGTAGTACAATTTTGGTGTTCTTTTTTACAATTGAATTAGTCTTTCAGAAATTAGCACTGTGTTATATATTTTATATTAATAGGAAAACAAGGGAAGGTATGTGTTGCATTAAGAGGCAGAGCAATTTGGCAGAAACTAAACCCCCTTGCTTTCCAGTCGATCCTCAGATATCAGAGGGACTGGGGGCGGCTGAGCTTAGGTTCTGAGTGATGCCCAAAGTCAGCGTTAGTAGTCCGGTCACGCCCAACACCTTCGTTGGACTATCACGGGTCCGGATGCACTACTGACATCACACTACCTGCTCAGCTGGACACCTCCTGAACTCACACGGCCGCACTCAGAGGTACGGTCGCGTTCAGGGACAACACACGCACGGCTGAGTCAATCAATAGTGCGATTTATTGAAGCAACAGGCACACAGGTTCTTTGGATTGCCGGTGATAAATTCACTGTCTGCAAAGCACGTGCAAATGCCAAAAATATGAGTGACACTACTTGGCTATAAACGCGTTAAAAGATGTGAAGTGACTCTATATAGAGATTTCTAAGTTTCCCGGGGAGGCACTTGGTATGACCAAGTGTTTGAATCTTACCCAAAGGCGTCCCGATGGGGGGGAAGAGAGGCTCAGCCCGTCGACTGATCCCAGAAGTTAGAGTAGTACACGACGATGGTATCTTCCCTAACATCCAGCTCTTAAAACACTATTTTATAGTATTTTACTTTGCAGGTGGAGCTTGAGTGACTCTAGTCATACATACCTTTATCAGGATTGATTCAGAATTCTCTCCCTTCGCGTTTAAAGGTACAGACTAGGAAAAATTCAGTGCGCACGCTCATTGAGGAGGGGTCGCACCTTGGGGGGGTGGTAACTTTTGAGAGGGGTGTGCATTTTAGTATTATAATGATATTATAATTAGCAAAGTTCACTCCAAGTACAGCACTTCATCAAAGTTGACAGGTCCTTGGCCCAGGACATCGCAAGCGCAGCTTATCAATGTACATCCTGTGCATCCCTAAACCCCCCTGTTCACAGAGCGTGGCCGCGAGGTCTCCACTCCGCTCCACCCTCCATGTAATCTCTCCCAGAGTCAGCACACCAGGCGCCCCTGATGTTGCCAACATCCAAGACCGTTCAGGGAGTCTCCATGTCACAGACCCGTTGTACATGAGTGCTACGTTCCACCTGGTTTCAAGGCTGTTCTTAGAGGGTAAATTTCCAAAGTACCCCTCAGCGATTACTCCACAGTATGCTATTCAGAAACAAAGGTTATACTCAGTGTAGTTCTACCATCAGATCTCCTGTTAGCATGTTTAGGTACAGGTTTATTGATTTTTTTTTTTGGCAATGTAAAGATGTTTTTAGTTGGATTATGAGACAAGTCTCTCTACCTTTGTCATTAGAGAAGAGAGAGAGTTGCAGGAGTGAATCTGCTTAAATTTTCATAGAATAGAATTTTAACTCCATAAAGCTCATCAAAGAGAGTAACTACTTTAGGGTATGTAGTTTTTAATTATGTGATGAATCGCTGAAGGTCAGGTTGGATGAGGCTCTGTGCAACCTGATCTTGATGATGTCCCTGCTCACTGCAGGGGGTTGGACTAGATGACTTCTAAAGGTCCCTTCTAACTCAAAGATTCTATGATTCTATGTTCCATTTTTGTAACATGGAATATATGGCTGCTTAAAATATTTGTAATAAAACACATTTTTCAAAACAGGGAAAATGCTATACCAAAATAGAAAGTTGACTTTATTCCTTTTTAAAGATATGTGGTATGCTGTTGACTATTGTATACTTTCTGTATTTGATTATGAAATTAAAAATAAAGTATCAGATAAAAATATAAATTAAATTTTTCTCAACAACAAAGAGATTATTTGTCCCATAAACCAATAATATCTGTAAATGACTGATTTGAAATTAGACATAGTGCTAGCTCCTTCTACTGGATATTTATAGTATTCCTCCTAAATTCTTTCATGGAGAGGTTTAGATTTTTTTTCAACACCACTGTATTATTGTGCTGCTGAGGTTATTTCACACATGCGCACACACACAAACTGAAGAGGTGATAATGTGTAGGCAAACTGAAGAAATAAAATGCAAGCGTGCCATAGCATGTAATGAAAGAATGAGTTGTAGAAATTTAGTATTGTGTAAAGTTCATTCCTGACTCCAAAGTCAGGCCATACAATGGGTAAGTTTTAAAACATTTAAAACTTTTAATGCCACACTTGTTTATATGTTGAAATCAATTACCATTCTGCCAAGAGGAAAATATGGTAAATGCTAGCTTCTTTATGACTTCTTTTATATACAGTTTTGTGTAATTGCTGGTTTGGCCTCACCTAATTTACTATAATGAGTTATAATGAATTAACCGGTTGTTTAGTCCTGTAAGATGACCGATGTTCATTGCTTGAACTGTAATCACAGAATCATAAAATCACAGAATCACCAAGGTTGGAAAGGACCTTGAAGATCATCAGGTCCAACCATTAATCCAGCGCCACCATGTCCCCTAAACGATGTCCCGAAGCTCCTCATCCACCTGTTTTTTGAACACTTCCAGAGATGGTGACTCCACCACCTCCCTGGGCAGACTGGTCCAATGCCTGACCACCCTCTCAGTGAAGAAATTTTTCCTAATATCCAATCTAAACCTCCCCTGGTGCAACTTGAGGTCATTTACTCTCATCCTGTCGCTGGTTACTTGGGAGAAGAGACCAACATCCACGTTGCCACAACCCCCTTTCAGGTAGTTGTAGAGAGCGATAAGGTCTCCCCTCAGCCTCCTCTTCTCCAGACTAAACAACCCCAGTTCCCTCAGCCGGTCCCCTTAAGACTTGTGCTCCAGCCCCCTCACCAGCTTCGTTGCCCTTCTCTGGACACGCTCAAGCACCTCAGCATCCTTCTTGTAGTGAGAAGGGGCCCAAAACTGAACACGGGATTCGAGGTGCGGCCTCACCAGTGCCGAGTACAGGGGCACGATCACTTCCCTACTCCTGCTGGCCACACTAGTTCTGATACAGGCCAGGACGCTGTTGGCCTTCTCGGCCACCTGGGCACACTGCTGGCTCATGTTTAGCCGGCTGTCAACTAGCACCCCCAGGCCGCCTTCATGGTTTTGCTGCTTCAGGAAGGGTCTCCTGGCACAATCTTCACTCCAAAGCCCTTTGCCTCGGTAGCTTCAATGCCACCAAGCAGGGGCTTCGGTAAAGTTCTTCCAGGATGTAGCTGCTCACTCCCACTCTCCGCCGCAGAACCTGCTGTCCTGAGGTGGCAGCTGGGGAGAGTCTCCTAAACCACTAGAGAATGGAAGTCGCTGAATCAATATTTATGGAGCCCTTGTCTGTTGTGAATATTTTACGTGGCTGCTCTGCATCACAGGTGCTTCATCTCAAATGGTTCAGTTGTCAAGATGAGACTGTCTTATCCCGTACAGTACATACCTGCAGTGGTATTTTAGCTGAGAGTATTATGTCAATCATATTTTACCTTCAGAAGTTTTATGCACTGTTTTATCCAAAGTGCTAACTTCCTTTCATAACTCTGCTGTACATATGAACAGTTGTTCTTGGGATATTGCATTAGGTCTAATCCCATTTCAGGAAGGCCTTATGAATTAAAAAAAGTGAGAAAAACCCTGAAGTTGAACCATAGAAGATTTGGCTCTTTAAGTCTGAGATTCTTCTGTTTTCTTTAATGACTATTTTTCTTCTGTTGAGCAGACAGAGAAAAGGCCATATACCTTGCCTTTATTGTAGCCTTAGTTTAATAGAAAATGTTGGAATTTTGCTAGAGCATTTTAACTATTTCCATCTCTTATTTACATAAATTCTTTGCAATTAATTATTTTCTCTAGATAGAATTTTTTAAAGACTGAATGCTGTTTTGCAGATCCATGGTAGTATTTGCTCCTTTTTTCTTCCCTGTACATATAACCTACATGTGCCAAAAAGATTTTTCCATTCATCCATAGGGTTTTTTATCATGTTAAAAGGATTTTTGATTCATCATTAGGGGATTTGTTGGTTTGGGGATCTTCTTTTATGTTCCATTACTTCACTATCTTTTCTGGTGAATAAGAATATTTAGCTATTCTGTTCTGTTTTGTTTCCAAGGGAATTTTTTTCCCAAGAAATAAGTCTTCTCTAGTTCTAGGAGGTTGTGTCCCTCAAATATTTTTGTTTGGTTGAGTTTTTGCATTTGCAGGGGGGGTGGGGGAAAAGGGTGTTTGGTTTTGCGGGTTTTTGAGGTCCATCAGCGCTTAGTAGTTTCTTAATATTGCACAGTAGATTTCTTAAATATTATTAAAAATGAAATCAAATTTTCTGAAATGTATTTCTCCATTAGTTGATTAACGTTTCCAGTTACAAAACCTAATTTAAAGCAAATTTTAAAATGTATTTGGTTGTTTTTTTCACTATTTTGCAATGTTGTTTATGAAGGAAATACAACCTCATAAAATATGAGGAAATATGACCACATTTTTCTTACTTTATAGAATGTTTATATATCCACAGGTAATTGATCCTTTTAAAGATGGTGTGTCCATCATTCCAGCTCTCTCTCCTCCCCAAACACATTTAGAGACATTTCCAGAATGCTGGTATATATACCATATATATATATATCACAGAGAGAGAGTGAGAGAGAGTGCATATATAGAGAGAGAGCATATATTTATCTATATATCTATGTCATATATACCCAAAAATAGAAATCAGACAGTGCTTCAAGCTATTCAGTAATACACACAAGGAAGTGAAATGGACAAGCATGGCAATAATTTGAATACAAATAATGTGATTTCCCAAGGAGATTCTTAGGTTTATAATTGCCTTGGTGAAGAATGAAGGATTGAATTTTATATTTACTTGTTTTGAAATTAACTGCTGCTGTGTCAGAGAGGTTTCTAGGGAGCAGCCTGGTCAGCCTCCCATTCCCCCTCAGGGAGAGCTGTCAGTCAGTGTCAGGTGAGTGACTACTCCATGGTTCAAACTACCTCCGAGGTGGCAGCTCATTTATTCCAGCATTCCTCTTGCTCTGTGACCGGACTAAATTCCATTAAGGTGTTTCTGTTTTTCAGTCTTGCTGCAGTGAACCCTTATCCAGCTATGATCTTCAGTGAGAAAAATTCTGAGTCATGTTCTGAATTTGACAAGACTATTCTTCAGATGGGGAGTGTCATTAGATTTTTAGAAAGTAACTGAAAAAAACCCCAAACTCTTCTGGCAAATGAAATTAAGAATATCAAGATGGTAATAGCAAAGGAAAAGTCAAATTTATTTAATTGTTCTCTGCTTCATAAATTCATATAGTGTGTTTTCCTTTCAAATTCTGATTCTACCTTTACAGGATCAATAATTCCCCAAAGTGACATAATTTTCATCACTGTTGTTTTTGTTGTTGTTGTTGTTGTTATTATTATTATTATTATTATTAATGATTAATCATTCATTGCCATTGTTGTGGTTTAGCTCCAGCCGGCAACTAAGCCCTATGCAGCTGCGCGCTCACTCCCCCACAATGGGACGGGGGAGAGAATTGGAAGAGTAAAAGTGAGGAAACTCATGGGTTGAGATAAAGACAGTTTAATAGGGAAAGCAAAAGCCGCGCACGCAAGCAAAGCAAAACAGGGAATTCATTCCCCACTCCCCATGGGCAGGCAGGAATTCAGCCATCTCCAGGGAAGCAGGGCTCCATCACGTGTAATGGTTTCTTGGGAAGACAGATGCCATCACTCCGAACGTCCCTCCACCCCTTCCTTCTTCTTCGTCCCAGCTTTATATACTGAGCATGATGTCATATGGTAGGGAATATCTCTTTGGCCAGCCTGGGTCAGCTGTCCTGGCTGTGTCCCCTTTCAGCTTCTCATGCAACCCCAGCCTGCTTGCTGGCAGCCCAGCATGACAAGCTGAATAGTCCTTGACTACTTAGCAACAATTGAAAACATCAGCACGTTATCAACACTTTCTCATCCCAAATCCAAAACACAGCCTCACACTAGCTTCTATGAAGAAAATTAACTCTACCCTGGCTGAAACCAGGGCAGCCATTCTAATGATACTATTCCTATTTATGTCAAGAAGAACTTCGAAAACTTTTTGCCTTCTATATCATGTCAAGATTCTTTAGGGTCACCCCATGCTTATTGTTATGTTGTATGTACAACACTTTACTCCCTAATCCATTAGTACTGTGTCTTAGAGAGATGCATTACATAGAGTTCATGGAACACAGTCTTGACACAATTTTGTAAGACAACAAACACAGTAACCATAACAGTGTGATGAACATTTGGACTTTTAGTCTGTCATTTGTCTGCCTTTGTGTAAACTTTGAATTGCTAACTTATTTTCATGCTCTAAGTATCTTTCAGATGAGTTATAAATGACAGTGAAATTGTTATGATATGTATAATGAACCTTCACCAATCATTGCATACTTGCAGAAGAAAAATTTTAAGAAAATGTACTCTAAATTTTGTAACCACAAATTTTTCTTAAGACCTGAACTCTGATTTAGTAGCAATAATATTAATTGCTGTTGGGTTTTGAAGGACAAAATTTTCTTAGCTTTCTTTGAATGTGCCTTTTGAGCTGAAGATACAACTCAGTTGCGTGTGAGAAAATATTTTTTTAATAATATGCAAATAATTTAATTCTTCTGTTGCATCCATTTCCTCAGGTGATTATTTTTTATTTAAATAAAGAACAAAAGGAAAAAACAACATGTGAAATGAATATGTATGTGATAATGTCCTCTACTCTGTAGGCTCCTTTATCCTTTTCCACTGTGGTAAAAATTAAAATTTATAAGGATTGGAAATAAAACCACCTAAAATAAATTGTAACTTTAAAAGGTATTTACTGTGACATTAGGTCTTGTAGAACTGGAGAAGGACTTCCCTTCTATTCTTTTAAGAGATTAATAAATAAGAGAATGGGAAGTGTTAAAGCACTTGCAGAACATCAGTTATGTAATATACAAGATTCCTTCTGATGCCACTTCAAGAGTTTCTGGTGAAAGAAGTGGGAGAAGGGAATCGCAGCTTTTATGAAGTCATCAATAGAAAGACTTTGATGAATAGCTTCAAATATTTGTACTTCAAAATAAGCAAAAAACAAAGTTGTGAGAATACCAGCATGGTTTTAAAGAGTATAGTTACTACGGAGGAGATTTTTATGGGAAATATATACAATTCAGTCTAGTTCATTCTTTTCAGGGAATAAGTCTTTGTTGAAATGGTCCTACAGATTATATTTATTGCTTTTCTTCTTTCACAATGATGTGATGAACAGTGGGATTTGTCCTGACTATAGGATATACACATTGCTGCATATCCAGTGTCATTTGATAGTTGTTGAGATAATTGTATTCTCATTTCATTTCTGACTTGGGAAAACAATCTTGACTGGGAAATCTGGTCACAAAAATGGAAGCTGGGAGGAAAAATGAGAGAATGTGTTTTGCTTATTTGGAAAGCTATTTTCACATATTTAAATAGTTCTACTTATTAAAAATATAATCTAACCAAGTATCTATCTGTACATTGTATTTCCAAATTTAAACACTTTCTCTGAAATAAATATATTTGCCTTTCAATTCTCAAGGGTTGTAACATTAGTCACACCAAAAGGCATTCCTTATAAGTGGAATAGATTAATGCAACAACATTTTTCTGTTATGTGATGGGAACTGTACTCTGCTATATCACAGTAACGTATTTGTGTTTTCCCTCTGTGATATTTTACTATAGTTCTGTCATGAGCCTAGTTCAGCTATAGCCTGGGTTGCAGACATGCTACATCTCTCTGACTACCAATTCAATTTTTCATATAATATAGAAGAATCCATATTAATGTACTGCACTTTTCATATGGACTTTAATCCACAAACATTAGTATCACAAAGCAAATTTTAGGATAAAAATAAACAGCTCTGGATGTTTGTTTATGTTATGAGCATGGGGAATGTAGAGATTCATGCTGCCCACAGAGAGATCAGATTATTTAAACAGCTAAAATTAGATAATGTGAGTAGGAGTTTGACTGAATTCTCACCATTGGCAACATGAGTTGCAATAACAATGTAAGCTCTTCTTAAGAGTCATCCAAAAAGATGTTAATACGCTTCCTTGTGGATGAAAATGCTGACACATTGTCTATTGTAAGAAAAATACAAACAAAAAACACCACCCCCAAAAAAACCCACCAAAAAACCCCCAAAAATCCAACAAGCCCTAAAAACTCTAGCTAGGCAAAAGGCATTGAAAAGTAGTATTTCACTACTAGAAATCTGGAAAAGTGAAATAGGAAAACTATTGTTTCACTGAACATAAAAGTACTTTTAAAATGGAATATTTAATAACCAAATTGGAAAGCCACTAGCTTGATTAAATCAATATCTGTGATCCAACTTGAACTCTTCCTTAGTCCTTCAAATAGTAAAGAACATCATTTATTAAAATTGGACAAAATGTTTGCAGTGTTTGCATGGTTTTAAAATTATTATTATTATTGCCAAACTTTCAGGATAAGAGTTTCATTCAGGTTGGTGGAGTTTGCTTTAACAGCAAATCTTGTGTTTTCACCTGTTCTGTAATACTCTTCACTACTACTGAAAATAGCTATTCTTTTATATAGCTGCTTGAAGTCATACATTAGTCCTAAGATTTGTTTTTAATTTAAAGGAGAAAATTATTTCTAAAAGTCAAACATTACATCACAATACTGAACTCGATTTCATATTTCTAAATAAAACTGCAGATTAAAAGTTGTATACCCCTTTAACATATCTAAGCTGTTAAAATTATATCTCCATTCATTTTGAGTGATACGTTTAAATGTATATTCTATTCTAAAGTAAGAATTGTTTGGATTAAATGAGTCAAAGACAATACAGATCTCAGTAAGGAAATAAAAGGATTTAAAATGATATTTGATGAGGTGGAAAATGCTTGTTTCTGTGTTTCCAAGAATGTATTATTATTGCTTTCTGTGTAAAGAAAATACATCACAAGAGAAGAAATTCTTGTCTTTCCTGGTACCAAGTCCTATCTTTTGTAAATCCCTACATGTGTGTGATAAATCAGATCAACCAAGATTTTTATAAGAGGAAAATATGCCATACAATGTGCATACTCCACAAGAGAGAGCTTAAATTGCCCTGATTTTACTATGTTGTTATGATGTTTGAAAAGATAAGTTCTTTTCAAGTAGCATTCTGCTGATCAACTAAAAAATTAGGTTAAAATATGAAGTACATTCTGCCAAGTATTGCTGTGTGAGAATGTAAGCAAGCTTGCAGTTACATTCAAATGTATTTGCTTTTTTGACAGCTGTATTGTTTCTCAGTACAGCTCCTTCTGAAACACTAGAGATGTACAGGAGATACAAATAGGTGTAACTTTTTTTGAGATTTTATATACTTCATATACTCTTCATATATACTTTTGTATACTTCATTATTATGTGGTACAAGTTGGAAATGTTTCATTTCCAACTAGCCATGCTATTTGTCTGGTCTTTTCTCAAGGAGTATAGAGGCAACTGTTGTTGAGGGCAGAGAGAATATCTCTGCTAATGAGTTGCTCATGTGTGTGCCAGATGTTGTCTATTTACAACAGCTGTAACGGTGCAGTAAGCACAGTTCAATAAAATTCAACTTCAGTGCAGAAGAAAGATTAATTTTCTAGGCTTTTAACAGATGTCTTAAAGAGAACATTTTACTTGAACAGAAACATTAAACATACAAACATGGTCATAAAAGGAAATGCTGTTCTTTACTGCATTTCTGAAATTAGATTTTGTGTTAAGCACAATGGTTTGTCTGATGATCTCTAAACACACGTATTTAAACTAGTTGTCTTGGCCATATAAGTTGTCGTGTGACCCGTAGCAAGAGGGTCAAATGACACACAACTGATAAAATGACAGAGATATCATAAACATTAGAATGAGTATATTCATTCTTCAAAGGTTTTCTGCTTCCACAATTTTTTGAAAAATCTGATACTGACATACTTGGGCCTGTTGTAATGTGCTGCAAAATAGCCAGTGACTTCAATAAGGCTCAATTTTCTATCAAACATCTTCTGATAGCGAACCAAATAATAAAGCATGAAATGATTTTATTTCTTTCCTTTTTCTTCCCCATTGAATGTAGTTTTTGACAGTTTGCCTCCTGCACACTACAAAGAGACAATGAGCACTATACTTGTGTGTATGCAACAGTCAGAAACTAAAGTCTCCATGACTCCGGTTGTGGTTGCTGAATATGAAATCATGGAGCACAGACTCAGGGAGCTCAAGGTGAGTGGTCAGGCTGTGGGAACAAATGTCTCAAATGAAAAGTTTAGCAGGACAGAATGCAAAGTTGTCATAAATCTGCTGAAGCCTACAGATCTTGACTGAATTATAGCCACTTGGGACAGTGGATATTTACTTATATTGATTCCTAAATTTAAAGGATTGAAAGTGGTTTTTGCCATTGAAACCAGTTTTATAAGTTATCTAACACGTTAAGGAAAAGCCTTTGTTTGTCCCCATCATATATAAAATGTTCCTATGACAATAGCTCTGGTAGTTAGATTTATAGTATAGATTTAGCTTAATTCATTTTCCAGTACTGACATGGAAATAATTGCGATTTGCAAAATGCAGCACGTGTTTTGTCAGATTTCTTGTCAAATTTACAAGCAGACACAGATGTGGAACAAGTTTTGCCAGTGGGTACAAACCTTCCCTGCATTTCAATGTTTGGTATTGTTTTACTGTTGGATGGCTTGTCCTCACATGGACAAGCTTGAGGAATGGGCTGGTGTGAACCTCATGAGGTTTAACAAGGCCAAGTGCAGAGTCCTTCACCTGGTCGGGGCAACCCCCGGCATCAATACTGGCTAGGGGATGAAGGGATCGAGAAGAAGCCTGCCAAGAAGGACTTGAGGGTACTGGTGGATGAAAAACTGGACATGAGCCGGCGATATGCGCTCGCAGCCCAGAAGGTCAACCCTATCCTGGGCTGCATCAAAACATGTGGGGCCAGCAGATTGAGGGAGGTGATTTTCCCCCTCTAGTCCACTCTGTGAGACCCCACCTGGAATCCTGTGTCCAGCTCTGCAGCCCTCAGCACTGGAAGGACATGGACCTGTTGGAGTAGGTCCACAGGAGGGCCACAAAATCAGAAGAATGGAACACATCTGCTATGAGGACAGGCTGAGCTGGGGTTATTCAGCCTGGAGATAGAAGGCTCTGGGGAGACCTTATTGCAGCTTTTCAGTACTTAAAGGGGGCTCATAAGAAAGATGGGGACAGACTTTTTAGCAGGGCCTGTAGTGATAGGACAAGGGGTAACGTTTTTAAACTAAAAGAGGGTAGATTTAGACTAGGTATAAGGAGGAAATTTTTCACAATGAGGGTGGTAAAACCCTGGCACAGGTTGCTCAGAGACGTGGTAGATGCACCATTGCTAGAAACATTCCAGATCAGGCTGGACAGGGCTGTGAGCAACGTGACCTAGTTGAAGATGTCCCTGCTCACTGCAGAGGAGTTGGACTAGATGACCTTTAAAGGTACCTTCCAACACAAAGAATCTATTATTCTATGATTCTATGTTGTTTGATGCAACCAGCAATGCACATGCAGAAATAAAAAATAGAAAGTAAAAAAAAAAAGTTAGATACAGAAAATTTGAGCTAAGAATTGCAGAAGTTTTGAGAAGAAGTTATTGAAAACTTCTTAAATCAAAGCAGCAGTTCTAAGTTTATTCTTTTTCTTTATGTATTGTCTGATTCTTTTGAAAGTGAAAACATTATGGCCATAGTAAATGCCTATCTCTAATGGCGAGGATGCGGATAATCTCTATTAATAAGTATCAATACCTCTGGTTATATTCTAAGTTCAACTAAAAGTTCTACTTTCTAGTTTGTGTGAGAAAAGCAATTCCAAATTGCTCAGTAGAATATGTCATTAGATGTTTTAGCAAAAGTGACCTGTAGTTTTAGTTTTCAGTCCTTTCTTCAGCACTCACCTATGTTTGTGAACAGAGAACTGCCTGACACATGATTCAGGTTACTATTTGTTTCTTATTCATAGGCTCTACAAAGTTCTCTGCAAGAGCAGCAAAAAGACCTGAACTATCTCAGCACAGCTGTGGAAGGCATGGCCAGGAAAGCCCCTGCAGAAGTCAGCCAGAAATATCGATCAGAGACTGAGGTGATCCTTGGCCGCTGGAAGAAATTATCAGCACAGCTGGTGGAACACTGCCAGAAACTTGAGGAGCTTATGACTAAACTCCAGCGATTCCAGGTTAACCAAACTTTTTCAGCCTCAAGTACTATGTGGTGGCTTGTGGCCACGGGAATAGCACAGCATGCATTTATACACCTCAAGAAAATAACACCAAAGTGAAATACCAAACTGGTACATGAAATGTATTAAAATGTTCACTTGCTTTTGATGGGTCTAAGATTTTACTTTGAATTCTGATTTTGTGGCTATTTCCACCTATGTGGTTTCAACAGCAAAACATAACTTTAATTTCAGTGAAATTGCTACTAATATTCCTCTACTTTTTCAACATAGCTGAAGTACTTTTTCATGCAGCTGAAGTAGGTCTAGTGCATCTTTGAAGGATGCACTTACATAATCGAAGTAATTTGTAATATGGCAATAACTTTGGCAGCAGCTGCCAGAAAGCAGAAGCGTGCATGGCTTACGCAGTTGTGGGAATTTCAGGTATTTAGAATGACAGCACTGGAACATTATTTTGTTTTTCTTATTGTGGGGATATCCTATTTATACTTACTTATAAATCACATGTATCAACATTACAGGGGATGTATATGACTTAGATGTTATAAGATTTAAAATATTTCCATTTTCAACATATTTCTGTTCTATTTCTTTATGATTTCAAGGGACAGGTTTCAGAGGAATTCAGATTAACCAGTCACAAAAAATGGAGGAAATATTTTTAATTGTTTTATATAACTTTCTCTCCTCCCCTCGCCATACAAGTGAACACTTGCATACTCATGGGGGATAACGCAGAGAAAATTCTGAAGGTTGAGGAAGGTTGAGCAGATATACTCGAGCTGTGTTCTCACAGTGTGTTTCTTCTCAGTGTTGTCTCTCTGTATTTCTTCTACTTACAACTTCAAATATTTCTGTCCTTAGCTTTGGTTTCCTGGTAGTAGAACATGATACATTATTAGCTCCATGTTGTGAACTATAATACAGTAGCATGTGAACTGTAGTTGTTATTTTTTAGCTTAATTCAATAGAGTTGTCTGGTCAGGAATAATTTTTTTTGTCAAAGTATTCCTACAATTCTGCTTTTGTAGAGGACAAAAAAACTTTTTATAGAAGAAAAAAGTACTTATAATTTTGTTGCTCTTCATTAGTTTTTAGATAAGCAGGATGGACCAAAAAAGGGGGAAAGATCTTATCAGCACCATTTATAATTTAGCTACTGAAATGCCACATTGCTCTAAATTGTAACTTTGGCTCCAGGGCTATATCTCTGGTGTTTCAAGCTGGCCATGAAATTAAGTTTAATGGTATGGTGGGATAACCTTGGCCAGCAGCCAGATGCGTTCCCAGCTGCTCCTCCTCAAGCAGGACAGGGGGAGAATATAGGATGGAAAAGCTCTTGGACTGAGATAGAGACAGGGAGATCACTTACCAGTTACCATCATGGGCAAAACGCACAAAACTTAGGGAAAACTAATTTAATTGATTACCAATTCAAATAGATTTGGATAGTGAGAAACAAAGAAAAAATTAAAACAACACTTCCCCCTGGTCCCTCTTTTTCCTAGGCTGAACTCCACTGCTTCACTGTTGTCTCCTCTCCCGCCAGGGAGAGCAGGGGGATGGGAAATGGGGGCTGTGGTCAGTCCCTAACAGCTCCTCTCTGCTGCTCCTTCCCCCTCACTCTTTTCCCTGCTCCAGTGTGCGTCTTCCCAGGGGCTGCAGTCCTTCAGGAAATATCTTCTCCTCTGTGGGCTCTCCATGGGCTGCAGCTTCCTTTAGGGCACATTCAACTGTTCCAGCGTGCGGTCCTCCGCAGGCTGTAGGTGGATATCTGCTCTACTAGGGACCTTCATGGGCTGCAGGGGGACAGCCTGCCTCACCGTGGTCTTCGTGACAGGCTGCAGGGGAATCTCTGCTCCTGCAGCTGGAGCACCCCTTCTCCATCCTTCTTCATTCCCTTTGGTGTCTGCAGGGCTGTTTCTCACTTTCTGTCTCTCCTCCTTTTCCTGACTGATGTTTTTGCCCGTTCTTAAACATATTATCACAGAGGTAACACTAGATAACCATGGAGTCAACTGTGTCTTGTGGTGAGTCCATTGGAGGCAGCTGGAAACAGCTGTGTCCAGCACAGGGCAACACCTGGCCTCTCCTCACAGAGACCATCCACGCTACCAAAACCTTTCCAAATAAACCCAATATAAATAGGAAGACTGGAGAGTGGTTTTATCAATAGTATAATGAAATATTTGTAATTGCACAAAACAGAGCAATACGCTTTGCCTGAGAAATTCAAATCTTTGTCTTTTTCCCCCCCCTGAATTTTCTGGATAGAGGTTTAGAGGTTCCCCCACTGCTTTTAAAAGGAGAAAGTCCTTAACATCATCATCATGCTCTTTAAAGCACATATTTTTAAAACTATGTGACCTTTTGTTGCATACAAATCTTAGCCTTTATATTTATTGCTGAAGCCACTGTAGTACACTATTAATATAAAAGTTGTTGTCTTTTCAACTCCTTGAATGACTTATCTTCCAGACAGTTGTTTTAGCTGTTGCAAACTATGGAATGCATCAGCCAGGGATAAGAAGAAATCAGTGTTGACAAATAAAACGCATTTACAGTCTGATTCAAAATGCACGTCATACATTTGATCTTCGTTGGTAGCTGGAGACTGGTCCCTTTTTAAGTAAATCTTATCAGATGTATATTTTGAAGCTTTACAGAACTATACTTAAAGTATTTGTGTAAAGGTATTAAAGTTTCATCATGAAATATGATTCTGAACTATTTTTACTCAATGCTAATGGAATACACAGTCAATACTTCAGTGTTTTGTAACTGCCATTCTGAAATATACTGATAATTTCTGTATGGTTATTTTTATTAATCCAGTTCATTTTCCATGTTAGCCTGTTGTTATTAAATATATCAAGGGCATTAGAAAAATGTTTCCTTTGGTTATCTATCTCGTGATAGTTGCAAAGGCATTTTTGTACACATTTTAGGACACAGTCTGTATTCCAATGAAATGTCCTTTTTTTGTGCTTTAATTCAGCTTTTCATTCAGCATATAATATCAATATGTACTTCACTGTTGATGAAACAGTTTGATGAACAAATGCTTTATAATTTGCCTTTCAAATTTTTGCCACTTAAAATTTTTATTTTAACATGTCCATCTAATTGTTTACCTAAGCTGACATTTTAACGTAATTTTAAGTGACATTTTTTAAATCTCATTCTACCTTTCATCATATTAGATTATCCGTGTAATGTTGCCTGGGACTGGTAACATTCCCTCTTTTCAAGCATTTGATATTCAGCATTTTTTATTAATTACGAGGGTTAATTATAAACTACAAAAAACAAATTACTGATTACAATATTCTGTTGTTAGAGACAGTAACAGAGAATCAGTCTCTGAAATGACTGAGTCATTATATGATTTTAGTTTCTGAAATAATTGTGTTTCGATTATTGTTTCACTTAACAATTTTTTTTTTATTCAGAGTAATAAAGGAGTTTTTCTGTGTTTTGTTCTGGTAGAGAAATAGGCTATAGAGCATGCAACTTTCAAAAGGAGCCTGAAATTTAAATTGAAGCACAGGAAGATTTGATAGGGTGAGCCTGAATTAATTACCAAGTAGTCTGAAGCTATACAAGAAATCAATGAACATGCATGCAGCATCTAAACACAAATGGTATCTGCAAGGCATAAACTTGAGAGCCAGAAAGTTGCCCACTTGTAGACACATTAAACTTGGGCAGAAATGGTCAGAGTGCAGGCTAAAGACTGGATGACAGTCCCAGATAAAATTGGTTTTGCTTGTTTTCCCTTTGTATTTTTCAGACAGTTTGATAATCTTGAAATCACATTGCAATGAGTTTTAGTCATAGTGCCAGGATAAATTACACTGTTGCCAGTCAAGTTCTCTGCGGTGCAATAAAATGTCTTTTTAATAAACAGAATGACACTAGAACACTGAAGAAGTGGATGGCTGAAGTGGATGTTTTTCTGAAGGAAGAGTGGCCTGCCCTTGGTGATTCAGCAGCACTGGAAAAGCAACTTGAGCAGTGTACAGTGAGTACTACCTGCCTGCTTGACAATTATTCAATTCTTCTCTATGAACCTAGCTTATACAGAAGCTACACAGATGATTACAGTTCCTAAAAATAAATCTATGTTATAAGGGGGTTGTCTTCTGCAATGTATTCGAACCTCCGACATTTCCTGGATTTGAAGGGAAATTCTGTTAAAAATGGGAAACTTTAATACAGAGAGGAGGCATACAGTGGCTGTATCATTATGTAATTAGAGCAGGAGCTTGCAGCAAATAATAAGTTAGTTGCCTCTTAAGATAAATTTTTGTTTATTTTGTTGAGTTTACAAACATTGCATGTGCATTTGTTATAAGCTGTATAATCCGTGCCAGAAGATCTTTTTCTGTATCTATTATTCACACATGATATCTAGGCTTTTCTGACTGTACTAAAAGAACTTACAGGTATTGTGAGTTATATGCTTTTTTTTTCCACTAAACTTACAAGTTCCAGGATTTTGTCCCAGCAGAATTTTAAAGCATTATGAAGTATTGATACGTCCATCACAGGGTTTACAAATTCTTCTGCCTGTCCCAACAGAGTGTTTATAAGTGCAGTGAATCTTGTAATCCATGATGGTCCCTGTCTATATGTTTAGAACAGTTCTATAAATGTTCTAGCAGGATGTATAAATATTATGAAACATACATATTGATCTTACAGAGCTACGAGCTCCTCAGACTTTCTCTCCTACCCTTTATTTAAATAAAAATGGTTGTAAATTACATAGGGTAACTCTTATACTCTGCAGAGTTGTAAGTTACATGTAACTCCTTTATAATGTCACCTGAATTTATGAAGAGTTTGCACAAATATTAGCCATTACTGTCAGATATATAATAAAGCTACCAAAATCTTCATCATCATTTCTGTGTTTTCACTTCCAGCCTTTTCTACAGTGTAGGACACCCAGGTAACATCTGCAGCACTGAAGAAGACCTTAGGAAATTAAGTTGGAGGTGGCAGTTCAAAACTACCTCAGGCCTTAAATAATATTCAACCACAAATATAATTCTAATAGCTAGGCATAACCAGGGAATATCACCATTCAGATAATTTTAAGGAAGTTATCAAGTGATTTATCATTCCAAGGGTAATGTTGGTATAGTTAATACGGATTCACAAAAAATTTTCCACCATTATGATGGGATGCTCTTGTGCAAATGTGAAGAAAAGATCTAGATGTTGTCATAGATACATGTAATATAACACTATACATGTATGTATCTATATAGTATATACATAACATTTAAAACATTCTATTATATATTTTGCAAATGAACTTTATCTGATATAGAATAGCTTACCACATTACAGCTGCTCATTCCTTTTTTATTTATTTTCATAGTTAAGTCTGTAAATTTTGCTCATTTGACTGGAGATGTGGAACACAGACATGTCAGAATCTCATGTAGACATGTTTTGATAGGGATAGAGTATCTGAAAATTTGTGTGAATGCTGCCTAATCTTCTGCTATTGCTCTAGGCTCTAGTAAATGATATCCAGACAATCCAGCCCAGTTTGAACAGTGTTAATGAGACCGGGAAGAAAATGAAGACTGAAGCAGAGCCAGAATTTGCTTCCAGAATAGAGACAGAACTAAAGGATCTCAATGTTCAATGGGAACATATTTGTCAACAGGTACCAAGTCTCCTGCTATGACTGGTTCATTTTAACTTAATAATCAGATTTCTCATCAGCAGAATTTATCCTTCTATGAATATCCAGTAGAAATTAAGTTAAATTTAGATATATTTGGTTCACAGTCATTAAACTTCTATTTTAGAAATTTTATTTAGCATGTAAAAATCCATGTAAAGTATGTATCTTTATATTATAATGCAATATCTTACTATTTTTATAACAAATTGATATTTTAATATCTTAGATCTTAACAACAATGTTATTTATGGTTCCTGCAAAACTAGCCTTCTGAAAGTGGTATATAGGCATTTGCCAAAAAATCAAGTTCTGTATTTAGTCTGTTAAATTTTATTTTGCATGGTCATACTTGCATGTCATTACTCTAGATGAAATAAGAAGCAGTAAAGAATTCAGAATTCAGTAACTTGGAATTAAGAGTATGTGCACGTATGCATGTGTGTAAATTACAGTCGTTGGTGGTCACATGAATTTGAGAGAATGGGGCATAACAAGAAAAGACAGTTGTTTTAATTAAAAGATATTCTTAATAAATCATTTGACAGATTAAAGAAGATAACAGTTACTATTATTTCATTGATGGCATTTGGATTCTTATTCTTTATGACAGTTCAAAGGAAACATCTTTCATGTATTATTTTTACTTTTTTTCTACTAGCTTATTCTGTTGTCTATTTTTTAACATATATTTGCATAACAGTTTATGCAAATGGTTAAAAAACATTACCTTTCAAGGTGGTGTAATGTTTTCTAAAATTACCATTCTTCAATTCACATGTGAAAAATAGCCTCCTTGTATTTTCCTGCTAAACATAGTTATCAAAAGTTGATCTTTAAAACCTGTAAGGCATATTATTGATCCATTCCTGTAGTCTCTTCCCTTTGACTATTGTGGACTTCCTATTTCCTTTTTTTGGTAATATTAATGTCAGCTATCTTTGCATTTCTCTCCCAGAAATGTCAAGTGATGAGTTTAGAAGTCTGACTTCCCTGAAAATATCCCTGTAATATTTCCACTCAATGCACAGCATAAATTATTGCCTCTCAGCAAGCATTTCTAACACAACTTCTTCAGTAATAGCTATTATCACAGAATCATTTAGGTTGGAAAAGACCTTTAAGATCATTCAATCCAAACATTAAACTAGCACTGCCAGGTCCATCACTAAACCATGTCCCTAAGCACCACGTCTACACATCTTTTAAACGCCGCCAGAGATGGTGACTCAACCACTTCCCTGAGCAGCTTGTTCCAATGCTTGACAACCCTTTTGGTGAAAAATTTTTTCCTTATACCCAGTCTAAACCTCTCCTGGCACAACTTGAGGTTTTTTCCCGTTGTTCTATCGCTGGTTACTTGGGAGAAGAGACTAACACCCACCTCACCACAACCCCCTTTCAGGTAGTTGTAGAGAGCGATAAGGTCTCCCCTCAGCCTCCTCTTCTCCAGACTAAACAACCCCAGTTCCCTCAGCCGATCCCCTTAAGACTTGTGCTCCAGCCCCCTCACCAGCTTCGTTGCCCTTCTCTGGACATGCTCCAGCAACTCAACGTCCTTCTTGCAGTGAGGGGCCCAAAACTGAACACAGGATTTGAGGTGTGGCCTCACCAGTGTCAAGTACAGGCCAGGACGCTGTTGGCCTTCTTGGCCACCTGGGCACACTGCTGGCTCATGTTCAGCCGGCTCTCAACCAGCACCCCCAGGTCCTTTTCCTCTGGGCTGCTTTCCAGCCACTCTTCCCCAAGCCTGTAGCATTACATGGGGTTATTGTGACCCAAGTGCAGGACCCAAGCTTTGTTGAACATCATACAGTTGACCTCTGCCCATCGATCCAGTCTGTCCAGATCCTTCTGCAGAGCCTTCCTTCCCTCAAGCAGATTAACACTCCCATCCAACTTGGTGTCGTCTGCAAAATTTACTGAGGGTGCACTGAATGCCCTCATCCAGATTATTGATAAAAATATTAAATACTGTGCCCTGGCGAACACCACTTCTGACTGGTGACTAACTAGATGTAACTCCGTTCACCACCACTTTTGGGCCCGACCATCCAGCCAGTTTTTTACCCAGTAAACAGTACACCCATCTAAGCTATGAGCAGCCAGTTTCTCCAGGAGAGTGCTGTGGGAAACTGTGTCAAAGGCTTTACTAAAGTCTAAGTAGACAACATCCAGAGCCTTTCCCTCATCCACTAAGTGGGTCACCTTGTCACAGAAGAAGATCAGTTTGGTCAAGCAGGACCTGCCTTTCATGAACCTGTGCTGACTGGGCCTGATCACCTGGTTGTCCTGTACATGCCATATGATGGCACTCAAGATGACCTGCTCCATAACCTTCCCTAGCACCAAGGTCAGACTGACGGGCCTTTAGTTCCCCAGATGCTCCTTCCAGACCTTCTTGTAGATGGGCATCACATTTGCTAACTTCCAATCAACTGGGACCTCCCCGGTTAACCGCACCTGTTGACAAATGATGGAAAGTGGCTTGGTGAGCACTTCTGCCAGTTCCCTCACTACCCTTGGGTGGATACCATCTGGCCCCTTAGACTTGTGTGTGTCTAAGCAGTGTAGCAGGTCCTAACCATTTCCTACTTGGATTATGGGGGCTTCATTCTGCTCCCCATCCCTGCCTTACAGCTAAGGGGGCTGGGTGTCCAGAGAACAACTGGTCTTATGGTTGCTTTTACTGGCAAAGAAGGCATTAAGTACCTCAGTCTTTTCCTCATTCTTTGTTGCTGTTTCCACCCCGCATTTGATAAAGGGTCAAGATTCTCCTTAGTCCTCCTTTTGTTGCTAAGTATTTATAGAAATCTTTTTTGTTCTCTTTTATGGCAGTAGCCAGATTAAGTTCTGGCTGGGCTTTAGCCCTTCTGATTTTCTCCCTGAATAACCTCACAACATCCTTGTAGTCCTTCTGAGTGGTGTGCTCCTTCTTCCAAAGGTCATGAACTCTCCTTCTATTCCTGAGTTCCAGTCAAAGCTCAGGCAGGCTGGCCTGTCTTCTTCCCAGTTGGCTCATCTTTTGGCACATGCTGATGGCCTGCTCCTGCAACTTTAGGATACCCTTCTTGAAAAATGTACAGCCTTCCTGGACCCCTTTGACCTTCAGGACTGCCTCCCAAAGGGCTCTCTCAACCAGTTTCCTAAACAGGCCAGAATCTGCCCTCTGGAAGTCTGAGTCCTTACTTCTCTGAAAATCGAAAACTCTATCATTTCATAATTGCTATGCCATCGCTATTAAAACACATGAGTAGTAAATATAAAAATCCATTTGGTGTGTGGGGATTTCTTGAAAGGATTTGGAAAAGTCAACTTGAGTTGATACACAAGCCCTTAATAGGACTGTGAGAGCTAACAATTGGCATTCAGATACTCTTTTCAAGTTTCTTGCGATTACCCTGGTGCTGTGACTGAGGAAGAGGCAATTTTGCAGAGCTACATATGGTTCTGCTTTTATATTTGTTGAACATCACCTTTTTATTGTTACTCTGTTTTGTTCTGTAAAACAACATTTGTATAGAACAATATTTATGTTTAAGAGCCAGTCCTCAAGGATGGGCCACAAAAACAGTAACAGTCAGAAGAACCAAATATTAAGACACAATTCCTCCCAATTACACCAAAAATAACATGTTCTGAAGTAGCATCACAGTGCAGGACATCAGAGTGATCAGCTCTGCATACCCAACTTTGAAAAATGGCACCAGTGCAACTAGCTGGTTTTGTTGCAAACTTCTTTATAATGTTGTAAGATGGCTCAGCCAATGGTTCAATCAGTTATGGACAGTTCAATAAGTTGATGCACAATTCATAGAATTATAGAATGGTTTGGGTTAGACGGGATCTTAAAGATCATCTAGTTCTAGCTCTATACATGAGCTATGTAACGTAAGTTATATGACCCTTATATAGTGATCCTGGGTGATGTTTTTTTCAGATTTGTTATTTGATGATCTGTCTAATTTCTTATTAATACCTGCCTAATTACAGCAATGTTATTAGTATAAGATTTAATTTTGTTCTTTTCAGGCTAAAATATTGTCCAGTTTGTACAGTAGCCTTGTTTGAAGTACCATGTACTGTTTTCTTTCTTAAAGGCCTATGCTAAGAAGGCAGCATTAAAAGGTGGTTTGGATAAGACTGTGAGTCTCAGAAAAGATTTGTCAGAAATGCATGAATGGATAACGCAAGCTGAGGAAGAATATCTGGAAAGAGATTTTGAGTATAAAACACCTGATGAATTACAGAAAGCTGTTGAGGAACTGAAGGTAAAAGACGAACTAATTCCTTGCACTGTGTTTGAAGTTCTTTTTGAAGTTTTTGTTGTAAAGCAAGTCTACTCTTTCATTTAGAAAGGTGCCTTTTGAGATCTACTTGTTAGCCTTAAATTTAAAGAAGTAAGTGTCTTGAAGTAATTTCTGTTTGGAATATGTTGGAAGATATTAAATCTTTCCGAATACTGCATTACTTTTTTTTGTTTGCTTTATTGGATACTTGATTTTGATGCAACTTCAATGTTCTTTTACTTAAGAAATAATTCCTAAGAATCAGATGTTAGCAGCAGTTAGCTGATAGAGTGAAATCAGTTTTATGTCTTTTTATATTAGAGAGAGAAAAGATTTAGTACTTCAGGGTGCATATTGGTATGTACTAAGTAAGCATGATTTATTATTTTATTTATTTAATTCAGCAACATAGGAAGAGTAAATTTTTTGTCTCAAGTAAATAATGTTTATTGTTCTTTCATGTGGGATGAATAATGCCTTTGGACAAAAAAACACTAATTCGTGATACATGCTCAAATATATTGTTGCTCAGCCACTGGATGTGGGCTTTATTTTTATTTCATGGGTGAATTGTTTGGCCTGTGCTATTCAGGAAGTCAGATTATATGGCCTTAACAATCTATCCAACACTTTGTTTGGATAGACTCTTCATTGTCCATAGGATTTTGCCAGTGTTTGAGATTATCTGACCATGCAACTGATAATCTCTTTATTTACTGACAGAAATGACTTGATGCTAGCCAGAATATACAGAATATATGGAAAGATATGGAACAAGTTTGATTCATTGTAAATGAGACAAATATGTCAAAAGTAAACATCTGCTCTAGAGATACAGTTCTTTTTTTGTAATTAAATAACAAAACTCAAATTTATACGTTGCACTGCATAATCAAATAGGTTAAATGTACAGTTTTAGACAACTCCCATGGATTTCCTAGTGAATATTCTGTACTTCCAGCTGAAGTAGAGGGACGTTCAAAATGTGACACCTTGACCTATGCAGATAACAAGATCATTTGTCATGCCTCCCTTCACCTGCTCCTGACGATTCTTTTCCCTGAAGGCAGGCAGCCACCTCTCCTGTCACACAACCGGCAAAATCTGGACCAGTACTCTTTGTTCACCCTGCAGCCCATTTCTTCCTACAGCTAGGAAAGAGGAAAGCCAAGAGCAAACTAGTAAGCTTTCTCTGGCAATGACAGCCTGATCCCAGTTATTCTGGTTTATGGAATTCCTCAAACCCAGAGAGAAAGAAGGGTGTTGGGAACAAGGTTTGATTTCTGTGTCTTCAGGCCAGGAAACTCTCATCTTAAATTTCTGTGAAGACCAGTACACACTGATGACACTGTGTACCATCACTCTGTTTTCAGTAGTGCTATGACTCCAGTCATAGATACCATCCCATTGTAAGTTGTTAGAGGAAACAATGCTAGATATGACAATCTTATATGTCATTAATGAGGCAGCAGAATAAGGGGGAGAGCAAAAGGTGGAAGAAGACAGATGGGAATTAGATTGACCAATTGTTGTGGCTACATAGGCTAAAATAGGGAAAAGGTGGCAGATTGGTTGTTCCAGATTAGTTACATAAGATTTTTTAATTATTGGTTTTAATTCACTATTCATTTGTGGTTCTGTGTCCCTCAGATCTTTCTTTCCTGTGTCTGTCCCCTGTTAAACTTCTCTACCTAAGTTCTTAACATTGAAAGTGCTTGTTGGGACACTGCTCTTTTTTCACTTTCTCCTCTCTTCATATTAGGTTCGTGTTCACTGGAGGTGAATAATAATGTTGATTTTTCTACCTCTGTAAAGTGAGAGAATGAAATCAACATTAATACTCTGATAAAAGTGTAAAATAGACACTGGAGAAAGATTATTTTCTGAATTTCTTTTTAAATGCAAGTTAATAAAACTATCAAGATGAGGAAAGTAAGAAGTATTTTCATTTTTTTCTGTCTTGCTGCTTGTCATTCAAAGAATCATAGAAACATAAAATAGTTTGCACTGGAAGGAACCATTAAAGGTCATCTAGCCCAACCCCCCTGCAATGAGCGGGGACATCTTCAACTAGACCAGGTTGTTCAGAGCCCCATCCAACCTGACCTTGAATGTTTCCAGCAAAGGGGCATCCACCACCTCTCTGGGCATCCTGTGCCAGTGTTTCACCACCCTCATTGTGAAAAATTTCTTCCTTACATCTAGTTGAAATCTCCCCTCTTTTAGTTTAAAACCGTTACAGTTCATACCACTTCACTTACTGTTCTGTCCCATCACAACAAGCCCTGCTTGTTGTCTGTCCCCACCTTTCTTCTAAGCTCTCTTTAAGAACTGGAAGGCTGCAAGAGTCTTCTCTTCTCCAGGCTGAACAACCCCAGCCTTTTTTCATAGGATAGGTGTTCCATCCTTCTGATCATTTTTGTGACCCTCCTCTGGACCCGCTCCAACAGGTCCATGTCTTTCCTGTGCTGAGGGCTCCAGAGCTGAACACAGGACTCCAGGTGGGGTCTTACCAGAGCGGAGTAGAGGGGCAGAATCCCCTCCCTTGACCTGCTGGCCACGCTGCTTTGCATGCAGCCTTTGTTGGCCTTCTGGGCTGCGAGCGCACATTGCTGGCTCATGTCCAGCTTTTCATCCGCCAGTACCCTCAAGTCCTTCTTGCCAAGGTTGCTCTCGATCCCTTCATCCCCCAGCTGGTATTGATGCCGGGGGTTGCCCCAACCCAGGTGCAGGACCCTGCACTTGGCCTTGTTGAACCTCATGAGGTTCACATGAGCCCATTTCTCAAGCTTGTCCAGGTCCCTCTGGATGGCATCCTGTCCCTTAGGCATGTCAACCGCACCACTCAGCTTGGTGTCATCTGCAAACTTGACAAGGGTGCACTCGATCACACTATGTCATTGATGAAGATATTAAAGAGTACTGGTCCCAGTACAGACCCCTGTGAGACACCGTTTGTCACCACTCTCCATCTGACATTGAGACATTGATCACTTCCCTCTGGATGCGACCATCCAACCAATTCCTCATCCGACCAACAGTCCACCCATCAAATCCATCTCTCTCCAATTTAGAGAGCAGGATGCTGTGTGAGGCCTTACAGAAGTCCAGATAGATGACATCAGTAGCTCTTCCCTTGTCCACTGATGTGGTCACTCCATCATAGAAGGCCACTAGGTTGGTCAGGCAGGACTTGCCCTTGGTGTAGCCATGCTGACTGTCTCAAATCACCTCCCTGTCCTCCATGTGCCTTAGCATAGTTTCTAGGAGAATCTGTTCCATGATCTTCCCAGGCACAGAGGTGAGGTTGACAGGTCAGTAGTTCCCAAGGTCCTCCTTGCTACCCTTTTTAAAAATGGGTGCAATGTTTCCCTTTTTCCAGACACCAGGGACTGCATTAGCTAACTCCTTCAGGACTCTGGGTTGCATTTCATCAGGTCCCATAGACTTTCCTCAGGTGGTCTTGAACCTGATCTTCTCTTGCACTGTGAGGGACTTTGCTCCTCCAGTCCCTGCTCCTGCAGTCCATCCACTTGAGAGATGTGGGAAGAGACACTGCCAGTGAAGAACGAGGCAAAGAAGTCGTTGACTACCTCAGCCTTCTTCTCGTCCATTGTTGCCAGTTTGTCAGTCTTGCTCGTGAAATGGGGTACACTTTCTTTGATCTTCCTTTTCTGGCTGACATACCTGTAGAAGCCCTTCTTAATTATTCTTTGCACCCCTTGCTAACTTCAACTCCAGCCATGCCTTGGCCTTCCTGACCCCATCCCTACACAACCGGGCAGCATCCCTGTACTCATCCCAGGATACCTATCCCTGCTTCCATTGCCTGTGCATTTTCTTCTTGTCCTTTACTTTTGACCAGCAGGTCTCTAGTCAGCCTGGTCAGCCACTCAGCTGGTCTCTTGCCTTCCATTCCTGCTTTCTTACACCTGGGGATCAAGAGCTCTTGTGCTCTATGGAAAGCGTCCTTAAAGATCTGCCAGCTCTGTTCTGCTCCCTTGTCCCTGAGGGCAGTTTCCCAGGGGGTTTGACTGACTAACTCCCTGAAGAGCTCGAAGTTTGCTTTCCTAAAACTCAGGGTCCTGACTTTACACTTCACCTGACCTGTATCCCTCAGGACTGTGAACTCCACCAGAGCATGATCACTGCAGTCCAGGCTGTCTCTAATCAAGCATTGTCTTGATTGATGTCTCATTGTACCTTCAAAGCAGAGTGCCTGAATTTGTAACACAACAGATTTTTTTCTTTCATTTGTGGTTTATAATGTATTATAGCAAAGATATTCAGAGCATTTCTTGGGGGGAAAAAAAAATACTGAACTGTTCTAGTATTCTGAGAGTTCCAGAAAACTAAATAGTGGTGAGATAATGTTAAATTGTATTGAGTATTGTGTATTGGCAACAAAATAAAAAGTTTTTTTAGATGCATTCAATATTGACTCAGAAAGTCTGGGAATTAAATAGTTCATGTTTTTTTCTTTTTTTTTCTTTTTTTTTTTCAGAGAGCAAAGGAGGAAGCCATACAGAAAGAAGTGAAAGTGAAGCTTATTACTGATTCTGTGAATAATTTTATAGCAAAGGCTCCACCTGCAGCCCATGAGGCTTTGAAAAAGGAACTTGATGTTCTAACTACCAGCTACCAGCGACTCTGCAGCAGACTGAACGGAAAGTGCAAAACTTTGGAGGTTGGGTATCTTTTCAGTCCTTGTATTTATAGCCCTTCTAACTGCAGAAGTAAGGTAGAGGGAAAACATGTATTATCCTGTGGGATCATGAGTAGCCCAAGGCTGTCCTTGCTTTATGAGCTATATACTAAATACCACATCGTATGAGCCATATACCTAAATCTTGTTGAGAATCATATATGCTGGAGAGTTAAATTAAAAGAGAAGCCTCAGACATAGCTCTTAGGTGGGAGACAAAAATGGCTGCTCATGGCTCTTATCCCTCTTGAGATTAAGCCAAGCATCTGGCTTCTGCAGCAACTCTGAGATGTTGTCTTCACCAGCTCCTCTAGCTTTCTTTCTTCCATGGCTAAGGATTTTGATGAAATGGCTCTGAATCTGGACAGATGGTGTTACCTCAGCATGGGAACACCATTTGATCTGCTGGCAAGCTGAATATGTCTCATGCATTTTGAGTTGACCCTGCCATTTTGGCCAGCTCCATTAGATTCTTGCCACAGGACTATTTGCATATTATACACTGGTCACAGTGAATTAGGTATGATTTTTTTGTTGTGAACTAATTTGCAATAGCTAACTTCACACAGGACAATTACATACCTGGGTAAAATTAATCTCCTCTAAATTTCACTGTGCAAAATTAGGTGTGTAGTCTAAGTTGGTAATCTATATTTCCCCTGATCATTGATGTCATTGTTGTGTGATAATATCCATCTATAACCTTCTCCTAGACCAGATTCGTTTGATATGACCAAAGTTAGGTGAGATAAATTGCGCTCTGGGAAACTTGATTTGCAAACAGCCTGGTGCATCTCCAGAAAAATTATATTAACTTCTACTAACAAAAAAAGAACAGTGAAAAGATTATTTATGGGCATTTAAATGTTTTGCATGTGTATAAATTACCATTTTTATCTGCTTATTTGCGTATCTTCAGGCACTGTAAAAATAAAATATTAGACAATAATTTAATGCCAGAAGAATAAAAACTTAATTTCATTTTACAGCACTATGTTTAGTACCCTAGCACTTAAGTGGTCTATAAATTGTACTAAATGTGGTTTAGAATTAATTTCTGTAGAGATTTCTGTCAGAATTCTTGAAAGCTGTGGGTTTAGACATTTTATGAATCTATGCTTTAAGTAATATACAGATTATATAAGCAAGCTAACTACATTTTGTAATAAAAACATAAACTTCTAACATGAGTCTTTGAATATTCTGATAATTGTATATTAAATTTTCTTGTAATATATTAACAGAAAAGCATATAAAGTGGATAATTCATTTTGTGATTTGCAGAAATATTTACATTTCATGTTATAATCAGTGGCTTTACTCTATTTAATCAAAATATTTTGGTTGTGTATAATATCTATTGGAACATATAAATACTGGGAAAAATCAACTATATGGCACACATATCAACCATGTTGTTTTGGGGATGAATCATGCAATGTTTTCAATGTTTTAATAAGTGAAAGTTAGCCACAACATTTTCAATCTCAGTAAACACCTTTTTTTCTCCATCAGGAGGTATGGGCATGTTGGTGTGAATTATTGTCATACTTGGATGCAGAAAATAAATGGTTGAATGAGATTGAATTGAAACTCAAGGCAACTGAAAATATCCAGGGTGGTGCAGAAGAGATTTCTGAGTCTCTGGATGTAAGTGCTGACTTAAATAATATCAGGTCACATGTATTGATATTGTGAATCACATTACATTCAAAACAAACTGTGAATCAACATTAGACATGAGCAAGATGCAGAATATTTGGAAAGTCCTATGTTCTCACTTGATTCAACAAATGAGGTTTTGAATTTGAATCCACCTAAGTGAAACGAGTAATTGAATGTGTTATGCTTGATGTCATAGAGAATTTCTAGTGACAACAAAATACACATTCTTATAAATGTATGGCCTCACTTCAGCCAGTCAAAAAAATATTAAAGACTTCAGAGAGAGCAAGCTTTTATCCTAGCATTGCAATTCTGTTTATTATTACTTAATTTTTATTCATGTAACCTTTCAAATTTGTAGAAATTATGTTAATACTCTTAGTGGATCAAAATACAAAACATTACATTGATAATGCATTTTTGCTGTTGAACTTCATCCATTCAGATACTCAAGTAAATATTTTATTCTTAAGTACACAAACACTCCCACTGAACTCATTGGACATTGTCCACATTTTTTAAATCAAGCACCTGATTTATTGCTTTGCGAAAAATCTTCCTTTGTTTTCTGTGACAAGTACTATAGAACATTAGTTGTCAAGACATGGACATAGATATTTTTATCTTTTTTCTCTACTTCTATTGTGTATGAAATGTGAAGTTTCTTACTTACATTTTTAAGGGGAATTGTGATTGCTCTGGAGAATCTTATTTGCAGAAAGGAAAAAAACCTACTTTTTTGACCTTGTTTCAGTCTTTGGAACGTTTAATGAGACATCCGGAAGATAATCGCAGTCAGATTCGGGAATTGGCTCAGACTTTAACTGATGGTGGAATCTTGGATGAGTTGATCAATGAGAAACTTGAGAAGTTCAATACTCGATGGGAAGAACTTCAGCAGGAGGTATATTTAATAATTGACCTGTCCTCCCATTAAACAGCTGACAGTCTAGTACCAGTAAAAAAAAAAAAAAAAAAAGTTATTTTGTTGTTGTAGTTCCTAAACAGTACACAAAGACTTATTTTAGAAGTGGATGGTTTGTATAGGTGTGGTGGGCCAGCTCTGGTAGATAGCAAAGCACCACAGAGCCGCTTGCTCGCTCCCTACATCTTCTGGTGTGATGGGGGAGAGAATTGGAAAGGCAAAAGGGAAAAAACTCATGGATTGAGATAAATACAATTTAATAAGTGAAAGGAAAAAAAGGAAAAAGGAAGTGATGCAAAACCAACCACTCACCACCAGGAGACTAATGCCAAACAAGTCCCTGAGCAACAGCAATTTTGGAAAAACTCCCTCCCATCACCTTTTTTTGCTGAGCATGGGTCTGTATGGTTCAGAATATCTCTTGGTCAATTCAAGTCAGCTGTCCTGTCTGTGTCCCTTCCCAGCCTCTTGCCCATGCCCAGCCTACTTGCTGGGAGGGGTAGAGTGAAAAAGAGACATCCTTGGCACTGTGCAAGCACTGCTCAGCAACATCTAAGACATCCCCATGTTATCAATACTGTTTTTGGTCAGCAATCCAAAACACAGCACCATATGGACTGCTATGAAAAAAATTAACTCCATCCCAGCCAAAATCAGTACAATAGATAACCCTAAAGTTCCAAAATTGAAGTGACCATATAGTGGATTTAATCTTCAATGGCATATTTAGAGATGCTTTCTCTGACAAAACTCTTATTGAAAAATTCTTCTCCAAATTAAACGAGTAACATTCTCTTATAGATATATTCTTTACTAAACAATAAATAAGAGTCTTTGTATGAATGAAAGATTTTATAAGCATACTTTAATATAGAAACATGTTTAGCACAAGGAAATCCAAATCTAGCGATATGCTAGGTTAGCAGTCTTCGCCACAGATTCCATGAAGAAAATTTTATTAATTCTTTGACAGATCCCACTAGTGAGACAGCATTTTTTTTTGCTGGTAAATCAGTTCAAAACTATGATATGTGTGCATGAATGTTTACTTTTAATACTAAGAGTTTATTTAACATATGTTTGTGTGCATACTAACACTAATTGTGTGTGTATATGTATAATGGCAGGACCAAACAGAATTCACCAAAGAATTTTAAGATAACCAAAGGATACATAAGGAAATAGCTCAACTACTAGTAGTTTACTAGTAACAAAGGTGGGGAAAAACTCTAAGTAAATGCAGAGCAACCCTACAGGACAGAGTTATAAGGCAGTTTAATTATGGAAGTATTCAGTGCAAATACATGAAAAATGATACTCATGGAGGACTTCAGACTTCATATGTAAAACAGTAACTTTTGAGCTATTACTGTTCAGAAGGAAGATCTTTGAGTTATGAAGAGAAATATGAGAAAGATGTCAGTTCAGTACTCGGTGAAGATCAGAAAGTAGTTATTAGGGAAAGACCTACTGAAGGACACAGAGACCCTCTTTATGATTGGATCCAGAACATGTTCAAAGATGCGCTACAAAGCCAATCAAAAATTCATTTTCAATGATTCAATGATTACTCATTTTCAATGATATAAACGATGCACAAGTAAAGATTTTTGGAAAGCATCTGTGTTAGAATGATAACAATTACCATGACAATGATAATGGTTTTGATTCTTTAATGGTGCTTGAAATGAACTTGCTTTTGAAAACAGTGGAAGTAAAAACACTGCAATAGTGTTAAGGAAGGTTCCTCAGCTGTTCTGAGCTGAAACTTGAAGGATGGAGAGGGAAAGAGCCTGGTTCTCTCTACTGACTACCTGGTGGTAGTTCTGGTGCAGTGCGGGCATTCACATAGTCCCATATTGCTGGACAGTGTCATAATGGAAAATTAGACAGTCTGCTCCACAGCTACCTTTTTTTTTTCCCCCTTTTTGCTTTTAAATCTAACTTCTGTTTGAAAGCAGATATATTCCCTGGGATTGTGCTTCTTGGTATCTGTTGCTTTTTTCCTCACTTGGAGGGAAAACTGGAAATATGCAGAAGTTTGTGAAAACGGGACTTTCAAATAGTCTTGCTGAGTGATGGATGAATACTATTCAGTGTTCACAACAACAGACATTAAATCAAAATTCATGCCAGATACAGGGGTTAAATGTGGAAAGTACAACATGAAGATTTTATTTGAAATTCTGGATACAATTTGAATGAGTATATAAGCAAAATATATTAGAAATGTATTCACTGCTTTTCAATTTAATTTAAATATAGACAAAAAAGGGGAGGGGAAGTCCCCTCCCTTCTTTGAAAGCTTGATCTGATATTTCATAGTCAAATACTAATGGTGAGATCTGTATATGAATATCAGAGCTGTAAAGAAACTACTTCAATCACAAGTGACTCAGTCACATTGTTTCTTTACTGTATAGTTTCTACAACAAAATTTTTTATTAATTATTCCACTGAAGTCTCACACATTTTTTTTCAGAGATTCCTGACACTGAATTATCTGTGCTGTTTGTGTAGCCCTGCTGAAATCCAAACAGCGTACACTCTCCTTGCATAAAAATACATTGCAGGCACATAACACTATGCAGCTTGTGTTCAAGGTCACTTCTACTTGAGACAGAGTGATTGGCTATCCTAATGTGGTTAAGTTATTTATTTTTATTTGAATAATCGTGCAGGTAATTACCAAGGTAATTACCAAGCTCATTTGGGCAGAAACTGGTATGTGAAATATTTATTCACTAATAGAGCAACAAAACCACTGCCATATGAGTGATGTTGCAAGGCGGTACAGCATTGCTACTGAGACAGAAATTCATTTTTAAGGGCAGATAATGGCTTTATGTTGGTATGCCTTATGCTTTTGAACATCTGGGGCGGATCAATAAGTGACATATACCCTATCTTTACTTTTCAAGGATTGATTCACTTACAACTCTATATACTGGATCTAAAAAACACTGTTGCCTGAAGAACTTCAAGCTAATATTGCAAGTGGCTGTCATCCCCTGTAATGCTGAAAGTGATTTACATCCTGTGCAGCAAAATTAAAAAATGTCAGTTAGATATTCTTGAGACTATGCTTGCAATAAACTGTATAAAACATTGTTGTTGAGAAGGGTCTTACACTAGATTCAATTTTTATTCTTGGGTACTGCCTCTTAATTCTTTTTAGGACTCCCCTCAAGATTACCCTTTGTTTCTGTCAAAGAGCACCATTCATCATTTGACACAATTTTTCTGTTTTGTTTTCCTCTCAAGAAGAGAAAGAATTCTTCATGCCCCATCCCCACATGATTGCTTTGAAGGTTGCTAAGAGGGCTGCTTTTACAAGTTCTGAGGCACTATCTGTCTGCAGTGATAACCTAAAGAGATAATGAAGTCCTCCTTGGTATAGTTTGCAGGTTTGGAATGCAGTTGATCAAAGATGAATATCACTTTATTGCTGAGAGGTCAGATATTTGTAGCCACTTTAAAAACACACTGTGAAATATTACTAGAATTTGCAGAAGAATTTGTGCTAGCTTGGAGGGTATTAAAAATTCCTGGTCCCAAAAAGAATGTTTTGAATGTTAGAAAAGGTGTTGCTAGTTTAAGTCTAAATACTAAACCACTCTGATTCCAAACAAAAAGTGGAGATCAACACATAAACATTAATTCGATGCAAAATGTACAGTTGTGTTATAATAAATCTCAGGCATAACAATTATAACACCAAGAATGAGGCTAAATTTTAAAGCAATTTAAACAAGTTATGAAGGAATTTAAAAGTTAAATTTTTCTAACTTTTAAGTTTTTAACTTTACCCTGCAGTAACTTTTCTCAATAAATAGAGAGTATAACTGAGCCAAAGAAAAGAACTAACATATTTCTACCTTTCTTGACAGACCCTTTTCCATGAGCTGTAACTTACAAGCTAATTTATGAATTTGCTTCTGCATTTTAAATACATGCACACTGTAGTAAAAGTACTATAATTTTTGAAAGATTTTGTTCTATTTTTTCTCCCACAGCACAACTACTGAGTACTGCCACAACAACAAAACTCTACTTCATTTTAACCATAAAACTCTAACAAATGTCTTTGTAACTACATGTGTGACTAATGTCATTAAATACATAAGATGTATTATTTAAGGAAAAAGTGGTAATATCTATAAATATAGCTTTATAACATTCAATGTCAAAGAATGAGCTATAACCATAAGCAACTGTTTGACCACCTGCAGCTTTCCTGATATTTGATCACCTCTCAGTGCAACCTTTCCCTTAATATGACATTTTATATGGATAATATGCAATGTTACCTTTTCCTGCATTTGCCATTTATCTTTGTTAAATTGTAAACAGATTTATGCAATACCTCATATCATAAAAATTGAATATTATGTTTAATCATAAAAAAACTAAAAATCTCTAAAACCTGAAGACACTTTAATAAAAAATTTAATCCATAAATATTTTTTTCTTTTCTCTTTCATTCTGATAGTGCCTAACAGCAGATTTTTTTGTTTGTTTTTATTTTCCTTAACAGCTGTCAACATTCCACTGGCTCAGAAATAATTAAACAGTTGGTTATTTTCCTGAGATTTCCTATTTAGCAATTAACTGTCAGACACTTCCCTTTAGAGACAAAACCCTTCAGTTTTATTGACTATGATCTGATAGCAGAGCTAGGGCTTCCTGTTAGGTCCTCAGACCCATTTATACACTGCAATGTTAAACAATCTCTTTCTTCCACAGAGTAATTAAAAACCAAAAATCTTTCAGAGAAAAAATTTATAGATATATACAATTTCAACTTTCATGTGTCTTTTAAAAATATGCATATATAGTTTTTCACGTACACAGACATATGTGTTTTAAGGACAAATTTGAAGCTCAGGTTCACAGATATAAGTGTGTAATATGTCTGCCCCTTTTCATAAAGCCCTCTAACACTTACCTCAACCAGTAACTCTCTTTTCCACTGAAAGAGAGGAAGAAGCCTTCTCCGTATTGAATGAGTTGATAAGTATTCTGCAATGCCAGTGATAGTGCCAGGGACCTACTTAGTGAACAGGATTAGGTTTTTGAGTCAGTTGTTTTGAACTGGAGAAATATCTTACATTATATGGGTATATTGTACCTTTTATAAGATTATAGTGAAGACCTTTATGTTACATTTGTTGTGTGAATTGAACAGCGTGAGGGTAGAGGCTTGACTTTAGGTGAGTGTGCAGGATGGGGTCTGTTCCTAGTAGGTAATACAGAAAAAAAAATTAAAGCAGCAATTGTGAAAGTGCCATTTCCCAGCATATTTGGCTGTGTGGTTCTGCTCCTGTTGCCAAAATAATTCCTCTCTTGTACATTGCATTCACATCTTGGTCTGATATCATCCATTCATTCCTCTAAACTCTTCACGGTTTTTGGAAAAGATGTACTTTCACTGCACTTGGAAGCTAGAAAATGTCATACAGGTTCTCAGGCTGTAATCAAATTCTCTCTGAGGACAAGAAAAGGGGAATATTTTGTCTGTGTGTGTGTGTACACATTTACTTTATGTGCACATAAAGATATTGCAAGCATGAATATATATTTATCTGAATTCATATTTGTTTGAAATCCACCCACAAAAATCCAGTCAGACTCAGGCAAGGATTTGTTGTAATTCTTTCTTAACTTTACCTGCTTTAATATTTGATCGATGAGTTTGGGAATGTTTTAATTTTCCCTATTGTATTCTAATATTGATATATATAGTTTTGTTTGATATACATAGTTTCTGCTGATACCAGCACAGAGATGACAATTTTTCAATCACCACATATTTGTCATACAATTTTAAGACTTTTTGTGAGTTTCCATGTGGTGATAACTACTTCATTGCATGCATGCAAGCTGCTCCTGAGGCTGGCAGTAAATTTATCTATGCTTAAGCAAGGGACTAGCTGCAAATAGTTGTTAGCACGGGTCAGCATTTAACAAAGGTTCAAAGCTTCAAGTATTGCTATAAAAATAGCTTTTTTCAAAAGGACTTAGCATCAAATTTGTGTCCAGTATATTGAATTCTGCAGAAAGTGCCAGGCACTTATTTTAATGACTAATAAGCATGGAACTTTCTCAGTGTCTTATTTTAAATGGTGAGCTTCATCAGGACACTGCAGCCCTCAGTATGAATGGACTATGCATGTAGGTTAGTGCTACCAGTTATGCAAAGAGTTAAGTAAAGGCAGAGAGATTTTCTTCCACGCTGTATGGAAGAAAACTTTGACTTTTCAACCCATGGGCTGTAGAAAGCTACTACCCTGTTTCTAGTCTAATGTGTCTTTCAATCTACCCTATAGTGTTGCAAATGCAAAGGTAGAGAGTAACTGTATCTTAGCCAGGCTTACAAATAAGTAGTAAGGAGTGCCAAGGTAAGTGGAAGCTGTGGTTTTTAACCCTACTGCTTTGAACAGGCTGAGAACATTGTAATATAAAATCTCAAATCAGATGAAGGTAAAAGTCATTTAAGTAGCAAATCTTAGTACTGTACTGTGAAGTTACAGTGTTTTAATGGTTCATTTGGTAGGGTGATAATACCTTAGTGGCTCAGGTACTTCCATTAGCATTGACAGCATGGGTCTGATATGTAACGCTGCTCAGTTCCACAGAAGGCTCCTGGAACTGGCAGTGATACAAGTTTATCTGGTCAGCTGTTTTGAAACAGCACAAAGCAGCTTACAATCACAAATATAGTAAATACTGGTTGGATCCCTATCCTTTAACTAAGTCAAACAGCTAGCAAGAATGCTTACAAGGAATAGCCTTTTTCATTTGTTAAATGTGAAGCTCTGTAAGAATCTGAGCTCCATGAAGAAGGTACAGATACATCAAATATTCTCACTGAATTGCTGAGAGCTATTTTTGCTCAAGGCAAGAGTTTCATAATAGGTATGAAATAAAATTAAAGTATAGCTGGCTCACCAAAGAGAAGAAGTGTGATTTGACTTGAAAAATGGCAGGACACCTAGCAATGTTATTTAAAGTGTGCTTGCTTTCTCCCTGCTCCTTCGATTCATGTCAAAGAAAGTTAGTCACTTTATTCTGTGGTCAGCAGTATGGCTGGGCTTGTACAGAGTAAAACTGTATTGCAGTTGAGATTGTTGGTAATTGTTATGTGCTGTGTATAAAGCAGAAACTCTGGTAGGCAGAAGCTGTAGTCTAAGTAAAATACGAGTCTGCAGGTGGACACAGTGACATGGAAGAAAGTACCAGGTTATTTTTTACCTGATAAATATCATATTAAACTGTTACAAATAGTAGTTAAAGCTACCGTGTTCATGTCAAGTGTTTAAATATATGTGTGTCTTAAGGACAACTTGGAAAGATAATTTATTGTTCTGGCTTGGTAAATCATGAAGTGAGCTCCTTTGAAAGGAGCACATCTTTCTCGAAAACAGGATTGTGTACAAGTTGACAGTAGGCAACCCACTGTGGCACTGGTGGTAGGGTAGAAGCAAAAGTCGACTTCCTAGGCTAAAAGACACTATGGTTAGAGTGATAATAGATTGGGCAAATCAACAGACAAGACACAACAGGACAACGATTGGTCTCTTTTTTTTTTCCAGAGTAGGCACTGCCTCTGTTCCAGACAGCTATTTATAGTCCGTATAAGAGAGCTTCTTCTCAAGAGTGTCTTTATCCCTCTCACTTACTGAAGTGGATTGTCTTGGATGGGATTGTGATGACAGTAACCCTATTCTCAGTAAACAAAATCTCTTGAATTATATAATAGGATCAAGAGGACTGCTATGCCTCAGAATGAAAGGCTGCACTATCAGGATGGTTTTATTATACAGCTTTGCCAACTTTCACTCAGCATAGAAATCTTCAATGCATGCATTGGTTTTTCAGGGTCCTACATTTTTTAGAACTTGTCTATGCAATCTGGGGTTTTGTTTGTTTGTGTCTTATATAAAAGAACTGAATGGGTGGCAAAAAGATGCGCAACTTATCATACAAAAAGGTGGATGAGCACAAGTCAGGAGGACTATTTTTGATTCTTAGCCTGCATTTTTGGGAGAAAAAATATGTGGGAAAAATGTATTATATGCATTATTACTGTGAATATTGATAACATTGTCATTGTTTTTAGGCTGTGAGAAGACAAAAGAGTCTTGAACGGAGTATTCAGTCTGCCCAGGAGACCGACAAAACCCTCCGCTTAATCCAAGAGTCTCTTGCTGTTATCGACAAACAGCTAACAGCCTACATTGCAGACAGAGTTGATGCCGCACAGGTCCCTCAGGAAGCACAGGTAAGTTATACAGAGGTTGAACTGATGTGCTGACTGGTTTTCTCAATCAACCAAAGTGTGTTTGGTTGTCCCTCAGCCTCGTATTAGTAACAGGGATTTGCAACATGATCAGTATGAAAGTGCAAGTAAATTTTAGGTAGGATTATTTTGGCAAGTTCAAGCTAATCTTCTAGTAAAGTCATATTTTCCTTCTGATTTGTATTATATACCTGTATATAATATAAAACTATATTATATACATCAGAAGATGTAAAGAACTATAAATGTCATGGAAGACTATGCAGTAATTTTTAAATGACAAAGATAAACAGTGTGACTCTAAAATCTAGTTCCCATCCTAGAAAGAAGAAACTCATCATCTCCACTACTCTTAGATGGCTTTTTTACAAAGTTGATTCATGGCCTAGGGATTATTACTAAATTATTGAAACATAGACACATTGTTAATTATTTCATGATATACACAAAAATGTACTTATATTTCAATTTTTACAGTTCATGCAAGTTTAACAGAAACAGTTTTTCCTATTCTTTAGAAATGGTTTACTGAGCCTTTGAAATAAAAATGTACATCTGATTCTCATTGTTTTATTCTTGCAATCTTTCCTCTGTAACATCTGCTTTACGGCAGCATTAAAAAATTAAGAAAACAAATGAAATAAACCCAAACATCTCTGGTATAAAGTTATTAATAGTTTACAATATTATGTACAGCAATTTTACTGTAATTTCCACCTAAATTTAGGAAGTTGGATTACAAAAGTAAACAAACAAACAAAAAAGGTTACAGGAAAATTGAAAACATATGCTTTATAATGATTTTAAAAGAGACAGTCAATTGTGTTTTTTTCTGGCATGTCTGTAAAGTTTTATATCATTCTAAAATTAGTGTCTTGTATAGACTATGATCTTAAATATATTCAGAGCTGAATATACGTAGCCCTGAAAATCATGTTTTCTCTCCTTTAAAAATAAAGGTTTCCATGGCTTTTGAATTAAAATGTGGATAGATGTACTTTTCCGTTGCTTTTCATGTATGTGTGTGTTTGTAGTTACATGCAGATATTTTTATTTGTGTGTGTATGAAATAAAAAAGTTATATTTAGAAAACAGGGTCATATTTACATTCAGTCCTATTTTGAAACAGATTCAAATTTATTTGGTTCTAATTTACGTCAGTATAAGAATAGTATCAGATTCAGATGAATTATTGTTTCAGTTTGAATCCTAAACTATGCTAGCTATGAGATTACTCTCGAATTATTTTTCTCCTTCCTTGAAATATGAATGATGCAAACATTTTTTTATGAAATAGGATACAATCAGCATTTTTTAAAGACGTATCAGTTTAATTTCTCATCTTGTAATTACATAACTCTAATATGTAAGAAAAATTTTATATGAAAGTGTGCTTTTTTTCTGGTGTATTTGGACACTTACCTTGTAGCAATTTTTGGTGACGCTTTATATATCCCATGGGCACATCTGGTTTATGTGTGTCCTCAGGTACAATGTTGGCAATGATTACAGAATGTAAAAGGACATAATTCAGAACTTCAGCAACTGAAGCAGCACAAAACTTAACCAACCTTAATTAGCACACTTTCATGGGAAAATTTCAGCTCAGCGCTTTTTGCAGAGCTTGTTTTTGTTCTTGAGATTTTACTGTCTGATGTCAAGTTCACCTGATTATACTATATCCACTATGGGAAAACCAGCATAGATGCTGCTGAGTTTTTCCCTTTCATGTTTTTATTTTAAGATGCCAGTAGGACTGAAGAAAAAAAAATTAATTAACAACTGAACAGGTTTAATGCAAAAGTTCTCTGAAGTTCAGTCATGAAGTTCTTTAAAATCCTTAGAGGGAAAGGGAATAAACAATCAGTTTTATGCAGGTAAGTATACTGAGTCATTCCTTTAGTGAATGGCCATGCCAGCCAGCTCTTGTGGAGCTTCTGCTGGCACAGCTCTTTTGTACAGCTGAAAACAGTTCATTAATATAAGATACCCTACGAAGTATCTGCACAGCTGGAATGGGAATCTTTCAGTCAATGATGTTGGTTTCAGGGCAGGGGTCAGTTTATCCATGCTGAGGGATTTAACAAACTGTTGGGCAATATGTGTTGTATTTCTAAAAGAACATATGGGAGAATTTGTAATCAAAAAGCTGTTGACAGTTTGGGAGCTCTGCATGTTTGCTTCAAAATTTCAAATCCATTTAGAGCATTGTTAGGAGGAATAATCTTTGGTTCAGCTGATTGGAAATGAATCTGAGTAAACACAATTATATTTAACTCCTCTTTCTAAGTGAAATGATCAGTTTAGTTTATTCAGAAAGTTGACAGAAAGAAAAGGGAGTTAAGTATGTGCTGTTCAACTTCTCCTTTGGATCATTTTTTGAATGTAAATTCTGTGTGCTTCTTACTCCACCATGTGGCACTGAGAATTTAATGCTAGAGAGCCACTGTCACCCAACTCCTTTTGAGTACAACCAAAGATGTTGTATTCAGACCAAACAATCTAACAGCAACTGAACAGATAAATCAGTTCAGATTCCTCAAGGTGTAATAATAAAAAAGCTGGAACGAGGTAAAGTCTAAAACAATATTCCAGAAGGAAAAATTATTTCTTTGTATGCTTGATCTCATGATCCCAGCTGAAGTCTCCTTATTTTCTCTAAATTTATCAAGAAAATACAGGGAATTAAGTTATCAACACAGGAATTTGCGAGTTGCTGACTTTTTTTCAAGTACTCTTCAACTGACAGGAAGCAAATAAATCTGTACTGAAAATATTACATTTATATGGCAAAATATTTTTCAGATAATTATTTGTAGCTTTGTTATTAAATAGCTTCTGGTGGAAGAGAGAATCTCCAATTAGTACATCTGTTTGGTGTGAGTGATTACATGGAGGGGTTATATTATTGGACAGAAAATACGCTTATTTCACTTCTCACTTGCATGCTACAAATGGCTTGTCTGTTGTTCTCCCTGTAGAGTTATGTAAAATACAATGTGGATAATGAATTAACAGTATTGTGTTTCTGAGAAAAGCAAAAGTAATATATGTTGCCTTTTCAGTGAACTCCTTGAATAATTTCAGTGCTGTAGTAATAAGCACTACACACCTGACTGTTTTCTAGGTGAAGATGGTTATTAATCTGTTATCAAAATACTGTTGTGCTATGTTCAAAGCCAGAGTTAATGTCATGATATAATGGCAGACTTGTTCAGTCGTGCAATGTATTACTTGACAAGAATAATGCCATGCTTCATTGCCTTCAAGCAAATATTTTGGGACAAATTCACAATTGTCTACTTAGTAAAATGTCTAATGTTAAAGGTATTTACGCTTTTCCTCTGCTGAAAATTGTGAGAATTATTTTCTTCAGCCATGTGTAGATCAGTGGTCAAAGAGCAAATAGCTGATAAGCATTATTCAGAAGTGTAAGCTTACATTTTGTTATGTATTAAGTTAGAATATCTATGCAGATTTCTGTACTGTACAGGTTCTCACAACTTACACGTCTCCATAGCATCTGAACACTGCATTAACTGTGCTTTAACTGCACAAACTGCCTTTGTCATGTCCAACTTATTCAGCTTTGCCTTGTCAATAACGTTTCTATCCTTTGATGATTTGCTCTTCTCATTTGGAATCTTCAGTTACTCTCTCTTGAAGACTAGTGTCTAAAACTACGTATGTTGTTCCTGTTGAGACTTACCTGTATGTCATTCCTGCAATAACATCATCTTCTATATGTATTATGTGCTTTTCCTCTTTTTTTTGCAAAGGTGTGACATCATTGGCACATACCCTTTCTGTGCTTTTAAAAATGGGTACTTCAACTTCACTTTTCTAATTTTCTGGTACTTGGTTTATCTTTTCAGGTTTTCAAAGGTAAACACTAACAGTTCTGAAATTGTTTCAGATATGTTTTTTACATCTGCTAGAATCATGATCTTTCCATTTATAATGATTACCAGAATGCTCTCTAAATGTTTTATTTTATCCATATGTTAGGCTGAGATCTGACTCCTTAGGTATTGCTAGCAACCATAAAAATAAGCAAAAATTAGGTTAAACTGAGCACCATTCTTGCGAGGTGTTAGGCTAGCTAAGTAGTATTTAAAGAAATACAAATCAGAGAACCTCATACACCAAGAAGAGCTGTCAAGGTGTTCTCTGCAACTCAAGAGAGCCAAATCTGCAAATTCATAGCCAGGCCATTTTGTTGTGAGTTATGTGAAGGACTCATTAATTACAAAGGTAATCTAGTATAATTTGAATTCATAATGAATTAGTTTACAAAATGCAGAGAGCAATTTGAAGTTCACCATATGCCTGAATCTTGTCATATTGTCCTCATCTTCTTGAGCCACTGCAGAACTCATAGGGTTGCTGTCAAGTCCAGGCCTTTTTATGCAGTAGATCTTAATGAAATCCATAGCAGAAAAGTGATGTTCCAGGCTAAATTTAGACCTCGTTTTCCTAGAACGAGCAGTGGAAGAAACTTAAGGTAATGTAATTGCCCTTGTCTTCAGATCCACCACTCACTGGTGAAAGATTTACTACTCTGGCTATGTAATTTTCAGTTCTTGAGAATTAAACAGTATTCAATTGCCCAATACTAGTATAGCCTGGTGTATTTTGTTGCAGGATGTGACAGATGGACAGATGAACATGGATGTAGTAGAGGATAGTATAACTGCTTAATTTATTTTGTATAGCATGTTTTGCATAGCATGTTTTGCTTAAAAAATATCTATGAGAAGGGAGCAGTATATCTATTTTCTGGCATCCTCCAAACCAGGGGGAAAACTTCTATCTGAGCACAAAATAGTATGCTGAACTGGGAGCAGCTTTTGAGAACCCAGTGGGACAGAAAAGAACATTACCCCTGGGCTGGGGCATGCAGCATCCTACTGTAGGAGCGCCTCGGAGAGCAGGGGATGGTGCCACAGCCAGCCCTCAGGGCTACCTTACATCTACTTTCCATAGATTCTGCCTATAGCTCAGGATGCTGCTGAAAGTTGCTAGGCAGGAAAGAAATCTTGTGAGGGAAGGACAAACCCTGCAAGGTCAGAGAGAGGTATAAAAAGGTCTTTCTGTTTACTATGTATAACCCAAGAGATCCAAGTGTCCTCTCTTTAAGGAACTACCTGTCTCTAGTATATGACCTGGTGTTTCCATAACTCTCTGCTTTAGAGTGGAAAACCTTTTGATGTCTTTCATTAAGCTTCCCATTGAGAAAATAGGACATATTTCTCCTGGAAGATTTGGCCACCTTTTTGTCACAGAATGGAAGTAATCTTTTTGTACAGGAACGGGTTTTATAACTCAGGTTTTAATTAGTAAACAGGAAACTAGTGAATTATTTTTCTGCAAAGGACTTTAAAGAGAAATCAGAAAAAAAAAAAAAAGAAAACATGCTTAATTCTAACGACTTTATTTTAACCTAATCCCTTTGCTGCCAGAGTGTTTAATGAACTATAATTTGTTATATTTAGTGTATTTTTTGTGGAAGTTTATAAATCAAATTGAGACTAGTAAATTGGCCACTCTCATTACAGTGCATGCCCGTAGGAAATACTTCATCTATTTGTTGCTCATTCCACGATCAACATCAACGTTCCCTGTCCCATCTTGGAACATGTTAATATGTGTATCACTTGTATCTTTCTTCTTCTGGATTTATCCAGCTTTTGAGAACTTACCAAATTTCTGATCTTGGTGGTATAATCAATATTGATTGCAAAGTAATTCCTCCCCATGTTATGAATTTCTGGCAACTAATACAATACAATACAATATAATGAGGTCTGGCAACATGAAATTAAGATGTCTTGGAGGATAGTGTGCACCAGTACGTTTTCCAGAATGTCTTTCAAACTTTTTTTCAACTTACTGATACTACTTCAACTGGAACAGTCAGCTGCTTTTGTAGTGTAGTCCTCTCAATGTTACTCATACTAAATTTGTGTTTGCATATTAGATGTGTACTCCATCTAATCTTGTCTTTTCAGCCATTATTCCACAATATTTGTTCTATGTATATTGTTTTTTTATTTTTATCCATTGGTTATAACTAAATCACTTTTATAACTAATACTTTTAATTAAATACACAAGGTTGGGTGGGTGGAGTTTTGTTTTTTGTGGTGGTGGGTTGTTTGTTTTTTTCCCGAAAAAATCCTCTCCATTGTTATGATTTTGCTAAATGTTACTGACTGGCATTTCTTTGCATTTTGTAAATATGATGACTGATTTTCTAATTATGGTAGCAGGTATTGATGGGAAGTGACATATAATCAAGCCTTCTAGTTCAGTTTTCTGTTGCAAGTAATGTTATGGAGTTTGTTTATATGCCCTGTTACATTTTTTCTAAATGCTGTTCTCAAAACATCAGTTTGCAATTAGGTTTGTGAGAATTTTCAAATGAGAGAAATAGTTGTGTTGGGTTTTTTGGCTTTCCTTTCTACAATTCAAGATAGGGAAGGTTTCTGCCAAGAACTGGCTACACTGCCAATTCTCTGCTTTTTGCTGTCAATATAGCAAGACTCTGCATTTAACTGTTCATCTTTTTAAAATTAAGACTAGCAATTAAGAGAAATAATGTATGACATGCCCTTGGGACTGAAATCTTTTTGTTCTAGAAGTTGTCCTTGTGAGGATAGGTACAATCAGTGCCTTTGGTCTTGTAAATATAATTAGGTTTTTTATATATACATATATAAGTGTGTGTATATAAATAAAAGTTTTGCAAACTGACAAAGTGACAAAAGAACAATCTCCATGCAATATCCCATAATACCTAATTGCTTAAACACTACTCTTACCTGTACTGTGCTGTTCTGACCTATTCAGATAAGAACTGTTTAGTTATATGCTTTCCAGAGTGACTCTGAAGTTGAACAAAGTAAACTGGAAAACACAACCAAAAATCAGTTAATCGATAAGGTACAGAAGCAAACAATTGAAATAAATACTGGATGTGATATAGTATATTTTTCTAACATTCAGACTTGCTTCTTCCTTGTATATACAGTTCTGACTTCCAAGAGGTCAAGAAATGATTTGGCTTCAGGAGCTAAATAATGCTGAGTCACCGCTAAAAATTTGGTCCATGTGCTGCACAAACATGGAAGATAATCCTGTTGCAATTCCAGTATGCTTCAAGGGGAAACTTTAAACTTAGTCAAAGAGAAAATAAATACTCCAAAATAAACTACTAGTAAACCTACGCTTGTTGATTGTATTGTCCTTTTAATTGACCAACTTTATTTTCTCAAAACTAAAATATCAGATTTAGAAAAAATTCTATTACTTCCTCCAAATACTGCTAGCCATTCAGTAAAGAGCCTTGACAAGGACAACTCAGTGTATGAACAATAGAAAATGTACAGTTATGAAAATTTAAAATTAAAAATTTCATCTAAATTGACAGCTTTCTGTCAGTCATTTTGCTTTTACAAATGCTTTGCAGGATAGTTTAGATTCATAAATATATTTTTGCAATTAAATTTAGTAATGACAGTTAGTAAATTTAGTACAATTACAATTTAGTAATGCCAGTAGTTTTCTGTATTTTTGTAAATATTTTTCTCTTAAAATTCACTTTAATAAATTTTCAATATAACTTGTGAAAAAATGCTTTCAATGTAGTTTAACATACAATATGTTATGTCATACAAGTCATTATAACCGTGTAATACTGCTATAAAGTAAGCAGCATACAGTGTACACAGCTTTGTGCTTAATAACCTATGAAACTATGATTAAAAATACCTATATATTCGTTTTTACTTATAATCAAACTTTAACGGATCAAATTGTAATTTAAAACCCCCTTTTTTCATTTCCGTAATTCTCTGTAGTCTTTTGAACTACACAGTTTTCATATTTTACAAGTTACTGTACTGTGAGATAAAGGCATATATTTAAACTTATAGGTAGTCTTTAGAGTATCTGAGAAATGCTTGTGTACCATAGGAAAAAAAAAGATTGAATATAAAATCTCTTTTTGATTCAGGAGTAATGGCCTCAAACACCTTTCCTGGTGGGAACATACCTTGTCTTTATTTCCTAGGGTAATTGTTCTCAGTAGTACTTGCCTAGCAATTCCGCTAATAAGAGGTTCTCATTTTCTAACAATTTAAACATAAAAAGATGTGAATTGCTCTAAATTATGTTGTATCAATATACTTTATGGAAATTCTTTTCATTACATTGCGCTAGCCAACACTGCTTAAGTTAATTGTTTCTTGTAAGGTTGATTTATGGTGAGCCAAGAAGGCTGATATTTTTCTTGTGATGATTTGATTGCACACTGGGTTTGCAGAACTACAGAACCACAAGTGTGTGTTAGAAAATGGATTAAGTTAGTGTATTAATGAACTACATGTCATTATGCATTTAGCATATCTACTGAACATAGATTGTGGTCAGTAATACGCCACAAAAGGTGTACTGTTTTAGATATAACACAACTCTGTGAGGTGAAGATGTTGTACATACAGGTTACTTTTATCAGTTTTCTCTCAACTCACCTGATGATACTGTGAAAATAATAAGAAATAATAATGAGGCAAAACACTTTTTTATTTGTATTTTTCTTTTCTATGATTAATTTTAAATTTTCTTCACAATGAAAATAGTTGCTTTCTTTCAGAAACAAAAAAAAACCAACTTTTTTTTTCCCAACAATTTAATCACAATTTCCTTAGCAAGATTATGTCATTAGTGTCAAAATGTCAGAGTTATATATCTTTGAGCAGGAGAAGACGGTTTTATTATTATCAAAAGAAACTAAACTGAATAATTTACAGGGTTGTGAACAAGTAATTCTTTGAATAATTTCCTCTAATGATCCGGTTTATAATGGAGTACTTCTGTTTAATATCTTTCAAAATCAGCTGTTCCAAATAATATTAACAACATAAACTTTTTCTTCAAACCCTGAGGATTACTTTCTTTGTTTTTCAATAGAAAATACAATCTGAATTAACAAGCCATGAGATTAGTTTGGAAGAAATGAAGAAACGAAACCGGGGTAAAGATGCTGCCAAAAGAGTGCTTTCCCAAATTGATGTGGCACAGGTATGCAGGTTTTATTTCCTCCATTTTTCCTTCACTCTTGCAAACAAACAGCATGAGTAGTACTGTTACTAGAGTATGAAATGTTCGTAAGGTATCTCTTCTGTTTTAGCTGCTCCTTTCCGGCCAGGAAATTAGAGTGCACAAAGCATACCACCCATATCTTTTTACTGTTCACTTTTTTATTACAGCCTTTCTCCCTAGTTGGCAACAGTTCTAGGGTACGCTGAGCTGGTGTAACCAGCTGGTAGGGACACTGTATAAGGGGTGGTTTGAATGTGTGGCTGTTGAAAGAAAATTACAGTGAGGCTTTTTGGTACAACTTTTGAGGTATTTGAAAATGTTTACAGTTAAAAATATTTGGAAATATTTGGTGGAACTGCACTTTAAAGACAAATCCATGCTGAGCAGTGTGTTGCAGTCATCAATTTAAAATGTTAGCTAATGCATTATTTTATCTCGCTTAACAGACATAGAAAGACCTCTTTGAAATTGCAGAAGAAATTGATGCTTAGGTTCAATACACATTTTTACTGTGGTGGGTCTGTGGTGGGTTCTTGACTGCTTTGCTGCTTTTTTTTTTTTAATGTTAGTACCAAAATTCCCCAGGCTGCAAAACAAATTGTCATCATTCATTAGGAAAGACAGAGGATTTTGCTATGGTATTAACAGTAAACAAGGCCACTTTTTTCTTCATCTCAAGTATTTCTAGGTATCTTAGCTTCAATTTTATATTTTATTATCAATAACATTAATTGCCTTTTAGCAGTTAATTAACTTGAAATTAACAACTTGAAATTTTTTTTAAATGTTTCCTCTTATCTACAAGACTAGCTTTTATTTGTTGAGAATATTTATGTTTCTTTATATTTCTGTTTTCCTTCACATTAACTCACATTTTGATGGTCTCTATGGCAGCTGTGATGTTTCTCATATGTCATCAGTGAAATGCAGGCATCAGACAACTCTGTATCTAAGTGTTTACAAATTCAACAGCATGCAAGGGAGCACTACCCTTTCTATTTTTTTTTTTCTTAATCCATCTTTGTGCAGATTTTTTTTTTTTCCCGAAAGGCTTCTCTAGATGACCATATGCATCAGTTTGAGTTCTGACAGATTGGTGGCATAATTTTGAGAATCTGTTTTGCTTACATTAGATAAAATCTGAACAAAACAACAAATTAACATGCTAAATGTAAATACCAACTACCAAAAAGGGTAAAAGCAGAACCCTTTGTTCCAAATATTTATTACTATATTTGATTTTAGGCCAGTGAACTCTCTTGAATTCTTTTCTATCATGGTGCAATACCTTTAGTAGTAAATCACATTTCACAAGATTTGTCTTCACTTTTTTCCTGAAGAGAATTCTCACTTATACTGCATGCATTTTTTTTGTGTGTGCTAAGTAATATTTCTTATTTGACATATATTTATTCTAATACTAGTTCAATTACCCAGACAGAACGTAAACAATTATGAAAACAAGTAATTGCAATGAGATTGTGAGATGGCTATTAAGTGACTAGATTTATCCAGGATTTTTAGATTACTGTAGGTTGAGAGTTAAATTCTGATTTTTAAACTTAAGGGAATAAAGATGATTAGCAAAATAAAAATCTATTTCTGCTTTAGTGATTTAAGACTTAGTTATTCCTACTAGGCATAAAAATGAATTCTTGTCTGAGGAAGGGCTATTTTTGGAAATTCAATAGTAAATTATTTGCAGGGAGAAATTAAATAATAGACATGTCATTCTTATTTCTTTATTACTTTCCTCTGTCTTTTTAACGTAAACACACCTGTCAGAGTAAAAAGATACTCAGTTGATTCCCTTCCCTTACCACATTACTAATTCCTAGTGATATTTTAAGATTACTTTATGTAATAAAATTTGAAAGAACGTTACATCTCTAAAAATACTTAATCTCCTGTAGTTTTGCTTTTGAATAACTACTTATCCTTTGCTTCTAAAGAAGACATTTTCCTCAAATCAAAAATGAATAATACTTACTTAGTTGTGGGCTTTCCTTTTCTCCCATAAGTTGTTGCTGTGCTCTTTATTTAGACGAGCCAGGTTTGCCTACTGACAATGTAGTTCAAGTACTGCCAACAATTTAACTGTTGATGTGAAGTAAATTCAGCTGACTACACTTTTCAAGTGTTTAAGAATTCTCATGTTACTTCTCACAAAAGAGCCATTTAGCCCAAATCCGTATCTTCAGTAGCCAGAAGACAGTGACGAGGTACAGTAAGGTGAACTTTTGGTGATGCTTCCCAGTGATTTGCAGCTAAGCAACTTCTGGGTCAGAGATATTTAAAAGCTCATGTCTAGATACTTTCTGAAATCTTTTACACTGCTGGAATACTCAACTTCATTTAACAGCTAGTTACACAATTTAACTGAATGCTATGTGAAATTGTCTTTCCTTTTTTTCATTTTGGTTTCCCTATATAAGAGTTTAACTTGGTGTCACCTTCTTCACGAATTTTGAGAAACACTTAACAATCATTTGCTAATCAACTTTTTGCATACCACTAATTTTACTCCTTCTCGGTTGTCTCTTTTCCAGGCTGACTAGTATGTTAAATTGCACTAAGACCTTTTGATATATAGCTTTGATTGTCCTGTCATTCTTCTTTATACAGTTTCTGTAAGTTTTTTTGAGATGAGGTGATCAAACATTATTCAGGCACAATATAGCTTTATGCAATTACTTTTGTACTGTGACAGGTACTTTCCAAATACTGTCTTTGCTTGTTTGGTTGCTTTTAAGATGATTTATTTTTTAAACTGTCAGAAATAAATATAAGTATATAATATAACTTGAGTTATCTATTATAACTCAAGCGAGAGTGCTAACAGATAATTTAGATCCCACTTGTATACGAAGCTTAGTGGGTTTTTTGTGATGTCTGTTATTTAATTTTTGGATGAATTAAATATATTTTGCTTGGTTTTTTCCTACAGATCGTCAGCACTGTGCAATCTTTCAGTGACCCTTCACAGATGGCTTTAATTTACTCTACCAGTACTACTGTCATTCTTTCTCTTTTCTAGATAGTTTTTAATGTATTGACCAACACAAATTGGTAACAGATACTGATGTGGCATTGTAAGCTTCCCACAGGACTTTATCTTCATCAAGCTGAAGTGCCACAAGAGGATGAAAAACTAATTAAGCATGAATTTAGTGTATGCAAACACACTGAATAAAAATAAGACCACTTTTTCCTACCTTTTGTTTCCTATTTTTATTCAGTTGTTCACTTATTTATCTAGGGAAAGACTTCCTTTCTCATTCTGTTGGATCTCAATTTCATTAAGAGTATTTAATGAGGATAGTTTTTGGAAGGAGCTGTTGGAAATTTACACAGTTTTCTGTGTTACCCAGAATAGTCCTCTGCTCATGATTCCTGCCTCCTTCACAGAAATCTGATGTAGGAAGCATTTTTACTAATGCCTATGTTAGGCTAATTCTATTCCTTATTACAGGTTGGGGTTTTTTTTTCAGGTTTGTATAGTATGGACAACACTGTATTGATATAAGGTGTGCAGGATTTGAAGATAAATAAATCAATCAATCAATATTAATAAATAAATCAAAAGTGTGTGCAGATGCTATTTAATTATTTATCCATTTCTTAGTGATATTTTCTTTTTTTTTTCCCAAACAGTAGAAAAACTTATTCTACTATTACTTTGCTCTGTACTTTTACAGAGAATTTAGTTGTTATTCAAGTAAATAATTAAAATGCCCTTTCTTTGCTTTATTTTTCATTATTTCCTCTCCCACTGAGGTAGGGATCCTGTGAGCAAGCAATATAATTAATGCACAAAGATAACAAATTGTGAAAATTATTAAATTAAAAGCCATGTTTGTCATAGATTTTTTTGCTTATAAATTACTTTATACTTTAGATTATGCTTTTTTAAATTGCAATAGAAGTCAATTTTATACCTTAAATCTGAGGGTTTTTTGCTAGACCTACTTACAGCCCAGCCACTTTATTTAGTTTCTTTAAGGGACTAAAGATTCACTCTTCATACCAAACAGCAACACAGCAGAGTTGATGAGCAGCCACTATGGAATGTAAATGTGTTATGCTTGAGCCATTAAATCTCCATTCTCACCGTACCCTCCAATATTTTGCATATTGGAAAATACAAAAACTTTCCTTTTCTTCAGTTGAGTATATGGGCTCTTTTGTCACTGGCTTTTCTGCATCCAGTGCCCTGGATGATACAAGAGTTTTTTTACTCCTGTGAAGACCAAGATTGTCTGCTGCTGGTATTTTCCCCAAAAGTTTCAAATTCTTTAAATAAGAAACTGCTGATTGATAAGGGATTCTAAGTATTCTGAGACAGGTCTAAGACATGTCTTCAGGGTTGATTTGATTGCACATTTACTACTTACCCATGCTTACTTTTCAGAAAAAGCTGCAGGATGTGTCCATGAAGTTTCGCTTGTTTCAGAAGCCAGCCAACTTTGAACAGCGCCTACAAGAATGTAAAAGAATTTTAGATGAAGTGAAATTGCAGGTTCCCAAGTTGGAGATGAAGAGTGTTGAGCAGGAAGTTGTACAGTCACAGTTGGATCATTGCATGGTGAATATTTGAAGATGCTGTCTTTCCATTTTTCCTGACTGTTCTACCTTTCAAATTTAAAGTATTTTCAATGACATTGTCAATATTTCTTTGGGAGATACTAGAAAAGACTCTGAAAAAGATTAAAAGCAAAGTTATACAATAAAAGTTATAGGAACATTTTTATTTAAAATTTGATTTTTTCAAGGAAAGGAGGATAGAAAAAAGAGGCTGATCCTCCTTGTCCTACTTCTCTTGTTTGCAGATGAGGTTAGGAGGACATTGTACACTTAAGACTGTATTCAATTTCAACATTTCAAAGGATATAACAACACAGTGAAACAGTTCTAACAGTCTTACAGTAACTTTTTCCTTTCTACATGTTGTTCTCTTCTTCTGTCATGCAAAGATCTCTCAGAAAATACCTCAGAAGCATGGGATGCTAAAGAAATGAATGAAAAATTTTGAAAATGTGGACTTATATGGAGAAAGCTAAAAATTACAGAATGTTGTCCTGAATTCAGGTTCAGAAACAAAGTATCAGTTACTCAAAAAATTAGAAAAAAAAAATCAAAACATTTTAATTTAAGTGAAATTTCAAATAATGGTCATGCACTTTCACTATGTGAAAAGGCCAGTTGGGATCACTTTCTATTTCCCCCCTTCCCATCTTGCATATGAGTTTATTTCCCTGGATTGGCTCTGTTTTCCACAATACGCTATGGTCATGGAACCCCATGATGTAACCAAAAGAGATGTTGCAGAAGTTTATTCTAACCCATATTTTCAAAAATTTTCACTCATTTCATTAGCATCCCATGCTTCTAAGAGATTTTCTGAGCTAGACGTCTAAACAAAAAAGCTTCTTAACAGCTTCATGTTTGCCACTCTTCATGTACTTGTGTGGTAATGGACACTGTGTATCTCTGTGGAGTCTTTTTCCACTGTGGAGTTCAGTGGAATTTCCAAGCCATGGCAGAATTTATTCTTAGATTAAAAAGAAAAATAAATTCAACTTCTGCGCTATTTGCATGAATATTAATTGGGCATTTATGTGTCTGTTAAATGTCTTGAATTACCTAGTCATACATTTAGATGATGATATCGACTTTCTGCATATGGAAAGAAAGTTTTTCTCAGTATCACTCATTTGAAAAATTAGGGAAATGTGTTTGCAGATTGCTTGCATGCCATCACTTACTGAACAGCTGTTCATTGCTTATTCTTTGCTTAGCCATTGAAATAGTGCAGGAAAATGTAGTGAATTATATAATATTTTGACTTAACCTCATTATGTTACTTTTTATGTATTTTTAAAATTATTCATTTTTTTAACAGAATTACACTTAGCAAATGTAGGGGAAATTCTCTATCCTATCAGTCTCTTCATTTAGTGGTATGAAAAACTGTCAGATTTTTAAATTATTTCAGTGGCTATTTGTAGCTGTAATACATCCAACAAGCTGTATGAGTTGACGAAAGACATCTGTTATTTTAAATACTGTGTTATATAAATCAGTTTGAAAGTTTGAAAACAAATTTTGTCATAACTTAAAACAATTAGTGATGGCGTGTACTTTCTTACCTATAACATTTCTACCATTGGTTTTGGTGATAAGTCTTTGAAGCCAATTTAGGAAAGATGGGCTGTTCTGAATCTGTTAATTTGAATTGTCGTATAGAAACTGTTGAATTTTCCTTTGTTAAATACACGCACAAACTCAGAGAGAGTTTTCTCTATCCTTAGCTCACGTACCATGGTACCTCTCAACTCCTTTAGCTTTCAAATGCGAGTGGAAGGTGCTCAGAGTCATTCATGGTGGTGTTTATATACAGGAAACAATGCAAAGACTTCTAGTGCGCCTTCATAACTTCAATAGACTTTTCTGGTTTACGTATTTTAATGGCGGTGCTTCATTTTCATATTTCTATTTTATTAGAAATTATATAAAAGCCTGAGTGAGGTGAAGTCTGAAGTGGAAACAGTGATAAAAACTGGGAGGCAGATTGTTCAAAAGCAGCAGACAGAGAACCCAAAAGAACTGGATGAAAGGCTTACGGCTTTGAAGTTGCAATATAATGAACTGGGTGCAAAGGTAAGCTCTGTGTCTTTAATACAAAACTATGCTCTCATTTTAACTGGTAAAGTGAAGGTTAATCTTGGTGTGGTAAGTAAGTAAATGGGGGGTTTTATTGGTTCTTTCAAGGACCTCACATTTTCTAAACAGTGGGACAGAAAGAATGGATTGGAGGCAAAGGCAATCATCAGGATTTCCCAACAGGAAAATGTTTTGTTTATTCTTTTTTTCCTAAATGTCAACTAAACAGGCAGTAGGAAAGACAGACTACCAACCAATATTAACAAGACTGTGATTGAAAAAATAATCATATGTCAATATCTGAAGGCTTTTTATTCTGGGTCTGCATTACCGGTGGAGTGTGCTGCCTGCTCCTGAAGTACAATGCTCTGCAAGGCTCTGAAGAGGAGTTGTGGCACCAACCTAAAGACAACTTCACACAAATAGTTCAATTAACAACTATCCTTCATTACTCTGTTTTCTTCCTCTTGCCCTCATTAGAACTATGCACAGAAATTCTGAAAACTATAAGACTAGAGTAAATTTTGTGCTATAACTGGCTGAATGAAGATTGTGAATGACAGATATAGCTGTTTGTTTATTTCCAAAATGTATACACTTCAACTATAAGAAACAGGACAGAATGCAATTCTTCATTTTGTCAGATTATAAATTATTAAAAACATAAATAAATAATTACCAGGTAGGAAATGAGCCCATAGTAATACTGAGAGTCAGTATGTGGTTTAAACACATAATAACAATCAAGCCCCACTGACTATGGTACAATAAAACAGTAAGAGTTATGTTACTTTTGACAGAGATAATACCCATTTGGGAACCTGAATTAGAACAGTTCTCTCTCTTGCTAGAAAATAAAGGTATTAAGAGACATCAATCTTTTGAGTGTCAAGAAAACTGAAGAGTCTGCTTCATTAAGGTGTGGATAGCTATCATTTGAGATTAGAGCATATATTTGGTTTCTCCATTATTTTAGAAAGGACTGCAATATTTATTCCTACATCATGTTTAATGTAACAGCAGACAGGTGCCATTGTTATAGGAAACCTCTCTTAACTAATGAAGGGATAAAAATGTGCCATTAGGAAGCCATTAGTTATCTGAAATGAGCCATATTGCAAATTAATGTGTCCCAAAAGTCAGCAGTGCTGTGTTTAGCTTTGTTGTCCTAGATGTAATCTCTTACATTTACTTTTACATACCATGGTAGTTAACAGTTTTAGAGAGATTCACAAAAGCCCAGAGATTTAGGACTAAAAGAATGAGTCCGAAATCCATTATCATCCCTAATTGATTGCATTGAGTAAAAGTCTTTTTAAGAGAAAACTGATAATAGTTATAACTAATAGAAAGTCTCAGGACTGAAATGTATAGTCTGAGGGAAAAACACACCTTCAAGCATAGACTCACTTGTGTGATTTCATACGCTGCTTCGGAAGGTCCCCCCATATTTAAAACAATCATTAAGCACATTTCCAAGCATATGGAATGGTTTAATTTAAACATGTTGAACAATGCTGAAGTGTTGTGCTCTCAAATGGACAGGAAAATTATTATAATTTCTGATAATTTCAGTACATACTCTGTTTTTTCTGCATGTTTTAGGTATTATAACTTTAGACTCTCTGAGCCTAGAAAGTCTTCCCCTTAAGAAGAAGTGGAAGGTGTGAGGGGTTTTTTATTTATTTGTTCCTTTCTTTTTTTCAGCATATACACACGAGGATATAAATACCTGTGAATAGTCCTAATTGCATAGGTAGTATCAGACCGTAAAACCTCTCTCTGGTCTAGGAGTGAGTTTTGTTCTGTCAAACCATGGAGTTTTTAGCCAAATACACTTTAAAAGCATGGACGATAATTTTGAAACTTTAGCAGTGGCTTCAGTGTAAATAGGTTTGAGATTAAATTAGAAGAAAACAAAATGTCATTTGAATATCGTGGTGTAGTGTTGCATTTACAATAGATATTCTATGCCTGTGCTTGCTTATGCATTCACTTGCCCATATTCTCTCTCTCTGACAGAAGCACATATACATATATATGTGCAAGCAACAGTATTACAGCTTCACTTACAGTTAGTTGTGAGTGGTTTTGAGGTAGGTCTGTAGCATATTTGTGTCAAATCTCTCTAGGATAATTCATCAGGACAGGGAGCTGGGCTCTGAAAGAAAGTGGCGGTAATAATGTTCTTGCTGCTCTTCTCAGGGCACTGCATGCAGAAGGGGCTATTACAGGGTCAGGTCTTTCCTCAGAATCCTGCTGCTGCACAGGAATCTTTGTCTGCAAGATTAAAGGCTGCAAAATACTTTTCTCTTGCTTTAAATACCTGCTTTTCTCATTTTACTTTTATTTATTACATCCAAGAATTCTTGCGAGAAAACTATCTGACATAGCTAAAATAGCTTTAAAATACAGAGAAAATTTTGGAGATAGTACATTTGATATCACTTTATGATACAGAAGGACTATAGAGGGCACTGTTTCCTATTTTTCTTTAGAAATACATCTTCACGTTTGAAGTACAAACAGAAACTGATTAATCAGTAACTTCTGGATATATACAATGTATATAGAAGTATTGGAGTATTGATATTATATACAGATTTTAGAGATGTGTATAGCAACACAAATATTCTTTCTGTGTTTGGGCATGTACCTAATTTCATTTTATAGTATACCAGATGTTTAGAATTCTTCGAGAGGCAAACATGCTTAGGGTAGTGCACTTTGCATTGTTTTGCTGCTAAGTACCTGCAAATAGTTATTCACAATGACTATTAATTAGAAGAAAAGGTGAAAAACATGTGTGAATTCCTGGCTCCATGTGTGAATGGAGCTCTAAAAAGCTGAGTTTTAGATCCTTCCCAGGGATTTACCTCTTGGCCTGACTGTAAGTTCTGAGGTCTCATTTAATAAATTTGGCATACAAGAAAGCACATAAAGCATATTCAGTGAAGAAGAAATGTTCTGAGATTTTAGTGGTAAGCCTCTACAGAGTGATAATATACGATCAGGGACGCTTTATTGCTTATTCCCTCGGCAAATCTGATGTGTTTACTCAGGGATAGCAAAAGCCATGTACCTAACCTTGTAACATCCTATTACATCTTAAAACCTCAAACTCTCCTTGGCAGTGGAGCTAGGGATCAATTTTATCATTGTGCTACTACTTGTACTCAAACTGTTTTACTAGATACTGACACCAGTTTTGGATATCTGACACTACTGTTGACAATTTTTTTTCTATTTAAAAATACTTAAATAAAAATCAGTGGCTACAGTCTCACTTGATTACTAATTGACATGCAAGGTAATTAGTTATTTCTTTTAAATATTAGTGACCTACAGAATACTTTTAATCCACTTTCTTTGATCAGGCTTTTTTTTAACTTCGGCAAAACATAATTTATCAGTTTGTATTTTCTAACTACTAACTGCCTAATGTCTATTGTAGTGTAGATTCCCATCTAAGTACTCTTCATTTACTCTTCTGCCATCTCTACTAAGTATGTGGAACTTTCTCTCTGTCTCCCTGGATATACTCAGTGGCTTGTGGGGAAGATCGTATTTCCCCTATTCCTCCAGGTTACACCAAAATGCATTGTAAGACAGTCAAGACAACATAAATACTCAGCCTTCCTTCCAGGTAGCATGCAATATGCTTAAAAGAACTTAACAATTAAAACAGAGATCGTCCTTAATACTTCACGTCCAAAACTTTCAGCAAATTAAAAACTTAAAGTTAACCGTGCTTCCCTAGTTTGACATCATCCAGTGACTTCTGTGTTTCAAGATTTAGGCGTTTCTTGACAGAATTCTCTTGGCAGAGGATTTTTTTCTTCTATGTAGTGTAGCTACATAGAAAACAATTTGAGGATTCTATATGACCATCTATATGAAAATGCACTCTTTGAAGGGTTTTGACATCTATTTTGTGTTTCAAGGAAAGTCTGCTAGTTCAGTTGTTCCAAATTAATTTGCTATGCATGACTTCAAAACAGAGGAGGAGGTTTGCAGAGGTCTGCTGCTAGTTCAAACTCAACGTGTCTTTATGCATATAATTTTCCTGTAGCTGTTTGTATTCTAGCAGCAAAATTACAGATATTGAGAGAACTAAGGCAAGACATACCTGTATTAAAAATGCAACTTATCTTGTGAAATTGCAAGTTAAACTTCTATAGAAAAGTGGCATATAGAAAACGGTATTTAAATATCATTAAACCTGTTTGACTGTAGAGTTAAAATACACATGTTTTCTTTCTGCAGGTGACAGAAAAAAAGCAAGAGTTAGAGAAATGCTTGAAATTGTCCCGGAAGCTACGAAAAGAAATTAATGCTATGACAGAATGGCTTGCAGTGACAGATGCAGAATTGACAAAGAGATCAGCTGTGCAGGGGATGCCTAGCAATTTGGATGCTGAAATTGCCTGGGGCAAGGTAACAATGTAACACACACTGTACCTTTATATATCTCAATTTACACGTACTACAGAAAGACAGATCTCTTTCTTGAAAAAGAAAGAGAATAAAAATTCTTTTTAATTAGTGGAACTTTGTAACTGTTATGGCATTAACTCACCCTAATATTAATGCTCAGAAAACTTCAAAGCGTCTTGTCTCTGCATATATCATTGGCACAATTCACCTTCATATTGCAGTAATCTTCTCTCAGATTAATTTAAATTTAGAATTTCATTTTTCACAGTACTATAAATTATACCTCCAGTATCCATGTAAATAGAGATCCATGCAAATAGAGAAGTCTTTCTCTCTCATCCCATTTCTCTCATGATTAGAAAAGTATTAAACGGTAAAACATCTCCAGTAGATGAAAGATTAAGGATGTCAGAACACTATATATTCCACATATTCAGGTAGCAGCCAGGAGGTAGGATATTTGTTTTCTTACCATTTTTGGTTTGTAGCTCATTTGTTTTCGTTCTGGGGGCTTCTTACTTCCATAAGGCTTCATCTTGAACTCTTATTTTAGGTTAAAACTCAAAGCCTAAAATTAAAATTTTCTTCAAAATTACTACATGTGCCAGAGTTTAGATAAATATCTTACAGAATCACTGAGGAATGCAAGAGTTCTACATCAAACTGCTTTTCTCTGTGTGATGCTGACTCTTAACAGAGTATCATTCAATGCTAGCTAATCTGGTTTATATTCTGCATATGCAATAAAAATCCAATCTAACTCACAGCATAAACAAACCAAGTCATCATTGTAAACACATACCAAAATCTGTGTTTTAGAGGAAACTATGCTCAACATTATGGAAAGCTTCAAAATTTCAAATAGTTATCTGAGCCAGCAACATTTTAGATAAGTGTTCCTATATAAATTCCAAATAAAACTATAAAAAAAACTTTAAACATTGTTTTGTGCAAAAATTTACCACTTCTGCTTTTTTTAATAGGAAGAATCCTTTAAACATTTTACCAGTTTCAGAGGCAATCTTATTAATTTTCTCAAAGACTGTGCAGATTAAAGGCACTGGAGTAAAATTTGGTTTGTGGTTTGTTTTTTTGGGGTGTTTTTTTTTTGTCTTTAACTGCCCCTTTCAAGCTTCTGAGCTTGCTAAAATGTCTTAAAAGATGCATTATATAATCATATGGTTTTAATGCCCCCAAACTAACCTGCCAGTTACTCAGTCCATTTACCCAGACATGAAAATAAGAATCATCTTTGGTGGTGTTAAACTACACAGTACAATTCTACTGAAACAGAAATATATGCTGTATGTTCCTGCATGCATGTTCAGGAAAGTTAATCCAGGTGTATATAGCTTCACAGCAGTTTAAATAGAAAGATTTGTCCTTAATATAATATAATTGTTAGATATGACCTTAATGCTTCAGAAGTTGCATAATTAGAACCTAAAGCCTGATGATCGGTGGAGTTACACAGTGGGAAGTCCTTGTTATGTCTTACACTTGCTACAACAAGTACAGCATATTTTTATCCTATGAATCAAAAAAGGTAACAAGAGCTAATTAAAATAGGAAATATTAACATGAATAATATATCAAATGGGAACTACTCCACCTACTAATCTTAAAGAAATGTCATTGAATATTGTGAGTTCTCACAAGGAACTGATACATGAAGGGTTGCAGGAAAAAATTGTAAAAAGCATATTTTGGCTTCAAATCCTGCCCAAAGCCTTCACTGCTGTCTAACCTCATATCATACCTCAGATCTTCTCCTTCAGGTCAGTACATCCCTAAGATAAGAATAAACAAACAACTTTGGGTCAGAACAGCTGCTTCTTGTTGAAATATGTACGTACTGAGTGAGTGGCTTTCAGAATTCCCTTATTAAGTTTCTCTTTAGGAAATATAAATCAATATTCATATAAATACAAGTAGACTTTTAATTTTGAGCGATGCAATAGATAGCATAGGTGGCAGTTCCTCGCCTTCCGAATGTAAGTATTTGCAGAAATTATGTGAAGTGAGTATACTTTTTCCTAAAGAATCTGTTCCCACTTAAAGGCAGAAATTGCTGCATGTTATCCTGGACACTTTAAAATTCTTGTGAGGAATTCATGAATAAATATGACACTGATACTTCCATGTGAATTTCACTGAGGCATCATACAAAATCATATACCAATAATTCAGTCCCCAGAACCAGGGCCTCGTAATACCTGATTAATGTCTCAACTTTGGGCTTTGGACTTCCCGGGTAAGTAGGCTGCCAAAGACAGTAACCGATCTAATGAAATGCATTGGGAGATGAATTAAGCTCAGCAGATTCCCATTGTGAGGAAAGTCTGCAGAAAAACTAAGATGGAAAATGGAGGGAGTGCGAATAGTGAGAATGAACCGAAAATTGGATGTGTGCTGCTGTCGATATAACTAAGCAGAGAGCTCATAATATTTTTTTCTTTACAGCCCAAGGAAGCAGCTATATGTATTACTGCACTTATTTCTATTTCATTTTTCAGTACTCAAGTCTTCTTAAAAGTGAAAAACACTCAGAGGGTTTCAAAGGTAATTGTAGAAGTTAGAATAAAGAAATCATATGTACAAACATGTCATCAAGGTATAAACACCTAGAAATAAAAAGAAATGTCCACCTTGAGTAGGAAATTATGTAAATGAAACATAACATTAATCTGGACATGAAGGGAAGTGTTTTATTTATTTGTTGGTGTCTAGAATTTTTCTAAGGATGAAACAGGAACCTGGCTGAGTTATGTGAAATGAGATGGGCAATATGTTGAAGACTGTAAATCCTGCCTTTTTACTCACTAGAGACAAGATAAATCTTTCCATTTGAATTTAGTTGTTTTATAATAGATAAGAAAAATGACATACGGATGGATAGTCAATCATTAAACATTGTATATTAAAAATCCATTTATAATTAGAAGTCAGATTTAGTGAACATATTTATCATTGAAGACATTAACCATTGCGGGATGTATTTGCCTTTTAATCAGGAACTGGCCTGGTAAGAATTACATTGCCAGGAAACCATGTTCTCAAAAAGGAAATAGCAGATGGTATTACCAGAAAAAGTTCTGTGTCACTCCCTACTATCAGCAGTATGAGTCTGCCAGTGCTTTAATGTTATATTTTAGCACAGTGTATAATACCAGTGAGCATGAAGTCGACTTGAAGTACTTAAAATTACATTAGCTAACACATTTAGCAACATATTTCCTGTCAGTAAAATCAGTAAAAGAAAATAATCTGAAAATTGTATCAACTGATTCATAGTCAGTGGCCAGAAGACAACAAAAATAAAAGATGTGCTGTGAATAAACAAATAAATATGTATAATCAGCCACTGAGAAGGCCATAATGTCAGCTTCTGATTAATTCTGTAATCCCACCCATGAGAGCTGAGCCACCTAACTAATTTCTTTTAGAGAGGTTCAAATTGCAAATATTACTTTCAAGTAATCCACAGTGTCCAGGCAGTATGGAGGCACACAGAACTTTTCTTCATTCATTCATTGGTGTTGAATTTTTTTAATCTACATATGTTAATGACCAGCACAATTAAAATATTGTCCTCTGCATTTAGTCACTGTTCTGGTTTGTTTGGAAAAAAGTCAGCAGTTCAAGTTGATACATGGTAATTTTATCATTATAAAGTATAGCTCAGAAACCCCCTGCACCATGTCCTCCGAAAAAGCCATTCGTATGTAGCTTGTGTTCAAACATAATTCATTCCTACTTAGTATTTGTTTATGTGAAGGAGGTTATGATTTTCATTCCCGTATGGAACATCAAGTAAAAAAAAACCAAAACAAAACCAGTAGTACTTCTCAGAAAACGGGAAGATAGAGTATGCCACAGTAGAGTGGGTCAGAGAGCGAGCTGTGAACCCCACTCAAAGTGTCCATGGCTGCACAGGGAACTGCATTTATTTATGCTAACATGATCGTCCTGTCATCCTATGGATCCATATAAAAAAATAGGTAAAATACGATTGTATGATCCTACAAACCTCTTATGAAATCTCAGTAAAGCTTGTTCCCATGCCTTTCAACACTGCAGAGCAATCAGGCTTCTGCCCAGGTTTCAAGCCATCCAAAGTAGTTTTTCTTAAATAAAACTTTTACCTTACACTACAACTTCTTTCCTGAGGTTTCAATGATAGTGACTGGTATCAGGGAAGCTCAGCTGGTTTTCTCCCTCCATCTCCTCCTTCTGGTGCGAACAGGATGGGATTAGACACTGGTCACCTGAGGCATGCTTTGCATGCAGAGTTTTAACAGAGAAGAAGGATCTGTCTAACTGCTTTCGTTTCCGGGGTGCCAGGAACCTAGATGCCATTTCTCTTGAAATGTTTGGGTCTTTGGGGTTCAGTGGTGACGTATCTCCCAGTCTTGATTAGGGCACACTACCAGCATTTTTCTGAGAAACACAAGTGAGAGAAGAATAATGATTCTTCTAGAATAAAAGCAGCTAAGGAAAGATTTCATTCAGTGAAATACAAAGGAATTTTTTGGATCAAAGACTTTCCACTGTGGTATCCTGCACCAAATAGCCATAACTGGTACTTCAAAAAAGGGGAAGTACAAGACTTTCTTCCAAAGAGACATTTCAGAATTCTAACAGAAATTTGAACAAAAATTTGAATGGAGAGATTGCCATCTTTGTTAACTGTTGTATCTGCTAGTAGATGTGATCCTACATGGAGGCATATGTAAAGAAGAGATGATCATATCTATCTATCTATCTATCTATCTATCTATCTATCTATCTAATGTAATATCCGTAATTTGTATACAAATTATAATGGAGCTGTCTTTCCTGAAAGTATTTGTGGAACCTTTGTCTTCCAGCAGGTAATACACACTTGAATAAACTTTTTTTTTTATAAATAAATATACTAGTCCTAAAGAAAAAAAAGTGAGTGTAATAATCTCACTATAATGATAAATAGCAAAGCTAACTGAATCTGTTTTAAAACACTGTTGAACATTGCTGAGAAATTTTCTCAGCTGCAACTGAATTCTGGCTGTTATGGTGCTTAGTTCAACCTTTAATTTACATATTTCTCTCTTTTAAATGTAATTCTTAAATTACACGGTTAACACTTTTGATTCTGTAGTTAAAATTAAAAATCTACCTCTTTCTTACATATTTTCAAATAAGTTGCACAGCTGAAATGCAATCTGATGTTAGGGCAACCGGAAGGGTGTTTAAATCCAGCAAGGTTGGGTTTTTTCCCTTAATTTTGAATATGCTCTTCTATTTCCCAAGAACATAAAGGGAAAGGTGACAAGTGAAGGCCAATTCACTGAATATTGGAACTTGCTCTTCAAAAATTAGCAGATTTTGAAAGCCACTCTCTGAGTTTTAATGAGGTAATCCTAGTTACATCCTGAGATCATGACACATTTTCTATCTATTTTGTATAGTGTTGTTAAATTAATAGCAGTCCTTCTGTCTTTTTATTACAGAAAATTTACCAATGGTATCTCTTACATTGCAATGGATGAAGTATATGTAGACCGTCACTGCCTAGTAATAGTGAAAAGAGAAAGAGAATTCTGAAGAATATAATGAAGAAATGCAAAATAAAATAAATTTTAAAAATGTGTTCACGAAGTTGCAAAAGAACTGAAAAGAAGTTGTTAGTTTACTAGTTTAACCATTTAGTTTAGTTTACCTTTAGTTTAGTTAGTTTACTTTACCTAGTAAGCATCATATCACACAGAGGAGGTCCTAGCTGATAATGTAGTGTGGAATCCTGCTGTCTTTACAAACCCCACTAGTTTTTCAATTATATTCAGTGGGTCCAGGATTTTACACATAAGAAGTTTGAATAATTGAGATTTGAAGTATAGCAGACTTTTCAACTTTGCTGTTGTGTTGAAGGCCTCAATGTTGGTTTTTTTTAAGAAGGCAGAGGGGAAGAAATGTGATTATTTACTTATTAATGTGCACAGGAATGTTCATATTCATATTGCCCAGAGGTGCACCTAGTCTTTGGTTTACATTAATTCTTTACTTTGAAAGGAACAACTCCTGGGATCAGACAAAGTGCTGTTACACTTTTTGTTACACATTGAGAATTATACATCTGGCTTTTGGGTAGCAGTTTTATTTAATAGTCATTTAATCATCTGATCCATCTGTTTACATTTGTAGTTGGGCTTAATATTTCTATATATAGCCCAAGACTGGTCTGAGTTTTCACACATGTAAAATACAAAGGAAACAACAACCCATAGTAAATGTGCTTTAGCAATTTTTTTCCAAATGGAAGTAAATTGTTCAGAAAAGGTAAAAAAGCTGATCAAAATTTTCCGTCCTGAGTTGGAGACAAGTTATATTTTCTAATTTTATAATGACATTAAGTATTTAAGTATTTAAGTATAAATATTTAAGTATTCAAAAAACATGTGGATGTGGAGCTTCAGGACATGGTTTAGGGGGCATGGTAATGTTGGGTTAACAGTTGGACTTGATGGTCTTGAAGGTCCTTTCCAACCTTAATGATTCTGTGATTCTGTGTGATTCTGTGACATTTTGTACCCGCTATGAAACAGATAAAATTGTACTAGAAGAGGGCATGTTTTTCCTCTAATTCGACAAGAACCTGTTGAAGTTTGAAAAGTTCCATTTCAAATTCTATAATTTTGTAGTTTATAGTTAATAATTTGCATTATTCATGTCTTGGTTCTATTACAAATCTTCTGTATTTGAGAAAATTGGTAAATTGCGGAAAATTTCTCATACTTACATGAAATACAAGTGCAAAACCTTTTCTGTGAAATAACATTACAGAATGAGATCATTAATTCTGTTAAGCATAGGAAGTGAGCTGCTGCTTTAAGCGTTACATATGCCAAGTAAGTTGGAGGAACTATTAAGATTGTATTGTACCAAAAAGAATAGTTTATATACTGTCTTTATTGCAAACTGAAAATTTTACCTTCTCTAACAACATATTATCAACAAAATCATACTGATGTGTAACCTTGAGAGATGTGATAGCATGGAGGTGATGAAGGTATAGTTCCACTGCAGTAACAGTGTTGAACCTCAGATGGAAGAACTGTGATTACAGTTTGATTAGAAGTGGTTCTTCTTTTAGTGTATCTATGAGAAATCAATGTCTCTGGAGACTACTGATTCTTACTTTTCTCCCAACTTCTGTTTGTGTTCAGTTAGGACCACTTCATTTCTAGTTGAAGCATTATTTTATAAGCAGAGATCATATATGCCTGGATCATTGCCATCAGGTGACTAGGAGCTCAGATAAATTTTTCCCATAAAACCGTTTATGTGTGATATTAGGTGTAAGGAATTTGTGCCCCTCTTTGAGTATTCAGCAAGGTTGTTACACTCTGCATTGTAACATTTCAGTATTTAGTATTAAATTCCTGCTTTTTCACATGTTTTCTAAATATGTTGGGGTTTGCTCTTTTTGTTAGACTTCTTGCATGTTGCAAAGAATATTGAAATGAATAATGAATAAATTATGTGACCTTACATATAATTTAAATCTATTTATATAAGGTAAGATAACAGCTGGAGGAGATGCTGGAAATCTGATCCTGTAGCACTGCACAGGTACTTTAGTCATTCAAGATTAGAGGTGCTATGGATAATAGCTTAGTTTAGTATTTTAGTTTGCAGAGTGAAATTCCAAATGAATGGAATGAAAGGATGCATTTCTACAGTTAGGTAACAAGAAAGCTAACAGGATAGAAGAACATGGTTTCCGCTGAAAAAGATTGCATTAAAAAATATTAAAGGAATATTAAAATATTTCACAAGGTTATTTTCAGTGGAGTTCTCTGCGTCTTAAGATGTCATCATGATGCTTTATTATTGTCCCATTTATTATGTAAGCTTCATGTGCTATTTGATAACTATGCAAAGTAACTTTAAACATCTCAATATAAATATTGTAAAATGTGAATTCTTGTTTAATAGCTAAAACTGTGTTTTGAACACTGGGATGAGAGATAATTCACACTTTTTAAAATTAAATTATTACCAAAACTGATTGTGAGAATATGAAGAACATTTAACAATTTTATCAGAGCTAAAGAGGAAAAATTTACTTTTTACTTACTGTTCTTTACATAACATTTTCCGTTCCTATAGGAAGCAAGAGTGTGTGTTCTAGTATGAACTTACTGGATGTTTTAATATTTCATGTTCTTAGTGTGGAGAATTTTTAATTTCCTGAACTTTTCTTTTTTATTCTGCTCACATAGGCAACACGGAAGGAGATTGAGAAACGCCAGGTCCATCTTAAGAGCATTGGTGATTTAGGAGAGAATTTGAAGACAGTGCTGAAAGGAAAGGAAAGTCTAGTGGAGGATAAACTCAGCCTCCTGAACAGTAATTGGATAGCAGTAACTTCACGCGCTGAGGAATGGTTCAATCTGTTACTGGTAAGGAAAGTGCATTTGTTCATATAGAGGAAATGTTGGTGCCCAGTTGTAGGTACTCACTCCTATACGTGCTTTTTCTGGTGCCCTGGACTACGCTTATTGAATACATAGGTACACAGACAATCAGATTGATTGTTGTTTAGTACATTATGTATATTTTCAGAATCTGATTGCTTACAGAGCGACGGCTCTGTGGAGTCTTGATTGTTAGCGCTTCCCGTTCCTGTCTGCCTTAGTAGTTCCTGGATCGTTTGGGGTTTTTTTCCCTAATGAATGAAATGCAGTTTTTCCCCAAGGACCTAGACTACTTGAATATGCATCAGGTAAAAGAAATAGTAAAATAAGTTGAGTAAGTCTTGGTATTAATACCAGCAACCTCAGCTGCTTTTGTCTACATTAACATTTCTGTTTGGAATAGTACAGCTGGGAGGTAAGTCCCCACTTGCATGTTGGTTTGGTCCACAGGGTAGTTTTGGGGTGTGTGAACTAGGTTAATTTCAGAAGCAACTAAATCCAGGTGCGCATCTAATATGCTCAAGGACTATGATTTGGTCTTTCAAGACTTCATGGCCCTCCTTTGGATAGTTTTATAGTGCATGTTTTGGTAGGGAAAATTACTTAGGGGGACCAGATTATCCCTAATGCATAATTAATGCAGATTCAGGAGCCTCGTTCCCACCTTATTCAAACTGCTGATAGATACATAACTATATTCTCCCTTAAAATTCATTCTGTCACGAAGAGGTGACAGTTTGAACCCTTAAACACAGAGGGTCTTAACCATTGTGCTGCCAGAATGCTTTGGGAAATCTTGTATGCTGTTTCTGTTGCTGAGAGCATGTGAATGCAGTTTTGATCCAGAGAAAGTTAAACGATTCTCAACATTGTGTTAGCCTTCATCATGATTTTTTGGAGCTTGATGTGTTAGAGCTCCACTAGAGTCTGTGTGGCTACATTACAAATGCTTCTGTGACAAATATACAGCATCACTACAGGGCTGCTTCGGCTGTATGCGGTATACAAGTGAAAGCACCTGGTTGTGTCTACCCTGGAAAACTTGAGCATTTCATTCAGTATGACATGGGTGCTCAATGTGGAACTGATTATAAGAAACATATAATGGAGTTTATAGACTGGTATAGTTACGTATTCCTCTACTTCCTCTCTTTCTTTGCTTTGGACTCTTGTTAATATTTAATAGAACCATGATTAAAAGGTATAAGAGAGGGATTCAGTCTTTTACTGACTTTTAGAACAATGTAAAGTAACGGTACATACATGTGGGGGCCAAAAGGACTAGTAAAATCTTCGATCTCAGGTGTGTGGTACATATATGTATTGTGTGGACACGAACAGGCCTCATTCTAGTGAGCTCACTAAAAAAGATAAAATGCTTTTAAATTAAGGAGAGAAAAAAAGTTTTATCAGAAGATCAACTAGAATAAGCTTTTTGAAAAGTAGAGTCTCAAAGCAGGGAAGTTAGGTGAAATGTAAATGAGTTTTTTACACAAAGCTCCCGTTCTTGATTGTGACTTGAGTGCATCCTTGTTACTACCTGAGTCTCAGTCAACTTACTGGCTTTCCAAAACGAGTTCTGTACCTAGTTCTTGGGAAACTCTTCTTTCTACCTCCAGTAGGTCTGGCTTCAGCTTCCTGTTCCACTCAGCAGTCTGGCTGAGCTGCACACACCTGCGTCTTGCCATGACTTTATTACCCTCCTGCCTGTCACTTTGGAAGCTTCTCTCTCTCCCAGAATGTCTTTTTAAAGAAACTTAACATATAAAATGAGAGCAAACGAACAACAGATTCTATCCTTCAAAAAACAAGCAGTTTCTATGTAAAATAAACAAGCTTAATTTCATCATGTATACATGTTTGCCACAGCTGGCATAATTACAGCTATTATTTCAGTTCTGATTACTTTTTTTGTATGTAGTATTTACCTTTTCCACATACAGGAATATCAAAAGCACATGGACGCTTTTGATCAGAATGTAGCTAATGTCACAACTTGGATGTATCGTGCTGAAATACTGTTGGATGAATCTGATAAACAAAAACCCCAGCAAAAAGAGGAAATTCTTAAGGTAAAAAAATGTGATTTTCTGGAAAACATTAATTTTATTCTAAAAAGGACTGTGTCAAAACTAGCATATTTTGAAATGTATCACAAATTAATGATTAAGATTCTTTTTCCTGTGATAAAGCTACCCGCTGGCAGCTTTTAGATTACTTAATAAATGTGCACTGCATTACAAAAGTTAAATCCCTACAGAAATAAAACCAGATACGTTATAAGTCTTGGGGAATTCCTGGTGAGTAGAACAGCATCTTATTAAACCTGTGTGTCCTGGTTTGCTGGAATAAACTCCTTAAACGCATCTGGTTGAACAAAAACCTTTTTTTTCTGTGTTCTTCATTTTTAATTGCTTTCCTGTTTTTCTGTGATACTTTTCTGATATCTATTGTATCTGCATTTGTTATCTCTGTCATATGATTGTTTTAATTCTATAAACACTGTTTGTGTTGATGCCAGACCAGCACCACAGAGAGTATTATATGGTAAAGTAGCTGTATAATAATGTGTGTATTGATCAGAAGGTTTTATTTAGCCTATTGCATCATTTGACCAACCAGTGAAAAATTATCTTGCAAGATAAATATGAATTTTAAAGTATCTCATTTAAAATACCTTCTTTGTTAAGATCAAGCAACTTCAAATTATAGTCTATATGGATTATATTTTTTCTTCTATAATTGGTGTGAAGCTTTACTTTGTATTGAACTCCATGGTCAGAACATACTATCTGAGGAAGGCTTTGCAACTCAAAGTCAGAATTGTATTGCTGACACTAACATAATGACACTATTTACTAAAGCAAAACGCTATACAAATTCCAAGGCAGAGCATAAATCAATGCCTCATTGATCTCCGCAGGATTGCAGGACAGAATTTTGTAGTTGAATGAACAATTCTGCCACCATCAGGTACAAAGTACAATGATCTTTGCCATCAATACAAGTACATATTTGTATTGCACAAAGGCATTTCATATGGACAGTGAAATGTAATCCTTAATGCCCATCTGTGCTTTATGGTTCCTGAATGCCTGGCTATCTTTTTCACCCTCTGCCCATACTGGTATCTAGTGTTAAGGTTACTTTTGCAGAGGAAGGCAGCATGTGCCCTCAGTTTTTTTGTAATTTGTGATAGATTTATAGAAAAAAATACCCACTGGTTTTCATCTGGTTATTTTTCCCTGCCTCAACTATGGGCATGGAGAGTAATGAAAGCAACAGCTATACATTCAGTTCCGTAATACATGAATTAACAACTCTTCTTAGCTTTAGGAACATAAAATAAATTAGCATATCCTGAAATATGCTGAGGATTGTATTACTGCAGATAAGAACCTGCCTAGAAATAATGTTCACCATTAATTTCCTCTAGGAGATATTAAAACAGACATGCAGATACATTCCTACTATAAATTTGAGGGATAAGAGTGGGAATGTTATCTAATGTATTTCTACTAGATTTACACATTCATGCATACTTATCTGAATTTGCTTTGTGGTTTTGCTCCCTATTCCTTTGCACACTCTCTCTCTCTCTCTCTCTCTCTCTCTCTCTTTGCATTTATTACTAACTTCAAGCCCTGTCTCTTGCTCACGGACTGTAGCGCTTAAAGGCTGAGCTGAATGATATGCATCCAAAGGTGGACTCTGTGCGTGACCAGGCAGTTGACTTGATGACAAACCGTGGAGATCACTGCAGGAAAGTAATAGAGCCTAAACTGTCAGAGCTCAACCAGCGATTTGCAGCTCTATCGCAAAGAATTAAGAGCGGAAAGGTAGGAGGGCTTGCTTCCATATGGAGATGCATACAAAATGGTAGTTATATAAGGCACACAATTACAACTACACAGTGGGCTGCAGTTTCTCCAAAAAGTAAGCTTTTGAAGGAAAACAATGTAGATCCTAAGAATTATTTTTTTTAAGTCTGAAGGTTTGGGTTTTTTGGCATTAAGGTCTTTTTCACTGTTTAACAATTAGAAGTATTTGCTGACTTTGTATGAACATAACAATGATTACCTCATTAATTTATAAAGGATTAGCAACATCTGGGAATCAGTAAGATTCTTAATCTTCTCAAAGTATGACTAGCCTTTTTTTATATATTGGCTTTTGGGGGGTAATTCTTCATTAAATGCACCCAGTCTTTTCCTATGATGCCGTGACTCACCAAGGTTTGAGATACATAGATAGATATGTATACACACAGATATTATATTAATTATACTTCAGCTACGCATCTGTACAAGTAGTTTGACTACTGAATATGAATTCCATATGGATTAGGTAATTTTTTTTGTGCCTTCTGAATTGGAATGAGGGAGGATGTAAGCCACCTCCTTTCTCCTTTGTATTTGCTATCTTTATTGCGGAGAGCTATTCATCAGATTAAAGCAGACAGACATGCAGGTTGTTATATAGGATAATGGGAATGCATGGATCCTGATCTTAACTCTTTTTCCTGGCTAGTGTAATAGCACTGGAAATGAATGTACAGAGGATCAGTGGCAGAGCAGGAAATGAGCTTTGCAAAAAGCATAAACAAAGAGCCATGGTTTTCATGAGTTGTTTGGGGTTTACACAGGGCTCAATACCCTGTGTAACCAGCACATTCTTTGTGGATATTTGAGTTTATTTAGGTTTCATTTCTGGAACAGGAAAGAATATGTCTTATGAATAAAGGTCATCGGGGTTTTTTTCCTATTGGCCATCAACAGTACTTCAGCTGTTCCAGTGTGGTTCTCCTCAGTTCTTACAGAAGTATAAACTGTAGACAGAGAACATCTTGGCACAAAACCCAAACAATTGTGCTGTGTGACATTTTTATTCTGAACGTCTGCTATCTGCAGCCTGGATTTCCTTCTCACTTTTACCTTGCACTTCCACAATGCTGTAAGCATACAGGGCTGATGCAGCCTTTGGGAGGGTTGTATGAAATTATTGCTTGTCTTAGGAAAAAACAGGACTGCCTGTCGATGGTTTATCATGAGTTAACTGCTTGCATTGTTTGTTGTGGGCTCACTTAAAGAAGGGGTAAAGGTGTTTGTCAAGATGAAGTGTCTTCAGAACACAGCAGCATGCAAATCTCTTCCACCTGGCAACCTTCTCTCTCGGGTGTTCTCCAATTTATGTTAGTATAAGCAAGATGAGCTGGAGCGGCAGCACTTCACTAAACTTTATACACTACATACCTAGCAAGATGAGAGGAAATACTACAGCATGTAATTTTAACAGTAAATTAGAATTTAGGGGACCTTTTCCAGGACCTTGGGGAATGGACAGCTACGTTATGATTTACAAGGATATCTATAGTAATAGGTATTCACAGAATCACTAAGGTTGGAAAGGACCTTCAAGATCATCAAGTCCAACCATTAATCCAGCACCACCATGCCCACTAAACCATGTCCTGAAGCGCCACATCCACACATTTTTTTAACACTTCCAGAGATGGTGACTCCACCACCTCCCTGCACAGCCTGTTCCAATGCTTGACCACCCTCTCAGTGAAGAAATTTTTCCTAATATCCAATCTAAACTTCCTCTGGTGCAACTTGAGGCCATTTCCTCTCGTCCTATCACTAGTTACTCGAGAGAAGAGACCAACACCCTCGTCGCCACAACCCCCTTTCAGGTAGTTGTAGAGAGCGATAAGGTCTCCCCTCAGCCTCCTCTTCTCCAGACTAAACAACCCCAGTTCCCTCAGCCGCTCCTCATAAGACTTGTGCTCCAGACCCCTCACCAACTTCATTGCCGTTCTTTGGACACGCTCCAGCACCTCAACATCCTTCTTGTAGTGAGGGGCCCAAAACTGAACACAGGATTCAAGGTGCGGCCTCACCAGTGCTGAGTACATGGGCACGATCACTTCCCTACTCCTGCTGGCCACACTATTCCCGATACAGGCCAGGACGCTGTTGGCCGCCTTGGCCACCTGGGCACACTGCCGGCTCATGTTCAGCCGGCTGTCAACCAGCACCCTCAGGTCCTTTTCTGCTGGACAGCTCTCCAGCCACTCTTCCCCAAGCCTGTAGCGTTGCATGGGGTTGTTGTGGCCAAAGTGCGGGACCCGGTGCTTGGCCTTATTAAACCTCACAAAATTGACCTCAGCCATCGATCCAGCTAGTCCAGATCCCTCTGCAGAGCCCTCCTACCCTCCAGCAGATCAACACTCCCACCCAGCTTGGTGTCATCTGCAAACTTACTGAGGGAGTACTTGATCCCCTCATCCAGGTCATCGATAAAGACGTTGAACAAGACCGGCCCCAGAACCAAGCCCTGGGGAACATCGCTTGTGACCGGCCGCCAGCCGGATTTAACGGCATTCACCACAACTCTCTGGGCTCGGCCATCCAGCCAGTTCTTTACCCAGCGAAGACCAAACCTGTCTAAGCCATCTTATTGCGTAAGATACAAAGGCAAAAGCTTGTCTGAATTCCTGGTGGTTCTACTGACTTGCTGTATGCATTTGTGTCATCGTTTAGCTCTAGCTGGCAGCTGAGCACCACGCAGCCGCTTGCTCACTCCCCCACGGTGGGACAGGGCAGAGAATCGGAAGAGTAAAACTGAGGAAAGTAATAGGTTGAGATAAAGACAGTTTAACAGGTAAAGCAAAAGCTGCACACACAAGCAAAGCAAAGCAAGGAATTCATTCACTACTCCCCATCAGCAAGCACATGTTCAGCCATCTCCGGGGAAGCAGGGCTCCATTGTGCATAACAGTTTCTTGGGAAGACTGACGCCATCACTCCGAATGTCCCTCCACCCCTTCCTTCTTTTTAACTCTATTCTGGCTAAAACCAGAACAATTTGGTTAAAGGACTAAATTGCTGGGTGTCTTGTATCGTCCACCTGTATCATGTAGGTAATTGCACTTCCCTTAGTCATGATTTCAGCTTCATGGGCTGAAAAATTATTCTTACGGGGTTCTATTATGCTTCCTAATTGTTTTGTAGTTTTTTCATACTTAGGCAAAATTATTTACTCAGTGAATAACAGATTAAGAAATCAATTCAAGAGGACAGTAAACTCTCATAACCTATTTTCAATCAATTCTCATCTCTTTTCAAATTAGTTATATTTTTTCAAATACTAACAATTATGACTACAGCAGTGAAGTAAATAAGAACTGACCTGTGAAGTCAGTAAATGGTAGTACATAATTGTTGTGTCCTAAATTAACGAAACGATCATAGTGTACTAGAATGAGTTTTAATATTTTCAAGTTAGGTCTTTGAATCTCATTCAATTATTGGAATTTCATTTAATATTTTTCCTTCCATTTTCCTTTTTGTTACAGTTTTTAGCATTTGTCAGAGATTAGTAATTTTATATTCCAGTTTTATTAGTAGATTTGTCTTTTAGTGAGATTTAAGTACTTTTGAAGACATCCTTCAGAGCATTTGAGAAGAAATTACTGTGTAGTTTGCTGTTATTCCTACCTCAGTTGAAGTGCTTGCTGAGTGTAGTTCTGAGCTTCTTGATTAAACCTTGTGATCACAGTATTATTTTCTATAAATATTGTACATTATTATATTTCTGTTAATGTTTGTAAGTGTACAAAATCTTTGTCATTAAAACAATCACCCACATACACTTAAGGCATTTTTACCCTAATTCTCCCAGGCCATCTGTGGAACAGCTGAGAAAAATTACAGCTGATGTCCAGTCTCTCTCGTTTTAATGACTAACTTTGATTGCCACCACCTTCATTACAAACTTTTGCTTTATAATAAATGAAAATTGTGCTAGAGGGAAGAGTAAAGGAGAACTGATTAGAATATAATGCGCTTATGTCTTTAAGCAAGAAGACAGTTGTATGTCCAAGAGTTCCTAGAACATCGTAAAGCTTTAATTACCTTTAAATCTAAATTTTTTGCAAGAATCATAAAGAATTTATTGATTGTTCTTGCGTTTAAAGCTTTGAAAGAAGAAATCTTCTTCTGTTATCCTTTGCAATGCACTTAACAAATATATTGCATATTGTACGTTAAACTATCCACAGGCAATTGGGTATCAGGTAGATAAGGGCAGTGTATTGTTAATAAGTGGCACTTGTTTTAGAGTTTCAAACTCCAAATGCTAAGCTAAAGCACCATCATTATAGTGTGAATCTTTTTGCACAAATTCTGTCTATTTTTTGTGGTTGAGGGTTTTTTGGTCCTGTATTTTTGTTGAGGCTTTTTTGAAACACAAGCTCTTTTTAGTGGTTTTGTTGATTATTTTTTTTTTAATACGTTACAAAATATTGTTAGTGGAATATCATACACAAATATTATCTGTCTTTTGTATAATTCACCTGCCATTTTTGCTATTCTTTGTGAGAGCGCAATTATTTCAAAACACTGAAACAGATTATCATGAAATTTTTCTCAATTGGCAGAGAGAAACCTTTGGTAGAATGGTTTGTCATTCATCTGAATGGATTGCTTGTTGCTGTGTGAGTAATTTCTGACAAACCAGATTTAGCCAAGTAGTGTCAACATGTAATATGTTAGAAAAATTGTTATGTTACACTGTTTATCTGAACCTGTTACACACAAATGTGAAAATATCTTTTTCTTTTTTTTTTAATCTTCACTTACCATAGAATTCTTATGTTTTCTTATATGGAAATTCTACAGTATTGTTGAATACCTATCTTTACTTGTATCTTTGGGTACTTTGAGTTGCATGGTGTAGATATTTTTCCACATGACAGAAAGTCTACCACTGTTTTAGCAGTAGGGAGTAAAACATATGTCTCTCTTCATTTATGTTTCTAATAAAACTATTAAGTATGTGATTTAAACAAATAACCTTTCTATTTCTTCTATTTTAGCCTTTCACTCCTTTGAAGGAATTGGAGCAATTTGACTTTGATATACAAAAAATGCTTGAACCACTGGAGGTTGAAATTCAGCAGGGGGTGAATCTGAAAGAGGAGGACTTCAATAAAGATATGGTAATTTGGTTGAAATGGAAGTCTGAGTGAAGTAGGCAGGGAGATTAAAAAAACGGAGCGAAAATTAGTACTATATATATTTTATATATAGTACAAGAAGACATTCACTAAAAACAAATGTAGGCAATTATTGCAAGAAATGTCACTTGCCAATTAGTTCTTAACTGATCTGCTTATAGGATTTATTGTAAATGGTTTTGGAGGCTGTAGCAAGCTTTATTACTCAAGTTTACCCTTTGCAAGTAACAAAACCGTTTATACATGGAGAGGGCAGGGGAAGGGTAAAAATACTTCTGTGCTTTATTACTGTTGCCACTGTGATGTGTTTTCTCCAGAATGACTTTCAGAGGGGGGACATTTCCTGGCTGGGCAATAATAAAGATTTGTCTTTAGAACCTTCCTTTCATGAGTCCTCAGCAAGATCAAATATCTGTTTCTTTACAAGCAATGTTCTTGTTCTTTTAAGGAATTCTTCAAAAATAGCTATTTTATATCAATGCTGAAGGGAATTTTTACAGAACTTTTTTTTCTTTTTTCTGTTTTAATGCAGGAAAAGTAAAATTTAAGGCAGTATGTACTGCAGTGGTAAATTCTAAGTGAATCAAATTTGATGGGACAGTTTCCACTACTTAAGAATATTTTGTTCCCTTTCTTTACATAAAATGTTTAGTGTAGTTCAAGAAGTAAACTCCCAGAAGCTGTGGCATAGATTCAACTTCTATGTAAAGAATACTTAGTGGTATCATTTTCCCTGCCAGAATAGCTGTTTCGCATTGTGATGATACAAGAAACAGTCAGGAATTGCATGGCCTCCTAGCATACCGGCAATTTCACTGACTACTGACAGTGACTTGACTATTTTAGATGTATCTATTCTTTTTGTTTCAAAGTAAAATACATTTTACTTTTTTGCCTTTAGTGTTTTCATCCTGTTATCCTGGATGCTGCATAAAATCTAGTATCAAACATCTGCAGGTTTTCAAGCGCTGTTTCACTTGTATCCCTCAAGTATCTACATGTATTGTAGAAAACAAGTAAAAGTTATTCAATCTTCAGTATAGACCTGCAAGTAGCTGTTAGTTGATTACCTTATCAGAGGAAGTATAGTTTTATATGTCTGTATCTCCTACTACTTAAGTATTAATTAGATTTAAATGCCCATTACACTTGTTATTTTTTTTAAATCAGAGTAAAGACGACGAGAGCACAGTGAAAGAATTGCTACAAAGGGGCGACAAGCTTCAAAAGAGAATCACAGATGAGAGAAAACGGGAGGAAATAAAGATAAAACAACAGCTGTTGCAGACTAAACATAATGCTCTCAAGGTATAGGAGCTACAATTATAAGCATATGTTACTAAAACCATTTTTTTCTTCATTTCAGGGAATTGTTCTGTTAAATGAATCTTCACTACTATTTAAAGATGAGTAATTTAAAACTATTTGCCTATAAACGTATATTTTCTTATATACTTCTCTTGATGCCTTGGAAAACATACCTTAAATCTTCAGCTTAATAAATACTCTTTTGTCCTTAGTGTTGCAACCGTGTGATTGCCAGTTGGACAACAATGATTTCTTTGATAATAATTCCTTTTTAAACACATAATGCATTTTTTATGTTTCTCCAACAGCAGTCAAGACCTTAGTTAGAATCAGTTCTCACAAACTTATATTTTCAGTTGTATAACATATTTCTGGCAATGAATAAGTTGTTTTACCCTTTAGTAAAAGATTTACATGCTAAATTCTTTAGTGGGAAATGTGGCTCCAATCTCTTTAGAATAGGGTGGGTGGTAGTACCAATAGACCTAGCAGCTAAGAGGTTGACAACCAGAGTCACATAACAAAATTGTGTTACCACACTCCTGGAAAAACTGTTCCTAGAAACATCCACAGTGAGAACTATCTGGACAAGCTATTAGTTGTAATTGGGAGTGTTGTCTTTCCGGGCAAAAATATAAGTGAGGAAAGAAAGAATCTTACAGTTGGTCACCTACCTGGAGCCATAGGATCTGGCTACTATAGAAGAATTTTTCATCTTACTTGCAAGAAGAATTTTTCTCTCTTTTGAAACTTTTCATTCAGTTGTTCTTGGCTTAGGGAACATGGCATGGTTACATTTTATTATCACATATTTTTAAGCAGCATCTTTCCTTTCCTCTGGATTTCATTCCAATTTATACAGTTTTGCAGATCTGTTTAAATTCAATAAAAGAATAACTGGAATATGTCATTGTTTTGTCCACATTTAAAAGAAAATTGAAATCTGTTAGGTGTTTCTTTGACTGTTCCAAGTTAAATGGAAGTAATTCTTAATTTTTATGGAGGAGAAACAAGAAAAGTTTTTCCAGAAGTATGCTATTGACCAGATCCTTACTGGCTGTTTTTATGGAATAGAGAGATTGATTTTCCTTTGGGTGACTCAGGTAAGGCCTTCAACCTTGTCAAATAAAATTCAAGAATGGTGGAGGCAAGTTCATCTGAATAATTTCATATAAAATGTAGTCAGTAATTTTTTAGTTTACTTCTTATTAAGGAATTATAATAATGAAAATATTTTCTGAATTCTGAATGAGTGAAGTTAAGCAGGAAATGTAAATGGAATATATTGAAATATATTTATATGAAATAAAATAATATTTTTTACCTTCCTGTTAAAGAGAAGTTTTAATACTTTTATAAACCTGTCATAAACACAATACATTTGTTATGTATATGATATTTAATTTAGAAAAAGGAAGCCTGTCTTTGCATACATTTCTGCATTGAAATGAACTTTTGAATAGCTACAGAGTTTGCATGCAGGCTAGATTTCACAGGAGGCAACAAAACAGAGGAAGCCCACTTATGGCTACATACTAAGTGGGCTGTGTTTCCATCTGTCCAGTAAGTATTCTGAGCAGAAGTGTTTTGTGTAAAATATTGGCATTTATGTAAGAGTCTGAACTTCTCTGAATATTGGTGACTGTCTCAGTGGTTTATTCAACATATGAACAACCCTGGATTACGTAACCACCTTTAAAAGAAAAAATAATCTGTTAAACTGATGAAAATATGCTGCGTTCAGTTACTTATATGCTCTTAAACTGAAGAAAGTATGCTGTGTTGAGATACTTACATACTTGTTTTAAATATCAACATTTAATTTAAAAAAATAGTGGCCTTGTGCACTTTTTTCCCTTCACTGTGTACACATACCAATTCATATTTTATAAGCCTGTAATTCATATTCTAATAATGTCTGCACTGTGAACAGGACTTGAGATCTCAAAGAAGAAAAAAAGCTTTAGAGATTTCTCATCAGTGGTACCAGTACAAGAGGCAGGCGGATGACCTAATGACATGGCTGGATGACATTGAGAAAAAGTTAGCCAGTCTACCAGACCACAAAGATGAGCAGAAGCTAAAGGTAATGTTGTTTTGGGATGGCAATGGTAGATCTTTCTGAGTGACAATTTATCGATTTAACAGACAGCAAAAGCAACAAATATTCCAATAGATATAGAAAATTATCAGTTCAGTTCTTTATTTCTATTTATAGTAAAACAAACCTTAATTATCTGTGTTCAAACTGACATTTCTTTTTTGTATTATACCTTGTATTTGTTTGTTATACAGAATGTTATATAAATAATTTGAAACACACTGAATAAAATTTTTTGTCATTATTATGGAAAGTGTGCACTGTATTAAGAGCATCAAATGTTTTCTAGTAAAAATTGTAATTGATTTTATGTATCTTTGTTCCAGATGAACAAATGACTTACCGATATATGGATGACCTCTCTCTCATGTTAGCACATTCATTTTCATCAGAACATATTCATATGTCAAACTCTATAGATTTATTTACATACTGTCAAAGGTTTTCCTAGTTTGTTTTACATCGTCTTTCTTTGCTTCATTCTCTGTTGAGTTTCCCACAGAGTAAAATAGGGGTTAAGTAATATATTAGACTCAAATAATATATTTGTAAGCTGTCCAAACACTATTTGTCCTGAATATGCTGACCCTTATTTTGAAAAGGATTTCTCCAATTGCCCATCGCAGTGTACTAGCAAGAATCTGGAATTGGAAACTGTTGGCCTTTGCTAACTAGTGTTCAGTGTGTATTAGCTGTTAGTATCCCTACAGCCAACCTCCAAGAAGGTTCTTCAGTTTCAGTTATTTTCTTTTGTTTAAATGTAAAATAAGACATGAAATAGCTGTACATTTTAATTGTAACAATAAAATGGAAATTGAATTTCTGACAGAAGTATTTTGCTAATTTTAAGTTGATTGATCTAGTTAGCTAACTGTCCTGGGCCCTGTATTGGTTTTGCTCACTAGGAGATTGATGGAGAATTGGAGAAGAAGAAGGAAGATCTGAATGCGGTGCACAGGCAGGCTGAACGCTTGTCTAAGGATGGGGCTGCAAAAGCAGTGGAGCCAACCCTGATACAGCTCAGCAAGCGCTGGCGAGATTTTGAGAGCAAATTTGCTCAGTTTCGAAGACTCAACTATGCACAAATTGTGAGTTGTTACTGGCAAACCCATATGTTTGCAACTGCTACTACTAACAGCATCCTACTAACAAAGAGAGCTTCAGGGTCAGTGTCAACTCTTCAGATATTAATAAGAAAAACCCTATTGTCTGCGAGTGGGGGAATCTTTATATTCTAATACGATAGTTCTCTGCTTTGGTCTTAAAAATGCCCTTAAGTTAAATCAGCCAATTACAAAAACTCAGAAATGAAAAGTTCATGTTTATTTCTGTTGCCTCATTATTTTTCCATAACATTTTCCAGTTTAAAAACGTCAGTTTGCCATGCACCTATTTTGTTCAGTTAACATGTAAAAAAGAATAATTGTCTTTTTCAAACTACCCATCCCATGCCAATTTTAATTGTTTTTTTATTTGTCCATAACATGTTATACCCACTTTAGGAAGGGGTTAAAAAAATTGTTATGATACTATATATACATGGCCTCTTCTTCAAATGCTTGAATTCTCAAGGGAGTTTTTGCAAGAAAGTGTACTTTTAAATTTGGCAGGATGAAAACGTAATTTATATGAACCAACTTCGTGTCTTCTGATTTTGAGCTGTTTAGTTGCATATAAAATATAATTCTTCTTACTGGCTTATACAGGCTGCAATAACTAGATAAATAAAAGGGAAATAAACTGTCCCTATTCCAGGTTTATGATCAAAATATGTATTGGGTGTTACCCATTTAGAATTTTACCACTTTTGGTTAGAAGTTTTGCACTTACGTGGCCGTTTTTCCTTGCCATTCCTACTACTCTCCTCATTGTATTCTGGGCTTTTGATTTTCAGTGAAGAAAGATAAGATTTGCTCTCAAGGAAGTTGTTGCATTATTTGCTATACTGTAATCTTAAAAGTGCTAGTGATAAAAAGGCGATTCAACAAAATAGAATTTTATTTATTTATTTTTAAATGCAACTAGATTGGAGAGGGGACATACTGAGAGGATAACAAAAATTTAAATGTGTGAAGTGTCATTTCTAATTGATATATGGTCGATTATGTTCTAAAAAGAAAAAAAGTTTTAAAATATCAGCAAAAACGTATGACATTTTGGTCAATACAATCCTGTAATGTACTGTGTATTGTGTATTTTTAACTTTTTTCTACTATTAAGTTACATAATGTATACATAAAAATAATAATTGGGATAGCTATGCAGTTAATGGAAACAATCAGAGAATCATTAACTTTGGTTTGTATGTTATTAAACCTTGTTCCATCTGATTACTCTTTTCAGATTGATATGGTTTATGTTAAACTTGATGGATGTAATCAGTTGCAAATCATTTATATTGGCATGGAGCTAGAGCAGGCTTCACTTTGTCTTGTAAATTATTCTTTTTTTTTTTATAATGAATATATTTGTTCCTGTGATAAGCAAGTAAGAAATAGGAATATGCATCCAATTTATATAAAAACGTTCTACTCTCAATGTGATTTTTATGTCACCCACCACCTACCATGACAGAGGATGACTATATCCATTATAAAATTTTACTAGCAAATCAATAAAACTGTATGTTAGCATATTTTTTTTAAATATGTAACACAGATGATACCTCAGCACATGTGCTTTTCAATTGGTCAAAGGAATACAGTCATCAACTTTTCAAAGCCATGTAACCATTACATGTATTTTTATTGTGAAAATATAGTATTTATATAATATATTTCATTCCTTGTAATGGTTAAATTTTTAAATATTCTCAAGCATTTCAAGGCTACTTGTTAACATTTATCCAGGGAATGAGGTCAATACTCAATGAAATTTACATGTGTACGGGATTGTTACTGTATCCTTCTCATTTCTCATGAAGAATATCTTTCTCTGTTGACAATGACTAAGATGATATTCATATGAAATATTTTAGAACTTTCACAGAAGCTACTGAAACTGCTGAGAGGCATATATTTTCATGGCTCAAATCAGAGTGAGAAGCACAACTGCCTTGCTACTCTTTTGGCTTTGCTGAATCAGTGAAACAAATTTAATTTCTCTTGAGTCCTTTTTTAAATTTTTTAATACAGCCTAAGTACCTACCTCACAGGGATGTTGTGAGGATTAATTGTTTGTGCAAGACTTTAAAATACAAGGGAAAAATGAAAATTCAAGCTATTCACTTGAACACATGCATATACCAGCAAAACTAACTTTCACAGAGATTGTCTATGTTAACCACCAACTGAATAAAACCATATGATAAAAATACAAAAAGGAATTTATTTTTAAAACAAAACAAATCGAAAACTGCTGCATTTTTATTTACAATGGATGATGTATTCAATAACAGACTTATTTAACAACTGAAATTTGTTATTATGAATCAATGAGGATTTAGTTGTACTGTATATCTTGCAATTCATTATGATTCATTGAATAAACCTAGCAAGACTGCATTGAAGAAGACCTTTAATTATGTGGCTTAATGACAGATTTGCATTTCTTACCTTTGTTGGAGCTAATGTATTTCTGTTATCAAAGTGTGAAATTAGAATGATCATGCTGCCCTGGATTTTACTTTTCCCCAATATTTGTTAGGAGAACCTGTCAGAAGGATATAGGAACCATAATCATATAAGAATTGATTCTCACTAGCATGATAGATTCTCATAAAATTCTAATTGCCTCACAAATACATAGCAGTAAAGCCAGCAACTAATTGACAGATATATATATATGAAAAGGAATTTTCTGTCAACACTTCTGATAATAAGGTATGTTGTAGTTATATTACCTCAAGCACTGCATGCTCTGTTTAACGCCAATTTTGTGACATTATTCAATGCGGTATAGTGGTCATCTCTTTATGTGAAAAGTGTCAGAGAGTAGTGTGTGACAATCTATAGGGAAAAAAGTACATTTATTGTAGTAACAGATTAAACATGTTACACAAATACATAAATACAGCTGCACAAAACCTAAAATGACACAGAGTGGGAAAAAGTTTTTGGAGTTCATGTTGTCCTACAAGTTTCTTCTCCCACCCAGAGTCTTTATTCATATGTGGCAAAATAAACAGTGGTCAGAAAATCCTGTCTTTCAGTCAGGCAGATTTCAGATTCCTGTGTTAAGAAAAGTTTAGTATTCTACTGCATTTCTGCTAAAAATTTCAATTTGAAATCAGTCAGTAGGAACTTCAGTTGTGAAATCTGAATAACTTATTAAAGAGTGGATTATTTTATCATCATGTTTTAAAATTATGATTAACCACTAAATCCCACTGAAATTCATAGAAGCTTAAGATAGTCTTCAAAAAACAAGCCATTAAAGTTTAATCCTAGAGCTGTATGAAGTTTTTACATATTCAAAGTACACATTTGTTTTTAATAAAATTCATTTCAGTAAGAATTATAACATTATAGAGGTCAAGGGACATTTATCTCTAGATTATCTCTGCAGAAGCTAAAATAATTAAGCCTTGGCAGTTGCACAGTATTTTCAGAAAAGTTATCAATCCCCTTCACTACAGTCTAAACCTAAATCTTCCAGTTACTATTTTTCTGCAACTTTGTTGCAACATCATCTGCCACTGTTCCAGGGTGATGAAAAGAGTTATCTAGCTGTTGCAGAGAAAAAGTTAGATTCAGATAGTTTAATTCAAATCAGCATGAAAATCAGTTATTGATATCTTGATTATATTTAATTAAATTAGCTTGAGTTAATGCCTGTTTTACAGAAGTTTGAGGGTTTTTTCATGCTTTCATTTCAGCAGTCTAAGAGCGTGTTTTTGTCATAGCTCAATTTAGATTTTATTGAGCTGACTGAAATTACTCTGCATGTAGAGAGTATTGAAGGCCTTTATCATCTAGATGAACACAGGTGCAGAGCCTACTCTATGAATTCTTATTTCATCTGTCCTATTGCCATACTTTATCAAGCTATCCGACATTCTTTCTGCCATCACATACGGTGTTTTTTTCCTTTTCCGCGCTCAGCTGAACTATGCATGCTGTAAATAGTAAGCCAGAGTATTTTTAGGACAAGAAGAATATTGTCCCTGCAACCTATTAACAGCTGTCAAAAGTATGTACCTATTGATGTATATACAAGCCAAAAAATACTTACCTAAGTCATTTTGAGTAATTTCATTGGTGACACACACATTCTGTTGAAATTTATGGTCATTTTACTACTGAAACATTCAGGCCTGGATTTTGGCCACACTGGGAAAAATAATAAAATTTATCAACTGATAATCAGGAGAGACTGTCTTTTTCATAGCAATTAGACTATGCAAGAATGAATAAGGAAAATAGCTATACAAAACATGTATTTACTTCTATAAGGTAAGTGATTTAGTCTGAGCAGTTCAATAGCTAACTGCAACATGGATAAAATATCAGTACTTTTAGTACTTTCTATGAACTAAATATCATAAGCTTCATTTTTCCAAATAAAAGACATTATTCTGTTTAAGATTCTGTAAAGCATTCAGAAAGTCAAAATACTTGTCCCCTAACCGGATGATCACTTCAGGTGAGAGAGTATGTGATCAACTTCTTAACCAGATTAAGTACTGATCAAGTTTACATCAGAAATTCAAGACTATGTTTAAGTTCATCGTGTAGTTTTCAGTTAGTATTTCCCTGTGGAGCTCTATTTAGTTAATGTAAACCTTTTTTTTTTTTTTAACCGTTACGATATGTTTATATATAAAGATATTTTCTAAAATATAAAACAAACATTAATTGAAATAAATCTGTCACAGTTAGATAAACTACAGGATTTGGTGTCCCAATTATCTGTCTGCATCTAAATAACATGGATACTTCAGTGGTAATGTGCTGTCATTGGTTTTGATCATCATTTTCCACAGTTTTCACAACAAACAGCATTGGAACAAAGAGGTTTTCTTCTCTTATCCTTGCTTAAATATTTCTTCCAGTAAATAAACAAGTAATGGTTGTCAAGAAGGGGCAAATAAATTCTTTGTTATTCCTACAATGAGTGGGATAGAGGATGAATAGAAGAGAGAAAAGACATTAGAAAAACGAAGTAGGAAAATACGTACTGGACAAAAGAAAAGAACTATACAGTGATGGATTAGTATCTCTTTCACCTATGCACTTTGGGTCTCTTAAGGACAAGGCAGAGGTGATCCTGTGACACCAATTAACTTTTCTGACATTTACAGTGGCATATTTTTAAACAAATAGCTTTACACGGTACAGCTAAAGACTGGCTTTTTTGACTGTGGTCTGCAAAAGGGGTGAGGATGAATGAGAATCTCTGCGAAGAGACTCACAGCTGAATGTTTACACCCATATTCTAGCAGCCATCAAGCTGGAAATTGCTATTAGAAATCTTACTCTAAATAATTGTATTTCAAAAACTTAACTTTTATGTCTAATTTAAGGTAAGAAAGCTATGGGAAGTACACTGAAGACGGATATTGTCTTTGATATAGCTGGAGAAGTGCTAGTTTTATACATACATTTTAAAATGCATTTTGCCTTCTCTGTGTCTAAAAGGGATGCATACAGTGTTGTAATTTAAGTGAAGACCATCTATAGCCTTCTTTTATAAAAAGTAGAGAAGTTTACTACAGTATTTTGAGTTCTTCTAAAGCGTATTTGTCTTCTCTCATATTTCCTTATTAATTCTGTACAGCGTTCACTATCATCACTGCAAATCTGTAGTATTTTACTAGAGTGAAGATAAAAAACCCTGTCTTGTAGATGACAGAACATTACAGAGAAGGTTTTTCTCTGCCATTTTTCATTTTCTGTTATAAACTTTAGTGATCTAAATTATATTCTTTAGTTTAAAAGTGAAACTTGACATCGGTACCTCATACCATAGGAATGAAAACTCTTGCTGCAACTTGGACTAAGGCTGGTTTAGGATGCTGATGAGGTGGTTATAAGAATGTAGTCTTAGCCACACCACAGGCTTTTCTCTATATGCTTGAGACAGAAACAAGACCAACAGCCTTTGGTTAAAGAATCATGTGTTACATAGCACTCAGTTCTCTCTCCTTTCAATTTTCATTGGACAAACCTGATCATTATATAGTATTTTCTTCCTTATAATTACTTAGCTATTTGGGAAACAAAGCAGCTAATTACTATCTTATTTTCTCAGACATAGTATATTATAATATATTAAAATAATAAATTACATGGTCAGGAATTTGCTGTCAAAATTACTTAGATATAATGTTGAATTAAATGATAAGGGAAAAGACCTGCTGCAGAATGATCTGTCCTAAATGACAGTATATTTTGAAGAGATGATGTTCATCTCCTGTCTGCAATTCAGGATTGGTTTTTTGGGGGTTTGGGGTTTTTTGCATGGATGCATCTGAGTATACTCACAAAGGTACAGAAGGAAGTAAATTTGCATATGTACAGTGCAAGTGCTGAGTATCTATGTGGCTATATTTAATTAGTTTTCAAAAATGTTGGATTGACAGCAATTTCATTTAGATTATTTAAAAAAAAAAAATCTATGTCTTGGAGTAACAAAATCAGCCTAAGTGATAAACATTATTAGTATTCTTTATGATTGCATCTCTATAAATGTATATTAAGGTTATTTTAAGAAATTAAGATGGAGAATAATTAGATAAATGTCTTTTAACATTTCTGGAAGATGTCCCTATCTAAGGTTTAGGACCTTGCTCTTTGACGCTGTCAACATTCAACACTAATGTGGTACTTTAATAGTATTTTTAGATTATTTTCTAAATTATCTCAACAAATAAACAGCTAACAGATGTAGTTTGCATAAATATCTAGAAAGTTAGCATCACAAATCAACAGTCAATTTCAAAATGGGTTCATCAATTTAGACATCAATAGACCGTATTCTAACGTGTCTATGCTTTATTTAACATTAATTGGTTCCTTGGTGATCAGTCAATAGAGTTATACATATTATTATTCAGGACAGCCCTAAAATTTCATGCATAAGTGCTGTCTAAAATTAGGGCACTTTTGTAGTCTTAATAAATCAGCCATGAAATCAGTTGGCATTGGCCAAAGTCTGTTCCTAGGAAGGCTGCCCTCCAACATATCGTGTAGAAGCTTGCTCTGCCACAATATACACTTTTTCTTGCCTATAGCTTACTACTGTCCAAGAAACACAATTTTGAGATTCTATTTTGTGTAAAAAATAATAATCGACTCTTTTGGGTCCTTCTTGCTATGCAGGTGAATTTGACTACGTAATGTTGGTTTAACAGAATCAATAGAGACTGTCACAATTGGACATCATGATTACAAGGACATAGGACTGTGGAGAAGAGTTTACTCTTCTAAAGTGTCAACTAGATACTTCCTGAAGCATGACATTTGCTTTTTAATGCCTGTATGTACTTTTTCAGCTGTGAAAAATACTACTAAATGAATACAAGAAATGGTTTACAACTTTATGAACTTACGTGTTCTGTAGTTAGCATACAAAAACTTTCAAATACACTTTGTCTACTGGAAGGTAGATAAATAAATATAATAAATCAATCTATATATAATAAATATATAATAAAATAATATATCAATTACAAAAGTGTTTTCCAGATAAAACTTTATAAAATTCTAAATAACATCTAAATATCTGTTGAAAACCAGCCTAGGATGTAGATTTTGTGATATGTTCTGATTTTTTTCATTCCAAAACATAACATGAGTACCTAAGTATTTGCTTATTTACTGATTTTAATACTGAGAATGGCTATCTCTTCTGACTCACTGGTAGTTAAAGGCTTAACTTCCCCCCTAAATGCTAGCGACCATACATGGTCCGAGCAGTGTTTGCTAAATGGTTATGAAGTAGAGTCTTTAATTTTTTTAATAATTCCTTTTGTAATGTTACAAATATCGGTTTAAAGTCACATGATGGAGAGATATGGATTTCCTCCTACTTGTCAATTTTGAACTACTACAATTATTAAGATTGAGATATGCCATCTTTAACAGAAGTAATATATGCACAATTTATTTAAAACAAGAGACACTTTCTACGTCCCAGTAGTTCCAATTAGTCAATTATGCCTTAATGCTACTAGATTTTGTTTTTCTTCAGGACATGATAACATTGCAGCTGTGGCATAAGATACACAGCACTTTTTTTATTTTATGAAAGAGCTGGCTTGTATCACACACAGTACGGCGTATGAGTCTTATGTCCCAGTCTCATTATAGTTGAAATATTTTTTTTTCTCTTTGCTTAACAAATAGATACCAATGGAAGTTGTCAGGGATAAAAGTTAACAGCAGAACTGCTAGAATTTCCAATTTGTGCTAGTTGTGTCTGTCATTTGTGTGAATGCTAGCAGGTCTTTAGTAAGGAGCAATGGATGAGTTTTCAAATAAGGTGCAGCTCAGTTCAATATGCAGCAGTGCCTCAGCCTGAGGAGAGTTCCCATCTGGAGGCAATAATCTAAGGCAGAATAAAACAAAAGTATTGTTAAGCAACTGGAAAAAGGATTGCCAAAGCTGTTCATTTTACCACTTGACCAAGTGTATTTGATGTCTTGGAGGGCTCTGAAGGCATGAGGGTGTACAGAACACAGAGGATTGGCTGCAACACCAAAATGCTTTGTCCTGGTTTCTAAACTAGATATTTATCTCCTGGGGGAGGGAAGGAGAGAGGGAGGAAGCGAAGGAAGGGAGGAAGGAAGGAACCAAAGTTACAACTATGAATACAACCAATACAACAATGCAAGAACGACAAATTACTCTGGGCTTAATGTTTAAAATTAATTGTTATAGCTTTTGTCTGTATCTTTCTTTATTTTCTCCTCATCTAAATGTGAAAATACCACACTCAAAGAAAAAAAAAAAAAAAAGAAAAATTGTGGGTGGAATAAGTAACCATCCAACTCTTTGAGCCAAGCAACCACAGCTATCACGAGCAGCCGCAGGTGTCTATCCAATCCACCATACAGAGCTCATCAGAGTGTGGCATGACTATCTGAGTTTTCAGGAGATGTCTCATAATTTGAGCCTAAAAGTACAGGTAACAGACCTTTTCTCATGGAGGAAATCTTTGCATTTCAATCAAGTTATGAAGGTCAAAAATAAGACAATGGAAGTAAATTCACACTGGTTAATGACTGTTGATTGATGGTTTTCAAAATCAAAGCCTGCAATTTTCTATTGCTATTCTTAGCATGTAAAATTTACTGAAATGTTTTCTAATTAATGCTGTTATTAAGAATGGTTTTAGTTTAACTGGCTTCATTTCATTTTATGGGTGGATGAAATAGATTCATTTTACTATAGAATAAAACTGTTAATGCAACAACCAGTAAGGTATGCCTTAACAGTGAAGTATTGTGAAGATGTAAAGCACTCTCTGTTCAAGAACAGCGCTGAAAATAATCATGTGTATTTTTAAAGTTTCAACTTCTGTGTGTCACTGATCAAGTCAGATGCAAGCATTAAAATACATAGTTTAGGTATTGCAACATGCAGGCTTTTGTGAACTTCAGTCATACATGAGTAGAAAAATCACATACCTGAGAAATATGTACATTCTTACATGAAAATATGTTTTTTTTAAAAAAAAAAAATTATTTTAAATAGATTTTCATGCTACCAAGTGCTTTTTAAGGCCTTGCATTTATGGAATTATATAAGCATTTTACAAATTTTTAATCCTGTAGTGAGTATTTATATCTCTCTATACTTGCAAATACTTCTTTTTGCACTGATAGATAACTTGTTTGTGATTGACCAAGGCCATCCAATCTCACAATTAAAATTCCATGTTATTGGTATAATTTTGATGTACTTTCTACATATATACACACTTAGAGGTAAGATGTGCTAGCAATTCTGAAGACACAGAATTTATTTTTCTGACTGTTAACTGACATCACCACTCATAGGTTGGCATAGGTAGGGGTTAATAAAAGCTTCTTTATGTATATGTACTTGAAAGTGGTTTTATTGATCTCTGGCAACATTTCATCATATTTTTGTGGTTTTAATTCTTTATTTGATATATTGATGCTAACCATGGGCGAGCAAATATCATCTAGTTTACAGTTTGCTCTAGAAAGCAATAAACTGCTCCAAAGTTTATTGGATTCTTTGATGCATGATTGCCCTTGTCCAGAAGGTGTCTGCTATCTGCTTCTTTTTTTCCATGTGTAGCATACCTGCGTTTATTCCTCAGGGATGACCAACTTTTTACACTCTCATATATCTTATAGCTGCTTGTAAAGAATACTTCCTCAAGCGCTAGTTCACCTCAGGAGGCGGCACACGTTTGTTTTCCTGAACTTCTCATCAGGATGCTGCTAGGGGCAGTGTCATGGTGCAGTAGTGCTGAAAGGCGTGTTTTGCCACTTTACTCCTCCCATGTATTCTCTTTGTGTGAAGTTACTAACTCAAAAGCACAGCACAATGAGGTCACTCGAGTTTGGAGACCTATAGTGAGAAGGGACCAAAAATGGAACAGTTGTCAAGGCCTAAGAAAAGAAGGTCGGAGGCTTTCTGGGTGTAAACTGGTGAACAGCAAAAGTGATGTTGGGATTGTTCCCTCTGCAGAAAGAGGAAAGGAAACGGATATGCTGAGCTGGGTGAAATGTGCTTTAACACTGAGTTTTCCAGTGCTAAGAGGAAATCAACAGCAGTCTCCAAGGCTAGCTGGCTCTGATGCCACCAGGTGATACTGTTCTAGGTGTAGGCAATAATCACCACAGATACTTCTGGGAGGGTGTTGATTTTGTGGGCAAAACCTGCATCATTCCTGTAGTTCCTTTTTTTTTTATTTCATTAATTGGTTTTGTTTGGTTGGTTTTTGCTTAATGGCCTTCTCTGTAAGGGCCAGTTCATAAATGTATTTCCTGTCTTTGTGGTGCACCTGGTAGGACATAGTAGCTATCAATAAAATCAGTTTCTCACATGTAGGTAAAGTCATGTTTATGGAAAGATCCTATCCCTTAATTAAATATATGTAATAATGGGGAAGAAAATTCGATTTGCTGTTCCAGTGGTGATAATGCTTTGTGAAAAGCAATGTGAAATATTAAGCCTTACCCAAAAGAAGGTCTTTTTTCAGAGACTAAAAATAATTTGTAAGTCAGTATATCACTTGACAATCAAGTAGAAATACAAAAAAATTTAATATCAATAAAAATGTACTTTGCAGAAATAGTATCAGAAATGGCCATTTACATCTGTATTTCCCCATCATTCTTAACAGTTTATTTGTATTATGTATTTTTAAAAAATATTATTTGGTTTTGAGTATTTTTAAGTAACTAACTAATATATTCTGCCACTGTGTCAGATTCAACTTATTCAAAACCATTCTTAAATGATTATCTAAAATTTTAATTTCTATTTTCTTATTTATTTTTAGTCCTTATAAAATGTTAACATACCTTGCTTCTGATGAACTACTTTGGCATTAGCAATGACATATATCTTTACTGAATGGATATTATTTTTAATAGTAGTAGTTCCCAGCTGCTACAATCGCCTTTTTTTTTTTTTTTCTCATTGCAGTCTTAATAGATGATTCAGTTTCAGCTATGCATTTCTAGTAAAGATGCTTGTCCAGAGTATAGGGAAAGACTGTGCCTGTTGTATCTTCTACAGTTAAGGCGATTCCAACAAAGATAGGGGCAAGCCAAAAATTTTTCTCTTCCTTTACTGATTAAAATTGTAAGTGCTAGATATGCCTACCCTCCATTCCTCAGCGCGAGATGCCAACTTCTGCCTTGGCTTCTGTTATGCTACTGTCAATCAGAGAAATACAGAAGGAAAGACAGACCCGTGACCCACTAAAGTCAAAGAAATTTAATCTTTGATTTCCAAAGTTATATCAAATTTCCAACTCTTTTATTTAAATAGTATTCAGAAACTAATTAATTTGGGTTGTAACTCTTTTTGTATAAAAATGTTGCCAAATATGAAGGCAAGTTCTGGTAGGCCTCTCCTTTCACCGATCAATCCATGTATTTATTTATCTGGTTGTAGTACTTTACAGTTTAAACTAACAATAGCAACATCAGTGGTTTGCTTGAACTAGAAATGTCCTGGGTTATGTTTCCTGTAGAACTGAGTAATCGTGCAGCTGTGAGAAATATGAATGTAAAATTTTCTGTAAAGGACAGTATGAATATATGGTTGCATACATCTCAATAACATCAATCAGAGTTAAATATTACACATATTTTGGGGATTACTAAATCATATATGTCAGACAAGGTTCAATCCTGTCTTCAGATTTTAGTTAATTTTTCCTTGAAGAGTGCTTTTATATGAGTTCTTTGTAGCAGTGATTGAAAGAATCCCCATTTTGCTACTTTTATAAATAATTAGGCATAATACCCACAAAGTGCTCACACATCAGATTTCCGCTTGACTTTCTTCAGGATTCAGGAATTATTTAGAGCGAGAAGGCATGGATTTTATTTTATATACACATGTATACATACATGTGTGTACATGTATGTGTACATGTGTACATAGTTATTAGCTTAAATTTGGGGTTAAAAAAACAGATTAATACAAGTACAGAAACTATTATGTGTATCACTTTACATATTCATGTGACCTCATTTTGAGTGAATAACCTTGCACATCTAGCATGCTCTTTTCATTACTGTGAATATAAATATTCTGTCTTCTCAGTCAAAAAGAAAAATACAGTTATAGGTGCAATGTTCCTCATGTGGGACTAAAGTTCTTTGCTACATGTAGAAGTGTCACAGTGTAGTCTTGAGGAATGAAAATATATTGCTGCATGCCTTAGTGGCCTGTTGAGAATCTCCCATTTTCTAATCAACTGGGATAGCTCACTCTTTAGGTTTACTGAGGTAAACTGTTATTTTTGCAGAGCGTGTGATTCATGAAACATATGGGGGGCAAACACAATTTTTTTAAAGCAATTTCTTTTAAATAATAAAATTGATAGCAATGATATGGTAATTAGAGAGGTATCAGCAGATGTACTGAGAAAGTAATTTAGTGAGAAAAGGGCAAGCAAAGCAACTAAATTTGCATAAGAAATGCTGCAGAATAACACAAGTCTACGGAGAACTTTATGAGCTTTGTACATGATATGTATACATCTTCTACAGTGTGTATATGCATATTTTAAGACTCTAAAGAAAATTGAAGAATCAGATGACTCAGCCCCGTAACTGACAAGAGAAGCATGTCATGAAAGGATGGACAGGGAAAACAGATACATTAAAATGAGACACCCTGCTGAGGTAGTATGTGCAAGTTAGTGTCTGTATTTGTTTTCTTTTACATACTGTGTAGCTAACTAATGATACTGTTTTCTTTAGGACCACTGATGTGTTGTCTTTCCCGTAAATAGCTCCAAAATCCATTATTATCTGTATTAGGACTGGAGCATCTAAATAATATGATTTTTGAAAGACAGTTTACCAGCAATTGCTTGTAAAAGTTCTTTGGGCTCCTCAATAAGTAAAATGTATTTTTTTGAGAAGACAGACATCAAGCACAATGGATCTTGGTCCTAACAGTAGGATTCCTATAAGATATGACAAAGCAAATAAATAATAACTTATGCTTATGAAATCACAAATGTATATCTTTTAAATTTTGTCTCTTTTAAATGAAGATGCAGGTGATCATGTATCTGGAGTTCTCCCTGCTCCAGAGCACACTTTTGGTATTACTTTTTATCTATGATCCATAAACACATCGAATCAGAAATGTAGAGAATTTATATAAACGGTCATTATTTTGTCACCTTGTATGTCAGTATCTTTCCAAATGCAATATATCAACTATCTATTTTCTTGGAACCAAAACATTCTGGGATTTCTTTACATTTGCTGTATGCACGTGCTTTCAGAATAGAGTGTTTATTTCATTAAAAAAAAAAAAAAAAAAAAGAAAGAAAAGACAATTCCTGAAGAGGTGTGTTACTGGGATTCCTTTTAGAAATATGAATGCATTAAAGACCTTTCAAATCACTAAATTCCAAATTGTACTTTCTAGTTTAAAGAGAAATACTTTAGTATAGTGTTGAAAGTGCTGAACTGACCTAGTTGTTTTGTGTTGCATGTTATTTAAGAAATTGTGTGTGTTACACAAGTCATTATTTTATTTGACACCTTGAAATTATTTAGTATTTTAGGCCTGGCGTGCATGGAACTTCTATAATGAAGGACAGATGCTTAAAGAGGTGTAATGTTTTAAAATAAAAGGGCTAGCACTAAAATCTCAGTAACACCGTAATCTCAGAGTACTCTTGCATCTCCTATCTGCATTTCTTTGGAGAATAGGAAAATAAGTTTGAACAGTTTTTCATGGATTAATTTTAGTACCTGCCATTTCCAACAGACTAGTGGAGTGTGAGTGATTTGTGCCACAAACCTCAAATATTTCCTGCCTTTGTCCTTAGAAATTATTTTTAATTTTTTCTAGGTTGTGAACTGGAAATTGCATTAAGTTTTAAGTTTGTTTAGCATTAAGAAACTAAAGAAAATGTTCTGTTGTATATCTATACTAGCAAACAGTTCCTGAAGATACAACTTTTGTGGTGACTGAAACTATGACTGTGGAAACCACCCATGTGCCTTCTACATATCTGGAAGAGATCCTTCACCTTCTGCAAGCCTTGTCTGAAGTAGAAGAGCGCCTTAATTCTCCTGTTCTGCAGGCTAAGGATTGTGAGGATCTCTTCAAACAAGAAGAGTGTCTCAAGGTAAGGTCGAAAACTTTTCTTACGATGACTTTTATTTTTGGGCTTCTGTATATTGATAGCCTGCGGTCACTCTCAGAGATATCTTTCTTATAAGTGCTCAGCCCCCCTCTGTGATATGTGCATATAAGGGTGTTTATATATGAAGGCACATTGGTGCAAAATACAAGAACACTGAGGAGTTAATTTATTTTTATCTGTTTCAGCTGTATTTAGAAGACAAGAGCATTAGGGTATCTGCAAACTACGTCCTTGAATGGGAAAGGATGGCGAGGGGCAGTTATATATTTAAAGTTGTGAATTTGTGGTTAAAATTTTGTTTGTGTGTTTGTAATCTGAAGTAATTACTAAGTAACCCTATCCACACCCCAATCTTGGCAGCTTTAATTTAGTGTTTGATTTAATTTTTATTTTTTTTAAAACAGCAACAAAACAAGTAAAATGTAGCTGTTTTGTTCCATGCTAGACCAAAAATCTTGAAGTTTGATTAGGGCTGTACTCTGTGCAATTATTACAGTTTAATTAGCTAAACAGAAAATACTGTTAAGTAGATCGATAATGTAGTTAAGATAAGGCTAATTCAGTATCGTTAATGTGACTTGAAATATTACTGTCTGGTTTCTTCATTTCTTGCAACAGTGAAATCTTTTGAAATTGGTGGAATTTTTCCAACACAGAATTGACATAAGAAGAACATATCTTAACGTTGTAAGCCTAAGTAGATGAATCAGTTATCAGCTTTTGCAGAATAATGTTTGTGTGAGGAAAGGCTTGTAAAAATCATGCTTAAGTGCTGTGTATAATTACAGCAATTTCAAATTGTCATCCAGCATGAAGAGAAGACCACATTTCCATTTTTCTGTGATTATTTTGGGGAAGGAAAGGTTTTAACAAAAGGAAATGGTAGCCTAAAGAGGCTGGAATTTGCCTACAGTCATCTATAACAAGCTTAGAGGGAGAATCAGGGCAGAGACTCTGGATAGGTGCTCTAAATTGTCCTCTGTAGGAGCCCATTTATCTCTTTCCACAACAGAGGAAATGTAACATCCATATGCTGTTATTAGCTTCTGTAAAATCACATCTATTTATAATTCTTACACATGCATAGACCTTATACATTTTAGGCATCTGTATATACACACAGACAAATATTCTTATTAGCTCATGAAAATGAGGGTGTTTTCAGTTTCCTAGCAAGGCAGTATAGTGTGTGTAGTGAAGCGTAACAGGGAAGTATTAGCGCAAAGGAAGCATATAACTGATAATAGGGCTGTGTGAAATAACAGTAGGCCATTCCTTTTACCACTTATTTAGTAACAGTAGATTAAAGTGATTCTGGGTATTGAAGCACACATGCCAATGTTATTATCATTCTTCATTTTAAACAATACTTTTTGATAGAATGACTCTTCCACACAAAAAAAAGTCATAGACCATGTAAATCATGGCTAATGAGCTACCACTTCGTCCTTTGTCTGTGAACATTACTAGATTGGATGGAAAAACAGTGACCTACCTCAAGCAGTTTACTGGCAGCTGACTTCCTTTTAGTGCTTCTTAATGCTTTATAATTAGACTATCTTTGTCTGATTTATATCCATAACCAATCTGTTGTTCACCCACATATATTGGGTATTATCGGAGCCGACACCAACTTTAATAATATTGAGTACTGAGGTAATTGCCATAGGTTTAATTTAACCTAACTATTAAATTGTTATGAGATGCATTTGTGGGCACAGTTCCATCTTCGTCCCAAATAAATCTCTTAGAAGAGGCAAACGGATCTCGCACATTCGTGGGCTTTTAGAAGGGTATAGTTTTGATCTAAGTCTACTTAATGAATATTTATATCCAAGGAAAAGCATTCATCATTGTCATTATCCTGCAGTAAAAATAGAAAAGTAGTGCATAAATTGTTTAGCAGCTGGTTGGGAAAGGTTTGAAATTAAATTGTGGTTGATTTTTATCCCTGACAGATTTGCATGAATCAAATTACAGAACTGTCATGAATAGCTCTGTGTTTTAAAACTGAGTTTGTGATTTTGTTTCATTCCCATTCAGAAAGAATCCATTATAATTAATCCTTAAAAGGAAAAATAAATTTATTTACAAGAATCTTTCAGTGGTAACTTCTTTGAACATTTTTCTCCAAAGTAAATATGTATAGTAAGACTTAAACCTGATTGCTCATTATACTATAGGATAAATATAAAATACAAATCAAAAATTGCTTTTATTAACTGTCATAGATAATTCTAGCACTGACTTTTTATATCAAGGGGATGTGAAATAGCAAAGTACGAGTTTTTGCATCAAAAATCTAACAACTTCTAACATTTAATAAATGATAATAGTTTTATGGGCACACTTAGTAAATCTGCTGAAACCAGCTCATAGGAATGTTGTTCTCTTCATTTTAAGTTTTAGAAGTGGAAAAATCAAACAGAGAAACCAAGTCTTGTCTCTTTATCTCATTAAGTCAACAATTTCAATGTTTCCGTTATCCTGTTCCAAGCCCTTTTAACTATGAGGACATAGAGTGCCTCAGGTTTTTTTCATCACTGTACTTACAGTATTTAACAAACAATTTAAATATTACATTTCTGTCAAAGATGAAACTCCAAATGACTGTATGGAAAATCATAGTTTCCCATATAGAATTGATTGTAATTACAACAGATTTCATTACATGTTCAAGTGTAGAAAAGTAAAGAAAACCTCCAGAATTTAGCTCATTTTCCTTACTAGCAAAGGATGTTCCAAATGCTTCCTGAAAGTTAAATGAATGTATAAATTTGCATATATTCAACTTAATCTGGTTTTAGAAAATCAAGTTATATTGCTTATTCTAAGCCAAAGTTTTCCTGTGTGGTGATTATCTAATGCAAGCTACTTGTCTTGTTCCAGATTATTTAGTTGGAGATGTACATGCTGAAATAAATACATTTATTAGCCAGAGAATTAAAACTAACACAGATTCTGTTTGCTAACACACAGCAAAAATGAGTGTGCTAAACTGAAAGTCTGCCTGGAAGTTAAGTCGTCTAATTTGTGTTTATAGCCATATGTGAGAAAGTGTTTAGTAGAATTTCATGTTCAGATTCACTATCATAGTCATGACATAGTCGTGCCTGTTTGTTACTTAATTATATTAACTGTGAATTCAAAACTTATTGTCTGAGGCTACTTGCTTTATATCATCAATGCTGCGAACCTGCAGTAGGGCCCATACATATCAGGCATTTCTTTATCTTTTTTTTCAATAATCTTAATTTTAGCAGGAACATTCTATTGTTGAATATGATTATCCATTTATCTATAATATTTTTCAATGATGTAATAGTTTTAATATGGAAAGCCATCTGGCTCTTTGGGAAGGAGGTTTCTTATATATATATAACTTCTTGCATAACCACTCTAACAGTTCTTTTTCTAGTTCATCTTCTTGTGTATTTCCAGTAGAGTCTTTATTTAGTTCCTTAGAAATTGGATTGTTTTCTGTTGTTGTTTTTTAAATATAGATATTTTCATGCTCTGATATTTTTTTTTCTCTTCTTTTTCCCTTTGTTTGGTAATTCTTCATCTACTGACAAGTAGAGCACAGGTTTTTTGCACAGTTTTCTACTGTGTCTTATTTCAGGATACAGGGAATTTACTGTACACATTACACATCCATGATTTCGGCAGCCAGAATTCCCTTTCAAAATGGTTTATTAAACCAATAATATCCATACCAGGTATTGTAACTCATAGTTCTATACAGATTTTAAAATTATAAGTGATTTGTGAATTTTTCCCAGCCATTCATTATTAATAACAACTATGCTGTTGCTGGTTTTCATGTTAGTACAAAAAGCATGAAATATTGTAACAAATTTGCTATACATATAATTATAAAACATCATTCTACAACTGTTTGGATTGCCAAAAGTATATTTTTTAACTTTGCATATTGGAATGTGTATTTGGCATGTGTTAAGAGATTCTTATCAAGAAACATCACCTAATGTGATATTCAGAGTGGTTTTCTGCTGCAGCTCCATAAAACCCAATTAACCATAACTTAGAACTGAGTGTAATCAAGTGCAATCTCCAAACAGATCTGTCGGTAATGCAGTGCTTCGTGGCTGATTTTGTGTACAAATAGCCAAAGAACTGAATTTTTACAGAAAGTTGTCTTTGTCTGGCAAATAAAGACAAATTCCAGGTAGTGAAAATGAACTGGTGTTCAAGTCTCTAGCACTCAGATTTCCCTTTTCAACAGCAGTGAGACGGATCATTCCCCAGAGGCTACTGTCACTTTAGCTGCTACTGATTTTCTGTTATCCCCCGTTTTTTTTTAAAATTAAAGCTTTATGCACTTCTGTTAACCATGTTACAAAGTCTCCCAAGGCATTGTTGATAACTAATTGCTTGAAGCTATTCTCTTCAACATGAAAGATAGATGGGGTATGTGTGTGAGGCACATGGGTTTGTGCATACACATATAAACATTATCTCTTTTTTTATTATCATTTTTGGACACTTTTATGCTATCCAGTTATGGATTTCATTTATAGAAGGTCAGCTGTATTATCTTTCTTCGTCTGTAGCAGCTGTGCTCTAAACAAATGCAAAACTCTGACATATAAATTATAAATTATATGCCTGTTCATAGACCACTAATTCTAAACATTTAGGGATATGCGATATGCCACTTATCAATTCTGAAGAGCATAGATATATTTAATCTATTTTTAATATTTAGAATATTGATCTACTTGGTTAAAAAAACATACAATTTCAATATATGTAGTCACATACATTACTCTTCATTTGGTTACTTAAACACGTCAAACACAGTAAGTGCTGCCTTGGGTGGGTAAAATGAGCTATTATTCAGACCTACTGAAAAGAATGCTACTTGAGTGCTTAAGTATGTCCTGGCAGCTTTTAACATTTCAATTACATTTTATCCTGTTCTTTAATTATAAAAAATTTTAGTCATGGATGAAGTTTCGTGAAGGTGTTGCCTCCCTTAAGTTCAAGGGATATAATCTTGGAAGATTAGGAAACATTATTTTATTATTTTATCCCCTGATATTTCTTGTATTCTGATTAATAACACTGAACCAAAATTTAGGTAGACCTGAGTAAGGAATGCTGGGAGTGAGACATTATGCTGGGAAAGTCAAGTGAAATTTGTTCAGTAATGACACAGACCCAGCCAGCTTTTGCTCTAGATGATCGATTGTTGACAAGGAAGGATACGTTCTTTTTTGTGTAACATCCTAGAGACAAGACATCTGTCATTCTCTTTTTATTTATAGGTATTATTTCCTTTAGTCTGTTAAATGTAAGTCATATTTCTCAGGACCTATGGATTCAAATTACTAGTCATAAGGGGCTTTATGGAGCGTTCCTTTATTTTTTTTGGCAAAGAATAACACATTGTAGTATTTGGAGCCCTAGAGCTTTAGGAACGCAGAGCATTTTTTTCTTTTGTTTCTTTTTTTTTTGGTATGTAATTATTTCAGAGCATTGCTGTCACATTTTCATAAGGATTTTGATTCTTATATTTTACAAAATAGTAAATACAGTGTAATAACTTTAATTGGAAATGACAGCCACATTTTGTTACCTAAAGAGGCATTCAGATTTTAAGTGCTTGTTTGTTTTTAAAATGTTTCTCAAGTAATTTGGCGGAGAAAATTATTTGGATAATTATCATTATCTCCCTGTCATTTCGTATTAGTACTACTAATAATATACCAGTACACTGTTATACCCATGGTTCTAAAACATAGATTTAAAATCAAATCCATTATAATAAAATTGTAGAACATGTTATCTAGATGTGAGATGGTGTGGATTATGTGTTTTTAAAAAAAATTGAAATCCATTAGTAGAATCAGAATTCATAAATGCTGAATAAACAGGAATTGGTAAGCATAGTTTACATGGATTTTTTAAAAGTTTCTTTATTAAGAAAAATGAGGAGTTGCAGAGTTAGAAGTCAAGTCAACATACACAAAAGACACTTATTAGGATACAGAACTTAAAGACAGAGAGAAGAGAGAGAAGGCCTCCCCACTCATGGCTGGGAAGAGCTTCAGTTTAGCTTAAACTGTCCATGAAGTCTGTCCAGTTTATGATAGCTTTCTAAGACTAAAAGCTTTTGCTTAGTAGCTACACACAGCTCTGCAGCAATTTTATTGTATACCAAATTTTATACATGGAAGAAGGTTACTAGTAGGGTAACACTTAAAACATGCATGAAAACTAGTATTGTTTGATGCAGTTATTAAGTGTTTGGGTAGAGTGTGCAGTAAATTGGAACAAATTGAAAATGACCGTTTTGTTTGATTAAAGCCAGGAAAAAGGAATGAACAGCCAAAAAAATTTCAGCAGTGATAAACAACGGAGCAGAGCAATGATAGGAAAATGGTAGCAGACAGGTAAAATATAAGGCACAGTGAAAGGAATAAGTTCAATTACACCTGACTCTTAAAAGTCTTGGATAATTCAGTTCATTCTGGACTGAATTATATCTTCAAAATATTTCTCAGTGTTCATTTTTATCCAGAAAGCAGCTGGTTTTCTGTAGTAGGAGTTAAAAAATGGAATAGCACACTTTCTTAGTAAGTAGTACAGCTTTGCTGTGTATTATTATGTTTAATTTTAAAAGAATATTGAATATTTTAAAGTATATAAAACAGGTAGAAGGTATTCAGAGAAAGGCAAAATAAAGGTCAGAGGCATGTAAACAAGACCTACGTAAGAAGACACTAAATTGATGAGACTTTTGGAGAGGTAAGAATGACTGCTGTCATGACAAAGGAGATCATTCATCAAAATTTTTTTTAATAACACTGACATAAGTGGATATTTGTTTAAATTAAGAATGACTCATTGTTTATGAAAGGAAATAGATTTTTGATTCCTTGATATCTATTTTTCATTCTGAATTGTTACTGAAGCTGTGTAATATTCCATATAAGAGAACCCAAACATTTAACACTATGGTAATTTGAATCAACAGGGCTCAAATTTCCTTTGCTGAATGTCTGTCTTGCATTTCATTTGTATAGTTTTCAAGAAACTTGTTTATTCCATTCTAGCAAACATTTTCCAAGTTTAAGCAAAAACAACCAAGAGATACACTGGTTTTTAACTGTCATTTCCCAGAGATGTGAAATTTGACACAGTGTAATTTATGCTTTTTGGCATCCCAATGAAATTAATAGCCAATTTTGATGCCCTTCTGCCAGATAATTTTTTTCATCTTGGTTATTAAAGATTTTCTCCCTGCAGTTTACTCAGTTCTCCTGCAGCTTCTAGCAATGACCAAATTTTACATACACAAGACAGCTCAGAACCTGAGCATGCTCCACCTGGGATTATAGGTCTCAGGCTTTTTTCCTGGTGATACTGCAGGGAATGATATCTGAGTTGGGAAGTAAAGGGAAATGAAAGGACAAAGAAATGTATATACTGACATGCAAAACTTTTGAGTTTTTGTCTTGTCTGCATTTTGAATATGTGGTATTCTAAGCTTTTAGGGTTTTTTTCAAATAAATATTTAGAATATAATAACATACATAAACACTAAGGTGAACATGAACTAGATTTCTTGGTCCATGACTTAAATTCCTATGCCAGAGAAATAATATTTCTAGATACTTTATAGTAAATCATAAATATCTTACTGTTTGAATATAATTTTATATTCAGAGCATACTCTATCAGAACACATGACAGAAGATGATGAATCCCAACAAAAATAAAATAATTCAAATCTTCTAGAATTTCATTGTTTTGTTAATAACAATAATGTAGAAAAATCTGCTGTCACTATAAAACTTTAACTTTTGATTTATTGATAATTTATGTCTTATCGTGGTATTTAACAAATTGATGGCTTATATCCTACTTCTCTTGAGTAGTATCTGCAGAAGCTGTTTCTGTATCTTCCTTAGCATATTAGGGTTAAAATAAACATTTTCTAGCCTTTTTGAACATGTCATAACTTTCAGATTTAAAATATCTTTTTTCTTACATAATTCTACAATCTATTTTACTGAATAATGTAGTTATGCAAATTCACAGTCCATTTCTGTTTCTTACATTGCTTACTTTGTGCAAGAAGCATGTAAGTTAACAGATTTAGAGTTGGAAAATTTTCCTGAAGATCATGTGTTGGAATAGTAAGTAGAAATGTGAGGCAGCAGATTCCTCAAAGCACTCTCTCTTCTTTACAATTTGATTGACTTTATGCATTTACTTAATTCTTGTTGGCTTTCTCTCTACTTGCTGAATTCTAAGCACAGCACTATTCATTTTATGATTGACTTAGCTCAAGAACTGTAGAATATTTAAAATTAAAATAATTCACATATTAATTAAAAAGTGTAGGATATTTAAAAAGTTAATTCCACCAAAAAATTGAGCACAGACCCCCAAAAATTTAGCAAAGTGAACTGGAGCTGTGATTTTCGATTTTTTATGAAGTCAGTATTATATCCAGGATACAAAGTTCAGGTGTCCTTATTTCTGACAAAGAACTATAAGAAAGGAATGTACTCCCTCATCTTCTATTCAGTAATATTAGTAAAGCTGCTTGACCAACCTGATCTCCTTCTATGACCAGGTGACCCACCTTGTGGATGAGGGAAAGACTGTGGATGTTGTCTACCTGGACTTTAGTAAAGCCTTTGACAGCATCTCCCACAGCATTCTCCTGGAGAAACCGGCGGCTCATGGCTTAGGCAGGTGTACTCTTCGCTGGGTAAAGAACAGGCTGGATGGCCGAGCCCAGAGAGTTGTGGTGAATGGTGTTAAATCCGGCAGGCAGCCGGTCACAAGTTCCCGAGGGCTCGGTTTTGGGGCTGGTCTTGTTCAATGTCTTTACTGATGACCTAGTTGAGAGGATCGAGTGCTTCCTCAGTAAGTTTGCAGATGACATCAGTTGGGTGGGTGTGTTGATCTGCTGGAGGGTAAGAGGGCTCTGCAGAGGGATCTGGACAGGCTGGATCGATGGGCAGAGGCCAACTGTATGAGATTTAATAAGGCCAAGTGCAGGGTCGTGCACTTTGGCCACAACAACCCCATGCAATGCTACAGGCTTGGGGAGGAGTGGCTGGAGAGCTGCTCGGCAGAAAGGGACCTGGGGGTGCTGGTTGACAGCCGGCTGAACATGAGCCGGCAGTGTGCCCAGGTGGCCAAGAAGGCCAACAGCGTCCTGGCCTGTATCAGAACTAGTGTGGCCAGCAGGAGCAGGGAAGTGATCGTGCCCCTGTACTCGGCACTGGTGAGGCCGCACCTTGAACCCTGTGTTCAGTTTTGGGCCCCTCACTACAAGAAGGACGTTGAGGTGCTGGAGTGTGTCCAAAGAAGGGCAATGAAGTTGGTGAGGGATCTGGAGCACAAGTCTTATGAGGAGCAGCTGAGGGAACTGGAGTTGTTCAGTCTGGAGAAGAGGAGGCTGAGGGGAGACCTTATCGTTCTCTACCTCTGCCTGAAAGGGGGTTGTGGCCAGGTGGGTGTTGGTCTCTTCTCCCAAGTAACCAGTGATAGGATGAGAGGAAATGACCTCAAGTTGCACCAGGAGAGTTTTAGATTAGATATTATGAAAAATTTCTTCACTGAGAGAGCGGTCAAGCATTGGAACAGGCTGCCCAGGGAGGTGGTGGAGTCACCATCACTGGAGGTGTTAAAAAAGTGTGTAGACGTGGCACGTCAGGACATGGTTTAGTGGGCATGGTGGTGTTGGGTTGATGGTTGGGCTTGATGATCTTAGAGGTCTTTTTCAACCTTAATGATTCTGTGATTCTGTAAAGATGAAAAGTGAAATCTTGGTGTGAAGATTTCATGAGTAAAACTACTTTTTAAACTACGTTTAAATTGTTATAATTTGTGATTACTGGACTCTTCAGATAGTTTCCTTTTTATGGTATAACATCATATATGTCCTTTTTAAATGTATTATTTGAAATTTTGTTGCCTTTAGAATAATGCAAAGCAAGCAACAAAATATTACAAAAAGGGACATTTTTTTCTAGCTGTACAAGATGCTATCACAAGATGTTCTCTGGACTTCAGCTTGTACAGTTGAGATTATTCCAATGAGCAGAAGTCTGCATGATTGGATCTCTATTTCATCCTTTTTGTAATGTCTTGGCATATAAATGAGATGCTTGTCCTTCAAATCGGATGAACAGAAGGACGCTGAAAAGCAAAGTTATCCTTTTTTATCTAATTGTAGTTAAAATGGATGAAAACATGTTTTAGCATACCTTTCCCCCCCCCCCCAAAAAAATTGGAATGGTTAGCTGTGTTTCTCTCTCTGGCTAAAACCAATAAAAGACAATTCTATTTTTCATTTGTATTACCAAACACAAGCTATATATCTGAGACAATTTTTAGTGGAGATACAGGGAAGGCAAAACAATGTCATGGAATATTGTGCTTGTCAACACTTAGTACAGTTTTTATTTTCTTTAATAACTCCATTAGATAACAAGTCTGTAGACTGGAATTCTGTTGTATCTAAATAACTATAGCGTTCTTATTCCTAACCACCTATGGGGAAATGAAAAACAGATGTTCAGTGCTGACTTCCCATGTGTGTCTGAATCCGTGTGAGAGAATGGCTGAGGGACTCTGGGTAGATTCATTGGCCATGACAAGAATGGCAACAAATTGAGGAAGAGTCCACTCATGTTAATGATCTTTTTTATTCTATTTCAGGTACATTATAACTCCCAAAATCTCTCCTGTATTACTTTAAATTTGATACCTGTGCTTCACAAATGAAGGAAAAGCAAATCTGATTTCTTTATGTATGGTGAAATAGAACCATCAGATTCTAGCTGCAGCATTTAAACAGATTGTGACACAGTGTTACAGGGCAATTTTAACTTTCTTTTTTTTGTTTGGTTTTATACCACTCATTATTTTTCTGCTTACTACCAAATAACACAACATCCTTTGATGCTTGCCTCCTTTCAAAAGTGCTGGTGGTGTGAACAAGCTTCTCACAAACTAGCAATTTGTACCTCTCATAAGTCTGTCAAATTAACATTCTCTCATCTCTGGAACGAAGTTGCTGCAGTTGTGTGCAGCAACTGAAGGATGTTTTTGTGTTAAACGAGACTAAGGGTCTTTGGTCACAGTGTCTGATAAGTTCTCAGCTACAAGTTCTCAGTATTCATTCTGAGGCTTATTTATTTCAGAAGAAACAGGAACAGAAACACTGTAGAGGAGTTAATAGATAGTGTTACTGGAAATTTAGGGAGTTTGATAAAATGGTTGGAGAAAGGTTGTCCACAGAAGTTGTGGATGCCTCTTCCTTGGAAGTGTTCAAGGTCAGGCTGCATGGGACTTTGAGCAACCTGATCTAGTGAAAAATGTCTCGGCCTATGGCAGGGAATTGAACTAGATGGTCTTTGAAAGTCCCTTCCAATCCATCCCTGGAAACATTCAAGGTCAGGTTCGATGGGGCTCTGAGCAACCTGCTCTAGTTGAAGATGTCCCTGCTCATTACAGGGGGTTGGACTAGATGACCTTAAAAGGCCCCTTCTAACCCAAACTGTTCTATGATTCTATGGTAAAATCTGAATATGGCTGTAGATTTTTGTCCAGGGAATATTCCTTTCTCTGTGCAGAAGTTTCAGTGAGACATGTGCATGCATGTATTAAGAATTCATTAAAAAGGAGGAATAGTAAGAAATGGCTAAATATTATGACACTGAATGGAGTAGGGAGACATTTATTTTTACACTGCTATTTGGATATACCTATCTCAAGAATTATCTGAGGCTTTTACTGGCTCAGTGGTATATCAGATCCTTTGTCTAGTTTGGTACAAATTTTTGTGAGCTTTATTTTCCTCATCCAAATTACTGTTTTGAATGCACAAAATCTCATAGTTGTTAACCTTTCATTAGAGAAAAGGAGAAAATCCTAACTTTAAAAATACTTTAGGGAAAGGAAGTCTAACTTTAGAGTAAAAACAAATTGGTGCAGACACCAATCCAAAACATTTGAATGCTTTCATGCCTGGCTGCATTTTATTCAGGCAGCAAGAGGTAGAAGTGTGAAGTTTCCCATGGTAAGGAACCATGGCAAAATCTTTTCAAAAGAGTGGACTCCATTTCACTGAGGAATGGATTTTTATTTGGCTGAAGGAAAACAGAAGTTGTGACATGTTCTTGCTTGATGTTGACTAGTCTGGAAGTGAGACCATTTTCCTTCCAAGCACAAATACCACAGAAAGAAAAATTAAATCCCCAGAACAGCACAAGTATCATGTTCCGTGTCACATGGAGGCTGGAAGACGCCACCTGCAAGAAATGGAAATGAAAATGTAGAGAATTAATGATTAAGTGCTTTTCAGAAACATTTGTTTTGCTTGTGTTTCCTCTCTGGCAATGCTACATATGATGTATGTTACCAGGACTGTAAAGAAATGACAGCTGTATATAATAGTTGCATGAAAGACATGTTTTTCCTCCAAAACCACCATTTATTTTTCTGTTTATGATACTCATAATGTGAAGCTGAAAGGTAAGCTTATGTAACTTAGGGGTTTTGGCTGATTCACAAAAAACATTTGTCTTATCTTTCTGGTAAAGAAAAAGGAAATTGCAGAAGTACCAAATTATGCCTGTTTGGATAGTAGACTGAAATGTGACAGGAAGTGCTCTGCTTGAGGATTTCATCACATTAGTCTTGACTCACAAGGAGGAAGTCTTTACTAATTACTTTTTGTTACATTCAACACTTCTCTCCCTAGTCAGCACACAGTTTATGACAATATCTTTCCTCAGCATTGGGTTTTCTAACAAATTCAGTCACTCAGATGATTCTAAAAAATTTAGTAGAAAGAGAGAGGTTGAACACTACCTAGTTCACAGAATAGAAAAAAAGTCTGTTTATATATTGCTTTACAGAGCAAAAAGAAAACCTGTCTAATTCAGTCATGGAATTGAATGTATTGATATATGGATAATTAATAGTAATTGACAGTATGGAGTTTTAAATGCTTTCACACATTTTAAAGATGTTAAAAGTGCAGAATAAATTCCATTTTTCTTCCTTTTCATCTTCCAACACATGGTATTGTGCAGTCAGACAAAAAAATACTGTGAAGTATTTTGTCTTTCTCTGAAACAAAAATGAACTGACTACTTGAAGAATGGTAAACGTTGGGTTGTGAATATCCATCAAAAAGCAAAACCAGTGATATCTGATAAACTTTTTTTTGTGCTGTTACTTTGATATCTGTTTAATATCTACTGAAAGAAGTATAAAAGAGAAGCATAAACAGCAAAATAATTAAAGAACACATAAAAGTAAGTCTGTAAAATGGGTCTTTTTTCTGCTTTCTTAAGAAGAAATGGGGTTAAAAGAGATGTAACCTTGGTCTATAGGAATTAATGAGTGACTGAAGTCAATAGCACTTTTCTTCCCCTCCAGCCATCACCTTTCTCAGATATAGTTTATTAAGTCTTCAAAGAAAGGATGGACATTCAGTCACTATTACCCAGTTACTGTAAAACTGTTATTGTTGTCAAAGCTATTGTTGACTGTCTTGAGGGACAGGAGGCCTTGCAGAGGGATCTGGATGGATTAGAGCATTGGGCTATGATTAATGGGATGAAATTTAACAAGTCGGATTCTGCAGCTAGGACGGAGTAATGCCAGGCACAAGTATAAATTGGAAGAGGTGTGGCTGGAGAGCAGCCCTGGAGAAAGGGATCTGAGGGTGCTGGCTGGCAGCAGGCTCAATGTGAGCCAGCAGTGTGCCCTGGCAGCCAGGAGGGCAACCCGCATCCTGGGGTGCATCAAGCGTAACATAACCAGCCAGTCAAAAGAGGTGATTATCTTGCTGTATTCAGCATCAGTGCAGCCTCACCTTGAGTACTGTGTGCAGTTCTGGGCCCCACAGTTTAAGAAGGACGTTAAGGTCTTTGAATGAGTGCAGAGGAGGAACACAGAGCTGGTGAAAGGGCTGGAAGGAATCTCCTATGAGGAGCAGCTAAGGACTTTGGGCTTGTGTACTTTGGAAAGAAGGAGGCTGAGGGGCAACGTCGTTACTCTCTAAAGCTTCCTGAGAAGTGGAAATGGTGAGGGAGGTGCTGATCTCTTCTCCTTGGTATGCAGTGATAGGATGAGTGGGAATGGTTCAAAGCTGCTCCAGGGGAGGTTTAGATTGGAAGCATTTCTTTACTGAGAGGGTGGTCAAACGCTGGAACAGGCTTCCTAGAGAGGTGGTCTTTTGCTTATTAAAGTTTTTTTTTATTATTTATAAACACAATGTTTTGTTTTTCTTTTCCAAAATTTTGATATTACAGAGCATTAAAGATAGCCTGGGGAGACTGCTGGGTCCTATAGACATTATTCACAACAAGAAGGTACCGGCTTTGCAAAGTGCTACACCAAGGGAAGCAGCAAACATACAAGAAAAGCTGACTCAGCTTAATGTCCAATGGGAGAAAGTTAACAAGATGTACAGGGACCGACAGGTGTAAGTAACTTTTAAAAATTGTTATTTCTGATAGCATCCATTAGTATTCGTCTTACTGCTGGTGATTTTTTCCTAGTCTTCTTTTTGCGGAAATACCTTTTAAAGTCACAAATAATACTTTCTTGTAACTAAATGCAGAATGTTTGTAGGGAATTGTAATTTAATTTATGAGCATTTTTGTAAAATTTAAAATATTTTGAACAACTATCACTTGCATTAGACCAAAACCTGGCATGATATTGAACACATATTCCTATGTCATTATAAATGACATGCCTTTACCCTGAAAGAGTAATAGGCATTTACTCTTTTGCACATGTACTATTGATTTAAAAATCTGAATCTGTGATGGGTGCTTCAGAGTAAAAACCCTTTTAATTGCAGAGATTTTACTAGTTTGAGGAGCAGTTCTCACTTTATGTCTAAGGAGCACAGCTAGAATTGTTAGCAGCTCTAAATTCAGTGTTATCTTTTTATAAGTCTGTATATTGGATGTTATACATCAAGGAAGGACAAACAAGAGAAGTATACAAAGGCATTAAAAGGATAATAAATAAAGCTATGATCTCCTACAATATCATATAATACTTATTATTTTTCTCTTGTATATTACTTGTAGTGTTTGTAATCTCAGAATCATATTACAATACAAAATGTAGCCAAACCTATTTTGTTAACTCAGGTATGGCTCATGTTAATAACACAACAGAGACTAGCAATCCAGTAATTTATTTATGCTCTGTAGTAGATGCTGGTGTTTAAAATTTTTGGCATTGTGCGACAAAAGACCTAGGTTTATACTTTCTCTTTTACTTCTTTTAATAAGACGATATATCAAGTGTTCCTGGCAGTGATACAGAAATTTCTGTGATTTATGGGACATACTTTTTTTCAGTATGAGTAATTTAAGAGTTAACAAATAAGTTTGCCTTAAATAAAAAGTCGTCATTTCAAGCATTTATTGAATTACCACAGAAAAGTCCTTGACAGTTTTTCTGAGAATGTAAACTGTTAATCTCATACTGAAAATCCTTATCTATATATGACCGGTTCCATTCATTGAAATAGTCCATTCATAGGAATTTTAAAGAATTGGATCTTCAGACAATGCTGAAAACTTGATATCGTTTCATTTGATATGCTACCCCAAAAGACAATAGATTGAAATTTGTTAAATATCCCTTTTTACAACACTTTTATGCTTAGAAATATCTCCTATCTCAGAAACTGTTCTTAAAACCATTATAATTGTTCTGAAAAAAATAACTTAATGTCCAAATAATTACTGTGTTTTATGGTAGGAAGAGATATGAATCTAAACATATAAGCAGTGACTAGAAAAAAAACATACTTCCCAGGGGCTTAAGCTGCACTGACTTTGTCCTACAATCCAAGCCGTGGTAACTTCTGTGGTTTTTTTGTTTAGAAATATTGGTCAACAGCTGTCACTTTGCAGATTTGTAGAGACATTAATTCCACTAACAACCAGCCACTAGCTTTGATTTTAGGTTGCTGGGGAGAGAAAAAGAGAGAGAAAGTTTAATCACAGAGAATCATTATAGAAAATATAAGTCAGTAATCTTCATGTCATCTCTCTTTTGTCTCAACATTTAAAGTGTAAGAAACTGAGATTTCTAATCCGATTAGGTTTCCAGATTCTCCCATGCACAGTACTTTTTTTGAAAATACTAAGCCTGTCCCTGGTGTAGTAAGAAAGATTCTTTTATTTCTCGTGATGCCATGTACAAAATTGAAGGCTAAGTTAGAAACAGATACTGGAGCCAAGCTGCTCACACACATAATAAAAACTGGGGAAGTTTGGTGTTGCACTTTTCCCAGAGTCTGGCTTTGCCCAAACTCTTACTGGCATAGTAGACCAAGCTCTGAGAAACTTTTAGATCTTCCCATATGCTTTTTTTGGTGCATAGCAAGGACAGCAATTTCCTGTTAGCTAAAAGCTTGGATCACCAGCACTGCTACTCAATTATCCCTTATTTAGACTATATTAAGCCAGCAGCAGAAAGTATTCTCGGGTGAAAGGAATTAATGTTTGTCAAGTATTTTGAGGTCATCAGGTAAAGGAACTAGAGAAGTGTGAAGTATGATTATGCTCCAGCTGGTGTTTGCCTGGGTGAGTTATCCTCTTGTAGTGTGATGGACAGCAACTCAAGGTGATGATAAGCTTGATTGCTGTCTGAAATCACACACCTTTCTTTTTCTTTTAAATCTTTTGTTTGTGGTGCCAGTCTTACTGTGTCATCATTTCCGTGTTTTCATTTGAACTCTGAGATGATCCCTATAGCTTCTGCAGTTTTGTGAGGTGCATTTGGACTGCACACGAATGCAAGGGAGGAGATGAAGGAAGACAATATGGTCTTTAGCATTTTGCTTCTATCAGTTTTTGTCTGTAAAGGATGAAAGTATCAGCCTGCCCTTGAGACATGGATGGAGCTGCGTTTATGAGATATAGTATTGAAGATGACTTTTTAGGACAGTTCTGGAATTGTTATTGGAGCTCTGTCTTGCCTTCAAGGGAGTATATCTTAAGGGAATGTGAGTATTCCATGTTTGAAAGGTTGCAGAAATAAATATACTACATTATGTTAATTTCCAAATATTGGTTTTAGGAAATCAAAGGGTTGTAATAACACGGAAATTATTATTTGAGTAAATTCAAAGTCAACTATCGCCATGATAGGTGGAAGAACAAAACAACTTTCCTTACCCCATAGTTACTAGCTGAGAGCTTACTCTAAATCTCACAGAAATCAATAGAAAAATTCATGTTGAATTCTTTTGTGTGGAATAGGTTTCTGGGAAGTCCTGATTCATACCTAGATATTTTGTAATTAATTTTATAGTAATTTCCTTTTAATTAGAAATCAAAATATATTTTCAGTTTGTTTTACAGAAAAGCACGTGTCATTTTGACAGAAATTCTTTGTGATGATAAATACTCAAACAGCTTTACAAGTCCAGTTTTTCTACAGTATTTGAAAACCTTGTTGCTTCACACTGTCACTTTAGCATGTTTCCTGTATTTGAATAAGTGTTCATACTGTACTTACTGTAAGATAACAGGCAATATTTCACTGAAAAAGTATAAGCAAAAATGCTGTGATCACCCTAGTGTACTCTTTCAGTTGTATTAGAAACCTAGGATGAACACAAATTATTACTCTTCACAAACTCGTTGAAACACTAGTCTTCAACTGACTGATTTTTTTAAGTAAAGCCTAGATCTAGCATGGTTCTTTAAAAGACATTAATTTCTTTTCTGTACAAATTAATTTTAGAAGATGGTAATTGGTTATGTTTCCAACAGATATATGTGGGTCACACTATCTTATATCAAGTAAAATTGGTTTCTCTGCGTTTAGTTTTCCTAATGCACAACAAATTCCAGGAAACAGCAGGAATGGCATGATTTGTCTTTTGTAAGCTAAGGAATAATTTATGATTTCATTTATAACTTCTAGCATTGCTCTCATGATACTAAATTTCTACGTCATCTTTTCCAATAGTCACATTAAGATAATAAAATCTGAATTTTGTAAGGTAGAGTTATGTTACAGTGCCAGTAAGAATAACCACTCAGATGCCATAGTCTTTCCTGTCCTTGTACCAGAATTTAACAACAGTCTCTCTTTTTTGCAGCAGCCTTAGATACTTTTTTTTTATATTAATCATGACTATTTTGGAAGTGAAACTAATACTGGGTCCCTATATATCTTCAATGAGAACACATTTAATATTTGGAAAAAAAATAAATTTTATTCAGTGGATAATAGGAAAAATATTTTTTAATGATTGTCTTACATAATTATTTATCTTATCACCTTACCACTTGTGGAAGACCTTGTTTCTCTTGTCAGGATATTGTCTTCTCAGGATATTTATGCCTCAGTCTTGTTTATGTGAATAACATGTACTCCTTGAAAGTATTCCTTTCTAACAGTGCCAGAAGTTATTGACTCAATAAAGTACAACAAACTTTTCCAGAACAGACCAACAATACATTAATTTTAAATATTTCTATAGCAATTGCAAATCACTCACAGAGAATGTAAAAAAAAAAAAGAAAAAAAAGCACAAGGCAGAAAAAATAGAAAAGTACTCAAAAGAATATAATTTAAAAGAAAAATACTTAAATTTTACAGATATTGTAGACCTTGAACATTCTTGAAACTGTCTTGGTTGTGAGTTAATATTCTAATGGATCCCTCATATTAATTTCAGATAACCAATTTTTGCTATTTTCATATCTTATTTAAAAATTATCTTCCAGGGCATACATTGTACACTAGATTAATGCTCTTTTAATTATGCTGAAATCTACTAAAAATTAAATGCTGTGAGAGAATGTGGGAAAGTTGATACCACATATCTTTACAAAGTGTTTCTTGCTAATTCTGATAATAAGAAAAAAGTGATATGCCAGTCTTATATCAGAGAAGATCCCAAATCCATAGTAATGGTGCTAAAACAGATTGATGGCTTTATAATCACAAACAATGAACAAATTTATAGTAACAAGATCAAACCATAAAGAACTACTAAGAATGATTTTCATTTTTGGACACCAGTACAACTGCGATTGTTTCTAAGTAACCTTAAATTAGCTGTTGATTAGCTTGATAAGGCCTAATGAAATATGTTTTATACATTTATACATTATACGTAAGAGAATCAGAAGGGCAAAAGTGACAAAACCCATGGGTTGAGATAAAGACAGTTTAGTAGGGAAAGCAAAAGCTGCGCAGGCAAGCAAAGCAAAACAAGGAATCCATTCCCCACTCCCCATGGGCAGGCAGGAGTTCAGCCATCTCCAGGGAAGCAGGGCTGCATCATGCGTAATGGTTATTTGGGAAGACAAACACCATAACTCCCAACATCCTCCCACCCCTTTCTTCTTCCCCCAGCTTAATGTACTGGGCATGATGTCATATGGTGTGGGATATCCCTCTGGCCAGCCTGGGTCAGCTGTCCCGGCTGTGTCCCCTCCCAGCTTTCCATGCAGCCCCAGCCTGCTCGCTGGCAGCCCAGCATGAAAAGCCGGACGGTCCTTGACTGCTTAGCAACAACTGAAAATATCAGTACATTATCCACATTATTTTCATCCCAAATCTATAACACAGCCTCATACGAGCTTCTATGAATAAAATTAACTCTATCCCAGCTGAAACCAGGGCAAAAAGAAAGACTTCATTTCACAAATCTAAATAACCCGCATATGTACGGCGTAGCTGCAGAACCACCCACCAGTAAGCCTTGAGGTCTTACCTGTTATGTATGGTATCTGAATCAGATCCAGCCTCTGTGTTCCGCTTGCTTAGATGAAAACTTAGAGATACAATACTAAGACATCTGGATTCAGCCAGGTGATGCATTCACAGCATAATTCTCTTTTCAGAATATGAGATATCATCTTAGAGTAATATCTATATGCAACTGATGAATACAAAGCCAGGTAGCATTAAAATACCGAGGAAATCTACTTGCTTGAATATAGATGTCTAGAAATATCTAGATGCCTGAAGATGTCTTGCATGGCCTCAACCTCTTACTTCAGAGGGGCACAACTCTCTCATTCATCCTGTGCCAATCTTGCATGGATTTCTCATTAACATTCCACTATAAAACTATGTTTAGAACTGAATCCCCCTGTGGCTGTCCATTTTACAACTATTTAACCTTGCAAAGCATCTAACTGAAAATAAAAGATAAAACAGTCAGTTTTAGAACCTTTAAGAAAATGATTTTGTAGCCTTGACTGTCATATTTATCTTAAGGAATATAAAAATAGAAAAACTGTAAGTGACTCTCTCATTATTCATTAGATAACCTAGGGGGCTGTTCAGGCCATTTGTGTTTTACTTCTCCAAGTTTCTCAGTTGTGGATTCCCAATTTCCATCTGTGGCACTGTGGCACCAACAATGCTCTGCAAATGTGCAGTCTTTGAAGACATGGGTCATCTGACCTATCTTTAGCTATCCAAGTTTTAGTTATCTATTTTACAGTACTTGTCTAGATTCTTTCTCAATTAAATACTCCCAGGCAATTCTTTCACAAGTAATTGTCAGTTGCACTATATGGTGGGTCCATTGACTCTTCAGAGAGACTAGATGAGATAAGACCAGACACATTACTTTTAGATAGATAAAAATAGGGGACATTAATCTTAACCTAGAAAGTATAATGAAACAATATAATCTAATTTATATGTAAGCATATTGTTATATATCTCTTTTTCACTAAGCCCAGTCAGCATTTCTTTGTTCCTTGTCTTAATTCTGACAAAGCGAATAACAATAATGAATGCTAACTGGCTTTGTTTCAGTACAGGGAGAAAAGCAACTTGTGGAAGGCCTAGATATTTTGAGAGAAAGTCAGAAATAGTGATTACTCCCTCATCTAAGAGTATCCGCTCACATAGTTCTGTTGAGGTTGTAAGTCTTGTTATTAGACTTACCATTGGCTTGTGTTTCAAGATGAGAGTGAAAACCAGAACAGATTGGTTCATCCTCAAGGTGAGAAGGAAATTATTTCCTTTCTAATGTTAATCTCAAAATAGCTACCATGCCTTAGTTACATGCAAGTAGGCTTTTTTTTTTTTTTGCTTTCTTCCACAGCACCTCAAACTGTTCATCTAGATTTTGAAAAGGAAAGAATGGAGACAACTTATGATACTTGAGTCTTACATACAACATGAGTTGTTAATTTATTTCCATACCATACTTTGTAGAAAAGCTCTTCATGGCAGTTGTCTTATAGTCTAATTCTTGCAACAGATTTGTCACTTCATTTGCCCCCATAATATCACACCATCAAATTAACATATCGGTAGGTTTCATTAATTCCTTAATTGCTTCCAAACAGGTATAAAATAATGTATAACAAAGAGGTATAACACAATTTATAAATGTTTTTATTATTGGCAATCTAGATAAGGCTTTCTGACAATATTTATAATCTAAAGAAACTAAAAATGTATGGGAATATTTTGGTTCTCTAGTTTATAACTAGAAAGATTTAATTTCCAGCATAAGCTTGAAAATATTTTTGCCTTACATATGGCCATTAAAATGGCTCTTTTCATAGGCCAATGTATATTAGAACATCTAAATGAAATAGCTACAAGTAACATTTAAAATTATTTGTTAAAGGTTAAATAACAAATTGAAGCAGGATGAGAATACTGTAGCTTTTGGGAAGAGAGTCATGTTTATTAAATCATTGTCATGCAGCTGGTTTTAGAGCTTAACACGCACAATTCTTGATATGGGAATTGAAGGTGCGTGTATAGTAAAATGAGGTAAAAATAACTAATTCAGAATTTCTTTTAATAAATGGATCTGTTTATGTCATCTGAAATAGGATGTGTTTGTGCTGTGAAAGTGTTTCAGCTGAAAAGAATCTTGAATGTTTTTAAATCACCAACCCCCAAGCCTGACAATTAGCATAACTTAGCATAACTTTACTGTAAAATGCTCAGTGACAAAAATGCATTACTTTCATACAAGAATTATTGTAGTGACTTTTTCTGCTGTACAAACTAAAAGAATTTCACTGAAATGTCTGGGAAATGTTATGGCTTAGTCATTAATATGTGGGCTGCAGGACTATGGGAATGCAAATACGTATGAAGACAAATATGGGCAGAAGTAAACAGGCTCTGAGCTGTCTGGATACTAACTGTCTCGGGCCTTCATGTCACATATAAAAAATAATATGACACTGTGGTCAGTGTCATAAGCTATGAAACCCAGATGAAATTTGGAATCGATATGGAAAATAGTGGCTCATTCTTATAGCACTAGATGCACTGCACATTGCTAGAGTAGTCTCTATTCGAGAAAATTTCATAATCTATACCCTTGAGACTAATTTAACTTTGTATTTATTTATCTGGGGAACCATAAATATTGTTTTATATAACACAGAACAGAAATTCCCTTCTTAAATTGAAGTAGAGCATTCCAGAGATTTTCTGTAAAAGTAATCAAGATGCCTGTTTTATGTTTATTGATATTTTGGGGGGGCTATACCACTGAACAATTGTAAGTAGTTCTTTCTGATGTGATATTCTTTGCTGCTTCCTGAAATAGATTATTTCCTTTTAGATTAGACTTTCATTTTAAGATATTTCATCTGACTGGTAATTATCTGAAGTGTCCAGTTGCTTTTCCAGTAAAAGAGAGATTAATTCATAGCATGAGGTTGAAAATGTTCTATGAAAGTTGAAAATAAAACTGAAATAAAATCAGAGTGACAATTATTTTGCTGTTCTCCTATATCATTATGCCTGATATCATTCAGGAAAATTGGGTTTAGTAATAACTTCATTAAGACCTTGAGGCAGTTCTCTATCTATTATGGCAACATGAGGATAATACTGTAAGTTTGTATAACTCAGTTCTGGGCAGATGATCTGATTTATTCTTCCTGTCCACAAGCCATGTATGACAGCAACAAAATTAAAAAGAAGTGCTGTGCCAAGGTTTGAAAACAATAATGAAAATTCACATATACTTCCCAGAGCATGCAGAGCATACCTATATTCTGGATCTGTGCATGTATTAACTGTCTGTCTGGAATACAGCTGTCAAACAAAATGGACCACAGTGACCCTCTGCTTGTCTTTCTGGAGTGGCAAAACAAATAGGATGCTCGCTCTAGCAACCAGGTTTCCAAAATCCTATAATTATAAATCCCATAATCCTAAACACAATTACCTTTGAGACTGATACTTCCCTGTCAGATTTGGTTGAAATTGGCTAAAGAAGCTAGAAAATTTATTGTTGGAAATGAGTGATGGACAGCACAATCACTGAAGTCTCATTCCTTAGGTTAAAAATATAAAGAAAATATATCTTTTATTTGCTTAGCCTGTTAGTCATAAAGAAATTTATTACAATCCCTTTTAGAAACTTATCTCTGTGTGATTACACCTTGCTCCCTAGTTTTACATCTGTCCCGAGCTACTGATCAAAGTGTTATGTAAGACTTAGCTATGGTGACTTATAGGAGATTTTCATTTCCTTAATTAGTGTCATAAAATCAGAGAATAATTCAGGCTGGGAGGGACCTCAGGAACTCCCCCAGTCTAACATCCTGCACAAAGCAGGGTCAACATTGGTTGATCAAGTTGCTCAAGGCTTTAGCCAGAGAGGTCTTAAAGACTGCACAACCTCTTGAGAACCTGTTCCACAGCCTGACTGTCCTCGTGGTGATTTTTTTTTTCCCTTATATCTAGTCTAAACCTCTCATTTCCCTTTATTCCTGTTGTCTTTCATTCTCCCACCATGCACCCCTGGGAAGACCCTGGCTGCGTCTTCTCAATGACCACCTCATAGATGTTGGAAGGCTGCTGCTGGGTTCACTGAAGCCATCTCTTTGCCCAGTTCCCTCAGCCTCTCCTTACAGAACAAGTGTTCTAGCCCCATGACTCGCTTGGTGGTGCCCTGCTGAACTCAGTCCAGTTTGTTAAGGTCTTGTATTGGAAGGCCAAAAATCAGATACAGTGTTCTAGATATGGCCTAATGAGCGCTGAGTGAAAAGGAGTAATATTTTCTCTCAATCTGCTGGCTGTGCTACTGCTAATGCAGCCCAGGGTATACTGCTGGCTTGTGTCCTGCTTGCTGCCCACAGGACTGCAGGTCCTTTTTTGCAAATCCACTTCCCAGCCAATTGGTTCTCAAACTGTATTGTTGCAAGGGCTTCTTCCCAGGTGCTGGACTTTGCATTTGTCCGTGATAAATTTCATAAGGCTCCTGTTGGACTGCACCTCCAGCCTATTTAGCTCTTTCTAAATGGCAGTTCTATTGACTGGCAGCATGTTGACTTTTTCACCCCTGATTTCACCCTGAAGGTTGATGAATGGCTTGAGAGCAGCCCTGTAAAGGAGGACGTGGGAATATCAGTAGAAGAAAAACTATATACGAGCAAGCAATGTGCGCTTGCAGCCCAGAAAGCCAATAGTATCCTGGGATCCATAAAAAGAAGCGTGGCCAGTAGTTTGAGGGGGGGCAATTCTTCCCCTTTAGTCCGTTCATGAGACCTCACCTGGATTACTGCATCCAATTCTGGGATCCCCAGTACTTTCCAACCCAAACCATTCCATGATTCTATGATGTCATCTGCATCCGATGGAGGTGCACTGTATTGCCTCCTTGAGGTCATTGATCATGGACACCTCTGATGTTCCACTTTTTTCTGACCACCAGGTAGAGTACAACCTATTAACAACTACCCTCTGATCCTGACAGTCCAAACAGCTCTCTATCCGTTTGGCTGTCCACCCATCCAAACTGTAGTATTCCAAATGGTATATCAATTTCCTGTGCATAGTGGTGTTGAAAACCTTGCTACAGTCAAAGTAAATGATATCCACTGTTCTCCATCATCCACAAACCTCAACATTTTATAGTAGTAGAAAATGATATAGTTAAGGCATGCTTCACCTTTGGTAAATCCCTGCTGACTGCTCCCAGTCACCTTACTCTTTGTGTGCCTAACAATGTGTTCCAGAAGGTTTTGCTCCATGATTTTCCCAGGAGGTGAAGTGAGGCTAACTGGCCTGTGGTGGCCTAGATGGTCTATTTGGCCTTTTTTGAAGACGGATGCAACACTTGCCTTTCTTGAATTGCCAGAGACCTCTCCCTAATCACCATGAGCTTTCAGAGATGATAGCAAACAGCCTTCCCAGGCATCAGCCTGCTCTCTCAGCATCCTGATGTGCAGCTTGTCTAGTTAGAGGGACTTGTATGGGTTGAGTCCTCTGACATAATTCTTGATTTGCCCATCATCTGCTTTTAGTAGTTCCCCTTCTCCTTCGACCATGTCTGTAAGTACAAAGGGCTGGGAGACCTGCCAATAGTTCTCCTTTCTTTATAGGCTCATTATCTTTTTTAGACTTTTGGAAGTATTGTTTTTATGGAACTCCGATGTCATTCTCATGGAAAAAATACATAATGCTTATTTGACATGGTATGAGGTACTGCACCCTGTGGTGGAAAGAAATCAGGACCTTCTGATACAAGTATGCCTCTCTTAAGATGTCTAAAGACTCATTCATTCACCAGTGAGATTTCCTGCAGTCTCTGTCTAGAACCTGCTTGATATAGAATACGTTAATAATCAGAGGTTATTGTTCTGTGGTCCTGAGGTATCTGCCCATCTTATTTCACAAAGATTAGATTTCTTGTGCTTTTAAAGATTTTAAAAGTGCTTCAGAAGAGCAAGCACCCGCTTCGCAACAAACCAAAAACTGTGAATGTCATTTCTAACTATGCAGATTTTCAGAAACGTCTTCTAAGTCTTCTTATCCTTCATCATTTTACTCACACCATTTCAAACATGCAGATTCTTTACTGTCAGCTCTAGTTAACAAAATTCTAAAAGCAATACTGTCTGATTTTCCTTCATCACTGTTCAGCAAAGGGCCTCCTTCTACCATTTTTGTTAGCTATTATAGTAAGGTGCTATATCTGGCTTCAGAACTGCTTTTCTTAGCAATGAATTTGCCTTCTTAAGTGTGATGTGTATTGCTATAGATTGAATCCTCTGTACACAAATCAGTTGTGTATAGTTGTATGCACGTATGAAGCTGCTTCTAATCACATTTTTGAAGCTTTGCCATCTCAGATTGAGAGACATTGGAGTCATATTGAGAACCATTTTAAGAAACAAAGGGTAAAGAAATTGGTTGTCTTTAAGAACCTTGTGGTCCAGATTTTGTTGACAGATACAGCACTTTATTCTGCAGAAATGGAAGTATAGTGGTTTCAGGTTAAAATATATATATGCACAGCACTTGGGTGCCATAAAGCTTAGCTCTATGAGTAGTTTTGCAAGCTTAGTCTTGACGTATAGGTCTTAAGAGCACTCACTGCTAGGAAGGTCTTCCTGGGCAATAGGAGGCCTTCAAGTAGTGCCTCTGACACATTACTTCTTTAGTTCAGCTCAGAAGAGAACTTTTGAAACTCATATTCTGATTGTCCTCACGATGTGACTGTGATTTGATTCTCGCTGAGAAGGGCTCTTGGAGCAGCTGAACTCGATTCCTGTTAGATTAAACAGATTTGGAAGATATGCTCCAGGAATGCACCTAACACGCTTCAGCTGCAACTGAGCATTTAGTCTACTGGTCCACACTAAAGAGAACTTCAAGTGAAACCTACAGACATATCACATGTGTAAGCTGGCCTTATTGGCTTCAAATTAAGCATGTGTTTAGGCGGTTGTTTAATGCCAGCCTGAGAAAGGAGTGGCTTGTGCTACTTCCTGGCTAAAAAGGGGATATTTTTCCCTATTCCCTCTTTGTCTTTTGCAGTGATCTTAACTACTTGAACTGAATTTCTGCCTTGTGTTCCGATATTATTTTCAGTTAGATTCCCGCCCTGCCCCCCCAAAATACAAATATGAGTGTCAGGTCCTGTGAGTCCATCAGTTGGTATCTCACAATAATCCCTTATCTTTTGAGAAAGAATTCATGTGGACGATTGAGTGAGTTGATAATATGAAATGGAATTTTCTACAATCAGAATGAGACAATACACTAAAGAACAAAATAGGCTATCAATAGTTGTATGTTTTTTCTGGTAGTATAGTTACTGAAAAGCAAAATATAAGGAAAATGCAGCTGAAGAATGTCCTAAATGTTCTGCAAACAGCCATAAAATCAACAATTTGTGGCATATATTCCCCAAAATAGAAGGAAATGCTTATGTTTCTGTTCGGGGGGGGGGGGAGGGAAATGTACTCATACTTTCAATTGTTGTTTAGAACAAACCAGCATATTTTAAAGAATTCAGATGACTGGGATTTGTGTATTTACTATTTATTCAGTAACTGTCACAGATTTCATTCATTATCTCAGAACTGTATGCCAAAATCTAGGTGCTGTTAAAGCTTTCAATATGATAAAATAGTCACCTTGATTTTTAAAATGCATGTGTGAAAATAAGATGCTGAAAAAACAGCAAATCTCAACTTCCAGAATTGTCATTGCATTTTGAAACAGTAAACAGTCTGAACTCATTAACTCAGGAGATTAATAGCTTAGGGATGTAAACTGGAAAGAAGGTTTAATTGTTTAATTATTAATCCTTTTTGCTGAAGTATCAATTAACATGTGTCAGTGTTTAATATAGGCTTTATGTATATTATTATAGCATGTAAAACACAGTAACTGAAATTTCTTTCTGTGTAGTACTAAGAAATAATCAAAATCAAAATTATTTTCAGGTTGTGTCAAATAACAGTGTTTTCTAAAAGTCATCAGGACCATTTTTAAATATTTTACTATTTCAAGGCCAAACTCTGCCCTTTTATAAGGTCATGCACTATTACATCTTCCTAAATGGTACACATTCTGCAATCCAACTTTTAAGTCATAGTATTGTGGGGACCACTCAAGACACGTTGCTGCCTCATGGGTTATGAGATTCACTCCTGATTACTGCTCTCTGACAAAACTTTCAGTAATGCTTTCTGGTTGTGTAACACAAGACATTTCTACTCAGGTGTCATACGGTTAATGATGACATGCAAAGATATTATAAGCAATAATGGAAGCTGTCTTACATATTAAATAGTTCTTAAATTAATTCCATATACAGTCCTATTAGCCTCTTATTTAGTTTCCCTCACAAGTCTAACTAAATAAACTCACAACATCCTACAAAAATATATTATTCTCATTTTATAAATAAGATAGGAAGAGCTGTGCTATTCAAATGCTTTTTTAAGATCAGATACAAATATTCTGATTTGCCAAGAAGAGAACCTTAAATTCTGTCCTGACCTTGTATCCACAAGAGCACCATTTCTTTAAAGTACTGTCTTTATGAGCATACAGAGAAGTTGAGATACTGTGACAGTAGGTGTTAGAAATACCAAGGTGGTTGGAAATTCTTTTCATTTTCATGAGTAGGGAAAGTATTGTCAGGTTATACTATGCGTTGTGGATTATTGCCTGCTTTAGGGAAGACTGCAGTCTTCACTTAGGGTGGGCTTTTTTCCCCCCTCGTTTTTGTTTGACTGGGTTTGTTTTTTGGGGTTTTTTTTTGGTTTTTTCTTTTTCCTTTTTTTTTTTTGCCCCCCTGCTTTGTGCATGCTGTACCTGCGGAGCGGCAGTCTCCAAGGCAGGATTAGGCACAGCGGCCGGCGCGGCAGGAAGGTTGCCTGCGCCCCGCGGAGCGCCCCGAGGGACCGTTCCGGCAACCCCGCTAGGGGGCAGTTTTGCAGTGAAAGCGCTCGCAGCGGCGAGCCAAACAAGCTAAGAGGGACATCGCTTCTTCCAGCTTCCCAGCGTATTTTCTCGTCCTGTCAGAATACAGGATACCCTCTGACTAGCTGGAAACTGAGATAAAACGTAAAACTGGGGAATCAGCGAGTTGTTCTTTTCCTCTCAGATTCACAGCCCTTCCCGTACAACAAAAATGTAGCCCAGACACCTACTGTTACAGGAATCTTTTTCTCCGGAGCTTTTAAGGGTCTTCCATCCTTCTTGACTTATTCCTATTTTCCCTCTGATTTCAGTGTAGAAATGGTGGTGTTAGGAATTTACACTGAGGTTTTTATATCGTGGAACAAAGTATTCCTGGTTTTCCTAAACAGTTGAAAGACTGGCTAATATCTTACAATGAACATCTTCTCTAGAAGCCATTATTCTAATACAATCAAGCAAGAAAATTAAGTTGGGAAACTTAGAGCTCCAATGCAGATACCCCAAGCTCAAGCACATTTAAATTACGATTCTTTTAAGCATTTTTCTTTTTTCCTTTTGCACTACACACAACTGTGTACGTTGTCCATGACTATAGTATTTGACAACGTGGTAGATCAGTGAAAAAACAGAAGGCATAGAAATACTTAACAGAATCATGTTGCATTTTCATATTGTCAGAGTGATTAATGACAAGCACTGTAGTTTGCCAATAACAGAAAGGAGCAAATGTCTCTGCATTTCTGAATTGATAGTCTTTAGTAGGTACCGTGGGAGTCTCCAAGCCTAGAAATAAATTCCTGTAATAACCGTGAGAGCGTCTTTGTCCCTGCAGTGCACCAAACAGACCAACAATTCTTTTTACTATCTTTAAATCCTCCAATACAATAGAAATGCTAGTTAAACTGCATTTCTTCTTCTTTCCAGTTTTGATGCACAATCATTTGGTCAGTTCCCTGAGTCTTTATGCATCCTATGAACTGATGTCATCTTCCACATTCTGCAGCAGGGAAGAGCTTATTTCCAAGATGCCTGTCTGGGAAGTACCCCAGAAGCCTAGTGATCCTAAATATAACTTTACAATAAAGACTGGAGGAATCTGACAAGCTAGAATTCCCTCAAGTCTCTGGGCACAAGGAGTCACTCAGGTCCTTTGATTTATCTTGAAGCAGGACTTTCCAAACAGTCGAATTCTCTCTGTTGGGAATATGTAAATATATGAGATTGTCTTTTCTTCCACACAATAACTTTTCAAATGTGAGAATATCTTGTGAAATATGAAATTGGAGTGAATGGAGTCTCAACAGTACATACTTAGCTGTTCATCATGTTATTTTGGTATCAGTTCTCCAATTAGTTCTGGAAATGCGGTTAGATTCGTTAACAAAGCCTGGGTGGTCGGGTGATTTGTCTGTTTCCTTTATAAAAATGGGAGGGCAGTTATCCATACTAGATGAAAAGGAAGACATCTATAGATACATGGCAAGAAAATACAAGGGCTTTGTAGTCACCTGCCTTCTGTGCTTCTAATGCTGATTCTTGTCTTTCTCACATTTAAGTCAGAATACTATAAAACCAGTAAGAAAAGAGAATTAGAACTCATGACTCCCGAAGGAAATAGAAATAATTTTGCAAAATGGTCATTAAAGAGTTGATTATATAGCAGAACTTAAAAAAAAAAAAAAGCGTTTTTAACCTTGTACAAGACAGCCAGGCAGCTAAGCTCATTCTGTTTCTCCTTTTTTCTTTTCTTTTTTTTGATAGTGTTCTTTCATTATTATCACCTATGTAAATCCTGGGATGCAATCAGAGTTCCTTGCCCTTTAGGCTAAATGACAGCAGGTTGTTTGCTTAGCACTTTTGAAGAGTGCCAAGCTGATAAGATACTCCAGATACAGGCTCTTACCTGTTTACAGAGGAGGAACAGCAATAGCTAACAGGATAGCTTTGTTATGCTCTGCTTTGGTCGTAAGTAATGAGAAGGATGAGTAAACAATGCACCACTGTCATTAATGCGTAGTTATTTTTGACATTTGGTATTTCTAAAACTGCCCAACAGTATTCTTTCTGCTGCTGTCAGCATTCTTTCTGCTGTTTGTAAAGGAGACTAGGTATACAAATTCATCTAATCATCTAGTGAGCTAAATGTGACCTCAAGGCTGATGATTGCTTACCCTATTCCTACATTTGCTAAAGGAGAGAAAGAAAAAGTTCAACTTTGTACTCCCATAACCAACAGATGAGAGTGAGGACCTAATGACATTTTCAGACTCCTGAGATCAGAAGCCAAGATAAGAAGCAGAGTGGCCTATCTCAGCTTACCCTTGATACTGAGGACCTCTTCATCCTCTGCAATAGAAATCTATTGGTCTTGTTTCTTATTTGTGAAATTGTTAGTGCCACAAGTTGTTAACGACCTCCTTTTAGGTTTAGAGACTTGCAGCAATGGGGTTGACTAACACCATATTTTCCTGTGGACCATGACATTATCAATGGAGTTTACAACTACAATAGTAGATGGTCATAGCAGACCAGTTCTTACTTTTGTGGGATTGAACCAGCTTCAATGGATGTAGGTTTACAGTATATTTTTACACATAGCATACGATATTTCTGATATTAACAGAAAATCCTGATTGCAACATCCATGCTAAACCATGAAACTTTTTGCATTGCCCAATTGGTCAGTATTTGTACAATATTAGTGTAGGTCGGGAGCTCTGTGACAGGTAGCAGGAGGAGCAGGACTCTTCTACAAGAGAGGACAAGTCAGAAGCCAAGGGTGACCCCAGTACCTGAAGTGCTGTTATTGGGACACAGTCCAACAGCATCTGACCTGTGTGGGCAGAGGTGGGTGCAGGTAAGAGGGTCCGTGTAGAGTCCCAGCTGAGTGATGAAAAAAACCTGATGAACCAGGGCCAAGGGCCACCCAGGGGGCCTAGTCTGGAGCGAAAGGAGACAAGGCCAACAACAGGAGTGAAGGCAAGGGATCCTTCCAGGGGACAAGCTACCTACAGAGTAGGTCCAAGGTCCATATGCCATAGCTCAGGCCCAGGCTCCTGAGTTCATGGGCAGGGGTGTGGATCCCAGTGAGGCTGGTCAGGGCCAGTAAGACCATGACACCCGCGGCGCCTTGGCACTCTGCTGGTTTCAGTGGTTCCAGCTCAGCTGTCACCTTGGAACTTTGTTTCAGTATTTTTGGGAGGAGTGTTTGAAAGAAGAGACCTGTAAATGTTTGTGCTGCTTCTCCCTAAGCCTGGCAACTAATGGAGAAGGGTGAAGCCTGACGGTGGCCTTTAAAGCATTAAAACCATGAAGACCATCACTAGACAAGAGGATTTGGAAAGCTTTACTAGATTTGGTTTAATTTCTACAGCTTTCCCAAATCTTCATACATTACCAGTTACATATCCCCTGATCTAGCTGACCACCTGACAAATAGTGGAGCCACCGCAGATGGGCTATTTCTGTGTGACTAGCCCAGGTGGAAGGCTACACAGCATATGTCCACCCTGGATGGGACCCAGCATCCAGCCACCTCAGCCTTAACAGTGGTAAACAAATTTAATCTTGCAAATCTTTTGCAGCCAGGCTTTACGTTAGTACTATTTGAGTCAAAAAAAGGTAGGTTACTGACCCAGAGTGACACACAGATTCTGAATGGGAAGTCTGAATTTCAGTCCTAGACTCTTACTGCACCACTGCTTTTGCCACTCTAGTGATAAAAAGCACAAGAAATCTTAGCTACAGTGGTGTGATAGTCCTTGAATTTAAACATTTTCTCTAGTCAGCATTTTTGTAATTGAAGTATGTTTTGAAATGTAAATTATGCACTGAAGTCATCAGTATATACTAGACAAAGACTGAAAAATTGAAATAAAACCTTTATATATAGATATATACAGACAAATGTACATATGTGTATTGCACATACACAGCAAAACTATTCTATGGAGATGGCTGTTGAATTACATTAATATTAGAAAAAAAAAGGTACCAAAAAATTATTCGAAGTTACGTAGAAGGTGTTAAGAAGATTTTAGTTGTGACAATGAAAAATCTAACAATTAGGATTAAATATGATTTCAGGGATTCTCATTTTAATACTCTTGATATTGTAAGTAATATAAATGGTGTGTTGTCTGTGCTTTCTACTAATACGCAGCTCCTTTTGTCATCCAGTTTTCTACTGAGACATATTTATAGTAAGTAGAATAAATTAATTACAGAACCATGTAATACAAGGATGTAATTCCATCTAGTAAAACCCCCTGAAGTGGAGCCTTGAGATGTTTGCCATGTAAGGGAAGCAAAGCATAGGGAAGTAGACTTTGCTGCTATGTCAAAGCTTTTCCCTGGGGGTAACGTCCGAAAATAAGAAAGATTGTTTTATTCTTCTACAGCTTGTTTTACTGAGCCTTTTCCTGGGTAGCACAGAAACCAGTAGGATTCCTTCTACCTTTCATCTCCCTCGCTTTCTTTTGTATGCATGTGTCTACAAATGAACAGCACCTTTTCTTCCTGACTAATTCCAAGGAAGCTAAACACCTGCTCTACTTTTTTGAGTAGGTATGGCCATAACTTTTGGATTTTAAACACAATTTTCTTAAAATCTCAATCTCCTTATTTGACCTTCTATTGTTAAAAGAACAAAAAAACGTTTGTTTTAAGAAATACAAGGCAGACCCTGGTGTGACTGCTGTATTTTTATCTGTGTTTACATAGTGTGATGTGTATAGTCAGCTATTTCTTTCTTATGCAGTTATGCACCACTTTCATAATAATTTCAGTCCAATCTGTACTGATGCTTTAATGCAGAAGTCCCATCAGGATCAGTATGGTTCTTTGCTGATGCTGGAATGTGCCTATGACAATCACTAGAATTACCTGGGACTGAACCAGAAATAACCAGGGCCCAGAGAACTAAAAATTTAGCTTACCACAGCTTCATCAAAAAAAACAGTTCTTCCCTGGCTAAACAACTTAGTGTGTCTTTTCCCATAGCGATTTGGGAGAGATGATCTGAATGGGAGAATGCTCTATTGATCCCCAGGAATTGGCAGCAGACTGGGAACCTCTTTAAAACTACTTTAAGGGTTTTCTTTTTGGAAAAATCAAGCTGACTGTCATCTTGTAAATGGAACTGTGCAGCCCTCCCCTCTCCCCGAAATGGGAAGTTGCTGTAGCTTAAAGAGCTGTTTTGCTGTCACTACTTCATCCTCGGGGGACTATAGCTTCGTGTTTCCTAGTTACAGGAGGAAGGGGAATAAAGTATCTGTGGAGAACCAATTGCAGGAGCTTCCACCGCAGTTAGCTGTTCACTCTGATGGGCAAGAAGGGATTTCCAAGACTTTCTTTAGCGATGCAGACAAAGCAGGGGGAATATGAAAATCTTTTCGTGAAAATCTATTTCAATGCTGTTTTCTGCTTATTTGTAGAAAGTTTGCACCATAGAACTGGAATTCTGAAAACTCTAAGCAAAAAGTAATGATATTTTGAAATTACTGGTTATTTGTCCAGGCAGTGCTAGAAACACTAACGATTCTCTTGCAGCCCCTGGTAGGTCATGTGCCATGAATGGGATTGGGATGTTCGGTTGTCTTTCCAGGAGACACTGACATTTCCCTCTGGCTGCTGCCTAGATTGCCATTGCTCTCTAACTCGTGTATCTGGCAAGCAGATCTGAAGAGCTGGAGAAAAATAGCGTTGCTAGGCTGGAAATCCCTGAGATGCCAGCTGCAGGGTAAGGTGGGGGAAAATGATTAATAAGGACAGGGGAATTAAAGCCTCTTTAGTCCCTGTTGTAAATCCACACTTTTTAGTTGTACCTTATGTCTCTTAAGAGCATCTTATTTTTTTCCTCTGAAAGCTGAGTTGTTCATTGTGCTAAATAGTAATAAATATAGAAGACATGCTTCTTTCTAACAAAGAGGATCAGTATCGAAACAGAGAAATTTATATTATACCAACAGAAAACATTACCACTTCTTCCCCTATGTCTTGCTCACAGCCTTTCTCAGTATTATTTCCTGCTTAGATTTTCTCTTTTGTAAATAGAATGAAACAGTGAAAATTGCTGCAGTCCAAACTATCTAATTATTGTGTTTTGAGGAAAACTGCAGACTTTCTTGGAAGATTTATTTCCAAATTCCAAACTCTTTGATTTTATGGGCAAATTGAAAGTTCTGTATTAAATTCAACATAAGCCTGTGTTCCAGAACTTTTAAAATTCTTCTTGTGGATCCTAAACAATTTTCCTAGAAAGAGTTCTCAGGGTTTTTTTTTATGACACAAACTATAGCCCCCAGGGGCTGCAGCTGCAGAAAGAAATAGGCCAAATGTACATCATTCCAAAAATGTTCCTGGGCTTAATCTCTCATAGTACATGATTAATGGTTTTGTAAGCCACAGAGGGGTGGTGAAGACTCGGATATTCTTTCTGCTGTACACACACCTCTAAACTCAGTATCTGCCAAATAACATGGCCATGTTTGCATGTTTAAAAGACAGGCAACTCCATCATGCTGTCCAACTCTTTATGCAAATAAAACACCCAAAGCTTTCTGCTATGATATAATACTGAAAAGATTTATAGTTGTGAATTTTCATACCAAAGTAGGTCTCTCTAAAACATCAAAATATGAGTTATGAAAACTTCACTTAGAGAAATATACATTACAAATATTCTGTATGGCTTCATGCATCACTTTTCTTTGGTTAGCTTATCTACAAAGATATAAAATAAGATTTATTAAATTGTTAGGTCACAGTAGCAGTGGCAAAGTATGGACATTTTTATCAAGCCTTTTTAATAAACCTGACAGTTCAATTAACAAGTATTAACTAAAAATATCTCCATCTGGGACATTTAATAACTAGAAATTAATTGTAACTGCTTGGAAATCTCATCTTTTCCTCTTCTTCGTAATTTCTTACACCTGGAATCTTGTTATAGTTCTTTACGATCATAATTACATGTTGTTGTACAAGAAGGTAAATGTTATTGTACTCAAATAAGAGGAGAACAGAGTATATTCATTATATTATTAAATAGCACTCTAATATCTCAATGCAAACTTTAAATGACCCAGTAAACAAACTTATAATAGTGTTACGACTAATTTAAACACTGCTAATCTAAATACACATATATTCTCCTAATTGCTTTCTTTACTGTGAGTGAATAAATATTGTTAAACTGAACCAATCAGTTCTAAATGAAGCTTTTTTCTTAAGTTCCATTTTAGATGTTTTCTTTTGTGAGTAATTCTCACTGTCTAGTGGGGCTGACATATAGACTATACGAAAGATCAGAGCTTCATAATAAGTGAGCTTCTTTTCTCTGATAAACGGCCTATGTCTGCTCAGATTCTATTGATTCTTGCTGTACTGTTCAGTTCCCAAAAGACTAGATTTATGTTTAACTTCTATGTTTAAAAAAAAAAAAGAAAAAGAAAAATGTGGTTTCAGGTAGGAGCTAACTGAAGGCAGAAACTGCATTAAACTTACCTGTTACAGTCTTAATCTGCATAACCTTAGAGTCTGTTTCAATGATATTCTGCTTTTTTTCCCCTGGTGATTGAAGAATAGGATATGCAGTGCATACTCTTCACTGCCCAGAAAGATTCATGAAGGCCTTTGCAGCAGTAGCTGACCATCTTACATTGTACAGAGCTGGCCTCTAGCGTCACCTCAGCAACATTTTTTTGTAATGAATTACTTGCATAATTTGAGATAGCTTCACATGTATTTTATTCCTTGAGATCAATGATGAACAGGTAGAAGGATGATGTGAATGGGATTCTCTACTGGACAGCCACAGTTTATGTTTCCGAGAGCTAACTCCAGAATGGATAGTGGTTTTCTGGAAGCTATTCCATCCAGTCATGATAAACTTTCCCAACTGACTTGGATCAAGTGGTAGCAAATACTTGCATTGCTGACTCCACCCTTATTTGCAGCCTGGCATGGCTTCAGACAGCCCAAGCATGGTCTAAGTGTATAAAAAACCTGTTCCACTATCCATCGTTATTTTTCTTCAATGGTAACAAGTTGAGCCTCCTGGCTGCCTGTTTGTCTTCAACAACTGACCAGATTCAGACACCTCTTTCCTTGCCTGGAAGTGCGCTTAGGTAGTTTGTGTGCAAATGGTCTTTGGTCTCTAAATTCTGCATCAGCATATTGGATTTTCAGGTCATGTCATGCATTGCTCTTTAACTTCCAAAGGCAGCATGTTATAATACTCCTAAATTGTGCTGTACAAGCAAGTGTGGTGACTGGGGTCCCTTCATCTGCACTGAAAGACATCTGATTTCTGAAATTAGTACATTCATTGTCAGAATCACTTCTTAGGAGCCTATTAATCACGAGTGTTTAGGGTGCTAGAGGATCTGAATGATGTCGTTCTAAGTGGGAGGTTGATAACTACATGCCCCAACGCACTCCGGAGTTGTCAGTTTTGAGAGTAGTCTTACTTTAAGTCATGCACGAGGTGACTGTACATACATGGGTAAGCATCTGAAAGAGGAACAAGTACTTATCAATATTTATCAAATTTCTGTTTTATCTGCTGAACATATTAAAGTTCTCTGCTTTCATATGGCTTTGGACTCCTTTTGACCAAAAAAACTGTTGGGCTAGACAAAATACTGGATGCACAGAATTCACTTTGTCCTTTCTATAACACATTCAGAGAACAGGAAGAAACATGATGTTTGCTTTGGGTATTGCTAAGATTGAAAATGTTTTCAGTATCAAGGGAATAGGTGAATATGCGTGCCCCTGCAGCGTCCATATACCTGCAAATAGCACTGTAACTATACTGTCTATATCTGAATGTAGATATTTATATTATCTGTTCTCTACGCTGACTATAAAGGAAGATTAAAATTTTCTGAGATATGCTGATGTTCATTTGATCAGATGGATCTCAATCCCAGCTGCTATTGAGGTAATCTTTTTGTGCAGTTTCTGAGTTAAAAGATTTTGCAACTTCGTGATCTGAAAAAGTCTCAGCAACTTTATCTTCCTCATCAAGGTTATTTGTCATTTACCTTTTCTTGCTGCAAAGCTTTCTAATCTGGTAGATGGATGTTAGAAATATGGTATGTATAGTATAGTATATACATGCTGTGTGTGTGTATTCATATATATTTATATATGATAATTATAGCATACATAAACATATATGTGTATATTTAAATAAACACTATAGTTGTCATGGTTTAACCCCAGCTGGCATTTAAGCACCACACAGCCGCTCACTCAGTCCTCCACACACCCTTGGTGGGATAGGGAGGAGAATCGGAAAAAGAGGTAAAATTCAGGTTCAGAAATGGAAGAGAAAAAGAAAAAAAAAAAAAAAAAATCCCTTTAGCCAGTTTGAGTCAACTGTCCTGGCTGTGCCCCCTCCCAGCCTCTCACTGGCAGAAATTGAAAAGGCCTTGGCTGGTGTAAACACTACGTAGCAACAGCTAAAACATCAGTGTATTATCGACGTTATTCTCACACTAAATCCAAGACACAGCACTATACCAGCTACTAGGAAGAAAATTAACTCTATCCCAGCTGAAAGCAGCGGATATACATGTAATGCTGGATAACATCAGTCCTATTTCTGGATCATTTAATGTCAAACATGGCATTTTGTGCCTCTTTTTAAGTACTCTTTTCTGATTAGAGCTATCGTGAACTTTTAATGTTGTGGACTGTTTCTGGGAAAAACTGCTACTTGCACTTCTGTCCTGCTACTCCTACTTCACGTCCCACCTTTCAACAGCCTGACAAGTCTCCAGTTCTTTTTTGCAGTGGACAAGTGAGAAGGAAAGGGTAGAGGTGGAACTAAGCTTGAATTAATTTGTTTGCCAAATCATAACTTTAAAAAATTAATAAAATATAAACTGACAGATTATAATCTTACAAACCATATAGTCAGGTTAGCTGAGCTAATAAGGCGACTCCTTCTTACCTCTCAATTTGACCCATGTGTCTACACTCCTGTTTTTCATTTAGAAGATCTGAAACCTAGGGCCAAGGTTGCCGCTGCAACTGTCCATATGCAATAAATTTGGTCCGTGTAGACACTGTAGCTATTTGTAAGGGATTCCTGGACATCCAGGCCACCCCAGTTGCCAGACCGTGAAAAACTGGTAAATAACCACTCAAAAGAGTACAACAGGAATTACGCCTAAAAGCAGTAGTATGCTCCCAGATCTGGGGCGGGGGGCTGGCAGACTGCTCTGAAAATACAGTTTGAGATTCTTTACAGCGTTGCATGTACCACACAAATTCAGACTCCACTTTCCAAACAGATTCATACAGTCAGTCCTGGGAAAACTGAAGGGAAGGGGTTTTGCTTTTAAATCAGTATATACATTAAAATCTTTTACTGATTTGTTACTTTGAGTTATACAATTATGTAATCCAGAAAATGTATCTGTGTGAACATGCTCTAAACCAACAACCTAAAGAAGAAATGAGATTATCACAAGCAAAGATATTTCCAGGTCACCAAAGAATACATGGGTTTTGTCATTAGAATGTCTTATTTTTCCAAAAATATATTACATTAACTTGAAAATAAATGACAAGAAAAAAGTTCATTAGGCTTGTAATGACATGTAGGCACTTTGCTCAGATCTTTAGTCTTTAACTTCATAATTTTACAGGGAGAGTGAAAGCAATTTTTCTTCTATTTTTCTCTAAGTTATCAAGTTGCGGAGCAGCTTGTTCTCTACTTCACATTATTTAGAATATAGATAATAACTTCCTGATATTAACCCTTCTAGGCAGCTGCACATTGTTCAAATTCTCCAGATTACCCGTAGTACAATCATATGTGTTAGCCAAAATTGCTTTTGCTATTTATTCATGAAATAAGAACTAGTAGCTTGTTAAGTTATAAATGACTGTGTCTAAGGTCTTTCATTTGTTACAAGACTAATATGCATAGTACTCTGAACATTTATTTTTTTAAATTAATACATAGAATTAACATATATATACTTATTGAGAATATACATTTTTATAATCCCTCATAACCACCCCATTTAATTTATTGAGCTTTTAGATCATAATAGTTGCCAATGTTATGGTAACCTTTACTGTTCAGCTACTTTTCCACAAAATGCACTGTATCTTTTCTGTTTATCCGCAATATTGCAAATACTTTATTTAACTACAATAGATGATAATTCACAGTAGTCAAAGGTAAAAAACAAGTTTTCAAATGCTACCACTCAAAAACACTTAGCAAGTTTTAATGGTACTGAAAAATATGCTTTCTGTTATAGCAGGGTGTTTTGTTTATTTTTGTGTTGTAGTAACTTGTTTCAGAATTATTTAAGACATTTTTATTAAACATGGAAAAGATACTGCAAATTATTTTATCCGAACAGGCCCTTTATGACTCAGAAATATTTTCTCCTGGTTAGCAGTATGATGCATGCTCTCTTGTATTAATACAATTTTCTCCGCTTTTCCCATTCCTACCATTTCTGTAAGATTCATCAATAATTTAGTTTCAGAAAAAGAGAACTGTTTATTATATGCTACTCTTACAATAGGACCTTGTAACTTGGACTTAAGTTTCTCATCTTAAATGAATTCTCCAAATGGAAGGGAAAAAGTGTTTTAGATGAAATTTTATTATAAATTTTTTTTTAAAAAACAAACACGTATCAAAACCAGATGTAAGAAATCAGGAAAGGAAGGCAACAGACCAGCATGGCTGAGTCAAGGCCTGCTGGTCAAACTAAAGGTCCAGAAAAAACTGCACAGGCAGTGGAAGCAGGGACAGGTATCCTGAGATGAGTACAGGGATGCTGCCCGGTTGTGTAGGGATGGGATCAGGAAGACCAAGGCACAGCTGGGACTAAAATTGGCAAGGGGTGCAAAGAATAATAAGGGCTTCTACAGGTATGTCAGCCAGAAAAGGAAGATCAAAGAAAGTGTACCCCACTTGACGAGCAAGCCTGACAAACTGGCAACAACGGACGAGGAGAAGGCTGGGGTACTCAACGACTTCTTTGCCTCATTCTTCACTGGCAGTGTCTCTTCCCACATCTCTCAAGTGGATGGAGTGCAGGAGTGGGGACTGGAACAGCAAAGTCCCTCACAGTGCAAGAGAAGATCAGGTTCGAGACCACCTGAGGAACCTGAACATACACAAGTTTATGGGACCTGATGAGATGCATCCCAGAGTCCTGAGGGAATTGGTTGATGCAGTTGCCAAGCCACTCCATGATATTTGAAAAGTCATGACAGTCAGATGAAGTCCCTGGTGACTGGAAAAAGTGAAAAACTTTACCCATTTTTAAAAAGGGTAGCAAGGAGGACCTTGGGAACTACTGACCTGTCAGCCTCACCTCCGTGCCTGGGAAGATCATGGAACAGATCCTCCTAGAAACTATGCTAAGGCACATGGAGGACAGGGAGGTGATTTGAGACAACCAACAAGGCTTCACCAAGGGCAAGTCCTGCCTGACCAACCTAGTGGCCTTCTATGATGGAGTGACCACATCAGTGGACAAGGGAAGAGCTACCGATGTTGTCTATCTGGACATCTGACATGGTCCCCACAACATCCTTCTCTCTAATTTGGAGAGAGATGGATTTAATGGGTGGACTGTTGGCTGGATGAGAAATTGGTTGGATGGTCACATCCAGAGGGTAGTGGTCAATGGCTCAATGTCCAGATGGAGAGCGGTGACAAACGGTGTCCCTCAGGGGTCCATATTGGAACCAGTACTCTTTAATACCTTCATCAATGACATAGACAGTGGGATCAAGTGCACCCTCAGCAACTTTGTGGATGACACCAAGCGGAGTGGTGCAGCTGACATGCCTGAAGGACAGGATGCCATTCAGAGGGACCTGGACAAGCTCAAGGAATGGGCCCATGTGAACCTCATGAGGTTCAACAAGGCCAAGTGCAGGGTCCTACACCTGGCTTGGGGCAACCCCCAATATCGGTATAGACTCGGGGATGACGGGCTTGAGAGCAACCCTGCCGAGAAGGATTTGGGGATCCTGGTGGACGAAAAACTGGACATGAGCCAGCAATGTGCACTTGCAGCCCAGAAGGCCAACCCTTCCCTGGGCTTCATCCAAAGCAGCGTGGCCAGCAGGTCGAGGGAGGTGATTCTGCCCCTCTACTCCACTCTGCTGAGACCCCACCTGGAGTCCTGCATCCAGCTCTGGAGCCCTCAGCACAGGAAAGACATGGACCTGTTGGAGTGAGTCCAGACGAGGGCCACATAAATAATCAGAGGGATGGAACATCTCTCCTGTGAAGAAAGGCTGAGAGAGCTGGGCTTGTTCAGCCTCGGGAAGAGAAGGCTCCAGGGAGACCTTATTGCAGCCTTCCAGTACTTAAAGGGGGCTTATAAGAAAGATGGGAACAGCCTTTATAGCAGGGCTGATTGTGATGGGACAAAGTGTAATGGTTTTAAACTAAGAGAGGGCAGATTTAGACTAGGTATAAGGAAGAATTTTTTGACAATGAGAATGGTGAACCACTGGCACAGGTTGCCCAGAGAGGTGGTAGATGCCCCATCCCTGGCGACATTTAAGGTCAGGCTGGATGGGGCTCTGCGCAACCTGATCTAGTTGAAGATGTCCCTGCTCACTGCAGGGGGGTTGGGCTAGATGACCTGTAAAAGTCCCTTCCAATACAAAGATTCTATGAATCTATGATTCTATGAAAAAGGCTTTTGACTGACTAAAAAACTCTAAAAGGTAAAAAATACCTTGTGTAAATATAGGCATCAGTATTTTAAGAAGATAATGTTAAGTACTCTGTTATTATTATGATTTTCAGTGAAACGAGGAAGGCTAATTTTCTTATGCCCATATATATATTTCTGTACAAATCTGCAGCACCTTAAATGGGATAAATTATATCTTTCAGGCTCAGGGAGTCAGCAGCCAGCATTAACTGGTATCATCAGTTTTCTGTTATTCCTCCTTTTCTAAAGCCACCATTGTAGGAGGATTTTTGAGATAGGTAGTGGATATAGAGACTTGAACAGAACAATTTTGGAGGATAAATCATGTGTTGTTACAGGTTGAACTAAGATTTCTGTTATTGGAAATCATAATATTTAAGCACTTCACACTAATTACAGGAGGGGAGTACTGAGGGGACATCCTGTAATACATACCTCCAACATTGCATTACACATACTTATGCTCTCGCCCTCGAATTCACTGACATGAATTTTTTGTTTATCAATTATGATGGTAATTTAGGGAATTTGTAAGAGCTGATTTCCCTCAACTGGATGTGACTTGTCAGTTCTCTTTAATTCTGGGTCTTGCACCTCCTCCTGTGTCCAGGCTGTAGAAATTATAGGCTTCAGGCTCTGGTGACAGAAGAGGGCACCGGAGCTGTGCAGAAGGGATGCTTGAAAGTGTCAGGGCACAGTGAGGCTGGGGTAGGGGACCACTCTCCCAAGTGGTCCTACCGTGCCTGGAGGTGGGGAACAGAGTCGGGCTGGGTGCAGTGAGCAGGGTGTGCTGTGGGCATGCCTACAGAGTAGCCCAGGTCAGGGCCTGACCTTAAATATGGCTCTGAAGCGCTAGGCAGAAACCCCAGATGATGTTTCTCACAGTTGTTTCTCACCATGTAACTGGGCTTACCAAACACCAATGCCAGGGCACGCTGCTGTGCCACCTCAGAGCTGGCCTTAAGCAGGCCAGACCCCCTGAGGTGAGGCAAGGAGCCTGGAGAGCCTGGATGGGGGGGGCACAGTGCCCCGACAGTCAGTCAGAAATGAATGTGTTTTTTCACCCATATTTCATTTATCAGATGGATGCTACCGTAGGGTGGGTAATAAAAACATGCTGGAGCATCCTGGCAGTGTACGCTGTCACCCACCATGAGGATGAAATGTGGGCATACCTTTTACATGCTGGCAGAAATATTAGCTTGGATTTCTGTAAAATTGAGCCACTGTTCTTTTAATGCAAAATGTTTGATTTGGGGTTTTCTTATCAAGGCAATTTTTGGTAGTTTCACTTTGGCAAGCTATGAAATTTGTAGTTTTATTACCAGTTGCATTAATAATTTATTTTGTGTAAGGGAGTTGCAATATGCTACTCTTTCACCGAGGTCACGCTTATTCAAGTACTTCTTTATTTTCTCTAGGGAAAAGTTGTTACGTGCTTTTAATCCAGATGACTAGGCAAAGTTCTCTAAAATACATAATTTAATTTCTGTTCTGATGAAGGAAAACTTTCTAGGAAAAAAAAGACGGAATTTGGAAGTTCGAAGTCATATGCGTAGTAAATAGCCTTATTTAGTGTGGAAGAAGAATGTATGATTTATAAATGATATGGAGTGTTTCTTTTCACGCTATTGACATGTGGCATCCAGTAGAAACCAAGGGAAGTTTTGTATAACTGTAATTGTAAATGGTTATTAAGTTTATTGGTCTCTCATGCCTCATAAAAATGAATTCTATGTCTAACAATGAGCTATGACTGACACGATCTTGCTTTTTCATAGGCAGTTTAACTGTCATTGTCTTCAGTGCAGTGATTGACATTGAATGGTATGATATCACTAACTATATGGTAAGAAATTGAGTTGCAGAGTACTGAGGCAAGAACAATAATACAATCAATACAATTCAAGATATAAATATGTTTATAATGTAATTGTAATTTATAATGCTTTTAAATATAATGCTGCAGAATCTACTTTCCAGGAAGAGGAGAGAAATTACATTTGGTAATGATAGATGGAATTGTTGTGGTTATTTTTGTTGTAGTTTATTTTTTATTTCTGATCATTTGTTACTTTGTGGGTGAAAGGCATGTTGCAGGGGTGTGAATAGAGTATGTACATCTGAGTCATGTCCCAGAATGGACCTATAGCAAAACCTGGGAGCAAGATCTATATGTAGGAGTGTCTAAATTGAGATCATCACTTTTAGTCCAAATGCAGAGAGGATTTGTAAATTAAATATAAATTAAGCACTCAAAGGACAAAATATAAATTTAGCACTCAAAAGACATGAATTCTGTGAAGTAAAATGAAAACATCAAAACCTCTGAAAATGGGTTAGCTGTTTCTTTAAGCAATTTAATTGTAGAAGTTACCTGATAAAAACAAGCTTTCATGTTTTGTTATCTGTGAGAATGGCCTTAAGTATTAAAGTTAATGCTCTCACATACTAATACATAATTATTTATACCACTTTGATGTTTTTGTGTATTTTTACAAGTTTCTAATTGTGCTGAATCAAGTTGACAAAATTGCATAATTTATAGGTTAATATTAGCATAATCCTACAGTACGTCATTTAGCAACAGTATAGAAATGAAGTTTACTGAAGGTTTTTCCAACGTGATGAATAAGAGTGTATGTCTCTAACAATAATAGTTGCCATTACATAAATCATGGTTTTTAGGAAAGTTTATAACTAATAGTTTATAACTGATGGTGGGCCAACAGGCTGTGAAGTTTTGCTAAAGCAGAATAGATCATAGAAGCGGATTTCATACTTTATCAAGGAATGTTATCAAAGTATCAAAGAATGAATTGAAACATAGATGCAAAATTAAGATTTGGTTTACAACAACAAACCAATAGTCTTTTGTACCCTGTCTCATGTTTGTGACTTTGCTGTATTCAAAGGTCTTTACTTCCACTTTTGCATGGCTTCTTAAAAATGTCACCCTTGGGCCATGGAACATCAAGTACAATCCCATTTTTTAGAGTTCCACTGACAGCATCTCCAAACTGGCATCTGTAAATTTTGTGCAATATCATGTACAATGTTACCAAGGAATATTGAATTTGCTTATAGCAAGTTAAGTCCAAAGGTTTAGTAGAGTGATAATCTTTGAAGCAAGGAAAGCACCAATATTTCTATGGTCTAATGTAAATTGTGCTGCATATTACCTCAGCAGTTGTCTTTGGTTGCTTTTTTTCTTTCTTGCTTTCCAGAGGCATAATAAATCCATTATGTGCTAGTGAGAAAACAGGAAATCGCTCCCTTGAGCCATTGCTTAACACATTCCCTGCTGGAGTGTCAATGCATACAGACAAAATTTAGGCCAGTGTACCCATTCTTTTTCACTTATCAACTCTAACATACTCAAGTTAGAGGAATAAAGGTACGTTGCAAAGTGTCAGAGGCGATGCACAATGCTTAAGACCTTTGCAGTGTATGCAAGTCATACCCTCTAGTCTCAAGTCTGTGTGAAACCTAATGATAGGCTTCAAGGTGCCCACTTGCATCTTCTTATTGAGCATACGCTAAGAAAAACAGGAGAGGATGACACATCACAGAGGAAATATTGCCCAGATATTGAAGAGCCACCTACTATCCACACCATTTTCACTTGTGCTCATCAAAGGGAAAGTGATTAAGTAGATGACGGTACAAATGAATGAGTATGCTGGGGCTTTTTACTTCAATGACTCGTCTGACAGCAAACAAAGGTGGATCCCTAGGTAAGACCATACACATCACCCAGGCCTGCAATGACACCTTTCTAAACTCCAAATCGTGTGCATGGGGATTCCTGAGGCAGACATAGTCTTTCTGAGTTTTCATAGTCCTCAGAGCATTGCTCTTTTATGAATTCACTTATGAATTTTTACCATCTACATTCTGCTGTGCCAAGACTTCAGCATCTTAGCTGCTCAATGTCTGTAGTTAATCAGCCTTCTCCTTTTGTGGATTTTGAACTTACTACCTGTTAGCAGGATTGCAAATGGTAAAACAAACAAACAAACAAAAACGCCTTTGTTTTTAAATTTTAAAAAGCTATTTAAAGTACTACTGTGTGTAAAAGGATGCAATACAGAGATTTAGCAGGGTACGCTCTCAGGTATACTCGGGGCAGGAGGAGTGGCCCACAGCACATAGTGTGAGCATGAAACCGCACAGTGATGTCCCCTTTCACCCCCCATTTCAAATGCAACATCTGCATTTTCTCTTACCATTGTAACAGTATTTAAGTACAGTTAATCACTGAAAGAGCATTGAATTTTAGTGGATTTGACTGTCCATAAATTTCCTCTATTTTTTACTGATGCTTAGTATTGGTTTATACTTATTCTACTGAGGCTAACAAGTTTTTTAAAGATGTGAGCAGTAAGCACTAGTATTTAAAGTTTTAAGTTTTAAATATACGTATCTTTTCACTGCAGCTTTTCTCTTTTCTTCTCCTTGCAACTCTTATTAGCCAAAGCAAAGGAAGGAAGAATGGGAGTGACAGGAGATTCAATTTGCAAGTGCTGTAATGTAAATTCAGTGATACTAATATCAACCCCTACTGAATTTTGTATTTAAACTGCTGCTAAACTTCCTCACACTGAGAAGAGTAATTTAATTTTCTGAGGAACAGGAGGAAAGCTGTCTTAATGTAGTGTCCAGAATGAGAAACCATGCTGGACCAAAAGAAATGGATTTTAACTTTTGTTTTCTGGGTGATTCTTTTAAATGTAAAATAAGTTTTTTCCATGTAATTCAGAGTCAGGCAGTTAAAAAAATATTATAATGTACCTTTCTGTTATGGTTTGACTTGTTTTGAAAAAAAAAGTATGGTAGGCTTTCTAAATAATCACAATAATTTTAATAAATAAGTTATGTGAGTGACTACAATTTTTAACTGGATCAATAGTCTGTTTGCTTACAATATTGCTAAGTAATGTAACGTACATGGCAGATCTTGAACAACTGCTGTGTTTGTCTGTCTGTATCTAAGCAGAGAGGTCATAAATCTTAAGAATCTAAATGTATTTCCTTCAATGTAATTTAAACCTATATTAAGATTTTTACTGTGGTTATGGTCAGGTTTCATAACAGCAGTGAAAAGTAAACCACATTCAAGCTAGTGGTTTGAAATCTGTGATGTCTTCAGCTGGTATTGCTTGATAAAGAGAGAAAAATACAAAGGACACAATTGATTGGGCAAAGGTGGAAACAAACACCTAGCCATCTCAAGAGGGTTATAGTATATGAAGGAAACAGAACACAGAAGAAAGTTACAGTGGTGTAAGATGTAAAAGTTACAGTGTGTAAGCACTGTAGGAGATGTTTGATTACCGTAACATAACACTTTTTTTGTAAAATGATACTTTTACCTAATGTATTCAAGAAAAATATTTTGAGTGCATGAGCTGTGCTTTATTCTTAAAAGATGTTTTGTAGTCCTCAATTTGATGCCTGAACAGCAATATTCCACTAACTGCTACTGTGTAGAAATTACTATAAAACGCTGTATCTATTTTTCATTCTTAGACACAGATTTTGTGCACTGACTATTTTGTATTTGGTTATTTCTAACAGTTTCTTAGATGGTTGATACTGGGCTCCAAAATAAAATCTGTGAGAATGCTATTTAAATAACAGCTTAACTTACTACAGCTTGAATTTATAAGGAACAAAGAGAATTACGTCAGTTCCTGTGGGAAGCTGTCAGCCCATAAAGGCTTATAGGATTCCTTCCATAAACTACTTTTTGCTCTTTAAGTCTTTTTTTCCTTAAGCAGTTTTTAGTTTTAACTAGTAAGATTCTGTATTTTGGAAGTTTGGAGGGGTTGTTTTGTCCCAGGCTGCATCTCTTTCCATCTTTATCTGTCATGTCTATTAATGGCATGACTGATCATTTGGTCAATCAGTGCTGAGGTGACACCGTCTTTTCTGTGGCTTTATCAGATATGCAGCCATATTAAAATTGTTAGAATAAAGATTACCTGATCTATTCTGATAGTTTGTCTGTGTCCGTTTTCAATGAAATTTACTAAATACATTGTCATTTATTAGAGTGGTTTGGAATGCATGTTTGTACTGTGTAGGACTAAGCAGTAACTATTCTTTTTTAAATCAAATAAAGGTTCTGGTGATTAGCAGCTATTAACCTCAAGGCCCATGAATCAAGTTCTGCTTGAGAAACAAAGAGTTGATTCACAGACAGTTAGAGGACTACTGCAGAATTTAGACTCTGAAACATCTTTGTTCTTTTAAAATGTGTTTTTAGTTTTAATGAAATAATTCTTATTTTTCCTTCAGCATCTTATGACCAAACTAGTAAAACAATACAAGGAATACTTTTATCTTAACTACTTTCTGTGATCAAATGCTTTTTTTTGGGAAAAAAAGAAATTCTCATAGATTGCTAATTGTGAGGGTTTTCTGTGCCTTATATTTTCCTTATCCTACAGTTAATGTAACAGAATAAGTAAAAAGTCTCTGTTTCACTGCTTGCTGGTCCAATTCTATTTTACATATTATTCATCAAAAGTGATTACTGTATGTAGTGTGTTAGAAGTAAGAAAATTGCATCTTTGTATGGGTATGTTCAGCAAAATAAATCTTCTTTGTCTACCAGAAAAGGAGGTCTAGGGAAAAGTATGTATCCTTCTGTAGATGGTTATGAATGGATATAGAGCTATTCACACTGTATGGTATTAACAGATTTTAAACTGTGAAAACCAAGGAGGGAATATATAACCAATAGAAGAGAAGAAAATCTTACATTTTCTTCTAAAAAAGAAAAAATCATCAGTACAATGGAAGAGATGGTCTGTATTCCCTGACAGTAACCTGATTTAATTTGGTAGATTAAACACTTTAACATTCAAATAATCATACAGCTTGTCCATACACAACCAAATTACTTCCTAGAAAAATAAATGAGCGTTTTTGATTTTATCCTTTTAGTACAACCTAAAACCTATTATAATCCCTCAAAGGAGAATTATTAAACTAAACAATAGTAGCATGTTTAATGATGATCTGCTAACAAAACATTCTAGCTAATCTCTGATTAGCGATCACATTTTGACATCAGTTCAAAACACAGGAAAACTGAATTCCTTAAGACATAAGCCATCTCCAAAAAAATCCCAATTTCTGTCTTCATTTACTTTCTTTAGTGCTTGACAGTGGTGAAGGCAAACAGATCTTGAACCAGAAGATCAATCGTTCACTTTGGACAAAAACAGATTAGAACTTCCCAAAGTGCCATATTACTTACATGGTCTTTTATGTAGTGGACTGTAGACTTACACACGTGGTAGTAATAGTTTTCATCCTCGCTTATTGTACAAAACTCTATTTTTTAATATTTTAATTTTCTTTCAATCACCCTTGCGTTTCAGGCATTTTTATTTTTGTATAACTATCAAATACTCAAATTGAAGTGCAACATACATAGAAAAAAGGGTTTAATAAAGAGTTCCATTACACAATACAAATAGAAATTCCTTTGAAGAGAGTTGCATTTTCTTTACAATAATAATAAATGGACATTTGTATCCATTGGAGAGGCAGAAAACATTAGTTTCTCTCAATAAAACTGGAGCAGAATTGTAGTATATGCCTGGGATCCTTTGGGGTAGTCTCTCACCACAGCAGTTTTCATTTAAAAAGTAGTCTTTTCCATCTGTATTACATATAGTATTACAAACCATATTTGTATAAAAGAAAAAAAATCCTTTAATCATAATAGGATCATGGGACTAAAGTTGGGAAGTAAGGAGTTAAGAATCTGTCCACAGATTTTTCATCCTTTGTCTTATGATAAGGTAGGTTCAATGCAACAAATCTTTTAAGCTATTTTCCATTTGAAAAGGGATCTAAAAATCACTGTATAGTGACAACACAGTCTGTATGTTAGCCAGCAGTGTCTGTTTGCAGTGTTAGTAGCTACAGCAAATTACTAAGGTGCATTAAGAGCCTTTTATCAGTACTGGTGTTTCCTTCATGATAGGATCTAAGTATATTGACAGAGGGGTATACCACAGTTACTGAGGCCTGTGGGTATTGTCCCTCTGCCATGAATTAGTGTGGGTTAATAAAGCTGTAAATTGAAAACATGTTTTGACCATGCAATTAATGTGAAACATTGAAAAGGATTAAAAAATTGATAAGACACTGATTTGTGACACAAATGCTTAATGATATTGTCACTGTTCAGAAGTACTACCATGTTTCCATTTGATATTCTAAAGCATTATGACATCAACATCACACCAAATTTAACCTGAGACAGCCAACGTTATACTTTTTCTTTTTTTTTCTCTGTAGTAAATAAATAAATTATTTATTTGTATAAATTGTTATTTAATTTAACAATAGGTAGTTATTCAACCTCCATTTGTACTTGCAGACGGTTTGACAAATCTTTGGAAAAGTGGCGGCTTTTTCATTGTGACATGAAGAGCTTTAATCATTGGCTAATTGAAACTGAAGAGAAGCTGTCAAGAGCGCAGGTAGAAGCTGGAGATGTGGGTCATGAAAAAACCAACAAATTTCTCCAGGTATGATTTGATTAACCCATTTCCTGTTATTCTACAGTGATTATAAATTTGCCGGTCTGAGTACTCTGTATAGTTTCACAATTCATTTAAGGAGGATTTCTAGTGCTGAGTGGCCAGTGACAATTTTGGTCAGATATTCCTATTGTCCTTGTTGACTAAGGATTTTCACTACTTTGTTTTAAAATACATTTTTAAAAGATGAAAAATAGACGATAAATTGGTATATTGTGACTCTTCCATAGTTACATATTTGTTTGGTCTTTATTTAAAGTGCTCATTAATTTCCATTTGGTACTTACGACCAGCAGAAGTATCAGACTTAATTTTAAAATCTTGTGGAAGAAATGTAATTAACCATTGAGCTCTACAAAATATATTCCATTAACTATGTCTTGCAAGTATTGCTTATTTTGCCTGTTTCATGTTTTAATCAAAGAACCTTGAGGATGCTTTTTGTGAAATGCATTGTGACAGAATAGCCACTTAGTTCCTATGTGTCCAGTTCCAATTTGTATGCTTTTCATCTTGCAAGTTCTTTGAGCATCATAAGGAAAATAATAACTCTAGTTTCTTGGTAGTTTATTTTATTTCCCTCTTGTATGACAGAAATGGTAATGGGTATGAAGAATTAATTCTAAACTGATGTTTTCAAGTTGATAGGTTCAGCCGAATAACATGGCTTGACTAAAGTCTGGATTCATGTTATAAATTACTACCCATGTATAAGAAAAAAATTCCGTTAAACTAATTGGCACTTGTATATTTGAATTGCTGGACTGAATTACTGGATTTCAGGTTGAAAGAATTTAGGGCTATCTAATATTAAAGGTACAGTTTTGCATTGAATGCAATACTAATATTTTTGGCCTACAGTTAAAAAAAAAAAGTCTTTTGAATTTTAATATTTAAAGTCACCTCTTTAAGATTTAGGCTGCTATTTCTTGACTGTAAAACTGCTGAATTGAAAAGGAAACCAAATCATGCGGTACAAGTATAAAAAAAAGTTGTAACTCTTAAGAAATACATTAATCTGAAGTAGTTAAAATAGTGGATAAATATTTTTCTGCAAATGACTATCAATGCTTTGAACACTGAAGAAGTCTAAGATCTGGCTGACAAAACAGAATGTCATCAAGGAATTAAAGACGCTCTTTACTGTGTATATAAAAAGTGTATTTCCACTGAAATCTCATCTCCCTTTCTCTATGCCACAGTTTTAAACAATTCTTTGAAAAACATATAAAATACTAAAATAAGGCACAAGTATCTATGTGATGAACATGGTGTCACAAAGCCTTTCCCTTTGCTTTGCCTCTACTCCATCACCCTTCTTAGCACTATTCTAATATCCTTGAGCAGCTTCAAATGAGCATTTCTTAGAAAAAAAACAGATCCATGGAAAAAGTGTTTGTCTCCTTTTTTCTAACCCCTTTCTAAAATGGTATTTTCTCTCTGAGAAAAGGTTGATTTTTGAGAGTGCCCAGACCGAGGTAAGACCTATCATATGTGTTATAAATGCACTGGGCAGGTAGCACATTTCACAGTCCCAACAGATTAGAAACATTATTTTCTTGCCACAATTGAGAAAGAAGTTGCAGCTGAATTGAACATCACACTGAAAGACCCCGGGATAATGCCTTGTTATGCAGAAGCTTATGTTTCAATGTAGAATAAGACTGCTTCCATTTTATATTTCCCTTTGACGTAGCCTCCTTCTCATCTGTTATTCATTTGTTATTTTCTTATGCAATATGTGAGAATATTTTGAACATATCTTTGCAGAATTATTTTCTGCTAAGTTTTTCTTTTTGCAGTCCATCAAGCTTTTTCTTTCTTCTTTTTTCCCTTGTGTTAGAAATCCCAGGAAGTCACAAATTTGTCCCTCAAACGTTTCATTTAGTTCAGTACAACAGATGAAACTACCTTTCAAATGAAAATTTGGATAGTGTGAAAATATTCCATTTAACCTCAAGAATTCAGACCCAATGTCAGTTAACATTTATTTGTGAAAGAATGTTTAGTCCAAGGTTGCATTGTCCCATTCTCTTCATTGGTTCTCTCTATTTCGCTGGGTCTTATTTGAAAAGTATTAGGTTTCTGTGAGGTTGACAGAAGAGATCATTAGAATTTCCATTAAGTAAAGAGTTAAAACAACTGAGCATTTTGATTTACTAGATTAGCAACTTGTTTTATTAATGAGATCATGCTGCTTCATGAACCATATTCAGAATTAACAGGATTTGCTTGAAAATGCTTTCACAAGCAAGTGAATTATCTTGTATTCAACAAGGAAGAAGAAAAAAACTATACAAAACATTCAGATGTGTAATACTATTTCTAGGTAAGACTACCTTGGAAACGTAAAGATTAATGTGTTCATTAACATTCTGTAAATACAGAGAGTCAAATGTTAATGTAAAATGAACCAGTCAACAGTATAATTAGGTGATTATGTTAATATAGGTTAGGAGGTAATTACATTCTTTTAGGTGTATTTGGGGAGGGGAGGTGTGTTCCTTTTTGCTGTACAATAGCATGATATTCAACAACATTTATGCATTATATGTAATGTGAATGGAACCTAATAATAGAATTGTTTCATTTCAGGTCATGAATACTTAAATACTCTTATTGTGAATTTTTCACTAAGAGTTTTTGAGAGCAGAACTTGCAGTGTTGAAAAGAAATATCACATTTCAGTTTTTAAGAAATTGTAATTGACTTCTTTTATGGTTAGAAGACAGAGGATTTAAAAGGATGTTTTACAGATAGCACATCATATAAACCCTTTATACATATTGAACTCTGTGTTGAAAGTAGTTAAAAGATTTTTTTTGGCTCTCTTTATTCTGACTGAAAGGTTTTTCTGTCTCTTCACTCCTCAATGTTTGGTGACTTTAACTTCTTCAACTTCCTGCATTTGCACTCAGCTGACTTATTTTTGTGCCAAGACTGAGATACAGTTCAGTTTTATCTACTCCCTGATGTTTACCCCCTTCCTTTCCTATAGGCTGCAGTCATTTTTCCTATTGAATCTCATTCGGTAAACCAAAGCTGCATTTTTGGACTCAATGATCTTAAAGGTCTTTTCCAACCTAAATGATTGTATGATTTTCTAATCTGTTTTCATATGATAGCTAGACAGCTTGAGTCTTATTTCCTGTGCCTATTCCTTATTCTGGAACATGAGTTCTCAAAATAGCACACTATTATGCAAACTGAAATATTATCCACACCATCATCAAGATAGCTCAGGTGCTGTATTTCATGGCTGGATCTTACCATAGCTGAATATTAGAATATCATTTGCAATCATCTATCTAAAATTTGTTGTGGGTTTTTTTGTGGTTTGTTTTTTTTTTTTTTTGTGGTCTGCCTTGTGGCCCCAACCTACATTCCATTTCATATGCAAAAAATAAGTAAAGGTTGTACTGGAAATTAATACCAGGCTAATATGCAGCAAAGAAGCAAAGAAGAATTATTTGCAGGGGCAAGGGTTCTTATGTGTCATAGATAAATGCTAAAAAGACATCTACAAAAAGAGGAATTCTTCAACAGTTTCAGAAATAGACTGTCAAGTTACATTCCTAAATCATTACCTGAGAATTTAAAATCAATATTCTTATTTTAAAAAAATATAGAACATCCAGAATATTTATTCTTTACACTTGTATTAAGATTTCTCATCAATCTATATTTGGTATCCACTTTTGGGCTGCCAGTTTATTTTATTATTGTAAGTGGTGCGGGCTTTTTTTAATAGTAAAATAATTAGGTTCTGGGTCTGAATTTTGAAACAATTTCTTTGTGTTCGTGATGTTCATCTATTGTGACTGGTCATTGATGGGTACTTCCCTCTAAATAGGCACGGGTTGGACTTTATTTTCTATAATTTCATTGTTTCAAAAATATTCATAGAATCATTTAGGTTGGAAAAGACTGTTAAGATCATTGTCCTTTAAGATGAACGAGTCCAACTGTATTGCTATTATATAATTTTTAATTTCTCAAGTATTTACTTTTATTTATAGGCATAAAAATCAAGGACATTATGTTTATTGTTTAGGGTAACAGATGACCTTAAAAATCAGTAAGATTTTCAAATTATTGGGTGGTGGCACCATTAATTACACTCAGCCTTCTGAGAATACTGTGGATATAGAAATTTCTTGTAAGTTGCAGATCTCTCTTAAATCGTTCATATGTTGAATTGTCCAGCATTTACATTTTAGAGGACTTATCCAAACCTGCAGAAGACTTGTGAATGACTCAAGCCTTCTCTAGACCTTCCTTCTACTGCATTATAATGACAAGAACTTCACATTTTTGTCTTGTAGATGTTTAAAGCAAACAGATATAGAGGATAAAGTTTTCAGTGCTGAAAGTCATGATCATGCTAATAATTTCTCTCTTTTATATCTAAATTGGATTATATGGATATTGATGATTTAATAACCAGTAAATTTAAATGGTTCTTTCTGGAATACAACACAAGTGGAGTCAGAGGATATGGGAGAAAACAAGTGTTTCAGTGCTTGAGGCCACATATTCTCATAGCACAAAACCACAGTGGTAAGTGGGTCGATAGTTTACTCTGTTTTCCCCTCAGATATAAAACTTGTAAAAATAATTTTTTTATATAATAATTGTGGGTTTCATATTTTAGGTTTTGTATTTTAGGTTTATTTCCAGTTTTGCTGAGTGATAAAGGTTATGCCAATAATCTCTGATTCTTCTTGTTCCAGTCTGGATTCCATTTGGATTCAAATGGCTCAATTTTGTTTCATTTGAATCAACTTTGTTCCACCTCGTTCAATTTTGACCAGTGTTTTTTGGTGTTATGAAGTATTTTCAGAGAAATACTAGATATGTAGCAAAATATTCTTTCTGGTTAAAGAAATGTTTATAATTGCTTAATGATTCTACAAGAGATAGAAGAACATAGAGTGTGGAATGAATGAGGAACCAATTTAACATTGTTTTGAAGGGATCTTTAATTAGAATGATCATGGTACATACTACAACATCCTTCATATTGCAAGGACATATTTTGAAGGATATATATCTGGAAGGAATATATTATTGGTTAATATTTTATTAATACCAAAAGCACACAACTCCCTTGCTACTATGTTAAAACCAGTCTTTCTTATTACTATTTTATTTTTTAATTAAGGTTCTCCTTAGAATTTTATACATCCTTAGTACTTTGACTAAATGTTCTGAACTGAGCACGAAAATATTCTAAACATGATAGCCAACCTACATGAATGTCATCAGTTCTTACTTACATATTGACTGGATCATTTATTCAGAAAAGCTTACTAGTTTTGTTTTTGCTGAGTATCACCCTCTCATCAAACACCTCTGAGCACAGCATGATGCTGCTCCTAAGAAAGAAGACCTAGACTCAGCAATATCCCATGGATTTCAGGTTTCTGTCCATAGTTTCTAAGGTTTCAGTAGAAATGTTTCAAATAATATGTGAGCTCTGCATCAGACACCTGGACCTTAACTGAGCAAAACCAGTTCTTTTTCTGGTTTAAGGTCATCTTAAAACATAAACTTATGGGCCCTTCTTGGCTGAAGTGGTATAGCAATGGAAAGACTTCACTTTCAGTTAACAAGGGGATGACATCACAATTTCTAGCATAATAGTTACTGCTTCTTTATTATGACAAGCAAAATACTAAATAGTACTGTAATCTTGATAAGTAATACATTTCTGAATATATAAAATTCCTAAAAAATTTCTTTTACTGTTAAAAGATTCCTCACCGTTGTTGCTACTACTAATTGAAGTGTCAAAATATCAAAATAGTTTATCCTGAATTTGTAGTAAAAATATTTTCTTGTCATGTCAAGCTATAAGAATTATTATTGTATAATAATTTTTTTCTGCTCTACTACACACAGTTCTACATTATTTTTCATTGTTAATTTACTTTATCCTATTTTAATTAATTTGTTGTTACTGGTAGTAGGACATTAAAATGTCTGAAGGTTATGAGAAATAATAAATTTAAAGTTGCTTGTGTGGTTCTACCAATTCTTGCACCAATAGATGACAATTCATAGCTTATATTTAGATTTTATCGTAAATCCTAGCCCTGTTTATTCAGATAACCAAATTAAACCATGTAAGTAATTAGCATGCATTTTTCAAACATTTCATTATAAAACTTTTTGAAATGACTATCAGTACACATAGATGCATAGTGATGTATTTTTTATACATGACAAGAATGAATAAACTTTTTTTTTTCCTGTCTTGGAGAAAACAATGTTCTTGGACTAGATCAGTCAAACTTCCTGTAACTGCCTCAGCTATTTGGGAATTCATCCTCACCAGTTTGAGTGGTTATAGAGTATTGGCACATGGTGATTTGGGAAAGAGACTGAGGCTTATACCCATTTTAAAAGCATTTTTTTATGCATGTGTAATAAAAACTAAAGGAAATGAAGGATGCAAGTTTTGCATACTAATGAATTTGTCTTACTTTCAGGGCTAATCTGGACATTTATAATCACTGACATGTACAGATAATACATTTCAGATTCAGAAAATTTTTTAATGCTTTTGCCATGGTATAGATAGAGTAGTTAATCTGACTGTGCCTTGGAAGTTTTGGGAAATGAGTGACTAAATGAATGACTACTTTGAATGAGGATGATATTGGTTCTTTTGCCTGACAAAACATTCATCTGGTTTGCTTCTGTAAGTCTTTCAAAAGTATATCTTATATTGCATCAGAGATCATTATGGCATATGATTAAGTCTGTGGGTGTTGATGCATAGATGCATAGGCAAGACAAATTTATGAGACTTGAACTTAATGACTAGTCAGTCTGGGAGTCTTTCTACGTCTTCTGAGGTGAATGATTAGCCATTAAAAATGCTTACATGAAACAATTGGTGAAAGTAAAAGTCTTGGGGAATAACTTTCTATACTGTTAGTTATATAAATTAGTACGAGTAGGTTTTGCTGTGGCCCTTTTTGTGGATAGCTTTATTAATCTTATTTCATCCCAACAGATTTTGCAAACAGTATACATCACATACAGCTTTTCATGACCATCTTATTTTAGACTAGAGCCATAAAGTAAAACCATATAGTAAGGACACTGGACAAGACAGCAGGTTAATGTTATGTTGCTTTAAAAGGGGAACTGTTTAAAAAAAAAACAACCCACAAACCTGCGTTATGAAAAACCTTAATGTTTACACAGAGCAGACAGCAAAGGATCAGTATCTGCCCTTAAACTCTCTAAAAAATACTTTAGTTAAATTTACTTATCCTAATTTTTGAAGTGGAATTTTGTCAGGTTGTGACAAACTGTTTTTTGTCTTTTACACTTAGGTGTTTTACAGTGAGTTTCTCTTTACTGACAACCTTTATAGGCACCTTTGTGGAGGTGTTTGTTCATTTGTTTGTTAATATAAGAAGAGTCAAGGGAATTGGCTATGAGTTCGACCAGGTGGATGGGTGGATATTGAAGAATGGAGTTTTTAACCAGACTATTTTACTATTAATTGTTCATTTCAGATAAACTTGTCAGTTCATTTATTTCTCCACGGTGTTATGTTATATAGAGGGACAGAATCTAGTAGGCGTGGAAATAGTGGTAACATGCTTGAGTTGTTTAAATAAAATATTTGCTTCTGCTCTACAGAAAAGCTCGAACGTACTTCTTTCCTACTTAATATTTGTGTGTGAGATCCATCTGTAGGCATCTGTATTTGAGTTTGTAAACCTGATCTTCCTTTGTAGACAAAGCGAAATAGGCACTTCTAGGGTGAAGGTCACCTGACCTTTCTGAGATACCCAGAATATTTGAAACTGTGACAACATTGGATGTGTTAACTTCTCCAGAAAAAAATTGAATTCAAATCTTAGTGGTATAATTTGTTCTGTTGTTTGGGCTTTTTTTAAAGAAATTATGAGCAGTCATGAAAACATAAGAAGCTGAAAATATTTAAGAATGAATTTATTTCAAGTGTGCTCCTTCCCTTGCATGCATATTTCATCAGGTTTTGAATATTCAGGGATTACTAGTACTAGTGAACCATTACTTATACTAACCAGAATGTATTGCAAAGTAATGTATTCATGCTGAAATAAATACATTTTCATAACTGGACTAGACATTTTGCCACAGTACAAAGATAAAATTCACTGAATGATTCACTGCATGTAGTAGAGGAGAATAAAAAACATTTAAATGAGTTGCATTTCCAGCATGTTCTGTGAACACCAGAAGTATTAAAACTAGAATTCCTAGGGTTTTGTGGCCTGTAGTTATCTGTAAGTTCCAATTAAAATGTTTTCCACCACATAGGGCTTTATAAGCTGTTTCTTTTTTGTGTGAATTCTCAACTGTTTACTAAGGTCTACACACTACACCTATTTCCCTGTTAGTGATCAATAGTATCTGGTTTTCTTTATCTGGTTGCCTTCTTTTTAAAATAAATTTTAGAATGTCCTTTTTTTAATAATTCCCACCTTCTGTCAAATTTGTTTAAAATGAGTCAGAATATTTAAAACTATGGGGTAAGGTTAAGGTGCAAGGCAGACCAACAGATAATCAGAGAGCTCAATCATAGAAACTTTAAAAAATCGAATAAAAACTGGAAAAATTATTTTTCCAAAAGTAGTTTCTTTAAAACTATTTGACCTGTTTTGATAAAGAGTTATCAAATACTTCATAGCCAACAATTACTTGGCAGAAAACATTTTAAATGGAGGACACTTCTTTCTATTGTCCTGTTTGGAGCTCTGCGAACAAATCTGTTCTCACTTTTTGTTGCTTTCATCATGTTGGCTTGCAGTGGTGTATGCAATTAATTATCTTTCTAAAACTAAAAACTAAAAAAGAAAAAATAATTGTATTATTTCAATAAAGCTTAAGACAGAATTTCAGGACAACATTAGTTATTTATAGTAGATACTATTTGATCTTAATCCTTTTTTTCTACTATACTTCTACAGGCAGCAAATATTATATTACCTAGTTACTCTTCTAAAAAAATAACACAATACAAATTTGCTGTAGCTTCTCACTCAAAATCTAAGCTTGCAATGGATGAAAAAAAATCTGTATAAAAACTACACAACTTTTTTAATCTGTTTGAGTTGTCACAATAGAAGTGAGATGACTATAGAAAACAATTTTTTATCTTATAGATCTAGGTATTTTGCATTTGCTGAATATCTTCTAAATTCAAACAATAATTCTGCCTTGATTCTGATTAAAAGCAGAAATAAACATGTTCCTTTGCCACACAAAGTCAGCCTGTTTAAAAGCTTCAATTCTTATTGAATGATTTAAGAATGTATAATGAATTGTGGAGTGTGGCAAATTCCAATTTACGCATTTATTGGAACAAGAACGTAACAGACTGTTGTACTCATCAACTGACTATATTAAATTTGAGATGTACATATATCAGAATTTTGCTAATTTCAGTATGGTTTCTTGGGTTCTGTTTTGGTTTTTAATGAAGGCAGCAAACCATTACAGTACATTAATCTATAGAGGACACTCTTGTCAAAAAAATGCTAAGAGAAGGGAAAGAAGAAATGAAAGAGAACATGTTTTGAGCAGCCTTTCCAATATACAATGACTATATTAGGATGCAAATATCTGCCAATTGCACAATATTATGAGATCTCACCATATCCCCTCTAAAAATGGACAGTCAAAATCAGTTATGATTTAGCATTTTCATGGAAATATAGGATAAGAGAACATTTATAGAGGAGATGTACTGAAACTGGGCAAGGTTCTGCTATTGGGGTGGTATTAGAAGTGAAGTTAAAATATTCAGAAAACAATTTGGTTATGTAGTAAGCAGGGTCCTAAGGTCAGCAGAGGGGTCTTTGTGTTAATTTCCCATTATTGTGGTGGAAATGGGAACTATTACCCCCCTGTGTTATGTAAGACAGTTCATAGAAGTTTTGTTTTATTGAAAGCTGGAAATAGATGCTGACTCTTTAATATAAGTTAGGTGATCAATTTTATTTATTTATTTTTCATTATTTGTGGACACCGGACAATGATGTTGTATTGCCTTCCATAGCAAGACACGGTGGTTCTCTATTCCCTCTTAGCAGCTAGACTCGAAGAATATATTAATGCCAGCTACTGCTTTTTTGCTAAACTATCTGACTATTTATTTCTCATTATGATGCTCATCCTGTGTCCCACAGTTCAGTCCTTACAGATGTCTCAAATGAAAAGCAAATATTGTTCCACTTGTCCAGCCTTTGTGGAGCCATTAGATCACAGTTTATTTCTGGAGACTGTAAGATAAGCTAAAAATTCTGATCACAAATATTTTCTTGCTGTACTTTTGCAATAAGCGTGACACCTATCTGAAATAGTTTGCATAAGACATTTTTCCTTTAGCTGTGTTTTTTTTTTTTTTACAGATGAAATGGAAAAGATCTGTTCTGTACGTAAATCATTTGGTTTATTGGGAGGGTTTGCTAGTAAGTGTTTATGTGATGCTTTTAGTACTGATATTTGAGTAAATTGACACCTTTAAGAAGAAATACAAATAGGGTTATTTTGTTATAAATGTGTCTGAGGCTGAAAACAGCAGGAAAGCCCTTTACTTGTGCCTTCAAAGGCAAGATCCTTTTTGGAGTAAACTTTGGGGGGATAAAAAAAAAGAAAACAGAAAGCAATCTGATTTAGTAGACCTAACTTACCAGAGAGCAAGATTTTTTCAAAGTTCAGCTAAACCATTGAAGAACTTTTTGTCTTTAAGTAGTCTACCAGAATCCTTAACACACATTAAAATCTGTTCTGAATGAATGAGTATTTGGTAGCTTTTGTATAAGAGTAGAGTACACCTCAGGAACTGATCTGATAACACAAAGTACTGTTGTGTTTTCTATTAGATTACAAAGGCTTCGGGACCAGGGGAGTTTGTCTGTAATTGGATATTGTCTGGTGCAGTGGGGCCTTAGTTTTAGCTGGGCTTTCTCTCCAGAGGTCAGAGCTAGAACTATACAGGTTGCAAACATTGCATTTGTGATCAATACAGAACAAAGAGTTTAGGAGTAGACTGAAAATATTGATTAGTTTTAATAATTTCATGATTTATTTTGATGATTTTAGAATCTATATTGTCAAAAATATATACTTCAATTAAAGTGGGTACTCTAGCATCCTGGACCCATAGGACATATTATTTATGTACTGATCTCATTAGTATTTATGTACTAATCTCATTTATGACGACTGACATCATCTTTTCTTTTGAGTCTTTCCTTAGCCCTTACATTACTACTGAGTGTTACAGGATTTAGAGACATAGACCAACTCATGCACCTTGTGATATTGTTGCAACCCTTAGCTGCCTCAAAGCCTGCTCTGGTACTTTCTAAATTTACTGTCACTACCCTATTTCATTACCTCTTCTGTAACTGTAATGCCTTCAGCAATGGCCCCTGTTACACAAGACTGATGATTCTCAAAACCCTTCTCCAACCCTGCCGTAAGCAAGGGAAGCTATGTGAAAGTGCTTTTGTGTCTGAGTGCTCTGCAATATGACAACAGAAGTGATATTATAAGTTTGAATAATACAGTTCGTTGAGAATATCAGGTCAATGAAATTAAGCTGATATAAACTTATTATCTTTATGTCTGTTCATTTGTTTTAAAAGGGAAAGAAATCTCATGACCCAAACAGTATGCATTTTGTTTTAAAAATCATAATAGAAAAACAAACCAACAGTTAATTCTGGTGATGTTTTTGCTGGAGGAAATCATGCTTTTGGAGCATAACAACATTGACAGTTTGAAAATCCTAAATTATTAATCAGCAAATATCAAATAGAGGTAGTGTTTAGTGTATAGCCAAGAGCTTGTTACTGAGGTTTTTTATGTCAAAACTCTGTGGATCTGTTAAAATTACTACTGTAGTTTCTTTTATGATGGACGATACTAATAAAAAAGGAACTTCGTGGTGGTCTACTGTAAGTCTTAAGAAAGTTAGAGGAATAAATGTATCATCCTGGTAATCATTCATTCTTAAAGTGAATCATATAAAAAGGAGTACTCTTTTTTGGTTTTTTTCTCCAGAAACCCCAAAATCTATGAAAGAGGCAGGTCCATGGAATATGTTTAATATTTCATATTAATAAATAAATATTTGTTGTTAAACTGAAAGCTAATATTTTTTAATGTCTATTTGTACTTCATTTATGTTTGAAATGCTGCTAACATTACATCTATGTTACCGTGTTTTTCCATGATAGAATTCCAGTTTATTTTAAAAAGCTACAGAAAACACTAGAATTAACATTTTCCATGTTTTTTTCATATATTCATAGTCACTGTTTAATTAAATTAATAAAGAAATGAACAGATTTTTCAGTGCTCTTTAGTGTATGACTAAACCTAATGATTTTGCAGATGACTTGATGTTCCTCACTTTGTCCATCTTTTACAATATCTTTCTTCTACTGTAGCTGCAGAATTTCAGTGACAGCTGTATTTGAGAAAAACACAGAGGAAGCACAACGTCCCCATTTCTTCCACAGAATCACAGAATCATTAAGATTGGAAAATACCTTTAACATCATCAAGTCCAACTATCAACCCAACACCACCATGCCCTCTAAACCACATTCTGAAGTGCCACATCTACACATTTTTTGAACACTTCCAGAGATGGTGACTCCACCACCTCCCTGGGCAGCCTGGTCCAATGTTTGACCACTCTCTCTGTAAAGAAATTTTTCATAATATCTAATCTAAACCTCCCCCGGTGCAACTTGAAGCCATTTCCTTTCGTCCTCTCACTAGTTACTTGGGAGAAGAGATCAACACCCACCTCACCACAGCCTCATTTCAAGTAGTTGTAGAGAGCCATAAGGTCTCCCCTCAGCCTCCTCTTCTCCAGACTGAACAACCCCAGTTCCCTCAGCCGCTCCTCAAAAGACTTGTTCTCCAGATCCTTCACCAGTTTCATTGTCCTTCTCTGGACACGCTCCAGCACCTCAATTTCCTTCTTGTAGTGAGGCTCCCAAAACTGAACACAATATTCAAGGTGCTTTATATGTCTTCAAAGGATTTTGTTAACTCCTTTGTCTGTGTCACAGTGAAAACTCCAGGCATAACTGATTCTTTACCACTTTCCTCTGTCTACTATTCTCCTGCTTTCAGATCTTTTTCAGAATTGTTTTTTTCCATTATAATAATCCTCAAGGCTGTGAGCAAGGTTTGCACTCTTTATTCCTAGAGGTAGACTGTACTTTCAGTTGTACTGAAAGCTGAAAGCTGCTTCATTTGCTCTTGGGTTACTAACTGATCTCTGTTTCTCTACCAGTGAAGTGTTCTCTGCATTAGTCATCTGTCCCTTAAACTTCTAATTCTGTAAGAGCTTTATTCTGCATTCAGGGCTTTTTTTTTTTTTTTCCCCTCCCTAAATACGATTTAAAATAAAAATAGATTGTATACAGATTTTGAGTTCTCTCAGGCTCCAACAGATTTCCTGAAATCCTTGGATACCAGTCAATGTAAATGCAGTGTTTACTTAAAAAAAAATTTCTGTCAATATACATTTAGAGAAACAATGAAGAACATTAAGAATTTAAAATTAACAAAGTTAGGATTACTTAATAAATACCAAGATTATTTTGGTACTGGAACATCATTCTGGACACATTAAATGGGAAACATGCTGCAGTGAAAAGGAGCAGGTAGGAGCATTGCTGTACCCGCATTTCCCCCATATAAGTTAGTTTTAAGGGCAAATAGCCTCCTTGTCATATTTTCATTGGATAATTGTAAAAGAATAAGTGGGATGAATTTAAACATCAGGAAAGGAGGGAGGGCAGCACTGACAACAAGGAATATTGCTTGGTGGAAGTTATAGTCCTGTTTGCCTTGGGAAATTAGAGAATAATCTAACAATAATATTGAATGCTTTTACCAGGTTTATGTTTGTTTCTTTTCAATTGGTTGGTTTCTAGTCAAATCTCAACAGACTTTATACATTTTAAAGACATGATGTTTTCAGATATGATCCTTAGGGTAACCTTCTCAGTGCATTTTCAGAGCACAATTTTTGAACAAAACTTTTGTTCTTAATCCAATCTCTAATTAAAAAAAAAATGCATACAACTGATATTTTGACAGATAGCCATTATGATTTATAGTATAGTTTGTCCTGCTTATATTGTCTGATCATTTGTAATAATGCTGTTAGTGATTGGGGACAAGAATAACACATTTAGGAATAAAAATCACTTTAATGAAATGTAATTATCTCATGGTTGTTTGGCTTATTTGCAAATTTTTAAAAGCATCCTAGACTACTTGACTCTCAAATTTGTATCTCTGAGAAAAGTATGTGCTTTCTGGCAGCAGGACTGATTATATTGAGCACATGGCAGCAGGAGAAAAGCGAACGATAAGCTTAGTGAAGTTACTGTGAATGTATAAGCTGAGGTTATTTTACAATTAATGGAAAGACAGCAAATGAAGTTCTGTTCAATATGATCCCATTAATTTATTTTTTAAAATATATTATATTACAATGGGTTGTACCCCATTCTCTGAAGTTCATATATGACCAGAATATTTGTAAAATTCATGTATGCATATACTACCCCATATTTCTTACATTTGTTCTGAAATTGTTCACGGTCCTCCAGAAAAAGAAAAACAGCACACAAGCATGAAATAATATTATAGAGAGAAGCTCAGAATATAAGCTTAAATTCTCTTTCTAAAAGCTCAGAATACAGTAAAATCTATTGCTGTGTTTTTGTAGTGTCCTTATGAGTAATATCTGATGCAGAAAATAAAGTATCAGTTAAAATGTAACAAATCTGGACATTTTAGTTTCTACTTTAGCATCGAAGTTTTTCTAAGTTGCATTTTAAAATCAAAATGAGCATGATAGAAGAACTTACTGTATCGTGTTTTATTATGCATTGTAGACCTGACAGAATTGTTCACAATATCTAATATGTAGACTGTTTTATCGTTTTGTTTTAACAGTATTATCTGATAGAGAGAGAGGGAGATAGGTATTTGTTTAGAATTTTAGAATCTTAATTAAGCTGGTTTGTTTAATTTTATGTGCTTACATTATGTCTGTGTTATTCATAATGTTATCAGTACTTCAAGTAGTATATAATTATTTTTAACTTAATATCAGCAGCTATTATATCATGTTGATTTAAAATCTTCTGTTGAAGACCCTTGACCTCAGAGACAATTTATCATGATGGCAGAAATTAATCATGTTAGCTACGCTTGATCTCATGAAGACAGTACAAATTTAGAAACTGTATAAACAGGGGTAGGTAAGGATTTTGAATATTACTGGACTGTCATATCAAATAGCTTCATAATTATTAGGCACATTAAGCAAGTGATGAAGTAATAAAGAGTAGATGAAGTAATTCTTTCCAAAATTCTGCTGCACAACTGCTAATAAAAATTCTTTAAAAAAAAAGCCAGCTGACTTTTAAAGCATTAAAATATATGTTTAAGTGTAAGTATGAAGCTTCAAATTTTGACTATTCTTGGTTTTGACTATTCCTACTTTACTACAGTTGACTCAAACCCTCTTGAATCTATCATTGTGCCATTATTAGATGGATTGTTGGATTTGATTTGTACAGTACTATATAGTTCTTAAGATCTTTGTTTTTAAGTATCTATAGTTTTTAAAATCTTTTTAAGATCTCTAAGATTTTGCTGCTCTTTTATCTTCTGACTTCTAGTAAGTTTTCTCAGATAATAAGGATGAGAAAAATGATTTTTAAGTATTTTATATAAAAAAGAATATAAAGAGAGTTTAAGAAGTAACAAAATAGAAAAATCAGAAAATTAGAAATTGAAATTCAAGTCCTTTGCTTGCCATTGACTAGTATAATATAGGTTTTAAGCTTCTGGCAACAAAGAAAAACAACAGGGGAAGCGATGCCCTGTGCATTCAAAAAAATTCAGTCTTGCACAGCTGTGATTACAACAGTGAAAACTTCAGATCTCAACTGCCTGACATGAGAGCATGGACCAGTCATTTCCACACATATATCTGAATATATACATCTAACACATCAGTTTTTGAAGAATGACAGGCCAGGACAAGTACCAATGAGAGTTTAGCAAATAGGAACTAACAAACATGTCTATTTTAGCATAAAATATGGTATGTGGATGAGTACGTGGTCATAACACAGATTGGGAACATTCCCTTTCTGCATGGAATTATTTCCAATGCACCTCTTCAGCTATAAGATGATTTAAAATAAATTCATTCCTATTACATTATCATTACTGTTAAAGTCGTTCAGAACAATGACCAATATCTTAGTGGCAAATTCTTCCCCTCCGTTCCACATTTCCAATCCACTATGGTTGTCACTCTAATGTATGCAATCCTAGTATGAGTCAGAAATCATCTGTCATGCTCTATCAAATATATAAAAATTGTCAAATTGTCATAATCAAAAAAACATTTGGGGATAATCTAGAAATTTAAGCATTGCCTCCTAGCTGATTATCTATCTATCCTGTTATCTATAGTCAACAAAAGTCCTAACTTAACTATTACCAAGCTCCATAATTTTTTTATTCAAGCCTTAACCCAAAGTCTAAAAATCATACAGAGAGGTTAGAGATTTTTTGCTGTGGTGTATGCCATCTCAATTTTTTTTTCATTTGAAATATCTCAACAGCCTCTTTCTTAAATGGAGTGACATAGTGAATGGTATTTTGTCAGATTTTTTTGGGTGGCATTCTGTTTAAATAAAATCAGTGCTGAAGAATTAAGTTTCTAGTGGCTTCACTGCTTTTCTCTTGCAATTAAGTGAAGTTACAGATGTGAGATGTGAGGCTGAAGCAATTGACAGAAAAGTAAGACCACATGAGAATTTAAGTTATGCTTTTCTCTGCGTCCACAGAGGACTGTGCAGAATAAAATTATTCCCAGTTCTATAAGGGTATTTTCTAACAATCTTGGAACTCAGAAAAAAATATTTAATACTAACTATGGATTTGAAAATGCAGTACAGCAATGCACATTGTTTTTTTTTCTGGAATAAGACCAAGTTTGATTGAAAGCTGGGCAACACCTTCAGTATTCCTTTTTTCTGCTAAAAGTTTTAAATTAACTGCTGTAAACAAGCAGATTTTTGTTAGTCCAGTGGGACATGATACAAAATGGATCTTCAATTCTGAGCTGGCATATGGTGATTAAAAGTCCCAGTGAGGTTTATATTTCTTTTTTCATAGCACAAACTGGAGTCTGATCTGTTTATGGCTCCTGGGAGAACAATATTATAATAAAATTTTCACATGTGAATGTAGCACTTTCTATACCTTGCATAAATCATTCTGTGAAGAAATTTAACAAGGCTGTACTGGAAGCAAAAGCTGTGCAAGATACACATGATATGCATATAAAACATGCTCAGATATGACTCAAAATCACGTGACACCAAACTATGCAGAAAATATGGTGGAAGAGGCCAGAAATGAGGGCTAAGATAACTATTATATTAGAAAGATGATCATGGTGATGGGGAAAGAGTTTCTAAAGTATAACAACATGCTAGGTTCAAATGTTTGACTTTTTCCTATAATTTTTGTGTATTTCAACATGCACATGAATGTCTAATTGCTTTCTGAAAGTTAGGGAGGGCCTAAGTATGCACATTTTTTCCTTGTAGCAAAACAGTAACATCCCTGGAACTTTTAGTCCAGATCAAGAAAGAGACAAAACCTCACAAAAGTGGGAAATTCTAGGAAAGACAGTTTTTATTTTAAATTAAATATATTCCATAGCAGAACCAAGGCAGTTGAAGTCTACATGAATGTTAGTTTAACTGAGATATTACAGGCAGAAAAATCTCCTGCCAAATGCAAAAGCTACCAAAACTATTGGGCTGTCATTTCCAGTTGCTACAATGTGTCAGCATGCCTAATAATTGTTTCCACATTTGGTTGCTGGTTGCCAAGCATGGCTACCACTTCTACTTCATTCTTCCAGAAGGTGGCTATAGTATTCTGAGTCAATGTGATTGGATGTACCGGCAGTATATATGTGCTCTAAGCAGTCTTCTTTTATTTTAATTTTTCCTACTACCTAGGCCGCCTTCTACACAGTTTCTGGATATCCACTCACAAATGACTGGTCAAGACATACCGTTTCTATTTGGCGGGTATTTGGCTAGGAATCTAGTCTCCACAATCTATCCTTCGCAGGATGACCAGAGTTTTGAGATACTTGGTCCTCTGTCCTACCACTGAGGCATAATAAAAGTAATTTTAGCACTTCATAAAAGTGAGACTCAATGGAAAGGCAAACAGATGATTTTGCAATGTGCTAGTGACATGTGGTAAGAAAACATGCCTCTTTGGAAGTGAACATTAGAGTAAGTCCATTGTCAGATTGGCCGTTTCAACTTATTTTTCTATGTCCTCCTAGACAAGACTTATTTCTACTGTGACTGCTATTTTGCAGTCTTGGAACGAAGGAGTTACCTGAAGCTTTGAAGAAAATAAGTTGTAGGTGTTTGGAAAGGATACCATTAGGGTTCTTTACAAAAGTTTCAGGAACTCTTCTGCAATAATCATAGCAGCCGTCTATAAAGGAAATATTAATCATTAATTTGGGGTCAGTCTTGTATCTCTTGCATTTTATTTTCATATAATCAGGGCTCAACAAAGCAGGATTTCACCAGAAATACTTATAGTAGAAACTTGTCTTCAGTTCTTTCCATTCTAACGTACTCACTCAATTCTAAAGCTTGACAAATGGATGATTATGTCTTTTCTTTTTCCTTTTTTCTTTTTCCCAGCCTTGGTTATTATCTTATTAATCCTAGGGTAGGTCTGCAATGTTGGAAGTAGTAAACTTTTGACCTTAAAAAAAAATAAAAAAAGAAAAACATTCCCTTATCACCTGTGGTCAATGTTTATCATTAGTTATCTATTTAGAGAGCCAAAAAAAAGGGCCAAGATTAATAAAGTTCCTGAAGCATCTTCAATTTAATGTAAAGACAGATACCTATTACCAGGAAGGTTGATAAAGAGAATAATGGCTACCACTTAGAAGGTCCCATTTTGAAGAGTATTTACAGAAAATGATTGTGACTATGATACAGTGAATGTAAGTGTTAACTTCCTACTCTTCAACAAATTTTATGGTTGTAAAAAGCAACATATTCTAAGACATTTTCAACAATTATGTGTTCATATAAAACCTTAGCAATAAATTTGGGTTTTATTTTTACTTCTCAGCCTAACAGAGAGAATGACTGAGTACACTTGTACGCTCTCCTGCTTTTCTAATGAAAATAGGGTTTTTTTCAGAGGTTTTTTTCAGGGAATTGGTACTACAGAGACAATTATTGGGGTATTTTTTTTATCACTCCTCTATAAGAGTAATGTTATAATATAAAAGGTTTTGGGTTTGTTTTCTTTTTTTTTTTTTTTTAAAATAGTTGCATAAGTCATGGTCAACCTAATCCCAGAGAGGGAGAGATTTTCCTGTTACATGCAAAACTGCATTCTTCAGTTAGCACTACCTACAGAAGGGGTGTGGAATATAAGGACTTGAATGACAAGGCAGTCATTGGATTACAAGTGGGTTTGTGTCCAGGAATTCTTTCTTGGATTAACCCTGTCTGTTGGAAATTGCTCTTTTCCTATCTGAAGATCAGAAAGATCCTTCCATAGTTTTCCTGCATAACAGTCCTATGACATTAAATGACAAATGCTTTGTGAAATGAAGAAGTACACTCAGTCTAATTGTTAGGTGCAATTAATTGAGCTTTTGCGTTTCAGATATCCCTAGTTCATGTAGATCTATGCTTGTTAAATCCAGATTCAGATGAATGGATTTTCTTTCTGAAGCTGGGTTTTCTTTTTCTTCATAGACCCTAGGTAGGAAGTCAGCAAACACATTTTATTATTTCTGTTTGGTGGGTGCTATCCATTTTAAATGCGTGATTCAAATTTTCTGCAGGAGGTCTTCACTATAGGTGGACTAGATGATCAAAGCACAGTATTCAAAACTATGCGATAAAGACATTAACATGCTCAAGTAAGGGGTATGCAAGAAGCAAAGCAACATGCAAGTATTTTTTAATTTCCTTTTTTTTCCCCCAAATTCCAATACTAAATGCTTTTGTAAAACATTTGTTTTCCTAGTCTATAACAGCAACTGACACTGAAACCTGATATATTTCATATATTATTATCCTTTTTACAAGACTTAATTTTTAGAAGAATAGTCCTCCAAGTAATCCAGTCTGGATAGTCCTAGTGAGTGTTTTATCCAAATCAAATTTGAGGACAGAAACAGACTTTTTCTCTTGTTGTTGTTGTTCAGGAAGAAACACTAGTTTTATAAACCTGGTTATAGTTCTCTAACTGAGGTTCCCTAATGAGGAAGAAAAAAAAGAGAAAAAAATCCATTTAAGAGATGCAGTCTTTAACACATAGTAAGGTTTAAACAGCTAATTCACTCCAGATTACAGATCTGTAGTTTTTACTGGTTGAAACCTTCTGTATGTTTCAAATGTCAAATATATCTGCTAACTGGATGGACTAAGGACAGAGAGCTTTAAGCTTACACTTTATGCTCAGGACAATGAGACTTGTATATTTACAGTAAAGAAAGAAGCTTGGCTATACATGATACATACTTGACATGGACTCATAGTTTTCCTTCTAAAAAGGTATTAAATGATAGAGCTAAGTGCTCATTATTGTGTAGTGCATTCATCATGAAAATAGCTGACCTATTTTGAAAATATTAATCTACTAAGTTTTAAAGTATGTTGTGACTATAAAAAATAAGTAGTGCATATAGATAATATAATAAAAATGACTGCTTGGTAGTTATGGCTTGGTAGTTTTGGTATTGTGGGGCTAGTTCTGACCTAACTGACACAGAGTTAGTAAGTTTACATTTTGCTACATTGCATAAAAGGGATGCCTGAATCAGCTTTTCACAGTAGATGCTGTTGGGGAAGGTATAAAGGTTCTTTAGTTTTCCCAAATGAATACAGTTTTGTCTTTTTCACCAGCTTTTTACTTTGTTAAAACCTTTTTTCTGTATTCCGTAATTTTGAACAGTTGGTAGATGACTACTGACTTTAGACTTTATAAGGTCTTTATTGTACTGAAAGGATTCAGTATTATATTTATTGCTTTTGTGGATGACACCAATTGCCTTTTCATTATATATATCTTAACATTTAATATAGGTCAGGTTTCCTTCTTTTAATATTTGAATTGCTGTTTGTTATTTCAGTATTAATTTTATTTATTTATTTTGAATTACTTTTTCAAAGCAATTTTGTTACAACAAAAATTATTAAACATATAATAAGGTCCCCACAACATCCTTCTCTCTAAATTGGAGAGAGATGGATTTGACGGGTGAACTGTTGGGTGGATAGGGAGTTGGTTGGATGGTTGCATCCAGAGGGTAGTGGTCAATGGCTCAATGTCCAGATGGAGGGCGGTGACGAGTGGTGTCCCTCAGGGGTCCGTACTGGGACCAGTACTCTTTAATATCTTCATCAATGACATAGGCAGTGGGATCAAGTGCACCCTCAGCAACTTTGTGGACGACACCAAGCGGAGTGGTGCAGCTGACATGCCTGAGGGACAGGATGCCATCCAGAGGGACCTGGACAAGCTCAAGGAATGGGCCCATGTGAACCTCATGAGGTTCAACAAGGCCAAGTGCAGGGTCCTGCACCTGGGTTGGGGCAACCCCCCGGTATCAATACAGGCTGGGGGATGAAGGGCTTGAGAGCAGCCCTGCCGAGAAGGACTTGTGGGTACTGGCGGATGAAAAACTGGACGTGAGCCAGCAATGTGTGCTTGCAGCCCAGAAGGCCAACCCTATCCTGGGCTTCATCCAAAGCAGTGTGGCCAGCAGGTCGAGGGAGGTTATACTGCCCCTCTGCTCCACTCTGCTGAGACCCCACCTGGAGTCCTGTGTCCAGATCTGGAGCCCTTAGCACAGGAAGAACATGGACCTGTTGGAGCGGGTCCAGAGGAGGGCCACAAAAATGATCAGAGGGATGGGACACCTCTCCTAGGAGGACAGGCTGAGAAAGTTGTAGTTTGTTGAGACAGCAGAGAAGGCTTTCTTGCAGCCTTCCAGTACTTAAAGGGTGCTTTTGAGAAAGATGGGGACAGACTTTTTAGCAGAGCCTGTTGCGATAGGACAAGAGGAAATGGTTTTAAACTAAAAGAGGGCAGATTTAGACCAGGTATAAGGAAGAATTTTTCACAACATGAGTGGTGAACCACTGGCACAGGTTGCCCAGAAAAATGGTAGATACCCCAACCCTGTCAACATTCAAGATCAGGGGTGATGGGGCTCTGAGCAATCTGATCTAGGAGAAGATGTCCCTGCTCATTGCAGGGGGGTTGGGCTAGATGACCTTTAAAGGTCCCTTCCAACCCAAAGTTTCTATGATTCTGTATTTGGTCAAGCATTGCAACAGGCTGCCCAGGGAGGTGGTGGAGTCGCCATCTCTGGAAGTGTTCAAAAAATGTGGATGTGGCGCTTCAGGACATGGTTTAGGGGACATGGTGGTGCTGGATTAATGGTTGGACTTGATGATCTTGAAGGTCCTTTCCAACCTAGTGATTCTGTGATTCTGTGATATCCTTTTTTCACTGTATATGCACAGATCCACTGATTTATTCTGTAAATAAAACAACATAAAGGTCTGATATCAAAGTCTATTGAAGATAGATATTTTTCTTTGAATCAGACTTTTGAGGTGTACTGCAAAGCAGGTATGAAAGTGAATTTCTAAATTACTGTGGCATTTAGTAATTTTTTTAAGGTCATGAACTCTATTAACTTTTTCTCCTGGTAAATTTTCTGGGAAATTGTAAGAGACTATACTGGTGTGCAACATGTCTAGAAACTAAAACTCTCATGTAAGTCTTATATAAGCAAGTTTAGTTATATTCAGGTGTGGTGGGTTGTCCCTGGCTAAACACCAGGTGCCCACCAGTGTCACTCTATCACTCCCCTCCTCAGCTGTACAGGGGAGAAAAAATATAATGAAAGGCTCATGGGTTGAGATAAGGATGGGGAGAGCACTCAGCAATTACTATCACAGGCAAAAGAGACTCACCTTGGGGAAAATTAATTTAATTTATTACCAGTCAAATCAGAACAGGGTAATGAGAGATAAAACCTAAGTCTTAAAACACCTTCTCCCCACCCCTACAGGTGGAGATCTGCTCCACTGTGGACCTCCATGGGCTGCAGGGGCACAGCCGGCCTCACCATGGTCTTCACCAAGGGCTGCAGGGGAATCTCTGCCCCGGTGCCTGAAGCCCCTCCTGCCCTTCCTTCTGCCCTGGCCTTGGTGTCTGCAGAGTTGTTGCTCCCACATATTCTCACTCATTTCCCAGGCTGCAGTTTTCTGTTGCGTAGGCTTTTTTTTCCTCCTTCTTAAACATGTTACCCCAGAGGTGCTGGCACCATTGTTGATGGGCTTGGGCTTGGCCAGCATTGGATCCATCTAGGAGCCGGCTGGCATCGGCTCTGCTGGACACAGAGGAAGCTTCTAGCAGCTTCTCACAGTAACGGCCCCTGCAGCCCCCCTTCTACCAAAACCTTGCCATGGAAACCCAAGACATCAAGGAAAAGATTGTGCTCAAAATTTTTAGTGTGAAACTTAACTCTACCCCTAAAATGCTCTGAAACAAAATCACATAAATTTAAAAAGTTTATATGGGGAAACTTTAAAAAAAATATAATGAGGAAAACCATTCCAGTGTACAGAAGGCAAAGTATTTTCATTCTTTTTAATATAGATGCTTAAGGTAAGATTCATCTCACTTAACTTCACAGGTCTACCGTATAGACAGGGGATCATTCTGAACTCCATTTATAGCTAATGGGAAGTAATGGTTGTATCTCAGACAAAATTCATCTGATATCTTTTAAATACCCACATTAATATGAGACATATTTTACCCTAAAATTATTTATTTACGCCTATTGCTTATAGGGTTTAGATAACTATCTCAGATACAGAGATCTGTGCTGTAGACATCAGAAGTTAGATATGAGGTAAATTCCATTGCTACATTTTCCATAAACTCTGGATTTCCCACTTTTGAACTATCTCCACAATTTTTCTTGAAATACACTGTGCTAGGGCAACAAAGGCATAAGTCATTGTTTTTAAGGTATGCAATTAGTGTCCTGGGCAAAGCGGGACTGGAGGTGGATGGTGCAAAATAAGGACCTGTGTAGTGTTGCATATCAAAAGATAGTGTAAAGCAAAACCCTAAGGCAGGAAAATCAAGGTAATTTATGTGTTTGTGTTAATTTTGCCTAAGACGTCAGGAGAATGGGAGGCACCTGTTGTCTAGGACATTGAAAAAGTTAGAGTAAAATAGATCTGGAATTACCATATGACTAGCCTTCCCCTACTGTTGAAACTAAGGCAGAATTAAGAAAATAGCTGTGTGTTTTGAATTAAAGGGGAAAGATACTACTTCTAATATATCTTCTGGGATGTCTCATGACTCTTATTGGATGAACTTCCTAAGTACCTCTCATTAAAAAAGGATGTCTACCCAAGACGTTAGGAAAGGTAGGAAACAGCAATGTCTGTTTCATTAGACTGAGAGCTGAATCATCAGCCAATTTTAAATTTAATTTTATGTTGTCTCTACTTTTACATGTAAAAGACTGTAAAGTTGTTTTCAGTAATAGCAGATCCCAAGGCATTTGGAATTTATATAGCCATCCAGTTTCTACTTTTGCTGCTTTGATCTAATGATAATTTTTCAGTGTGTCCTTATGGACTGCCTATACATAAGAAACATGGAAAATTTTAAACCAAAATCATATAGGCTTTTTCTGTAAATATGAATTTAATTTTCTCCTTTTTTCATTTCCATGATCTGTTCTCATGTATTGTACTTAAAAATCTCCCTATGGTATTTTGATGATTAAGGAGTTAATGTTTCCATATAGCTTCCAAAATGCAAATACTATATAAGGTTTTATTCACACTAATAAAATGATTGCTGTAATGTATCATTTTCTGACATTGCAGTACAAGCCATACAATGTCAAGTTTACATTTGACCTTGAAAATGCTCAATGACTCTTCTGCAGCTTTTCTAAGATAGATAAAACTATTATCTGCAACTGTACTATGTAGCCAAACTGTGGCAGTATTCTATCCCTATTATGATTTCTGTTCAAGCCTGTAACAATGAATTTATTCAATCAAGATGCTATCTATTTTTATTCACCTTCATAATACTAAAACAATACACAACAATTTTATTTGTTTTTAATATATATATGTCTTCTCAAACCTGATTCTAAGCTTTACAAGTAATAAAGGCATGCAATAACAAAACAATTAAATGACTGTGTTAATAAATTGCTAGGAAATCCTGTTTAATTTTATTTTATTTCATTTAAAAAAAAAAGTGGATGATGTTTATTTTATTAAAAGGAGGCAGAGAAGGTTCCAAATACAGAGACTTGAAAAATATTCATGGCATTATAAGAAATCTACATTAAATAACTGTAGACACTTTAGCAGAATTGTTGTTTTTTTTTTTTAATTCATAGATTAAACTGTTGCCAATCATAGATACTTTCAAGTAATTAAAAAGTAGTTTGCATTAAACATGCCTGGAATTCTCTATTATCAATATGAAAGTTAATTAGGCCGAGAACAGAAATGGGAGTTACTAAGTATGGGCTGTCTTTTGTGCGACAATTTTTTTCTTTGTGATATGAAATATCACTTTTCACTGATGGCCTAACCTTGTAATATTCCAGCTTGTCACACTGGCCACAGCTATGACACAAATAGAACATGATAGTATTTTCTGGTCCTGCAAATGTGGAGTTTCTATAGCTGCTTTTACTGTCTTTTTGCTGCTGTTGGTGATGGAGTCAGAAAAGAACCAGAAGGAAGAAAACAGAAAAAAAAAAAAAAGGAAGAATCTGCTTTCAGTGACTTACAATGCCATTCAAATTACAGCTGGTTATTTACTGTAAGATAAAGCCTTATAGTCTCCATCTTTGCTAGTGAAAAAAAGCAGATGATTTTTTTATACAATCTTATATTCTGCTAGGAAGCAGTTGATTTATCACTGCCTTATACCTAAATCTTGTCCCATATTTCCCTATGATCATATTCACATCATCATCTTTCAGCAATGCGTGGACATATTTCATATCGGATACTCCAGATAAGTAAATTTTATGTTCTCTTCAATGGATGGATAATTGGGGAAAGGATGTAGGATTTTCAAAGTAATGTGAGAAAGCAAACAATGGGCTAAAAGATCATCAATTCCACTGAGATAAGAGTACTTAACTCCTCTAGATTCTTTGAAAATCATGAATAAACAAACTAACTGATTCTTCCCTAAGTCTCTGAAAAAAATCTTGTTGAGGAGAAATAATTCAGAGGTCCCGAGTCCTTTTGTACTATGCTACCGTTGTAACTGAGACACCAAAATGAATACAAATAATAAACAGACTTTACAAACCGTGAAGTAGAAACACTGATATATCTCATTTTATCTTATCAACACTCATCAGAGTACTATATATCTCTCAGATGTTACAACCAGTGAGTACTCTAGACACACTCTTGCTTCACTTTTGATTTATTAAATCAAACATGAATACTATGTCGACTTTTCATTTGCTATGCTCATTTCTAATATTATCCACATGTCTTCATAAAATTCATGAGAAATTTGATTTTCTTTCTTAATTAACTATTTTGATGGAGGAATTTGATGCAGCACAAAGAGATAAGATATATGTAACAGCTTAAATATATCCATTGAAGTTGATCACATTACTATAGGAGTGAATTAATGAGAGAATAAATCAGTGAAATAATACATAATCAAAATGAATATTTAAGATCCAAGCCCAGTGTGATAAAATATGAGTCTAAATAGAACATGCATTTCTTTGAAGGAGAATAATTTCATCTTTCTAACTGGTGTGCACACTTTGAGTGATGCTCTATTTCATCACAGAACAATTTCTCATGCTAAATTTCATCTTGGATGGAACCACAAGACGTGCAGAAGGAGCAAAATCAAATATTAGTTTTAAAATGTGCTTTCTAGTGGTAAGATTATATATGTAAATTTATATATTAGAGCTACTGGAACTATTCAGGTTGTTTAATGTATCTGACAACCTTCCTAGGATGCACTTCATAATTTTCTTCAACAGGTTTGGCAATTGGTCTAAAAATACTAAGCAGCAAAACAGTAGCAACTGACTTTTTTCTTTCAACCGTAATAATGAAAATTATAATTTGAAGATAAAAATTAAGCTTCTTTTACGTCTCTCGGATGATAAGAATAAAGCAATTATTGTCATGGTAAATTATTATCTTTTAATAAATCTTTCTCTAAAAATGTATTCATATATAAAGTCTTGTCTGATGTCCTTGTGTGCCCAAGCCCAATCTAGTTGACTGAGATGTAATGATGTGAACTAACTACAGGAAGAGAGTTCTGTGTCAACTCCTCCTCCCTAACAACTCTGTCTGGTGAACGGTCACTTGATCAAGCAATAGAGCAGGTGATCAGTATTGGTGAAACCAACAGACAGAACATGGCTGGCGCACCCCAGTGCCCTTTGCAATCTCTACTACTCCACACACAGGCTTTTGGCAAATTTATTAATTTGCCTGGAAAGAAGAAACATTGTATGATATGTATATATATTATTTTCCAGACATATTAATCAAAACTAAAATTCTGAGATAAATAATTCACTATTACGTGTAGAAGTAATCTGTGCACATGCCAAGAGCTGAAGACAGGGGATGGCAGTCATATCAGAAGAAACAGGCAGTATGTTGGCTGTTCTACAGGACTGATAGCACAGCAGGTGCTGTAGCAGTTACAGGCAGTATTTTTTGTTATAGGTGAAAGAGCAATTTCCACTCCTTTCTGTGTTCAGCTTTGATGTTGTCAGTGTATTAAGGAATTTCTTACATATCTATCCCTTTAGAAACTTTGCTATTAGCTTACTATTGATAGGTTATACTAATACATTTTAATACACTCTTTTTAATAGAACCTTTAAGAAAAAGGCATCTGTAATCTAAGCCGTTTTGCCTGTTAGTAGCAACACTCAGCTTACTTGAAACTTTGCTATTCAGAAGGAAAAAGGAAAGGTGAAATCAACAAAAAAAAATACGCTTTTCAGTGAATGACTTAACAAGAGAGTTCTCTCATGAGAGTTTTTGAGTCTTTGGGTTTCTTTCAACTTCATGTACACCTGCAGAATATCTCACCTATTATGCAAGGATTTCAAACCTAGGGACATACAGCATAGCAAAATCATGGAATGGTGCTTGACAAATGACAAAAAACAAAGGTCCATGTAATTTAAGCACATATTTCTTGTATGGTACCTAAGCTCATCTGGATGATCTGAAACAGCAGGTAGAAATAGGTGTAGGTCTGAAGGGTGATGTACAAAGGCTAAGGTTGAGACTCTGTTGCCTTTCCTCCTCAGAAAAGTCACTTAGATTGAACAAGGAGAAAGCAGTAGGTGGAAGTAAGTAAATCAGGATTTCATAGCAAGCACCTCCTACTCAATGTTCAGAAAAGCCTGCACCATCAGGAAAGCTTATAACAGGTTATAACTAGACCTGTTCTTGCCTAATAGCTGGGTGCTATTAGGAAGTACCTACTTCTCAGTAGAAAACCAGTCTGTAAAATAGCAAATAAACGGGAGCTTGCCTCCCTAGTTTGCTTGGCTCACATGGGAGAGAGGATCACTGCCTCGCGTGGATGTATGTTTTGTACAATGCTGAACCCGGACCACTGCTGCATAGGGGTGTTCACTTTTTTAGGTTTAACTGGGTGTTATTCTTTTTATTCTTTTGCTCTTAATTTAATATTTCATTCCTGCTTGTGTCTTTTTAGTACTTCGGTACTTCTTTGTGTACTGCAGGAGCAAGGAGAGAAATTGGCCTTTGCCCCTAACTATGTTAACACCTGACTTTCTGTCACAATCATAGGAAGTAGGAGACATGACTTTAAGATCTAAAAGGATAAAGAATACCATGAACCTACAACTCTCAATGGTAATATTGCAATTCCTTCCATCTTACATGCCACAGTAGCCTATAAAGTATGGCAACTTCAGGTGTGACTGCATCCTTTATATAATTTATGGTTTCAACAATCTTTGGCCAAGTGGAGTAATGACAAGAGTGCCTTAAAACCAAAATGGTAGTATTTTTAGTGGTAAGAATAGAGAGTTAGTAATAGGAGCCTTTTGTAGATCATGACACATCTATGTCTCCTTTACCTGTGAAGTCTTAATACCTCCTGCAAATAATCTAGACAAATACAATACTTATAAAGTGCCCCTTCTGCCCGCCTTATGCTTCTGTGCTGTTTCTGCAAAGAACAAACACTGTCTTTGAGACACAGTCCTTTTAATGCTGCTGAAATTATTTTTTTCTTCTGCACTTCTATTATGATACCTGTATGGCCAAAACCTGTGAGGCTCAGCAGGACAGTGAATCAAAATTTTCAAAGCTGACAGATCTGGCAGTCTCATTTAGTAACATTTGCTGCCTCTAACTTAAGCCACTCTTTTCCCTAGAGTTTTCCTGAATTCTCCTGCCTTTAGCTACCCATCACACTACAGCTTTGTGCAAAATATAATCTTCAACATGGTCACAAACAGAAGTGTCATTAATCAGGGCAAGGTCAGTTGTACATTCATTACAGAGTTATTCTAAACGATGATCTGAGAGCAAATGAGGAAACCCTTCTGGGGTTTGGCTGGCCAAAAAAGTCTCTGATATGGATGGCCCTTCTACACTGATGTATGGTTTTTTTCACATTCAAATGAGATGTTTTCTACATTACCTAGAATTTGCTGTGGATTATCTACATCTACTTAAACATGCAGCCACCTGTCTGTTGTAGGAGAGCTCATGGCAAACACACCCCTGTCTCTCTGTTGAATTCCTATTCATTTGCTAAGCCAAAGTATTTGTTCTCCACACAATTAAGCTTAGATAACTCAGAAACCATTTTATCTCTGTGTAACTCCCTGATAGCTGCAATCAACAGGGTGATGTTAGTGGGGGTGGTTTCTTTCAGGGTCTAGTTCTATGGCTTTCTTAAAGAACTATGTTCAACTGGGGAGTTGGGGATGTGTTAACTTTTATCTTCTGCTGAAGGGCTGCAAGATGTCAGGGATGAAAGTAAAACTATTTTAGGATATGACATAGACCAAAATTGGGATAAGTGCATGTATCTTTTTGCAAGGAAGTTGTTTTACATTCGATCCTTGTATACTACAATCATAAGGAACTACAAATGCATATTTATTATGTGCATGCAATATTTCTGCGTAGGACACAAAATGGACTGCTAAGTGCACATGACTAGTCAAGAAATGTATGTGCAACATGATTCCTGAAATAGTACTATTGCACTATAATGGCTACGTAATGAATTCTTTGCCAAGAGGTTATCTGGATCCCTGCTTACTTAAAGAGTCATCAAACATAAACAAGCAAACCATTTAAAGTGTTGGGCTGTTCTGCTTTCAATGAGTTTTGTGCACAGGAAAGATGATGGACTAACAGCCCTTAAATGTTAAGTACTTTAATCACAGAGTTTACAGCTGAGAATTATCTTCTGTTCACAACCCTTTAAATGAGCCAGTATTCTAACCTTTAATTAATATATTTAAGCATTTAATATAGTAACTTTCCTTTTGTATTTTGGTAACCTTAACTAACATTAACAAGTAGTGACAAAAATATGTTTCTTTAAGAAAAAATATTCTATCAGTACGGTAAGCTTTAAAGATATTTTCTTGTGATGTGTGTATAGCAAATTCTTTTCCTGCAAGTAATAGCTACATTGTGCATTTCAGATATTTCTCTGAGATGTTCCTTTCATTAGGTGCACAGATTTTACCTGGTTTTAAAATTTGTAATATAGTTTTCAGTACGTTACAGATGTTTGCATTATAAGACAATAAAATGAAACAAGACTGAAAAAGAGTGAAAGTATTTCAGCATTCTAGCTAGTTTTCCAGAGCTGCTCACAGGAATGTGTTTGAGTGCTGATAAGGCACTAACTATATTAAAAAGACAGAGGCAGAGCATAAGTATTGTTTTGCCTTTTCATTCACTAAAGGATGATTCCTCCATGCCTTAGCAAAAAATGTAAAACCAAAGAACATTTTGTACGTCTTAAACTTAAAATTTTCAAGATGTACATCTTAAGAGAGTTCATTTTTTTAAAAGATAAATGAAATACAGCTGGCATTTTAACTTCTGTTTATTGTTTCTAAACTCATTAGACTGATTGCTTAGAAATCACAGCTGTTTGATGAGGTCAATAGGAGCCAAAAAACCTATACAGGCCAATTTAACGCCTCATAATTGGCAATGAAATTTGGAATGTGAACTCCTTATCATTTAAACAGACACAATGTTTGTGAAGAAAAAAAAATAAACTGAACAGATAGATAATTGTGAAAGTTGCCATTCCTTTTACCTTGGCAGTCCTTTTTCCTGCTTGTTCTTTATTATGTGTCTTACTTATTTTAATGGAGCCTAAGACCCTGGAGGTGATAGAGGCGATCCTCCTCACCCAACCTCACTAAAAATAGGTACTGCTTCAAATAAACTGTTCTATTTAAACTATATATCCAAAGTGCATTTCTTGCCAAATGAGGTCATCACCTCTATGGTACACCTGGCCTCTTATCTTCCTGGCATTTTTACTTCTGCTTCTGACCTCAAATTTCTGTGCCAGTGCCAAAGAGCAGAGCCACTAGAAAACAGTATTTTCATTGTCAGCAATAGGAAGTAAATTTGTACACCACTATGGTTTGAGGAAAAATACATGATAAAGCATGTATTCTTCAACATTATTCTTAAAATGGCAAGGGACAAATTTACAGACCCCACTGATCTTTTTAGATACAAAAATTAAACTTTATATTGTATATCATATGTACAATATTAGCTATAACAGACAAAAATACTCCATTTTAGACAGATTCATCAGAATAATGTAGGCAGCATTCTGCTGAAGAATATTTAAGGCCTTAACATGGTGTAATGTGTCCAATAGTGTCTCAACAAACCCTTTGATTCATTCTAGCCTGAATGTAGCATGAAACATGTAAAGCCAGGACTTGGTGTTATAGGTAGATTTTCTACAAGGACTTGATAAGTAATGCAGGTGAAACAGTCTACACTGTTACATGGGAACATCAATATCTGTATGTAATAGGGAAGAAAGGAAACAATTTTTATAGTTAATTGGATCTCAACTAGTAAAAAAAAAATCCACATAAAATTAGTAAAATTGAAGTCTAACTAGATCTAAAATTACTTTTATTCACATACTGCATTTTCTTTATGCTGTTATAACATGGAGACCAAAATGTTTATGTTATTCCATAATATATTAGTAATGTGAATAGCCATCGCATTCTATATTGAAATATCAGCCGTTAAACTGATGGCCTCCTATGGTACACAGTGCAATCAAAACATTACAGAGAGTAGTTTCGCACGTATTTGTTGGACTCGGAAGACCAGCTTACATTTCACAGGCAAGGCTTATCCAACACTGGCAGGGTTTTTCCTTTCTCTCCATCCCCTCCACCCCCTTTCCCTTTTAAATCTTTGCTCTCGCTCACTGTTACTGGGTGCTGTTGAATCCAATCCGCAAGCGAGGCGAATGTCAGTCCAGCTTTTTCAGGGAGCCGCGGATACACACAAAGTTGGCTGATGTGCCATTCAGCATCCCAGCAGCTCTTTCTCTTCACACTCGCAATGGCAAAGCTTTGTGCGGATGCACTGCTGGATGCTGTGAATTAAAATCGTCTGGGGGAACTTAGCAGGTTTTGGACAGCCTTTTAAAGGTAAGGAAGCGAAAATAGGCGTGCTGGAGAAGGAATCTGCTGGTGGAGAGCGTGGTGTGCTGGCGGTGTGCAGGCTGCATCTTAAGTCCCCTGTTCTGATGCAGGAGTCAGTGAGCAATAGGTGGGAGGGGATGCTTTTGTACTTGAAATAAGAAGCCCCAGATTAAGTGTTAGCGTAATGACTACTTTAGAGCTTGTGACAAATGGTGTGGTGATCAAAGCTTTCATCCAATATCGCTGTCAATTATTTATCCGCTCCCAAGTTAAACCTAACTGTATTAAAAACAGCAGTAGAGGCCAGCAGCCCAGCGCTGCAAGGTGCTTTGAACATCTCTTGTCTTGCTGCTTTTTGAAGTCCCCTTATTGCAGGCAGCTATACTGTGTGAATACTCTGGAGAGAGCATTTCATGCACACTTTTCTCTATTGGAGTCTTTTCTTTTTCTATAATCCACCGAGGAACAGTATGTTTTAACAATAAAAGGCCATTTTTAATGTTCAAATCTCATGCTGTGCTTAAATATCTTTTAAAAGGCTACTTTTAGAGATATATAGGTGTCTGTGAATTTAGGTTATAATTGACTTTCCATTCAAATGTTGCAATAGCTAAGTGCTTCACTAAAATGTATTTTAAAATTTAATTTCACTTATAAAACAGTTCAGGCTTTTTGCTTAAAATAACCTGTATTAGTAATAATGTTTTTATTTTTGGATGGCCTGCTTCATCCATTTATGTATCTGTCTGCTTCATGTTAATGGTATATCAAATATTAGAATAACGCAAGAAAATTCTACTATTAATGCTTATAGACTATTTGAATTTTTACTACTTTGATGATGAAATGGGTTTTATATTTTGCAATATTTTCCAAGGGTTTTTTCTGGTATTTTTTAATCTCAAAATGAGTGCATAGTGTTTTTCAAGTTAGTCTAGGTACTGTTTTAACAAACAAACATTCCACCCCCCTCTACTGCTCGACTCCTGTAGATTTCTAGTAGTATGCATATTAGACAAATGTTTGTAGTAACATGCATACTTCTTAAAAAGTTTCCACCTGACAATACCTCTGAAAACCTTTTTAGGGAAAAAAGTACAGAATGCTTTTCCCCAACTCTTTAAACGTTTATTTTCTAGTAAACTTTTCTTGCGGAATTTATGTGATCTTAGAATTGCATGTGTTACCGCAGGCTGATATTTCTTTCTGCTGTTACTTAAGGAAGTATTTGACAGTCATTTCCATGCATTTTCTAATTTGAGTCTAGAGTAAGTTAAAGCCTGAATTCATATCAGACGAGTTTTATGGTTTAAATGACGGATGCCAGGTAATAACCTGAAGAAGAAAATATCTACGTATCATTTTTTGCATATCACTCTTAATATGCTTCATAGAAAGTATGAAAAGAGATTAAACATTTTAATATTTAAATAACTTGTGGAGTTGCAGATTGATATTTTCAATGGTTGCTCATTACAGTTTCTGCCACTGAGGCAATGTGAGGGCTTTGAGAAAGATGGAGTGCTGTAATTACCAGGTGCACATGTTCATTAATCCTTCCTGGCTAGAGAAAGCTTCAAGTTCTTCTTCAGTGGCCTATTCGTAAAGCTATAAATATCTAAATTGTGTCAGCCAAGAAGTCACACAGAATGGAGGCTCTTTTTGAGTTCAATTTCATGCACTGTTGCTTTGGTCTTGTGAGGGAGTGCTTTGCATTCCTCATGGTGGATATTTGTCCTCTTCCTTATAAAAGTTCAGAAAACAAACTGTTAGGTTATAGGTTATTTAGTTTAAAGTAAACACCGATAGATTATAACAAGTATTCCTCAGGATAAAAATATGTAAAAATAACGTTCATATAAGTGAAGACAAAACCAGAAAAGTTGCCAAGATAATTTTAAGTTTTAAACATAACATTTTAGTAAACAACTTAGGAAAGCTACAGCCTAGGCTCAAGTAAAAGGATTTGAGAGAGATGTCTCTAGAAATCTGCTTGCATTGTTTTTCATTTACCTATATGCTGGCAAGTTAAATAGCATGGTGCTGGAATACTGCATTTTTATCCTCTGACTTTCTTTTAAATATTGCAATATAATCGTCAGTCACTATGTGGACAGAAAGATTAATAAATGCATTTGTATCTCTATTTCCATGTGGATATCCATACATAAGCATATAGGTATTGTATATAATTACAGAGCATGTAAAGATAATCATCAAATGGTAGTTTTTTTAATAGGTATTCGAAATAAACAAAGGCATCTTTAAAATGCCTGTATATAATTTCTCTATGAATGTATATGTATATATGTGCACCTTTCTGAAAATATTTTTGTTAGCTTTTACTGGAACCTCACTGAAGTGTTGGTTTTACAGTCAATTACATGTCTCCAAACTGTCATTCGACTTAGAGCACTGTTCAGGACTACACATCAATTTAAGTTGGAAAAGCACAGAAATATTTATTTCATTCAAACGCAACTGTTAGTAGTTTTAGACTCTCTTGCAAGTTCAGAATTAGGATCTTTGCTGTTTGTGAAATTTTGTAGCAAATTTTTGTTTGCTTGCAATGTGCTCTGAAAACTATCAAATAACAGAGATAGAGGAGAGAGATACATTGTTTGCACATGAAAACAGTAGTTTTTACCAAAAACAAGCGTGAAAGAAGATACAGATGTTGCCTGTAGATAGTGCACTTCATTCACATTACCAGTCTTTATGAACTACTGAGGAGATTCGGTGCTTCCTTCCTGTCCTACAAAAGCAGATAAACATCAACTGATTTTTTTTTTTTTTTTTAAATAAAGAAAAGAATAGAGCTGTGTTTATGCATTGTTTAGAATAGCATACATACAAAAGTGAAATGGCAAAAAGGCTGCTGCCGCTGCTGGCCCCGCAAGTTCTCTGACATTGAGTCTCTTCTCCTGACGGTGCTACCGGAGCGGGGAACTGTCCAGCAAGCGAGCCGCTGGCCGGGAGCACCCCCCAGCTCCCGCTACCCTCACCCCCTTTGTCTAATGGCCTCAAAGGTTTGGACAAACATGAAATAACTAGGTCCTAGGATGCTCCCCTCAGGGGAGCGAAGAGTTAGTTGGGAAATAGATTACCCAGTGTGGATCACAGGCAACTTTTTAATGGTACATGGGATTTGGGGAATGGATTAAGATCACTCCGAGAGTGTCACAGTGCAGCTGCTAGGCAAGTAGCATCTGGGCATAATACAATGACATGGGTCTAGCCTAAACATTCTTATCTTATATAAATAGCATAATTTTTTAATAAAGGTATGTGGTTATCAGTATAGATTTGTGTCCTGCATAATAGCATTTTTATATTGTTGTATTGATTATTCAAAGAATATTTATTTTTCATACCAACAGTCTCTTTGTCTATCTGCTTTTGGGTTTTTTTATATTATTATTTTTAGCTTAGTAACTATTTGATTATTCTTCTCTGGCAATAACAGGTTGTGGCAAGACTAGAACCACTTCTAGGCACAACTTTTTTCAGATTCATCAGTTCTAATGATTTTCAGGGGGGGAAAAAAAACCCCAACCCAAAACAAAAAAAAAAAAACCCACCTCACAACCCAAACCTTAAGTCACTGAAATCTTTCTTCCTTCCCTTTGAGAGATTTAGCTAAAACTTTGCTTAAGAAAGACTGGAAAAAAGTGATATCATTAATGAATCCATATTAGGTGGCTCTTATAAACATGTTCCTGCTATTTAGAGACATGAAACCTCAATATTGTGGGGCATAATCTGACCTGAATTATATCTCTGCTTAAATTTTCAATTGTTGATATATGTCATTCAGATCTGAAAAAAAAAATGCCATTAGTACCATTTGGGTATCATTTCACACATATATACTATCATTCACATTTCTCACAGAATCACTAGGTTGGAAAGGACCTTCAAGATCATCAAGTCCAACCATTAGTCCAGCACCACCATGTCCCCTAAACCATGTCCTGAAGCGCCACATCCACACGTGTTTTTGAACACTTCCAGAGATGGCGACTCCACCACCTCCCTGGGCAGCCTGTTCCAATGCCTGACCACTCTCTCAGTGAAGAAATTTTTCCTAATATCCAATCTAAACCTCCCCTGGCGCAACTTCAGGCCATTTCCTCTTGTCCTATCACTAGTTACTTGGGAGAAGAGACCAACACCCATGTAGCCACAACCCCCTTTCAGGTAGTTGTAGAGAGTGATAAGGTCTCCCCTCAGCCTCCTCTTCTCCAGACTAAACAACCCCAGTTCCCTCAGCCACTCCTCATAAGACTTGGGCTCCAGACCCCTCACCATCTTCGTTGCCCTTCTCTGGACACGCTCCAGCACCTCAACATCCTTCTTGTAGTGAGGGGCCCAAAACTGAACACAGGATTCGAGGTGTGGCCTCACCAGTGCCGAGTACAGGGGCACAATCACTTCCCTACTCCTGCTGGCCACACTGTTTCTGATACAGGCCAGGATGCTGTTGGCCTTCTTGGCCACCTGGGCACACTGCTGGCTCATATTCAGCCGGCTGTCAACCAGCACCCCCAGGTCCCTTTCCGCCAGGCGGCTCTCCAGCCACTCCTCCCCAAGCCTGTAGCATTGCATGGGGTGGTTGTGGCCAAAGTGCAGGACCCTGCACTTGGGCTTATTAAACCTCATACAGTTGGCCTCTGCCCATCGATCCAGCCTGTCCAGATCCCTCTGCAGAGCCCTCCTACCCTCCAGCAGATCAACACTCCCACCCAACTTGGTGTCGTCTGCAAACTTACTGAGGGAGCACTCGATCCCCTCATCCAGATCGTCAATAAAGATATTGAACAAGACCGGCCCCAGCCGGGGCCGGTCACATATAACCTTTGCACTGTTGAGTTTCACTAGTAGAAGAAGTTTGTTGTATGTCAAGAGAAAACTGTACAACCTCTATCTGACAAAACCAATCAATATATATGTCTTCCCTTAACTAAATTAACTGAACTATGATGAAAGAATACAAAACAAATTCTGTATGAGATCAGACGAAAGATCTGTCTAACCTAACATTCTGTACCTGATGTAAATAGTAGTAGGCTTCCAACAAGGAGTAGTAGAAATGAGCCCAGTATGCAGTGGCACTTCCCAGGTGTATCTCCTCATCATCCAGCAACCAATATTTTAGTGATTTTGTGAGGCACTGCTTTTTGTCACAGTTTTAGTGGAGTTTTAAATCATATTGTGTTATGCTTCTTTGTTTTATTAGCAAAAGGTCAAAAATCTGTCCCAAGGCCACTTCATCCCATTGTTTTTCTTCTTAATGCTATCTCTTTATTTTCCTTCCTGCTTTTGGTTCTGGCCACTGGCAATGACTGGCTAGATATCTTCTTAGCCTTGGTCCATCAGAAAACAGCTAAGACATTTCTGATAGCTCCAGCATACATTTAATGAAGATTAATGATGTCTTACTGAAAATATATTCAGCCTTGGACGCCCTTTCTTGGTTTATTTTCTTTTTTTTTTTTCTTCTCTATATTCTTTTTTTTTAAAAAAAAAAAAAAAAGGATGTTGATAAAACAGTGATTACACACTTCTGCATTTCTATACTTACTTATAGACAGCATAACGGCTGTAAAATAGCTGAAATTATCTGTGGGTAAATAGAGTTTTCCTGACATGTTTTTCCATAGATTCTTATTTTTCAGCGTAGCTTTCCAAAATGCTGACTATTTACCCAAAAGCTCTGTGTGAGAACAGAATGAAAAATTATATTGTGCAGAAGCAGTAAAATACATTCATATTATGTTAAGTACACTGGTGAGCATACTGTTGCAATTTCATTGATGGACATGAGTATGTGATGAATTTGCTCAAGTTAGAGTGGTTTAATACATGATCATCCCTTTTGCAAAGTAATGTATTTTAGTCTAACTTCTCTGTAGCCAGTAATGTAGATTTGCATTACTTCTCGCAAAAGAGGGAGTTCAAGCTCAGTCTCTCACTTCTTGGATGAATGTAACTTAATCTCTAGTCTATAACATAATAACGGAGGCCCCTGTTTTTTAAGAGAAAATGGCAACCATAACTGCTTTTTGCAAGAAACCCAATTCTATCAGTTCGTGTTAGGCATGCTCTGAGAAAACTTAGTGGTTAAGCCCCCATTTTTGGCACTGTTTAGTGCAGCATACATTTTATATGGCAGTAGTAGTATGCATGTGCAGGATGTACCTCAAATGGCAGTTAGGTACACCTCTGGATAAAGTCTGAGATCTGGACTCTATTTGTGCAGAGGCATATGGTAGTCATCAGACTTTTCAACTGTGTTAAATTGGTAGTATACATTATTGTGAATATATATACACATCTGCCACGTAAAGGGATAAAAGACCATAGATGGCATAATTTTGGATGCCCGAAGGACATTGTAGTTAGTAGGTAGCACATAGGTCGTGCTACCCTCAGTTCTTTGACTCACAGATTTTGCTTCTGTTTTGAATAACTTGTAAAACTCTTGTAAAACTCTGAAATTGTTGTATACCTCTGCCTTTTTTTCTTTTCAGCTCTTGGTTTGATTTCATCAGTCATTTGCCTTATGTTTCTCCTTTCTCATTTGATCAAGTTTTGAAGTTTTCTGCACGACAGAAAACACAAGAATTTGTCTCCTGTCTTGACAAAAACCATTCAGCCAAGAGGCCAAAGCCTTTTGATTCCACTGATGTTTTTTCTTAGGTATATATATTAAGTGATCAAACTGTGAGAACCATAGAGAAATCCACTAACGGTCATACAGACTCTCCACCATATTTTGAGATTATTTGTTCAACCTAGAACCTTATAGGGAATCAGCAGAGCCACTGAATCTTAGCAATAGCATGTTCTGTTGAACTTAAAACACCTCTGTTTTCAAGTCTCATGAGAACCAGTGGGTTTGAACCTCTTTGGTCAAGGAGGTGTAACTGATACTAAATATAGCATCAGCTTGAGGGCATACCTAGTAACGTTACAGTGAGCTTCCAGTGTTACCATCATTCATAAGTTTTTCTATGAGCCTAGTCTATTAAGACTTGCACATTCTGGCAGTGTGTTCCTCTTATTTTTCATGACAACAAACCTTAACATCAGCAATTTTTTGACAATGACCCAGTTTTAATAAAGAGAGCATACTAGAATGGGTCTTAATGTGTATACTGCCTAAGCCCTTTATTATTGCAACATTTAATGCGCTGCTGCCTTAAGTTTCCTTTTGCTTCCTGCTCCCCTGTGTATTGTATTATATATGACATTATGCTTTAATAGCAAGTGAATGTCAGAAGTGAAAGTTGTTTCATCCAAACATATATTTTGTCTTTACGGTTTAACCAGTATAGAAATGCAGTTGAATATGTCTTCATAGTATGCAATGGGTAGCCTACTGGCCATTTCAATTTTTCCTTTTGAAAAGATGATGTTCAGTTTATTGTCATGGTTCCTTGCTGTAGTGTAGAAATAAGCTGGTATATATGACACTGTAAGTAATCTTTTTATAAACACAAAATTTTATCTTGTGTCTAATAAGAATTAATTTCTAAATGATAGTTTCTGATCTACCAGGAGCAGATTTCTTTAAGATTTTAATGAGGCTTTTTATTCAAAGCTTCAAATGAAACATATCTACCAGTCTTGTTCATATGCTTTATGAATATATAGTTTGTAAAAAAAAAAAGTATACTCCAAAATTTTCTAGACATCTAATTGATTTTATTTTGTCAGGCAAAAGGCTAAAATACTAATCTCATGCCTTGATTGATTAAATAGTTACTTTGATTTTTATTTTTTAAGCATCTTCAAAGGTACGAAACTGTAATTAATTGTTATGTGCTTTGCTTTACTGTTTTATTCCATTTGATGTTGCAAAAGGGGAAAAAAAATGCCCAATTAACAAAGTGAAATCTAGAGTTTCTTCATGTATTTAGACCATAGGAGGAATCAAATCCCTTGTTTTTTGACCTTGTGTTCAGTGTATCTTTTTTTTTCCATTGAATATCACAGTTACTTAAAGCTATTGATCTTGTCAAAGTGTACTCAACCAGTGTTTGCAGGGACTTCTCTCTTCAACTGCAATACAGGGTTTAGCTTCGTGTTTTATTTTCTTACACATAGGATAAAAAAATAATAATTAAGGAAACTTAGATGCAATAGTTTTTTTTTGATAGGGTTTTATAATGCTACCTTAGTATATAACGATTAGACATTTAAATGAAATGTGAATTATTCCATGCCCCATGCAAGCATGCTAAACACTCTGCTGACTATTTTCAATAACTTCAGTTGAAATTAAATACGTATACGAACAGGGGTGGGTGAGTGGTATGACTCAAGAAGACAGAAAGGGTACTACTTCTTAAAAATATACATATTTACAGAAACAGACCACAGCAAAGTCAGTTTTAAGGAAGCCTATGAATGGCAGAGTCCGACTAGAAGGAAATGCAAGATTTTCTATAGCCTATAAGGAAAATTTGTGGCAGGAAATAAGATTAAAAGAGCTGCCTGAAACTCCAGGAGGCTGAGGTCAGAGTGGCATCGCATTGGAGAGAAAGATGTGGAGAGCTGTATAATGTTCTGCCCTCCAGGTAGTTGGTTAGCAGTGAATCAAGGGTTGGTCTTCTGAGAGTGCTGGTCCTGAGCAGACTTAGATGGAAGGGATCCCATATTCATCTTGGAAAGACAGAGTTTTATCCCTGTGGAGCTAAATAAGTATTTAACAGATCACCAGGGCAATATGTCCCTTTTCTGAGCTGACTTACGCCATCTCTGTCCTTATAAGAGAGAAGGCATTCTTCTCTAAAGGACCCTTAATAGCTGCTGATCGTGCAGCGTGGAAAATATCATGTGGATAGGAACAGCTTCCTTAGCCCCTTACAGTCCTGAGATCATTTTATTGTTGATTAAACTATATATGTGAATAGCTGCTAAATAAAGTGTGGTTAGTTTCATGTTGACTCAGAGCACACTGATCTTTGAAACAGAACATTTGTATTTCATTTAAAATTGTTTACTATTTCTACACAAGAGCGCTATGTAGGCTGTGAAGGGATTGTTGATGAGGACATAGTGAGGCCCGTGTTACATTTTGAGAAGATTGCTGAACTTTTTGACTGTAAACTCTACCCATCAAGACTATAAACAGGATTGTGCTGCAGCTGCAGCTTGCATCTGGCCTGCATAAGCATATTTAGACAAATTGTGCATGATTTGCATGTTTTTATTTGAAACCTCTATCACCCGTTGTACAGCATTTTCCTGTAATACTGGAGTGTAGCCAGGCTAAGAGAATGAGGAAGCTGTGGAGAGGCAATCAGATATTTAAAGGGTTGGGGCACAGGGATCCCCATCTAGAAGGTTTTGATAAGCTGGATATGGTTTTGTACAACTGGGAAATTTAGAAAGGGATTGGTAAGAGACACATGTCTGTGTGTAAAGTGTAGCATGAAGACTGTAAGTGAATGTAAGTGTGCACTATTCATCCCTCAGAGGTGCTTACGTGCCTGCTTTTTGCTTCCACTCTCAAGGAAGATGCTTCTGCAAAAGAGAACCGAGGTGGGAAAACAAGAGAAAGGAAGAACAGGTGAAAGAACGTGCGTGGTGCAGTAAGAAGTAGGATAGAATCCTGAATTGTCAGAGTGGTAAGAAGAGAAAGGATGGAAAATAGACACCAATGAAATAAAGATTTTAGATTACGTTTAGTGGTGTAGAATGGAGACAGAAGGGAAAGAAATACAGACATAGTACCAAAAAAAAAGATGAAAAGACTTTGTTTCTTGTTGTCCACTGTCTCAAAGGGGAAAAGGAAGGAAGCAATAGAGTAAACCAAGGACAGGTAGATATCCACCTCTGAAGGCAGGGCAAAGTTAGCTTCATGTATGGGGAAGGTATTCCTGGAAAGAGGTAGTGTGAAAGTGTATTTTGAGTTACGGACAGAAAGGAGAGCTACATAGGTGTTTTGGTAAAATGCTAGAGCCAAGCAGTTGTTAATTCACAACTGTTAATTCACAGAACTGTTAGGGGATTGAGAAGATGGGATTTCTCAAGTCCCACTGTATCCATCAACCTAGGGAAAGTCAAGTGCTGTGCAGCTTACGTCTGTCTTGCATAAGTATATCAAGACAAATTTGCAATATTTTGTTTATGTATCTCTCACCTAGAGGTTATTTTCCACTATTATCTGCATGACTCTGCCTAAGTTGCTGCTTATGGCACCCACATAAAAGTTATGAGTAAATAACTGAACAGAAAAGAACTCCTCCCTTTAATAGCTTGAATAAAGCTGTTGTACCATACTGTTACTTGGTCTCTCAAGTCCTTTTTATTCAAGCTACTGCGGTACTTATGCTCCAATTTACAAGGGATGGGATTAGCTTTTCTTTTCACTTATCCTTTCTGCCTTTCTCCAGCTGGAGGACTGAACCTATTAGCTCTGGTGCATCAAAAATGCATCCAGTATTAACATCTGCCTAGCTGCTTCTTTCCCCCGTTGCGATAGGACCTTGACTTGCCCAGAGCCTTGAAGTGGAACTACCCCCAACTTTTCCTTTGAAGTGAGCATAACAAAAGACATCAAACGTTCCCAGTCTTTAAAGCTACGTGCATTAGAGCACAAACTAATAAGCTAGAAGAAGGTGGCTGTTAAGAGACAGAAATTCAGATCTGCTGAGACAGATGAAACAAGAGTATCTAAACCAAAAATTACTCCTTGGTTACTATGTGATTGTGTGGTGGTCCTTTTCTGCATCCTTCTCTATGAGTCCTATGACTTTCCACTGAGAACAGCTGCTTTAATTCTGAAACATCCCTCTGGGGTCTTAGGAAGCTTTCCTTCCCTTCATTATCTTCAGGCTGAAAAGAAACCTGCTCACTGGTGATAGCACGTCCCTACTCCACTGGAAGACCTGCAGTTTGCTCTCTTCTGAGCTGGATCCAGCACTGATTGTCTCTGCCTGCCCTGCTCTGTGCCATAACGCTTCTCCCCACAGAGGATGCTGAGATCCTCTGGGGAGTGGAGCAGTCTGCTTCTTCTCCAGAGCGCGGATACACGGTGCTGCAGCCAGCACCATGCAGGAAGATTTCTGCCCTACTGCTCAGCTTGTCTTGCATTATAGAGCAGTGTAGTGTGTAGTACCTGCACACTAAGCTTTACACTAGCAAACAAACACGGCTACCATCTGTTACCTACACTCCCATACAGGATAATGCTGCTTTTCATTGATTTTATCTCATATAATAATGCAATATAGAGGCTGAGGAAGCAAAGGTTTGGGGTTGTGTTTTAATGGTAAGTTGGACATTTTGCATGAGGTTGAGACAGATCAGGAGGGTGCTTAAAGGCAGAGAGAAGGATAAAGGATAAAATGACTAGAATCCTGGCATATGTCAGAATATGTGTTCATAACATGCAGAGTACAACAAATGGAAGATACTGATCTATGGAAAAAGAAGGAATGGCAGTAGCTAAAACAGAGTTTATCAATGTGTGAATGGAAACTTGGAAAAAAAGAATAGGAGAAAGAAGCATACAAGGAAATATTTCACAAGATTTGAGAGGAGGATTATTCTAGCTACAGAGTTTTCCTAAGGTTATGTAAAAAGTGACATAGAGGGCAGAAAAGGATTCTTTTCTGACTGGTGAGATTAAGAGAATTAATTTATGTAAGGATTTGGTATTTTCTAGTTTGAAGAAAAGATTTTATTGTAATAAAATTAAACAAAAGCATCAAAGGAAAATACAGTTGTGTCTTTTCCAAGTAGAAGTAAGGTTTGAAAGAAGACAAAGTCTGAGATAATAACTGTAGAAAAGAGTGAGAGATGACACCTATAACTATTTTAACAGATCATATGGATATAGAAGGTTACTAACGTTTCAGTAGAGCCATGTGTAAGGTTATGTGATATTATAACTGCAAGTTAAACAACCAGCAGATAAATTACACTATACATTTTTGTGAGAACTTATTTATAATACATACAGTTTTTGAGGATCTAATGACACTGGCAACTTTCCAGCTCAGCTCACCCTCAAGAGAAGATTTTAGCTGCATGTGCTGATACTACTTTTCTAAATGTGAAACAAGGAAAAAAAACCTTGTGTCTTTCCTGAAGGTAGCCTGTACTCTGCCTCCAGGAGCAGAAACCTGAGAAAATAACTTTTCCTAGCTTTCCCCTGGAAGAGACTCTATACCACTTATATTATTAATAACTTACAACAGATACAAATGTTTATCACTTTAATTCTGTATTGATGCTACACCCTCTCAGGCCGTTAACTGCAATTTAAAAATACCTGCCTGAATCCCATTGCGGGCGCTGCTGATTCTTTGCTTTTCTGTTGGAAAAACTTCATTCCTTACTCCACACAGTAGAAATGAACTCCATAGGAAGCAGCAACCACAGAATATACCCTAAAGCTAGCATTTGGAGTGGTGTAAGCCTGTACCCCTTAGACGCTTCCAGACCACTGCTAAATCTCAGCTAGCAATACAAATTTGCAGTGGTAACTGTATTACTTTAATGAATATTACGAATTTCTCAAAATCATTGCAGCAGCGGGAAGAAAAACTGCCTTTGCCAGTGGGAATTTAACCTCCACAGAATGCATATGTGGAATAGTAACAGTCTATCTCCTTTTCAGGAGTCTATTCCTTATGCTATGGTTGAGAGAGGAGAAAGGCCTCCCAAAAGCTTTTCATGCTTTTTCTTTCTCACAGGCCTCCGCCGGAGGCTGTTCCTTGGCGAGCTTCCTCTTAATGTGCTTGGGGCAGGCGTCTTGCCTGGGAAGGTGACAAGCTTTGAACACTCTGCTTAGTGCAGCCTCTCAGCTGAGATCAGCTCTAGCTGTAGCACTCCTTTTTCAGCATGAAATCAGACAGATTAGTGTAAACTTTCAAAATTACCTATTTTCTTTGCAACGGCTGGCAGAGAAGAGGAATGCTCGTTTAGTCAGGCACTGATCTCAGTGGGGAAACAGCAGTTTGTTATTCCCCCGAATGCAAAAGTGCATTTAATCTACCTTGAGAGGGGTGGAGTGCTGCAGTGCCACGGTCACTTTAGACAGCCAGAAATGTGGGCTGCTGTTGAAAGGGGCAGTCCCACCTCTCCCTTTGTGCTGGAGGTAGTCTTCTCACCGCTGTGTGCTGAGCGGGGTCAGCAAACCAGAATTAATTTCCCAGCTGAAAATTAGTCTTTTATTCAATCTGTCTGAAAACTAACCAGGAGAAGAAGTTGTTTGATCCACAGCTCCACTGGTCATAGGAGTGCCCGTGCTGGCACAAGGGACAGGAGTGAAGGGTGCCTCTGTGCTCACCTTCCTCGGTATTCCCCGAGGATTCCCAGATTTTCAAAAATCTGGAGGAGGAGCAACCTCAAATACCATGTGTTACTAGTCTTCTCAGTTCATTTTAAGCAGCTGCTGTCTCAAGCATGTTGTTCTGCAAAAGGGCAATATGCTTGTGAGACTTGCTGATCGTGGGTATTGTGTATGAAAGGAACAATATACTAGTTTAAGATACCATCATTCTGAAGTGATCCTCCTCCTCTTCTGTTGCTTTATTAGTAGCATTCATCACTATATTCTCTGCATAAATAAGGTAATTTAATAGAGTCCATTGAAAAAAGGAATGGAATATTACTTTAATAAATGAAAAAATTCTCATTATTTTTAAACTAGGAATGCTATGTTTTCTTGCGCTAGTACTTAAAAATATAATAGATAATAATACACATACTTAATAACATAATCATTCATGCAGCAGGTGAAGGTAAACAAAAATCCAGTTGTTATTTCTCTTAGTTCTCTAATTTCCCTTCTAGACTGTGTAGCAAAAAATCCTCAGAGATGCCAAAGGTAGGAAAAATACATAATCAGTATTTCAATTTCAGGGCACAAAAGTATATTTCCAGTACAATGCTAAAATGTTGTATTACCTTTCTGTACTTTTAAAAACAAAATACCAAGATATGCATACAGGAGTGAAACAACTTTATATTCATATTAATTTGCAGTCATAAGGAAAGGACCATTAATAATAAATAGAAAATAAATATTTTTTACTTAAGGCATTTAATGGCTAAAATTTGTTCTTGCTGTTTTCTACTGGTGGGGTTTTTTTCTGGTATGTTCAATCTCAGGAACGGAAGTCTGCTATTTAAAAGGTAGACTAGTGGAAACCATAACGAACCTAAACATATGAAATTGTTTGCTATGAGACCAAGGGAAAGTTCAGAACTCTGTAGGATCCACACAAAAAGAACCAAGCATCTTGTCTAATTCTAGGTCCAGCTGATGAAGTCTACCCTTGGAGTGGGTTGACCCCGGCTGGACAGCATGTGTCCATCAATGTCGCTCTATCACACCCCTCCTCAGCTGTACAAGGGAGTGACAAAGGCTCGTGGGTCAAGATAAGGACAGGGAGAGATCATTCACCAATAACTGCCACAGGCAACACAGGCTTGCCTTGGGGAAAATTAATTTAATTTATTACCAATCAAATAAGAGCAGGGTAATGGGAGATAGAAACCAAATCTTAAAACACCTTCCCCCCACCTCTCCCTTCTTCCCAGGCTCAAATTTGCTCCTGATTGTCTCTACCTCCTCTCTCTCCAGTGGTACAGGAGGATGGGGAATGGAGGTTAGTTCATCACATGTTGTCTCTGCTGCTCCTTCCTCCTCAGGGGGAAGACTCCTCACACTCTTCCCCTGCTCCAGTGTTGGGTCCCTCTCACGGGATACAGCTCTCCACAAACTTCTGCAACCTCTCTCTGAGTAGAGAAGCAACGTGAGAACTTCCCACAGGCTGCAGTTTTTCGTGAACTGCTCCAGCCTGGGTACCTTCCATGGGGCGCAGTCCTTCAGGAACAGACTGCTCCAGTGTGGGTCCCTCATGGGGTTGCAAGTCCTGCCAGCAAACCTGTTCCAGTATGGACTCCTCTCTCCATGGGTCCACAGGTCCTGCCAGCAAGCCTGCTCCAGCACAGGCTTCTCATGGCGTCACAGCCTCCTTCGGGCATCCACCTGCTCCAGCATGGGGTCCTCCCTGGGCTGAAGGTGGAGATCTGCTCCACTGTGGACCTCCATGGGCTGCAGGGGGACAGCCTGCCTCACCATGGTTTTCACCATGGGTTGCAGGGGAATCTCTGCCCCAGTGCCTGAAGTCCCTCCTGCCCTTCCTTCTGCACTGACCTTGGTGTCTGCAGAGTTGTTGCTCTCATATATTCACACTCCTCTCTCTGGCTGCAATTGTGCAGGCTTTTTTTTCCTCCTTCTTAAATATGCTATCCCAGAAGTGCTAGCACTGTTGTTGATGAGCTTGGACTTGGCCAACGTTGGAGCTCTGTCAGACACAGGGAAAGCTTCTAGCAGCTTCTCACAAAAAGCCACCCCTGCAGCCCCCCATCTACCAAAACCTTGCCATGCAAACCGAATACAGATCTCTTGTGAAGCAGTGAAGCAGAAATGAACCTCAGTTTTCAGAGCTATGTTTTCAGACTTTAATTTCCAATTGAGATTTAGTAGCCTGAGAAACAGAATGTCTTGTGCTATTCAGTAAAATGAAGATCAGGTGTTTGGGGCCAGTCATCTTACCATATAACTCTCACACTGAGATTCGTTGTTAGAAAGATCCTCTATGTCAGCTTTTACCAAATCAGTTGTCCCATTCCATCTCTATAACCTGCCTTGTTAATATCATTTATTCCTAGCTTTGTGATGTTTGTCAGATGCTACTCTATATGAAAAAATGAAAACTGTGCAGAGGTACTAGATGAGAAGACAAGGTAAAGCAAGAATTTGACCATCAAGATCTGCAGATTGGTGGAAATTTAAATAAAAATATATACCTTTTTCTATTTGGTAATCATATTCCATGATGAAAAATAGCCTCTGTTTGTCATATTTTTGTGCTTGTCAGTAAATCTTGAATCAAACTAGGAGTAGAACTATTAAACCGAATTTATCTGGGGTTTCACTTTAGAATGTAACAAGAAAAGGAAGGTTTGCCTCTACCTTATAACTGGCGAATTATTGTAGTAGTCATGTAAATAAATATGAATCATTGTATAACTTCTGAAATAATAAGACTTGCTATTAATGTTGTGGTTTAGCCCCAGCCAGCAACTAAGCACCACGCAGCCACTCACTCACTCCCTCCTCCCCCAGTGGGATGGGGGAGAGAATTGGGAAAAAACTTGTGTGTTGAGATAAAAATAGTTTAATAGGACAGCAAGAGAGAAGGAAACAACAATGATAACAACAATGATAATACCAACAAAGGAATGTAGAAGAACAAGTGATGCCCAATACAGCAATTGCTCACCACCCGGTGATTGATAGCCCATCCCCGAGCAGTGATTTCTGCCCCCCAGCCAACTCCAGTTTATGTACTGGGCATGACGTCGTATGGTAGGGAATATCTCTTTGGCCAGTCTGGGTCAGCTGTCCCGGCTGTGTCCCCTCCCAGCTCCCCGTGCACCCCCAGCCTTCCTGCTAGCAGGTCAGCAAGAGAAACTGGACTGTCCTTGACTACTTAGCCACAACCCAAAACACCAGCACATTATCAACATTTTCTTGTCCCAAATCCAAAACACAGCCTCACACAAGCTTCCGTGAAGAAAAGCAGCTCTATCCTGGCTGAAACCGGGACAGTAACCACCCCTTATTCCATACCATTTATATCGTGCCCCGGTACTACACTTTTCAATACATTCCAATTATTCATTATTACTCTTCCTGTCTTTTAATATATACACACAGACACCATTCTCTTAGTCTATGGGCCATCACTTTAAAATGTCTGTGGAGTTCATTTGGTCTATGACTCTGGGCTTCATCCATCATAGCAGTCTCTCAGGGCAGAGGAGATGGTATGTGGTGTTGGATTGTCATCTGGCACGGTCCATGTCCATGATCTGCAGGTCAAAGATGTCAATCTCAAGGAAGTTGTTGGGCACAAGCTGCTGAAGCCAGTTCTGGTTCCATCACTGCTGCATGTTGCTCGGTTTCAGTGAAGCTCATTCTTCATCAGTCTGGGTGATTCTCACTGTAATACCATTGATATGGTAGATAGCAACCACAGTAGTAATGTCATACTGTATTGTGTAACAATTAATATAATACAATTCAAATCATTGACTATTTTCACCCAAAATCAAGTCTCCTTGAGGTACACATCGGACTTCCCCACCCTTCCGCATTACCCACCAAGTGCACCCAGGTCCCTGGGCAAAGGCAATCCCACGAACGGGTTTGCCTTTGCCTGAGGCAGGAGTAACCCAGACTGTCTTCCCCAGCATATTTCTCACAGGCACCACAGGGACTTTATCCCCTTCTACAGTACGTAAAAGTTTTGATTGGGCAGGGCCGGCTCTATTAGTAGATGCCCTAGTGTTGACTAACCAGGTGGCTTTGGCTAAATGTTTATCCCAATGTTTGAATGTCCCGTCACCCATTGCTCTCAGTGTAGTCTTTAACAGTCCGTTGTATCGTTCAATTTTTCCGGAAGCTGGTGCATGATAGGGGATGTGATACACCCACTCAAACTTTAAAAAATCATCCCGAAACCTGGCTTTAGTAAAACGGTGAAAAGATGTATTTTGTGCTGAAAAGGATTTGTTTTATGCTAACCAGTTAATATAGTATTGTAAAAAGTTTTTGTGAAGATCAAACACTTACCCTGTGGCATTGCAAGAAAATGTCAAAAGCTTTCAAGAAAAACTAGAAAAGATCAGCAAACATTTGCATGGCACTGGCAACGGTGATGGAATTACTGTGTGGTACTGTGAAATGCATTCCATGTTTTGTAATTTTTTTAGTATGATATGCATCTTTTTTCATTCTTTTTTGCTTCAGGTTTCTTATGTGTCTTCTAAGTTTAAACAAAATACTTTCTGACAAATTATAACTTAAAACGGTGAGAAGGCTGCCTATATTATGTTATGTTATTTGGTTCTGATATATACTTATATACTTAAAATATATCCTTTCAAGTTAGTACAGCCTCTTTCTTTTCTCAGTTAGCATGAATAGAGTGTGAAATATTCAACTATTCTGGATAGCACGTTAGTAATTTTTTTTCCACTCACCTACATAGTATAACAGAAGCTAGTGTTATGTGAATCAGGTGCAATTCATATTTCTAAGTTATTTTATTTACTGTAACTAGAGGAACATGTTCTGTTAAACTTGTGAATCTGGAAAGATGCAATCATCTGAATATAGGCACCTATATAATTTACTTCCAGATGCTGGCAAAATTTAGTGTGCTGTTGTGCACCTTAATGTAACTGAGTCTTCTCTCTGTCAGCTTTCTTCCCTTCTGAGTTGACGTATTGTGCCAGAAAAAGGATAATTTGCTTGGTCTGGTTCCTGATATGCTATCAAGAAATTTGGCTTTAACAAGAAATGATTGATAACGTTTTTAATTTGCTTGTTTACTTTGAAGGGCCACTTTCTATTCTTCCGCAAGGCATATGCCTTTGCAACATTGTCGTGAGTCCAATACTCTTTGACCGGGTTCCTTTTGATATTCCACATGAAGAGGGTTTAATATTTTAATACCAAATTTACTTACTTGAAGATATTTGATATTACACAGGATTTTGATTTAGCAGAGTGATACAGCAACGTATCACAACACAAGCATAATTTAGCAATTGCAATACAGATGAATTGCAATACAAATGTGATTCCCATTATCGGTCTCTATATGCTTACCATCATGATGCTGGACGTCAGCAGTTGCTTGGAAGGCATGCATGGTTTGAAGCCAGCTCAAACCTGTTGCTGTCTTCAAAGTTCGGTTTGTTTGGGTTTTTTTATTTTTATATTCTGTGTTGAGCTGAGCTGCTTATACGTTTCCCCAACGCTGGTCTGGTTGTCTCAGGAAGATAATACTTTCTATTGATTATTTAAGGGAAGGCAATTTGCACAACCTCTTGACCCACTCTACCAATACAGCTCTTTGTCTACAGCAAAGGCCACCCTCCAGTCCCCTTGGTGTTGAGATGAGTTCAGCTTCCTTTACAACAGCTGTGGTCACCCCCTAGGTTCTTTTCAGAGCTTCATGAGCACATCACCTATGCCCATCTCCTCTGAGCTTTCTTCTATTGCAGAGGTTTGTTGATCGGTTTGTTGATTCAACAAACTTCTACTTCTCTGGTAGAGAAGCGTTATGTAAGGTTCTGCTTTTTTTCCTATCAGTTATGTCTTCAGCTTAAAAAAGGATTAGACAGGGAACACTAAAATACCCATTGTACTAATTTATCTCCTGTGCTTAGTAAAGGAAATATAGATCCAAATTTGCAGTGTGTTAATTCTGTTAACGCCTGTGTTAGGGAAGGGCAGAGTAGGGATGAGAAAAACTCTTTTAAACAGATATATTTCCCCATTCTTTCTGCTATATATGTTCAGATAGTTCGCCTCTGAAGGTATGTTGCTAAATTTATATTTTTAATATGTGTTTGAGTGGTAACTAGCAAATACTAATTAGTTATCCTTTTCCATGACTATCTACACACTCCCTTAGTTTTTGAAAAGATGCCTTGCCCTAGTGGTATCTTGTCACCCATACGAAAAAATAATTAGAAATGGAGGTTCTAGCACTTTTTCCCCATTTTATATCAGGAAGAACAGTAAAAACTTGAACTCTCTCTTTAATTAATATAGTGAAAAAAATCAGGTTGAGACATATGGAATAATTTTGATTTAGAAAATGGTAAAATATAATAAAATATTAAGCATATTATAACATTTAATATTTTATATATATCGGTATTGGAATGAATATTTTACTGTATGTCAAAAGTAAGTGTATAATCATGTTTTATTTATCAAGCTGAATACTCCCACTATAAAGAAATGAATTTTTTTTTCATTTTTTTTAAAAATAGTGATGTTCCTAAAGACAGATATGCTTAAGGCATACTTCTGAAAAATATTTTTTAATTTTCTAACAGATCATTGTTCTATCATCCTCTCATTATAATATCTATGAAAAAATAAAGTGTTTTTATAACCTAGATGCACAGTGGTGTTTATGCTGATCACATACAGTAAAAAAAAAAAAGTGTAATTAAATTGAAGTTTCACCTGGACAAGATACAGTGCAGTCTAAACAAAAACTTTAACTCGCTGTTTTTATCAGTCATTACTCTGAATTCATCATTTTAGATCCTGATCAAATTAACAGTATAACTTTATCTTGATCTGATAACTTTATCTAATCAATGCCATTGATTTAATTGAATCGGGCATTGTCTTATTAAGCAGACATGATTTTTTAAAACTATCTATTGTATAAATTTAAAATATATTGGATTTTGCTCTTTTGTTTTTTTGGCTATTTACTGTGTCCCTTTCAAAGCAGAAAGAGAAGATATAGTCCAAAATATACAACATGCAGGAAGGAAAAGGACATTCCTTTCCAGGTATTCAAGACCCTATTTAGAATAAAAAATAAAAATTAAATGCTGATTACACTGAAATCAGTGTAAACTCATATATTTAAGTAATAGTTTTAAATTCCTTTCAGCATGTGTCTGTAGTAAAAATGAGATCAGCTCCTTCAAAAGGACATGATTATTGTTATAAAAAAATTGTTACTGAAAGTTTTGTTTGCAAGACACTTTTGTGATCAGTGAAGTTAGGGACTTTGAAAACCTACTTTTACTTTAATTGAAAGGGAAATTGCAGGAACCCCAAAGTGTAGATTTTTTTTATTTTCTCATAATCTCATAGTGTGTTCAATCATGAGCAGAACTGAGATGAACAAAAGAGTAGCTGTGCTTGTTCCTGTCTACAGGCTGAAATTAGTGTAACCAGTTAGATGAAAAATCATCACAGTAGGTAGCTTTAAGTTCTTTTCCTTTTTCCTTTCTTCTATCTTTGTAATGGAAATCTCTTATCTTTCAAACATAGTTACAAAATATAGCATACTGACTAAATAAAAAAGTGTTAACAATGCCTTTAGTCTGCACAGTGCATTTTCTTTGTTTGTTCTATTGAATTATATGTAAAAAAAAAAAATCTAAAAAAACTCAAATGAACTAACCGATTCACATCAGTTAGTAGTCCGGAGGAAGTAGTGAGTAGCCTTCTAGACACCTTTGTGCAAACACTCTGAGCTCTGCAAAAATGCAAACTTGTTATAGTTGAAGGCAGTCAGTCCTTTCGCCATACCTCTGCTTCATACCCTTTAGTGATGGGTAATGGCTGACAAGACATCCAGGGAAAAATAAATGGAAAATATATTCATTTTCACCCTAAGGAATAATACGTTGTACGAGTAATACGTTAAAAAGTTGCCAATATCATTACTGAATACTTTAACAGGACCATTACTGATTATATAACAAATTAATCATTCTCTTCACCCCACCCACGTACACCTTGAGGAATCAGGTCCCAGTTCTGAAGGATCCTGAAAGCAAGAATCTGCAAAAAGGACTTGGAAGTTGATGAGGAGAAAGTGATGTGTTGAAAGAAAAATATGCATGTGAAAAAATGATTGTTGTTTTTAATTAGTCTCCTAACCTTAATCATATGGGGTTTCTGAATTTTCAGAAGTTCAAAGCATTTTTGTTCACTTTAGTTAGATTTACAAACAGCAAAAATAAAAAATGAATGCTAGAAATCTGAGCTGTGCTGGGGTTTTTTTGTTGTTGTTAACTGGTAAACACATGGCAGCAATGTGACCAGACAACAGTGAAGGCTAGCAGCGTCCTGGGCTGTACCACCAGGAGCAGAGGCAGCAGGTCATGGAATTGATTTTTTCCCCTTTACTTCTCACTCATTGGACCATATTTCAAATAAAGTATCCAGTTTTGGGATGCACAGTGCAAGAATGATGTTGATAAACAAGAGCGTTCGGGGCCACCAGGGTAGTCAGGGGGCTGGAGACCTTACCCTGTGAGGAGAGGCTGGGGGATTGGGATTTGCTTAGCCTGGAGAAGGGAGAGCTGTGGGGAAGCCTAACAGCCACCTGTCCTTGCTTATGGGAAGGTCACCAAAAAGACAGAGGCAGGCAGGAGAACAGAGGACCATGATCATGAACTGCAAAGGATTGATCTGACTGGATAGAAGGTAAAAAATATCCCTAAGAGAATAGTTAAGCACTGGATCGGAGTGCCCAGAGAAGTTGTGATATCTTCATTATCAGAGGCTTTCAAAACCCAGCTGGATGAGGCCCTGAGCAACCTGGTCTGCATTCAGCATAGACCCTGCATTGAGGAGGAGGTTGCACTGGGTGATGTCTTGAGTGATTTTAGGGCTATACTTTGCATTAATGCATTTACTGATAATATTGAATTTAGCCCTTCAGACCAAGTTTACAATTGGCCTTAAACTTTCTTCAGTTTGTGTGTCGTTTTGTGTACATAACAGGCAACTATTTCATGTGATCAGATGATCAGCATTCATTAACCTGGTAACTAAAAAAAAATCACCTCCCCTGAAATATGCTAATTGGAATAGGTAATTCCTGGCTTCCTGGAAAGAAGGGAAAACTAACTTAATTGTTTTCAGCCCTTCCCCACGTTGAGCCCAAAAGACCTGGGGAGATCAGGCCCATGCAGATGTGGTGGGCCAACTCATGGGAAAAAAAAAAAAAAAAAGAAGATATGCGTGATTCTTCCCTTGACCACCCAGTGCTGTGTGTGAAATAATTCTTCTTGTCTTAAAAGAGGCTGGATTGTGTTTCTGATATCTAATTGTTCAATCCAATCGCCAGTTTGGAGATCCAGAGGAAATTTTGTTCTCTATCAAAGACCGATGAATTGCCTAGTGTGACTTTTAGGGAAGTTAGTTTATTTTTTTTGGATTGGTGAATGGTATTTGTTCTTCTGCAGAACTACAGAGAGCTAGTTTAGGTTAATAAATTTAAAGCAATTTAAAAGCTTGATGTTATAAGTGGAGTTTGTAATTTTGCTAATATGTAGTCAAATTAGATAAGTAGCTCACATGTCTATCTGTTTAAGGTGACATACGAATATCAAGGTTATAATTTATGAGTTGCATTTGCCTGGAGGCAGAAATAGAAAACCAGGCTTCTGCATTCCACATTGCTCTTTCTGTAGATTCTTACTTTGTTTAATAAGTCGGAAGGAGGGAGGATGTGTTGAAAGGGTAGTCTTGAGTTCTGACAACTGACTAAGTAAATTATAGTGAAGCTGAAATCATGGTATCTATGTATTTTAATAAGAACTTCATAATCTTCTTCTGTAATGACTTCATATTTTGCAGGGGGAAACTATGATTATTATTAATCTAAGTGTCTGAAGTCATTTGGAGTTGCTCATTTATGTTCTATATTTTTAAATTCCAAGTGACATTTCAAGGTGAGTAAGATATAACAGATTTTTTTTTTCTCCCAAGAACATTTTTGATGAAAAATGACCGATTGGTGTGATACACAGTGTATGAAATTTCTTTTTTCCTTCTAAAGTGGAAAAAATAGTAGAACCCACCTATGACCACATGTTAATATTGTACATTCTACTCAGGTTTCAGTTAATTCCTGGGAAGCTTAGAGCCAGGTCCAGTGCACAGAGCAAGAACTAGTTCTCTAGGTATGTTTCTTTCCAGTGAAGAGTGAAATTTCCATGGTGTCATTCGAAAAGGAACAAAAGGAGACAGGCATTTTTACTTCATTTCTAATATTTTTAGCATATGTATCTGATCCAGAGTTTCAATGAAGTAAACTAGATTTCAAAGAAGAAAAGCAAATCAAATTTGAAACTGTAATAGTATTGTCTTGTGCATTCTTCATTGCAATACCTTACATTGCACAGGACTACAATAACCTTCAATTCAAACTAAAAAAAAATAAAGTTTGTCACCAAAGTGTCACACCGCGTACAACCCTAAATGTGATCTTTCTTCAGTATTGCTTTTTTTGTAAGATTCATCTTCGTTTCCTATTTCTTTTAGTTTTGGGTCAGTTCTCATTCAACTTTGGAATCTGGGCCAACTATAAACAATATATTTTTTGTAATAACAGAATTCTGAAGCACTCTCGAGTTAAGAAAGGAAAACACAAAAGCCAACAAAACCTACAAAACCCAGATCCTTTGACAACTCAGCACTCTCGAGTTAAGAAAGGAAAACACAAAAGCCAACAAAACCTACAAAACCCAGATCCTTTGACAACTCAGCTGTAGGTTAACATTATTTTTTCCTTTTTGACACATTAATTTCATGTTAGTTTTGAAACAATATTGTAGCAATTTACTTTTTCTTTAATTTATGAATTAGCATTCTTAGAAGTAATTTTATAGCTGTCTGTGGACTAATTATAATGTAGAGTCACAATTTATTCTTTAGCCTACATTTAACTAAAGCAGAACTGCAGGTCAGAGGTCAAAACTATGGTAAAGGATATTTGACGTGTATACGGAGAATTCAGACGCACTCATATTGGCATATCACAGTATAAAATTTTAAGCCTCCGTTTGAATTAAGATACATCTGTTGTGTATTTAAAAAAGATAATTAAGAATAAGTGAATTTGCAGAATTTGCTAGTCATCTTAACTTCTGATAAAGATAACTTTGCATAATTTATCTTTGATGGTTATCTGAGGAAAGGCCCAGATCTTACTAATTTTTTTCTAATATTTTTATTTTTATCATGAAGAACTGTCCTTTTTGGAATACTTGCATTTTACTAAATTCAGACAAACCTACCCATGTTTATTTTTATAAAGCTGCTTACTTGGCTCCACATTAGTAGCTGGTCAGAAACTGGTCCAACATGTCTAATGACTAAGTTAATAATGAGAGCCTATCAGCAGTGTATCTGTTTTGCTGTGCATCAACACTGTTATTAGCAAGAACAACACTATGAATATCATTATGTCTTCTTGCCAATGACATGATCAGAGGTATTAAATAGAGAATCAGACTCAATTATTTTAATGTAAATCTACAAAATCTTCAGTTTCAGAATATCTTTTTGGGGGAAGGTGTTCTTCGAAAGAATTTATTCAGAACTGTTCAGGCAAAAATTTGGGATAATATATACTCTTGTTTATTCTTAGATATCATTACAAAGAATGATAGCATAGTACCTTAGCACATATTGATTAGAATTGAAACGTATTCAACAGTTCAGAATGTGCCAAAACCACATATAATTTTGGTTAAGTTCCAAATTATCAGAGTACTGATACACGTCTAAAATTATTTCTCTGTAGTGCTCAAATACTTTTATCTTCCTTCTGTTGTGAGTACGTGTGCAGGAATAATACATCTTTCTTGTAAACATGTATATCCCATTGGGTCAGAATTTGCATTGACTGTAAATGCACCTTGTAAGTTAGTTTTGTTCTTGTACAAAGGTTTGAGTTTGAAAAGCAGATCATAACTACAATGTTTTACAGCCATTACAGGGACCTTTAAAAAATCTTGACTGACAGTTTAATTAAATACTCTGGGTGGTCTATGAAGCATTCTCATTCTCTCCTAATTACTGCTGAAAAATGATGATGCTACTCAGGCGGCTTTAGAAGTTTGTTTTACGAGTAGAAGACATGCACAATAGGAGCTATGAAGATACATTTAAAAATGCAAAATTTTCAAATCTTCCATAGGATAAAAATGAGTCTCCCTGAACCTCAAGAGTAGACCTTTTCATTTGCATAAATTCTTGTTTCTGAATACTAGGGCTATTTCCACATATTTAAAATTAATCCTCTATTATAAACAAAACATTTAAAAATCCTAGGCCCATTTTGTGGGAAGTTAAAAGTCTTTTTAGAATGTATTCATGCATATAAATACATCGTATTTTAAGAAAACTTTGACCACATTCTAAAAATACTAAATAATCGAAGACATAACAAAATGGAATTTGCATACAGATAACTGGAAGGTATGCTGGAAACATGTACTTCAGGTAAGTTTTGAAAAACTAGAAATGATGGAGAGAATCCAGAGTTGCAGTTTGCTCTTGTTGATGTGCTGTTACAGTATTCATCATGTTTTATATGCATGAAAACATTTTTATGTGCATGAAAATCTCACTCACATAGTTGGGACTTTAAACATCCACGTCTCTCTCGTGTGTTTTTGGGCATGAGGTTTTCCCCTTGACTTCACTGTGCTAAAGGTTAAGCTTTTGCGTGTGTTTGGGTTTTTTCCCCCCCAAAATTGCTGGTTGTTTACTGTTAAAAAGCAAATGATTAGTCTTTGTGGGTTTTGTTTTGTTTTGTTTTGTTTTATATAGTAGTGACTGCATTACAGCGCTTATGGAGTTCTATATTGATTAAGCATCTGTATGCAAGGAGAAGGTTCTGGCAAGTTTTTTACTTATTTTTCATATGCAAACCATACTTATTTTCTGAAGTATCATTCTTCAAGTCATGATACAGAAGACACAGAAACTTTAAGCAACTCTTCTTAACAGTGTTGTTTATACCCTGTTTATCTTTGCAGTGCTTGTTCTGAGTTGACCCAGGAGACTTGTGACACTTCTCTTTCAGGACTTAACCATTCTGACTATGAGCAGGTTCACTTACCTGATGTGACTTACATTGGTGTTTTCAGCTGTTAATCCTTAGTAGAATGACTGTCAGTGACTTACACTATTAGTTTTGACTGAAGAAGTGTGTGGCTAGCAAATCAATAATTACAGTGCAACCATTACCTCTTATAATTTGTTTTCAAAGTTCCTTCTTAGTTAAAATGCAGCTATGCTTGTCATTATCTTAGTACAGCTAAACTGCAGTTTTAGTATACAGTTGAAACACTAGGACATGTGAAGTACTGATAAGGGAAAATAAATAATTTTTCATGAGTGAAATGTTTGGTACACTTGACTTCTTACTCTTAACTGATGTGTTTGTGTGACAGAACAGTAGTAAGCAAACTATATTACAAAAGCTTATGTACTTTTGTGTTCCAAAGAGTATATCGAGTTTTTCCAAACAGGTTTTGTAAGAGATAACAATTTTTTTTATAAACCTTGTCTAACCAATATCCTTAGGCCATCATGGCAACAAGCCCATGGAATGCGGCAAGTATACATGCAATCAAATAACCTGACCACTTCAAAAAGCAACCTCAGTTGAAAGTCTTGTTCCTTTTTTAACGGAAAAATGTAGATTCATGTTTAGATATCTAAAAGTATGTAGTCCTAAAGCCACATCAGCTGCTGGCTACAAATATTCCACAAATAATTTTCCTCTTTTGTTAGAGTTTGAGACTTAAAATTTTTGCTTTTGCTGAATTAGGATTAAAAAAATAATAAATTAACAACCTCCAGAATTTAGGATGGAAAAGTAAGTATAGGAAGTCAATTGAAACCTCTTTACTTTGAAAAGTTTAGTAATTATATTTTACTTCAAATCTTTGTACATTTCTAATAGTTTATATAACACACATTTTAATTCATTTGAAAAAGCATGCTTTGAATGAACAAATGCATAAGTATTAATTAAAAAAAGATTAAATAGAACATAATTTCAATATAAGGAAGAAATTTTTTACAGCAAGAACAATCGGTCACTGAACAACCTCCCCAAGACATGATGGAATCCCTGTCGCTGGAGGTTTTCAAGATGGGATTCTTTTTCCCAGGAAAGATTGGACCAGATGATTTCTCCAAATCCCTTCGAATCTAGGCTGTTCTATGGTTCTGTGACACAGGATAATTTTAAAAGAAAATGACAGACCATCCCAGAAGGAAATTAATAGAAATTAGTCCTTACCCAGGGAAAATATTCAGTTTTGTTAAGTTTACACTTCTGATGATTTATTTTTCCCAGTAACTCTAGCCAGTTGGTTTGAGTTTTAACCCTAGCTCTACAATTTGCTGTGTAGTCTGAAGCAAATCAACTTACTTCCTTATGCCCACTTTATGATTAACACAGAAATAATATTCAATCCCTTTCTGGAATGTTATAAAATCTTGAAAGTATTCAACAAATGCAAGCATAGAAATAGAAATAGAATGCTTAATAGAAAGCATGGATGAGAACACCTCATGTTGATAATACCACAAAAGATGGTGGTATTATCTTTTCCACCTTAAAGAGAGATCTTTCTTTTCTTTAATGTCTTCATGTCTGTTATTGTAAATGTGCCTTGTACTTCAAAGACAAGGTTAATCATGATACAGACTTTGTACAGTAAAGTGAAAATGTTTTGGAAACAGTGTTTTGTAACACTTCTTTAAAAGGTAGAAGCAACAACAACAAAACAAGCCTACAAGAGAGGAGAGTGTTCAGCTTCTTTTGCATAAGTACCCTCAAAAAAAAAAAAGAAAAGAAGAGGATTTTAATGTGGTTTAGGTCAGTGATTTTTGCAATGGAAAGAGCCTTATCCTGCTAAGGGACAAGTGAGTGTATAAGGATTTTCTATACAGATCTCTATGAAGAAATGGACTAGAATAAGGAACTAGTAGTTGGCAACATGAAGGAGGCATTTGCACATGGACAAAAATCCACAATTTTTTGATTAAGAAAAGGACTTTACAATTGAGAGGTGGAAATAATCTGTGACTATTAATTATTTTCATATGTGACAGTGAGTGGTTACCGTATCTCTGTTTCGGAGCTGATGCAGTTCTTAGTGAGACTCACAAATCTTAATCCACATGATTGGCCAGATTAGGGGATCTGATAGAGGACATGAACACATTCTGGTGAGTGTTACATGGTTTATTTTGCATAGAAACCAGGATATCAGAAAGAAGATGTGAACCCAGTTTTTATATCAATATTATGCTTCATCATCGCAAACAGACCTGAGGGCAAGGGAGTGCTGCATGTCCCACACTAAAGATGTAGACTGAGAGCAGTGCCTGTTGCTTTTTATTGTGGGATGGTTGAACAGTAAAATTATTAACTTTAATGCACTTCTAAAAATGTCATCAGTCATGAGTCTGGAGAAGTGAATGCTTCTGAAGAATGAATGCTTTTTAGAAGATGCAAAGTTGGATTTATGATGTCTCAAGCTTTTGATAAAATCTGGTCCATGATTGAGGATACAACTTTGAATTGTTGACAAATGTCTGTTGAAGCCTTCCTATATTTAACTGAAAAGTGAGGATCAAATATATAGTAATGAGTCTAGGTTTAGTGGGAAAATATTTCTTTTTTTAGAAAAATATATAAATTGCTACTACAAACACATTTTCTCTCCAACTCTGAAGTTGGAATTTTTAATAAGTGGACATAGTAAAGAAGGGGTAGCTCAGCTGGCATGATAAAGTTGAGGAATTTTTTCAAGAACTTACAGTTAACACCAGTTATCCCAACAGCATTTAATGGCACAAAAAAACATTGTAGTCTGTCATGTCAAAGATTAAAATTCTGAAAAATGTCAGGTTGTAACAAATATGATTTTTGTATTTGGGCTATTATAGCTTTTTTTATTAAACAAATTGCCAAGAAAATGAAATTAATGATGAGTTAGTGTAGTGCAAACTTATATACAATAAAATAAAGTTGGAATTGATTCCCTATTTCTTTTTCATTACTGTAAATGCATTGGTTTTCCCTTAATACATGTATAAAATTAATTATAATGGCTAACTGTATTTTGAAAATTGTGTATGCACTCAAGTTCTTCAGTTAGAATGAAGCTTTCTTATTTGTTAAATTTGATTAATTGTTTTGGTGTCTCTTAACTTGTCTAAACCCCATAAAAAATATCAGACAGGATGGGATCTTGAAAGTTAATCCAATTTCTTTGCTCCTTGCAGCAACATCACTAAACCTGTGCCTTTCCTCACAGATTTTTATCTTTTTCTTTGAGAAGATCAGAGCCTCTCCAAGTCTGTTTCACAGCTTCTCTACCTCAGCTGTTGAAAGTGTTTCCTAATGCCTAACATGAATCTTTCTTGTTACATTTAAAAATCTTAGTTACTGTTTCATGCAGATTATTCCTATCCTCTTTGCAATGACCCCCTATGTACTTGAACCTAGTTCTTCCTCTCTTCTTTTGCGGGTCTTATTTTCTAGATCTCTGATCTTTCTTCTCTTTTCTGCATCCTCTTCACTTGAGTTACAGCACTTAATCTTTCTTGAGGCAGTGTTTGAAACTGTGTAGGGTATTTCAGATGAGTAAAGTGCAAAGATTCATTTATCTTTCAAACCTCTATACATCCCAGGGCATTTGATTTCTTTTTGTTGCAGCACGAGAACATTATTCATACATATTCTTCTTTTGTCCACTGTAATCCGAGATCCTCTGCTGAAGTAGTGTGTTGCATACAGCTGTCTTCCAGTTCACAGTTGTGCAATTTATTTTTCCTACGTGTTATACCATACATTCATTTGAATCCAATTTTTTTGGTTTCTCTTCAGATTACTTCTCTAATTGGCCAAGATCACTTTGAATTCTTATTTTGTCCTCCAGCATACTCCTGGGTTGGTGACATATACAGATTTTCCTAAATGATCATTAATCTAAAAATTTAACTGCAGTAGAACCAGGACAGACTGCAGCACCATATTAAATACATTCTTCCATTTTGATATTTGACTAGAGATAAATATTATCTTGATGCAGTTATCTAATGATTTTTGCTACAAACCAATAAACAGTTTTATTAGTGCCATCTTTCCTCAATTGCTTATGAGATTGTCATCTGAAAAAGTGTTACAAACCTTACTGAAATAAAGAAAAAGTATGACATCTACACTGTGAAGATTCTTGAGGTCTAGTGAAGAGTAAAGAGCTCCACTATACAGGTTAGTCAAGATGAAAGGACAAAATGAACCTTCATTTCATCATTATCCTTCCTATCTTTTTTTCCTTTCTACTTTTTCCCTGTTTTTCTCTCTTTTGGTCAGAATGCAGAAGAGTATAGAGCTATGAGTTTTAACTATTACCTGATGCAGAGTTATTTTAACATTTTTAAAAATAATGGAATTGGTATATAGTATTCGGCTTGAACAGCATTTTTACTAAGTACTTGCCAAGAAATAATGAAGAGAGAAAGTTTTAGTCAAGGCATTATTATTTTCCTCCATTAGCTATTTCTAAGCAATATCATGGGCTAAGAATCCTCAAAAGTCATTGCTGGTTTAGTCTTATTTTTTTCAACAATTTCCTGCTGCAATTTGACTTAAAATAGCCACTTTATGCAACATTGCTGCAGGAAGACAACCTCCACCCCCTCATCCAAACATGCACTTTCGTCATTCTGCCTATTCTGAAGATGATTTTCCTCTGCCTTTCAGTGTATGCTCTGCCTCATTAATTCTGTTGGCAGCCTATGGAAATGTTGACATTGGTCAGAAATCAATAATCTGGACAATATAAATTAGTAACAGTGTGTGGCTATATTTTTATTTTGCTGCCATGTTGTTACTACTCTGAAAGATTTGTTGAATAACCCCACTAATTTATTATCCTTGTGGGCTGTTCTATTATAAAAACTTATTAACCATTGCCAAGGATTTCCCCATCAATATTACACACTTACATATGTTCAAATTAAAAGATATGTACTAAAAAACCCAACATGCTATTTTGTGTCATGATTTCAGAAGATCAGAAGATTGCATACACACGTTGAAGGCAGGGGAGGTATGAACCCCATGTGTGTCTCCCCTAGGGTTAGGTTGTGACATGTTTATAGAGGACGAGCTGCTGGAATCTCCAAGAAAGATTCTTGCAAATCTCCATGCAGACCCTGTCCTTAATGTGTCCTTCCTCATATTTCTGTCCACACACATTTTCTATGTCACAGCTTTCACTGGGCTTTAAAGACATATTTGTATTGGTGCCTTTTACAATCTTTCCACCAGACTAACTTTCTTGGGCACAAATATTGGGTTTTTTTTAAAGTATGTTTATATTGCTTCTCCAGAATAAAATAAAAAAGAATAAAATCTGTCATTTCTGAGGGATACAGATAGCTTCTAAATGTAGCCAACCCTGAGAGTTTTTATGTGGATGGCTGTTTCTCAGCTGTATTTTAAAAAACACTAACAAATTTAATATTCTGCTGGCACCTTTTGCAAAGAGCACCAGATAAAGGAATACTTGCTGCTCACAGGAAAAAAAACCCAACAAACAAAACATGCAAAAAACCAGTCGGTGATAAATCATATATTATTAAAAATGAGAGTACAACCCAGTTTTCCATTACATTTGTTTAAGGTATACTGAAATCTTTGAGCAAGGCAGGAAAGCAGTGGCTTTTCATAAAACTGATGGCATCTGTTTATTCATTTAGAATAAGCTATTGCTTTAGTTCAAAACGTACAAGCAGTAGCAATATAAGTTGCATTCAATTTTGTCTCAATGAATATATTATCAGCACTATTATTAACTTTTCCCCCCTCAGAGCAAGGAAGTGTTTTGTTGAATTCTTTTAGACTATACTCAGAGCTGAAAGTGGTTCATTTTGTATATGCAGATACGCTTTGTTCTGCTTATTTTTTATTTAGTTTTGCAATTATGGCCAAAAAATAGCAGTGCAGTTTTTACTATGATTTTGTTACCCTCGTGATCTAGGTTGCCCATTCTTTTTCAAAATGGACATCTCAACTCTTCTTTTGGTTTCTAGCAACTTAGTGTCAAATATAATTCATCAGTGTGCTCTTATTACTGGGGTGGTCATTAAGGAATATATCTAATCAGATCAATTCCAATTTTGATCTTGGAAGAAATCAGGGACAAGCTTGCTACATTTTTCAACATTTTGTCAGGACCACTGCATTAATCCCAGTTTCTCCAACATACGTATCATTTGTTTCTAGTGGCACAGTATCATATTCTTTCTTTAACTCCAGGTAAATATCTTTAGAAGAGTATTATCTGATTACACAGAAAGTACTACGTCAATGTAATAGCTATAAACTGCCTTTAGTAGCCCCATGTTGATTTTTGCTTCATTTTCTACTTACCGTCATATCCTCAGTATTAAGATTTTTCTGAAGTCTTATCTATTATTAGCATCAGAAGAAAGGCAACCAGAACACCTTTTTTTTTTTTTTGTTACCTTTATGAAAATGGGTACTACATGAAATAGAAATAGACAGTTTTCTGTACACCTAGAATTACACACAATGGCATATCTTATATAACACTGGCATTTTGTATGGCTATTATTAAAGGACTCGCAACAATATATCTTTTCTGGGAATAACCAGTGTTATCTTTGTTACACTTGTACCCCAAAACACAATAAAAAAGGTGATAGCATTGGTGCAAACCTGACCTTTGTCCAATGTTTGCAATCTGCAAATTATATTTTTGACTACAGTACAAAAATACAGAAAGAATTCTAATGAGAATAATGAATTATTTACTAACAGGGACTTTGTAAATCCCCAAGCTACAAAACAGGAATAACTAAGTGGCATTGAAAGTAAGTTCACTGTTGGGTCATTATTGGCTTCTTGTTCATCCTATATCCTATGCTGAATGCTCTCTATTTCAGAGAAATGTTTTTTTGTTTTGTTTTATATCACCAAGAGTGCAATTTTATCTCAAATGTAAATTGCTAGGTAGATGTAGATATAAAATATATGCACAAAGATATACACACCAAAAAAAAAAAGCTGGAAAAGAGAATCCAGCTAATGTAATGAAAGATGGCATTTAAAACATAGCTATTGCTTTTTGGTTTTTGGTTTTTGTTGTTTTGTTTTTCAAGTGAATAAGTAGAATTTGATTATTGGGTATTTCTTCTCAATAAGGCTGGAATTTAAGGCATGTAGAAATGTATTTAAGGAATACATTTTTAATGAGGTATCATTCACTTCTGAAGGGGAGGGGAAAAAAAGCCTTCTTACGTTGTAAACAGTCTGGGTGACTCAAGAAGTAGTTCTATTTCTTTTACTGTATTCAAGCATCTCTGGAGAGAAACAAAATCTGTAGCCTGAGAGGCAAAAAGTATTTGGAAGAACGGCCATTACTTAAAGAAATGCAAACTGTTACAAGAAGGATTCAACCCTTGACACCAAAATTTTGCCTGAAATGGTGTCAAGTAGAATATATTTAATCTCTGTTGACTTGCTGGCTGACTTGTCAAAGTTTGTTCTTATAGATTTATCAGCAAACCTCCCGAGATCTCGGCATAAATCATCAGTCAGAACTTATATCATTAGCTATTCTGTTAAAATGATTTTTTCCTTGCAGTAGTTTCTGACCTTGTAGTCAACTCAAAGTAGAAATTCAGAATAACACCCTAAACTGCCAGGTTTTCAAGTAGTTGTGTAGCTTCTATGCTGTAGTCTGTCTCAAGGGCACACAAATTGAAGACTGCTCAGAGTATAGCTCCTTAATATCTTCCATTTCAGACAAAAATAAGTAAGACAGACTGCAATGTTACCATTTTACTGTATCAGATATGCATATCATTAAAAATCTGACATTTGACAACACATAGTTTATTGCACCACAAAAATTTCCAAACAAAATGTATAGGAAAATATATCACACAACTGACAGATGATAACTTTGCAAATGTCAACTTTTTGTTAACAACCTGGCAAGTTCTCCACTCTATTGTCTTAAAAAGAACAGAGTTATAAGCAATAAACTTTTTTTAAAGATTAATTAAATTTGCTTTTTTCACTAGCAATAAAGAAATATATGGTACACATATGTTCAAGGTGATTTTAACACATATTGGGGGGTTGCATAATGGGTTTTCCTTTTATCTACAATCATTATAAAATAATGTATTTGGGAACATAGATTTGCTAAATGAGGATGACCTCGGGATTTTTAATGTACATTAAAAATACAGTACACTACATTATGGTATAAATATATTTTTCTCTGTACAGTTTTTAAATTACTGTTAGGAATGTTTCTTTTTCTGTAGATTTTTTTTCTTCATGATATTAATATTAATTAATCTTTCTTTATGATCTTAACCTAAGTCTCATATACATGAGAATGGAAATAGTTCTTTTATAATACCTCCTTGACTATGGACTTCATTTATATAGCACAGTAATTATACATGGGGAGGATTTTTCCATATCTGTTTCTTTACTTAAGAGAGCTAAAACTTTCCTAAACTTAAGCACTGTGAGGAACAGATCTTTACATTTTTCTTCATCGTTGCTTAGTTTGTGTTTTGATCCTGCTTCCGATTGTCAGTAATTTTATATTAAGAAAATAAGCTGATTCTCAGATTTTTGCAACAGACTTTTATTCCTCTTAAAGCCTGATGTATGATTATTGTTTTTTTCAGAACATGGCTCAAATATAAGGAAATAGGGTTTCCTGAACTTTTGTTGTTAAGTGCTTCATTTGTAACAATATCTTGATTCACAGGTTGAAATAGTCCTGTGTTCCTCATTAAAGATGACTGACGTTAACTTACAAGATTTAAAAAAAACAACCTTTGGCATAGGTGCCAGGATGTTTAGTAAAATGATTCTGTCCAAATTCATAAAGAAAACGAGTCTTTGTTATGAGGGTTAATTTTCTCTGTCATGTTGTGGAGAAACAAAGAAATGGTGCCCAGTGAGTTTGCATACAAATAACAAACAGAACAAATGTGGTACTGATAATGCTATTTATGTGAGCATCATCAAGGATTTTGTTACATGCCCTCAATAGATGTGCTTCTGTGTTGGTTGCACTAACTTAAGGCCTCTCTTGCCTACTCTGTCTCACTATGTCACTGGGTCTTTTAGTACGAAGAAGCGTAAAGGAGCAGAGGATTCAGCCCTCAACAGAGAAAGTCTGACCCCATAATTGATATGGACCCCCAGCTACTCCTTTCCTTACTAGAAGTAGTTGAGTCACCATCACTGGAGGTATTTAAGAAATGCTGATATGGTGCTTAGGGACATGTTTTACTCGTGACCTTGGCAGTGTTAGGTTTACAATTGGACCTGATGATCTTAAAGGTCTATTCTGAGCTAAATGTTTGTGATTAATAAAGCAGCATGTTTTTAAATTAAAGATTCAAATATTTCCTCTCTCCTTGTAGGTTTTTTTATACACTGTAACAGGAAGAGGATATTAGTCTTCCAGTTCAAAACCTTCACTATTTCGCACATCATTTGGGTTACATCAAAATAACGAGCATTTAACTGGCATGATACTTAATTCCATTATCTCCAATTTGAGTTGTTATAAATGGTAATTATAATAGGTGAGATTTCACCTCATACGTTCTAATTCAGTAATATCTAGGGGAAAATCATACTTATGTCAATCTCAAGGGATTACAGGGAAAGGTGAAAAGTTCACCCTTTCTTCTTTGATTTCTAAGTTATAAATTGTCATTTTCATTTATGAGGTATCTCGCTGTCACTAGGTCCCTTGCTTTTTCTCAGATAAATTTAGGTTAGTATGCCAATCTAGGACAGTAAAGCTTCACACACTTTTTCTTTTTCAGAGGCATTATAGGAGAAATTTGATTTCTGAGACATACAATGAAATTTGCATTCACTTTGGTGAAAGAGATCAAGATGGTTACTTAAGCTTTTTGTCAAGCCTCTTCTTCCAGATTTTTTCTCTAGATAATTATATTCTATATCAGCTTTGATTGTTTATAATTTAACTTTTTTTTTTTTTGAAAAGTGACTTTAGAAAGGGAGATTCCTCTATAAATATTTATAGGTAGGTATAATTTAATGCAAGAACACAGTTACATGTATTTCAGAGATGATCGAATGATTTTGTTCAAGGATTTTTTATCTAGCTTTCATTTGTGACTAGTAAAGACATGCTACAGCAATAAAACAATGAAACGGAGTAATTGTGTTCTAATGAAGTCTTTGCATATTATTCCATCAATATAGACTCTTGACTTATTTCAAGTTCAAGAATGTTTTCACAATACAAATAGTCTAAAAATAACAGCTCTGAATTCCATCTTCCCAAAGGACTCACAGTTCAATTGAAAACTCATTTAAAATATCAAAGAACATGAACAGTCATATACTGGAATTAATTAGTTTCAAATTAACAGACTTAAACTTCCAAAATATTCAGAGTATGATTTTCAGAACAGAAAATGCAGATCTTAGGTCAAATGCATAAGATTCTAAAGCAATAACTGAAAGAAGAGGATAAAAGCTAAGTATCAGTAGTTTAAAGACAATGTTTCACTTGAAAAAGGATGTAGCATTGTGTGATGGAACTGATTAATAACATCATAATCATAAATTATGTTATTAATGTTTTTTGTATTTTTTTTCTATTGAGAGAGGTGATGCTATGATAAGGTTCTGTCATGAAGGCATTTTCTGGAAAAAAAAATCCAACTAAAATAAAAGGTATAATTGTGGAAATTTGAACTTCCTTTGCTTATATTTCAGTTATTTTCCTAAAAAAAAAAAATAATATTTTGTTTGAGAAATAGAAACCTAATTAAGATAAAGAAAAGTAGCTTATTTGGATAGTGAGGATTATGTTTTAAAAGACAAATTCAGAAACCTGCTTTAGACAAGCTTAGAAATGTTCAGATATCTCCTCAACTTGTATATAACACCTCAGTTACATATGCACTGGTCTTTTACTGCATTACCAGCGGATCTAGCTGGTTATCCTGTGTCCAAGATCATTAGTTTTTCATAATGTTGGGCTTTTTGTAATAGAAATTTATAGAAATTTAGACCACGATATTTCAGTTAATGGTAAATTTCAGTGAAGAGTCTTACTAACTTGGAAGCTTCAGTGTTGATACCGTTGCTGCCCAAACCCTTCAAGCTACATATAATTATTCATTGATCTGGACAGCACATCCCATTTATATAAATCACTTAGTGTCTTAACATTACTTGGGATGCCAAATATTTTCCCTAAAACCTGTGGCACACGCCAGTAAGGGAGAACATTTTATTACACAAAAAGCTCTGAATAAGAATATCTTCTCTGACTACACTGCACTGTGCATGAACCTTGTGTACCACATACAGCAACTTCCGCATTCCCTTTCCCTGCTCACTGGTAACTCCTTGATAACTTGTATCCTTGTTCAGAAAAGAAGAAAACGGAAGTATTTCTATAGCTAGAATTACTACCAAGGAGACCACACTTAGTTATTTACAAGGTTTCTACCTGCACAAACTTAAAGGATTATCCATTGTGGTGCTTTAGGTTTATTTGTTTCTATTTTCTTTTCAATGTGTTAATTTTTATTGATTCTTTGACACAGGGCCATAATGAGGGCCAGTGAAGGATTTGTCATTCAAAGAAATACCTTGGTAGAATTACTTGTGTGGTAATCCCTACTCTTTCTCTGTCACAACTTGGATATTCCACCATGGGTCAGCAGGACTTGATTATTGGTCAATTTATAAAAATCTACACAAGTGGTCTGGAAAAGAAAGGTGTCCATGTCATGAAATTAAGGAAAATTAAGAAATCTGGGCATTCTGTGCATGTGAGTGTGCATGTGTGTGTATCTCGCCTGAGATGGAAGCACATACACAGCATATCTGAAACAGAGGCTAAATCTTTTGATGTAATAGTAGTGAAGGGACCTTAAAATTCCCATACATAGAACTCTCTAGAATAATTCATTCTTTTAACACATGCGTTATACCTCATGAATCTTTTTCAATTGAAAACAAGATCCTTTGGGCTCCCAAGTCTTCACTTGTTTAAACTTTTAGAAGGTTCTCTATCAAACAATAGCTCTTCAGCTCTCCAAAAGTGGGCACCTACTGCCATTTTACGGACCTTTGTGTGTCTGAGGCAGCCACACAGGACTGGTACATGTATACAGGTTACAAGTGAGAGACTTTTTAGAGTAGCAGCTGGAGACTAGCTGGGATACCTTGGAGATAGTGTCTGAAAACTGGAACTCAATACCTGTGTTCAGGCAAGTGATTCTCATGCTTTGTGACTGAATTAAAAACAGGGGAAAAAAAAAAACCTGCTCACAAAAAACCCTGAACAACTTATATTGCTAGTCAAAAATGTTAGACTACTGATAGTTTAGTTATAAAATTAAGCTTCTTTTAATGCCTTTAAGGAATGTATAAAGGCCTGCTTTCCTTATATTCCTGTAGGAAGAAGAATTAGACAAACATGTTGGTTTGTCTACCATTCAGTAAAAATACAGTTTGGACAGCCTGGGAAAGCATGGGTACAGAATATATATAAAATGTGTATGGTGAGATACTTCATATACATCTCATACTGTTATTCTGCAGGTTTTGTAGGTCTTGTTGAAAATGTCAAACTGATTTCAATGATTTTTAGAGAAGGTAAAACAAATGGGGATGAAGGACTCATGTCTAGGAATCATCTCTAACTTCCTGACACAGCTGGTGAGTGAGCCCAACAGGGGAGGTGCCTTGCTGGACCTGCTGTTTACAAACAGAGAAGGACTGGTGGGAAATGTGGTGGTTGGAGGCCGTCTTGGGCTTAGCGACCATGACATGATAGAATTCTCAGTTGTGAGTGAAGTAAGGAGAGGGGTCAGCAAAACTGCTATCATGGACTTCCGGAGGGCAGACTTTGGCCTGTTCAGGTCACTGGTTGAGAGGGTCCCTTGGGAGACAGTCTTGAAGGACAAAGGGGTCCAGGAAGGCTGGACAGCCTTCAAGAAGGCAATCTTAAAGGCGCAGGAGCAGGCGGTCCCAGGTGCCGTAAGAAGAGCTGGCGGGGAAGGTGACCGGCCTGGCTGAACAGGGAGATTTTGCTGGGACTCAGGGAAAAGAGGAGAGTTTATCACCTCTGGAAGAAGGGGCAGGCAACTCACGAAGAGTACAAGGATCTCGTTAGGTCAAGCAGGGACAAAATTAGAAAGGCAAAAGCCCAGCTAGAGCTCAGTCTGGCCACAGTCGTAAAGGTTTAATAAAAAATGTTTTTACAAATATATTAACAACAAAAAGAGAGGCAAGGAGAATCTCCAACCCCTACTGGATATGGCGGGGAACATTGTCTCCAAGGACGAGGATAAGGTTCAGTACTTAATGCCTTCTTTGCCTCAGTCTTTAATAGCCAGTCCAGGTATCCGCAGGGTATTCAGCCCCCTGAGCTGGAAGATGGGGATGGAGAGCACAATATACTCCTCATAATCCAGGAGGAAACAGTCAAGGACATGCTAAACCACCTGGACACCCACAAGTCTATGGAGCCTGATGCGATCCACCCGAGAGTACTGAGAGAGCTGGTGGAGGATCTTGCCAAGCCACTCTCCATCATTTACCATCAGTCCTGGTTAACAGGGGAGGTCCCAGAAGACTGGAGGCTTGCCAATGTGACACCCATTTACAAGAAAGGCCGGAAGGAGGATCCTGGGAACTACAGGCCTGTCAGCCTGACCTCTGTACCGGGGAAGATTATGGAGTGGTTGGTCTTGAGAGTGCTCACAGGGCATGTGCAGGACAACCAAGGGATCAGGCCCAGCCAGCATGGGTTCATGAAAGGCAGGTCCTGCTTGACCAACCTGATCTCCTTCTATGACCAGGTGACCCGCCTAGAGGATGAAGGAAAGACTGTGGACGTTGTCCACCTGGACTTTAGTAAAGCCTTTGACAGCGTCTCCCACAGCATTCTCCTGGAGAAACTGGCGGCTCGTGGCTTGGATGGGTTTACTCTTCGCTGGGTGAGGAACTGGCTGGATGGCTGAGCCCGAGAGTTGTGGTGAATGGCGTTAAATCCGGCTGGCGGCCGGTCACAAGCGGTGTTCCCCAGGGCTCGGTTCTGGGGCCAGTCTTGTTCAATACCTTTATTGATGACCTGGATGAGGGGATCGAGGGCTCCCTCGATAAGTTTGCAGATGACACCAAGTTGGGCAGGAGTGTTGATCTGCTGGAGGGTAGGAGGGCTTTGCAGAGGGATCTGGACAGGCTGGATCGATGGGCAGAGGCCAACTGTATGAGGTTTAATAAGGCCAAGTGCAGGGTCCTGCACTTTGGCCACAACCACCCCATGCAATGCTATAGGCTTGGGGAGGAGTGGCTGGAGAGCAGCCCAGCGGAGAGGGACCTGGGGGTGCTGGTTGACAGCCGGCTGAACATGAGCCGGCAGTGTGCCCAGGTGGCCAAGATGGCTAACAGCATCCTGGCCTGTATCAGAAACAGTGTGGCCAGCAGGAGTAGGGAAGTGATTGTGCCCCTGTACTCGGCACTGGTGAGGCCACACCTTGAATCCTGTGTTCAGTTTTGGGCCCCTCACTACAAGAAGGATGTTGAGGTGCTGGAGCGTGTCCAGAGAAGGGCAATGAAGTTGGTGAGGGGTCTGGAGCACATGTCTTATGAGGAGTGGCTGAGGGAACTGGGGTTGTTTAGTCTGGAGAAGAGGAGGCTGAGGGGAGACCTTATGGCTCTCTACAACTCCCTGAAAGGGGGTTGTGGTGAGGTGGGTGTTGGCCTCTTCTCCCAAATAACTAGCGATAGGACAAGAGGAAATGGCCTGAAGTTGCGCCAGGGGAGGTTTAGATTGGATATTAGGAAAAATTTCTTCACTGAGAGAGCGGTCAGGCATTGGAACAGGATGCCCAGGGAGGTGGTGGAGTCGCCATCTCTGGAAGTGTTCAAAAAACCTGTGGATGTGGCGCTTCAGGACATGGTTTAGGGGACATGGTGGCGCTGGATTAATGGTTGGACTTGATGATCTTGAAGGTCCTTTCCAACCTTAGTGATTCTGTGATTCTGTGATTCTATGACTGTAGGTTTGGGGTAAGAAAGTGGGGAGTAATAAAGAAGATTTCAGCTTGCAATAAATGACATAAATTACCTTTAAAGTAGTCTCTGTTACATGGGGCTAAGGAATGCTTTTTCCAGGCCACCAGTACTAAATTACCCAGGCCGCAAAAATGCAACAGTAAGTGCAGAATCTGCTTCAGGCCTGTCATGATTCTTGTTTAACTCCAAAAGTCAGTGTTGCAGGCATTTTTTAAATTCGTTGCTGGACTAAAGTTACAAACCAATTCTATTAAAAGAATATCACCAGCAAAGGGTTCACTTAACATCCCTTGACTAGTTACCTAATGCAGGTTTCATTATAGAAGTATATTAATGCATGCTTGCATTACGCATATGATGTATAGTGAAACATAATAGAGACTGTAAATAATGTGTGACCAATAGTAGGAGATTCCATTTGACAAAAAAATCGTAAATTACTTGGAAGTTCACAAGAAGTTACTCATTCCTAACACATTGTGCTAGCTTTTATTTTAATTTGGGAAATGGGAGATTTTCTGCTATCATTTCTTTAGCTGAAGATGGAATCCACAACGTGCCAAATGTTATCCAAGAGTTCAGGAACCTCAAAATGCTCCCTGCCCACTGGCAGGAAGTATCAAGCAGAAAAATTGTTTTAAGGAAGTATGGATGGGGAAGGCTTTTAGAAGGTTTTACGTGATAACAGAGAGGCAGCTTAGTGGATGAATTTATGAAACTCATATGAGGCAGAAAAGTTTTGTCAAACTAATTTTGCAGGAAGCAGCCAGTGTCCAACCAGAGATAGGAATATTGGCAGAGGCTGTATGGCAAAAGATTTAACAATCTGGGTAAGTGGTGATGCATAGAGGTTTTCTCAAACTTTGGAAGTGACAGTAACAACCTGAACTTGATGGTTTGTAGGCTGCTAAGAAAAATCACAGTCGGGGATGTCATTCCGAGTGAGGTGTGGCCATATGTACTGAAGAGCAAAAGAAATAAATGTGGGAGGAGGTGAAGACAAGCACCAACTCATTTTAGATTATGGCACAATGCAAAGAAGAGTATTCACAGCATCCAAATGGAAAACAGCTGTAAACGTTTGTAGAAGACAAATAAAAACTAGAGAGAAAAACCCCATGTTTGTTCTGCTAACACTAAAGGTGAGGTTTTGCAGTACCTTCAGTCCACTGTAACACAGGACACTGCCAAAAGGAACAGTCCTTCTCTGCTGTCCTCCTCTCCAGGAGCATGTTCCTAAGCTCTCCCTCATTTAAATTCTGGTTCTTGTACTTGCTTGTTTTAAATAATTATAATTCTTTTTTAACCTGTCCAGTTTCTGTCGGTTGAATCAACAGTTGCAGCGTTGCTAAATTCAATTTGACACAGAGGGACTGTAATGCCAGGACGCTGGGGAAGAGTGGGACCACCCTTTTTAGTGGCAGCCTGCAATTTGGTTTATTTAATCTGGACTGTGCAATCACACTCCAAAGTAATCAGAAAGCTCTTTTTCCCCTTCTCTCAAATGTACTTGCTTTTTAGGCAAGGATCGTATGTTTCTGCATACCTTATACTTCAGGTTGTATCTATTACAGAGAGTCTCCAGTTCTCTAGCGTGCTAAATGATTTTATAGCCTGCTGTTTGGATTTTGTTTTTAAGTCCTCCAGTGAATGCAGATAGCTTAAATGTTTCCTCCAAACTTTTCTTGTGCCGGGGGAGTTGCAAGACTAAAAAACCCACATCTATAAACAGTAAAATTTGTTTCCCTTCATGACTCTTCATTGGGACCATATATAACAGTAATCAATGGTTGGGGGATGACAACGGGCTGGGGAAGGTTGATTCTAAAATGTGTTTGTTCGAAGTATAGCATATCATGTCAAAATTGCCTCAATTTTAAAAAAATGTAAATTCATCTTATTGTGTTGTGTACTATCTGCTGGGGGTAGCTGTGATTGTAAGCACTCTGACTGTAGAACAAAACCTTTCATTTGGAAGTGCTGCTGACTGCATAACAGGATTAGTTCTGTGGAGGAGAATTAAAGCAAGGGCACAAAAAATATTTATTAACTAAGAAAATAAATATATTAAAGGGTTTGTTAATTCTCATAGTCTTGCCTACTCAAATGGCCAACCTCATCTCCTGAAGCTATTCTTAAATACAGTCTAATCTCATTGGAATACTTACATGCACTGTATCCATGGAATTAATATAACACCACTGCATAAATTCCTGCAGAAAGATCACTGCAGTGACTATTTACATTAGCGGACTCCAGATCTAATTATTTGAATAGAATGGCCAAATTACACCCATTTAAGTTTTGTGATCAAAAAGGGGAGAAGTTACAATGTTTCTACACTAGGTAATTTAACCTTTATATCTGTAAAATGAAAACCAAAACAACAAAAAACCCACAACCCAAACAAAAGACCCCAACAAAAAAACCAAATAAAAATTGTAAGAAATAAAGCTTTTTACTTCTAAAGGGAGGAAACCATTCTTTCTCTCCATTTCAGCTAGACTGTAACTTCAGTTTATAAGGCTGTTATACATGTAGTCTGACAAATAAGGCAACTAGAAAAACAAAACAACAACAAAAACCCATAGATTATTTCTTTCCTGCTCTCAAGAAATATTGGAAGGAAACAATGTTTTTGTAACTTAAAAAGTACAATGACAATGGAATTATTTGCACTCTTTTCGCTACTTGCAGGATCAGAATAAAATACTTTTAATAAAAACATTGAAAGTACAAATGAGAATGGTCCATAAAAATTGTTAAAAAAGAAAAATCTCAGGGCAAATAACTTAAAGTTCACTATTCTATATCCATGCCTTTTTCCTCAAATAAATTAACAAAGGTGGCAATATAAAAAGAAATTATTTTAAAAGAGTAAATCTCTGTCAGGTATGCATAATCATAAACAAAGAAATGACTTCTCATACTATTAAAAATTAGATAAATAGGCAAATTTTATTTCAGATGAAACTCGAATCAACTTCATCTTTCATTAGAGGAACTTCTAGCTCCCAATAATGAAGCTATACATCAAATAAATATCTTAAGCAATTACACATTACCATAGTAAAAACATATATATATTTTAAAAAATAAACACCTGAGGAGGTTATTTTGGACCAGCTTCCAGGCTTCCTAAATTTTAGTTTACATGCATTTGTACACTAAGTTTTGTTTCATCTTAGAGCTAACTCTTAAGGTTGGACAGGCTCAGGTCTGAATTTAAAAGTTTCAAACCACAGGTTCAAATGCAATGATAACATCTATTTCATAACTTAACTGAAATACTTTCACCTTTGCCAAAGTTATATCACCCTTCTTACTCTCTCTGGGATGTTTTGTCTTACATTTACAAACAGAAAGTTAAGCTCTTTATCTTCATGCCTGAACTCTATTTTCTCCATTTCTTTCTTTGTCCTTCTTCCTTTGGAAAAAACTTCACAAACAGGCACAATGGTTTGTACTGCGTTGCCACTTACCTGTGACCAACATTCTAACTATGCTTCTTACTCCTCCTCAATGTATCTATCTCAGATAAATATTTTCCTTTCCCTTTCCGGTGGAAACTAATCTCTATAAAGTGATCTACCAAAGGTCCAGCCATATGAGCTTGAAGGAAACCAGCCAGACTTTCATCAGAAGCATTTGCAGTTGTCAAAGCTATGTCAAAAACAAGCAGTCTCTCTGAATTTTTCTAATATTAAGCATTACAGATTCCAACGAAAAAAAATACTTCATTGCATTTTGGTCTTCAGATGTCTAAATATAGGTAGACATGTGAGATCTGTGATGACATTTTGCAATAGAAGGTAAAATACAAGATGATAGAAAATATATTTGGTAAGCGGGACAAAGGAAATGAAAACAGAAAGTCATTCCGTATAGATATATGAATTTTGCTAAGTGGGGATAGAAAAGTAGAGTAGTGCTTCCATCACCGCACACTAAAGTAGTCCAAAGCAAACAAATATAAAATGGTATTCCTTTGTAGTAAATAGAAAAGAATCCACACAGAATGCTCTAGAAGATGGATTTCTTGTTTCTGCTATGTGTAGATCTAATCACAAAATTTATCTGACACAAAAGTGTCAACTAAAAAAAAATATAACTGTTGCCTTGAATGAATTATTAAAGTTAATTGCTGAATTAAGCTGTGATGAAATATCACTATTTGTAATTAGGACTTAAGTGTATAATCTTGACAGTCATGGGGCTTGTATACATTCTATTCATGTGCATGCCAGGGGAGGCCTCTAGTTTGAAAAGGCCAGGAAAAAAATGGTATTGGACATATCTCTTGGTCAGGTATTGATTTATAGATAACTGCCTTTCTTCTTAATGTAGTATAAATGTCAAATATTAATAAACTGTAGTTCAAAACTATATGTACAAGTAAGGAAAATGTTTTTTAAATTCAGTTTTTATCATTTTAGGCATGTAAAATTTGTGTTCTTTCTTTTCTTTTTTTTTTTCCCCCCATATGTGTATACCAATCCTCAGAATATTGTTGTATTTAATACAGCAAATAGCACCAGACTTGAGCCACCCTGGTAATTAAACTATGTAATTTTTATTAGTATTTTGTGTAAGAATTTTTTCTTACTGTTTACTCTTTCCCATTCACATCAACAATATTTACATTTCCAAAGATGTATCTTTTATTCCTGACACCTTAAAGTCTCACAACGTATCTCTCCATTTCTATGTTAATAATAATAATAAATATTATATCATAATGTTTCAGTGGACCATTCCCTTATTTTCGCTATACTGACAAGTCATTTTTCATATAAGCTAGCTTCTTCAGAACCTACAGTCTTACTCATATCTTGACATTGCACATGACTATGCCAAGACATTATGCAGAGAAATTAGTAAAATTGAAATAGTAAAGAAATTATGTTCTACTGCCTGAGAACACCTGCACCAGCTGCATATATTTATCATTATATAAAATGTGCTGAAATCACCAAATTAATTTGTTAGAACAGCAGTAATTATTTTCACTCATGTCGTGCAATTCATCTGCAGTCATGAGACCCTCCTTTCATTGGTGCATTTACATTACAAAGCATAACAGCTTCAGAAAATGAGAACTCTCACTTCATAACATAGTATTAAGCATCTTTAGTGGACAACAAACTGATATTTCCCTGTTCTCAGTGAATAACTTGTCTATTTGCATGTGAAGAATTAGCGTATGTTTAGTAAAATACATAATATGTTGCCTATATTGGGTTCTATTTGTTTTAGAGTGATGGAGGTGACTACATGGGAATATTTGTTAAAAATTTTATGGTTTGGGTTTGCTGGATTTTTAGCACTTATCCAAATTAATGCAAAAATTTTTTATAATTAAAACTAAAAGTGAATAATTTAGAACATGCAAAGCTAAACCTAAATATAGGGTCTTGAAAGGGTTGGCCTGATTTTTTTATAGTGCTGCATAAAGAGTTCCTACTCAAATGGTTCATTTCAGACTGTTTCTTTATTTAAATATAAGAAAGTATTTTTAGAGGGGGGAAACAGACTACATTTGTTAGTTTTCCTTTCTATAAATATATCACTATTAAAAATCTCTAGCACAAAAGGAAAAAGTTAATTGTGCCAGTAAATTAAGCATCTGCTTATACAATGCAGATGTGAGGCAGGTGGGCAAGGAAAGCATTTTAGCAGCTCTATTTAAACAATTCTTAACAATTTAAGCTCATTACATCATCTTTGTCCTGATAGAAAATTATAGAATAATTATTCTAAGGTGTGATTGTAATTAATGCACAACATATTATTCCTAAAGCATGTATCTCTTTTAGCATCACAAATTGGGAAATAAGAACAAAGATTAGGTGAGACAGAGAGGATTTTTGACAAAAGTATAGATTACCTTGAGTTGGTTCACAGAGGTATTTAATTTCACAAACGACAAGATAACATTTCTACCTCTGTTTTGCTCTTACTCAGTCTAGTACACATTTATATTGTTGCAAATAATACCAGAATTTGACCGTTATTTTTCAGAGGCACTTATTTTTTCTCCAGTATTGTTACCTGCTATTGAATAAACTTATCTACGGGGGAGACGCTAGCTAAGTCAGTGTGAAAGAATTGCTGCAGCACCAGGTACTCCTGATTCTGGGTCTTCATTGTTGGGGGCGGGGTTGGGGTTTTTTTGTTTTGTGGGGTTTTTTTTGGAGACCATCTGCAGTAATTGTCTAAAAGCAGGTTGAGTGCTCAATCAACTAACGCCAAAGCTGTGTGTTGTGAGCTTGTCTCTTGGTATAGGAATATGAAAGAAAAGATAAGAAGAGGTTTTTCTGATTTAGGAGTGCTTTTCTCAGATGTGAGGACTCTGATAAGCCATTGTCAAGCCTTCAGAAATGGTTTTGAACTATTACCTAAAAACAGGTAAAGACTTCTTGTTTGTTGTTTACTTTACAATTCCTAGTGGTAAACTATGGCTTGGATTTATTTGTTTGTTTTTCTAATAATAAGAGTTGTGTTGTTGCTATGGCTGAGGAAAAGTAAATAATGCTATCATATGAAAGAGTAGACTATAAAAGGTAAATTTAGCATAAATAAGTAGTTTGTCTTCATAAAGAAAAAGAAGCATTGTATAGGGAGTCTGTTTAGAGCTTTGGGATTATTATTGCAGTAATGCCAGTATTGGGTATAAAATGCCAGCCTTTGTCACCCTTTGTGGTTTTGATCCCATAGTCTAAATTACAGGGTGTGGTTTTCAAAATGTGGTTAAGTCCTAGGATTAGTTCCTAAGAAGAAATGAACGCTTTCAGCAGTGTTGAATTACTGGAAAAGTGGAATTGGTATAGGGAATGTTTTTGGTAAGTCTCACCGGTACATTAATAATCTCTTGTGCTACTTGGCTACTGACTGAAATTAGAAAAGGCTGATGAACTTCAGCTTCACGTTTGAGTGTTTGCCTCTGCGACTGTCTGCCATAGTCTTGAGTTTCACTATGATGATGCTAATCAAATTGTGGATTTTAGCTAAAGCCAGAAGTCTTCATTTTTTTGTGACGGGTGTGGGGCAGAGTTGTCTGTGGTGTCCTAGGCTAATAGGAGTTGTTACTTAAATACGCTTATAAAGAAATTCAGCATTCCAGTCTTTATATTTAATGTAAGATTTTTCTCTAATAGTTGATTATACTGTTGTAACTCACAGTTTGTACTTAACTGTGGGAATATTTGCATTGAAAGTGTGCTTATCTTTGTTTTATTGCTTCTTTGCTGGGCAGCAAAGAATGCATAACTCCTCATTGCCTCAATATGCTTACAAATGAGAATATTTGCACATTTAGATATTTGCCATAAAACTTTTAAAGGTTGTTACAAATACTGATGATGCTTTTATAGGTATGCTTTCTCTTGATTCTTTGAGAAACAGGAATATTTTAAACAAGCCACTATTTTTCCTAATGGAGACATTAGTCTCTAATGGATGCAGATATCTGAATGATCTCTTTAGTACAGGGTACCCCATGGTACAATTATTCAGTGTCCTTGTGCTCAAACCTAATGAAGATGGTAATTGTCAATTCTTGCCTGTTATAATTAACATATTTCATAATACTATCTATTACCTATGAAAAATAAGTGAAAACTTTGATTAATGCACACATTTAAAGAGAGATCAGGGCAAAAGATAAGAGACTAGGGTCAGTCCTGCAGGGAGAAGTAAGACAAGTCTCGTAATGGATCTGAAATGCAGGAAAAGGAACTGAGGTAGCTTTGATGAAAGGAAGATAGGACAGAGGATTACATTAGGTGCTGAAAGACGGATTTGGGAATTCAGAAGTCCATTAGTGATAAGGTGTGAAAGAAATAGGCTGGAGAAGGGACATGGGAAACTTAAAGCAAGAGTAGCTCAAAAGAGCGATAGCTGGGCAGAGAAAAAGTGTTAGCAGTCTCGGCTAGTGAGAGCAGGACGAGGTAAGTAAGAGGATGGTGGAAAACAGAATGTTTGTGGCCTTTAGTTAAACTTAAAGGGCTCCAGGACTGAGCAAAACTTATTAATGAGAACTCTGATTTAGGAATGTGAAGTTGATTACAGTAGTAAATAATCACATCACATCCCTCTCAAATTAGGTATCCAAAATTAGCAAGTGCTTTGAGCTTCTACTCCATTTGTCTTAACTCCTTTCTGTGTAAGGGGGATAAGAATAGATCCTTGTCTCAGTGAAGGCCTGTGGAAAATAATTAGAATTGGGAAGCACTCTGATACTAGTGTGATGCGTGCCACCAAACAGCTCATGAGGGGAACTGATAATTCTTTCCCAATTCACAGTTCAGTAATACACACCAAATAAAACATGAGGTCATGCATTAAACAATGCAGGTAAAAATTAAATACTGAATGGTTTCATGTTAAATGATGTGACTATGTATTCAAAATCTGTATCAAAATTTCTATCTGCTCAAGAGGTGTTATTAAATCTGCATAAGCGATCTTATTCCTGTCAATTCTTACATTTTGGGTGTCTTAGTTTACAATTGTAACACTGTTTTCACCCACAATCTGGGGAGATGTGGAGTGTGTATTGGAGGATGTGGTTTGTGACAGGTAACCTGAGAGGTGACTTGGTAAATCCGACAGGTGTCTTTCCTATATTTGAAAAACATTTTTGATTGCATAACTTTGTATTTAAATAGATGCATCTTTCTCACTGTGTATTAGTTGTATGTAAAACCCGTTTTACAGGATTTCCTATGTGTCTGCAAAGCCTCCTGAATTCTTAAGTAAATATACATAAGCATATGGCTGGATTTTAAAAGTAAAACGAACTGTCTCATGGTTAGTGTCTCACCTTGTATTGTAAGTCCATGTAATGCCAATTTTGGCACCGCTTTCTGGTAGTACCACCGTGTAGTGTTGCTGGGGGACACAAGGGTAAAAGTCTTGTTACCCCAGAAGTCTACGTAATGTCTGGTTGCAAGTATGAGACTCTTCAAACAAACAAACGGTATCAGGTACATAAGATGTAGCAAGGAAAAGAGGTTTCTGTAAGGCTATTTTTAATTGTCTGTATGACCTCAACAGCTAGTAGTCATTCAAAAGATGTATGCCTTCAAAAAAATTATGTATTCTTTATTCTCATTGTTTGTGTTGTGTTTTTTTCCCTTGCTTTTGGGAAATACGAGGTTTCTGAGTTGGAGGATCATGTATATTCTGAATCCTCTCAAAATAGAAACAGGTAAGAAGACAAATGAGTTGTTTGAGCTCCAGAAGGTAATACTATCTACTCCATCTGTGTGTCTGTACTGAAACAATTAAGACTACAAGTCTCTTGAGAAATATGCTTACTTCTGGGTGGTGGGATTTTTTAATTACAAACTTCTCAAACTTTTAATGAACTATTGTGAGTTTTTCTTCTGGAAAGCCAATAATTTCTTATAGAAAACGTCAATTTTCCTGATACTCTAGTTTAGATTGTCATCTGCTTTTTTTTCTCCAAGCTCAATGTGTAGGTAGGACCCTTATTCTTTGTTGGGAATCTTGTCTTTGGTTTGGGGGGTGAGGGACCATTAGCTTTACTTTATCCATGTTGCCTTAGCTTTTTCCCTGTCAGCTAGGGGGATCATTGTATGAAATATAATTTGCTCATTTGCTCACAGGAGAATAAAGATAAGAATCTGATATAGAGTTCTCATGAGGAGTCATGGCACTCTAAGGAAATACCGTTTAATCCTCATGTGTCATCTTGATTTTTATTTTTCTTTTCTAAAACAAAAAAAAAGCCACTACTTTGAATTATCAAACAAGCAAAAATCTTCTTACTACTTTTTAATGTAAAAAAAAATTAAAAACACTTAGTGAATTAACTTTCATAGTTTAATTAAACTGTTTCTGAATTTCAACTTTTTGTTCTGGTCTAAGATAAAAGCAAATATTGAAATACCAAAGTTTCTTAAGAATAGCCCTTCTTACTTCTGCACAACTTCTCCAAATTCCATTTGTTAAGCGGTCAAAATCAGACAATTTTTTTTCCCTCTACTTTTATTAATACAAGTCGTTCTTATATTTCTTCCTGTCATGCTCCTTTCTAGACCTTACTTCCCTCAGAAACAGGACTTTGAGGGAGTGGGCTCTGAGGCCAGATCCCTGCTTACCTGCTGGGACACATGTTGTTCTCCCACAAGATACTGATCTCTTCTCGCCCCAGCTAGTGGCTCAGTGGAGATGGGGATGTGGGAGTGGATCCTTTACTGACAGCACGAAGGTCTGGTTCCCATGAGCCTGGATTTAGTGCTTAGGGGAGATCTGACGGAAAGAGTGGTTATTAACAGATACAATCTTGCTTGTACCTGTGAAAAACAATAACCAATATTAATTTAATCCAAGCTGTAATCATTATGATTGGATAATTGAATATTTTCTGTAACTAGCCTCAGTACCCATTTTATCCTTTCTGCTGCTTTGTTTACAACTATTCAACTAGCAAGCAAGTACAATGAACGGCTGAGTGCAGAAATAAATTGTACTACTACAGATTTTATTAATTTTTTTAGATTATAAACCCTTATAGTTGCAGATTTGCTTTACTTTCTTTGAACTATACTATTTGTCTCAGTGATCATAGAAAGAAGAAAAGCCTCTGTGTACGTTAACCATGTACAACAATGGTATTCTAAACTCCCTTTAAGGCTTAATATAATTACAAACAACAGGTACGTATAGATTGTACTGAGAAAGATTAAGGTTATTTGCAGTATCTTTGGCTCGCAGGAATCCAGTGCAAGCGAAACACTGAATAAGCAGTGCATAGAGTAATAGGGAAGGACAATAGAAGGGGACTGCACACGATGGAGAGCCAAGGGTTCATTTATATTCCAGCTGAATTTTGAAGGTTTATCTGTCTCATAAGTTTTTACTTTCCTTGTATTCCCAGTAACAGGCTTACAAATAGTTTCTTTCTTCTCTTTTAATCTCTGTTTGTTCTTCCTTTCACAGTCTACCTGCTTAATTTAAATGGATTTCTTTGTCAAATCTAAACTTATAAAATCTGTAGAAACAATACTGAATACTTCCAGAAACTTAAAAGGTATATTATCATTATATAAATAACTAGATGTGTCCTTGCTCTTACTGCAACCTTAAAGCATATTTCCATTTATAGGATTCTGTAATTATTTATTATCTCTGTACTCTACAGTTCTAATACAAGGAGCTCTGCTTGTGTGCTAGGTCACCACTGGTGTGAGCGCTGTACAAATACTAAAGACAGCGTTTTCAGTCTAAGTATAGTACAGGAAGCAACAGGTGTGTACAATAAAAATTAACCAAAAAATGCACCTTGGCAAAGTAAATGATACCTTGAGACTTTACTGAGCTACACAGCAGACCATGGTCTCATCCTGCTGCCATCAGACTGTTACTAAATACCAAGCAGAGACATGACCCTCAACACTGACCACTACTGTCTTGTGAGTCTTTGAGAGTCCCAGGTGTATGTCATCAACTTCCAGGTGTATGCCAACAACAATCAGGTGTATGACATCAAAAGTCATACCAAAGCCCCTTTGGTATAAGAAATGATTTAATTTTTTATATGAATTAAGCAAGTTTAATAGATGAGTTTTAAGGACAGACATTACAGCTCATGTGGAAGAGTTCTCATGAAAGATCAAAAAAATAGGAGAAAGAGGATTTAAATGCTGGTCTTCTCTCCTGTAGTAGTCGTGAGACTAAATGATACAGTCTCACATAAAGATGCATGTGGGAGGATGTATGTGTGTGTATTTTTATATTTTTAATACATATATTAAAATATGCACATGTAGGTCTGTCTTCATCCTTGCCCCCACTGGATTAATTTGGAAGGATTCCTCTGTGAAAAATTTGCATGAGCTATAACGCTTATTTTTCTATTTATTTTAGCTTTATACTAGGACCTTAAACTCAATTGTAAATATTATTTTTCACTTCCTTCTCAGGAGTCCATAATGTTTTGAGTAAGTTCTTCTATGTTCTTAAGGGGCCTTTAATTTCAACTGTTCCTGTAGGAGTCACAAATCAATTTGTAACTAAAAAAAAGGAATCAACTATGTAACTCATGTTGTTATTGGAGATTTGAAATTCATAGGTAGTTAAATTTAGGTTCAGATGGCATTAAATTTAAAAATTGCTTTATCCTCTAATGGTGTAATTTAAAATCTTATGTTAAATTCAATGCAATTATAAGGAAGAAGCTCATCATTACCCTCATTAAGATTAAGAGTTGCTCATCCTGCATAGGAAAGGGGGGGAAATGCCAAGCTTGATAACTGGCCTGGGGCGGGCAGAAGGGCACATCACATGTTTGGGTTTTTTGTTGTTTTTTTTTTTAATTATTATTGATTCCACTTCCAGATCTGTCCAGAAGCCAGTGAGGCATAAAAATTCACTAGTATTGTGTTGTACTTTTCTTCCAAGAGGGCTGTCACAAAAAGAGCATTTTTATGAATATGTATCAAAAGGTAATTATTTTATCTGCTCAGTGTAGGGATGAATTCATGTCTAGGGCTGTCTGTCTATGTTATTGCTCCTGCTTAAAAATAAAAGTCGAAGTGATCGCCATTCAGTTAATGAACTTGTGTTTCATGAGAAGTTACTAACTTCCTTGTGCTGTAAAACTTGATGCCCTTTATGAAGTTGCATGCTGTGGTGTATCACAAGGAGTATTAGTAACTAAGAAGTAAAAACATGCGATCATTTTTTTTGTCTTCTAAAATATTCTGGGGATTTGTTAGTTAGATGTAATCAGTTAAGAATGAAGGTATGAATGTCTCTGTTTTGTGTAAGAATGTGATGTCCTAATAACTAGGAAATGGTGATGTTAGGATTTATTAAAGTAAGAAAATTCTTTAAGTAGTGTGTTATATAGTCTGCAATTTCTATGGTAGGAAAATTTGGTCATGAAAATAGTATTTGCTATATGATTTGTCACATATATCACTGTACCATCAAGTGCTTTATGGAAAAAGAAGACCTAGAGGCTACTTTCCCTGGTTCTCTTCTTCATCACCGCTTTCAGTATTCATTTTATATGGAAGTATCTGCCTGTTTATTTAAAGCAAATCTAACTAACTAAAAAAAGAGTAATTTGAAGGAAAACCTCATCTGAATGTGATAATATAAAGAATGTTAAATTAATGTTTTATGAAGACCATTTAGAAGTAGAGATATCAGGTCAGTAAAAAATATAGCAACATAAAAAAATGTTTATTTATTAATTATTTTTCCAGGTCTAAATGTACCTATAGAGGCTGGAAATGCCAGTATAGGCTGTCTTATAATTTGAAGGGGGAAAAATTTCAGAAACAGTTTTACAGGTCAACCATAGTCTAGAGAACTATATATCGGCTTTTTACACTTTTTGTTAGATTTACTAAGTGTGTATGTGTATGCTAAGTACACATCAATAATGAAACACTATCAGTAGTTCATAATCTTCCTATGGGAGGATTGAAATTGGTGTAGCTGTGTCAGTTTATAATCAATAAGATTCTTGTCCTAATACTTAAATATGAATAATTTGAAATCTCAAAAGACCCAATAATCAGCTTTTGCTGCTTTCACTGAGGTCTCAGTAAAACTCAGTCTGCCCCAAGAAGGTGCTGTGCCTTGAAATAGGTAGTGTGGTCTGCAGAGGAAGTGGTGAGCCCCTGTCCAAGGAGATTTCTTTCCCAGCAGCGCAGGAGTGAAGCTTTGCTGGCAGGAAGGCTGGCATGAGAGAGCTTGCTTAACTGCAATTTTCCAGTTGAGCAAAATTACTCCAAAACCTATGATATCTGTGCAATGGTCAATTTTTGCAGCAGAAGCACTCCTTGCCTTCTATCTTCTTGAAATCACCAACTGGTTGTCAGCCAGTTTCTGCTTTCTCATGTATCATCAATCTGTTGTCATCTCTCCTTTCTCCATCATGGCATGGATGATCTGCTGTCTACAAGCCTTGAGTCCTTCAGCACAAAATACTTTCATCCACTGGTGGGTTTATTACACTGAAAGAACCCCACAAGAATACATGTGGTTCCTCCCATGCTCCAAAATCTCCAAAAAAGTAATATTTACAAGAAATTTCGGTAGTATATATGCAGTGTTAGGGAAAGACACTTTTTTTAAATATATGGAGTCAGGTTCTCTGCAGATGCAGGTCTTGCAAATGTGTTCATGATAAATGAGCTGTATCAAGTGTCATAAACAGAAAATGCGCACCATGATACATGTAAAAGCAAACAAACTCCTAACTAGCACTTTTTTATAAAAAGGACTTTTATTACACTTGAGAGGTTCTTTTGCTTGTTAAACTCTCAAGTGGACATGGAAAACAACTAAAGGAGTCATGTAGGAGCTCCTAAATTAAATGTGTTTGCCAGGTTTTCAAGTTGGCATCAGTTCTTTCATAATTTTGCTCATGTTTCTTTGGGGTTATTACCCTTTCTATCAAAAGCAGGAAACTCTAATTTTACTTAGAAAACAAATCTACTTATAAAAGTAATTCTAAAGGAAGCTTTGGTAAAATTCTGATTAGAGAGAGCTATAAAATCTGTGAGGTATAAATGGAATTGTTTCTGTTATTTTCATTATAATGACATTATAATTAGAAACTCAGTAGTTAGGGAAATTCAGATTTAACACTTCTTGATTGTAAGACTCTAAGAAATGTCTCTTACTTGTTTAAGAAATGACATTGATCTCTGTCTCATTCATCTGCTTTTTTATTTTAACTATTCTGTATCTGCTGTAAAGACTTCTGAAATACTTGCATGAAAGATGCTGTATAAAATAGACTGATCCTTGAGAGGCTTGCTTTTGGGCTTCAAGCCAGTTTCCTCAATTTTCATAAAGCCTGAGCCAGAACTCCAGAATAACCCTCAAATGTGAAAGTGATGTGATACTGTCAATAGAACATACCTCCTGCAGCAGAATTCACACAGCCATGTATATGTACATATAAATACAGTTTCCTTATCTTTCAACATATATGTATTTCAAGCTTCTCTTTCTTATTAGAAATTTTAAAGTAAACTGTATACTAAATATTGAACAGAATATGCAACTAAGCTTTACCATTGAACTAGAATATTTGAAAATCTTTCTCTGTAAGATGTCTGTCTGGTTAAAATGGAGCCAACTTAGTTGAGTGTAAAATAAGATTCTAAGGTTAGTGCTGTTCTGTTAAAAATTTCAAGTGCTCATGAATCCAGTCACTGCTGCAAGTTGCTGGTTATATTGGGCAAACCATTTTATTTTAAACTGTCAGAATGCTTATGCTTCTTTAAAATATTCTAGCATATCAAATAAGGTCAGTTAGCTCATGCTAGTCAGAGTTGTGAGAAGCATAGAGATACTTTTACATATATACCAATGGAAAGAGAAATAGTGTGGAGGTCTATTGCTGATGCAGACAATGCAGTCTTTGAGTCTCCAGTAACTTACTTTCTTTTCTGATTTGTTTTCATCTTAGTTTTACACTTTACTAACCTCTTAAACAGGCTGTAGACAGGGCCTGATGAAGGTCATCTCTTTTTGGGTTGTTCCATAAACACTAATTGATGTTGTCAAAACAGCAGGCCTTCAACTCTAACACAAAATCTAGGGGAACTCAGTAAATAAGGAACGGAAAAGACAAGCTCTGCAAGCCCTGGCCTTGTGACCTTACCTTTTTTTTTTTTTTAACACATACTTGCTGTACTTGCTGCATCTTCACTAGTCCAAATACACGAGTCGGTGCTTAAGTGGAAGCTGATCTTAAGGACCACAGTCATTTCCACAGGCTGTACTGTAAAGTTCCATGATCGGTCAACACTTGCAGAGGCTATGAAACAATGACTGATTTGGAAAAATAAGGAAGAATTGCACAAGAGCAGTATACTCCTAGGGGATTGTGGTGAGCTGGCCCCAGCTAGCAGCTAAGCGTTGCGCAGCTGCTCACGCATTTGGCCCTCCTGCCCTGTGGGACAAGGGAAAGTACAGGAAGAGCAAAAGCGAGAAAACTTGTGGGTCAAGATAAAGACAGTCTAGAAAAAAGAATGGGGGTGGAGAGGGGAACACAAGTGATGTGTAGGCAGTCACTCACCACCTCCCACAAGTAGATCAATGCCCAGCCAGTCTCTGAACAATGGCTACCTCCCAGACCAACGGTCCCTGCCCAGTTCTTCACGTTATGTGGTCTGGGATATCCCTTTGATCAGTTGGGATCAGCTGTCCCACCTGTGTCCCCTCCCAGCTCATTGTGCACCCCCAGCCTAGTCGCTCCGGAGAACAGTGGGGAAAAAGAGTTGATTCAGTGCTTGTGCTGCTCAGCAGTAGCTGAAACACTGGTGCATTATCCATCACGCTTTAGTCACAAATCCAAAGCCGGGCATCATATGGACTGCCACGATGAAGATTAACTCCATCCTAGCCAAACCTAGTGCAGGGTTGCTCATGAGTAGTACTTCTTGGGGAGTAGCATAGAAATAATTGTGTTACGTACATGCTTAGTGCATATGAAACAAGGCTGTTTGAAAACATCTTTAGAATGAAGCGGAGTGTGTTTGATTTGTGTATATTTAAGTGTAATTGAAAATTAGTGTAATTTCTACCGTGAGGCATTTGATATCAGAAAGCCATTTGGTTTAAGAGATGCATACATCTTAAAACTATCCAGTGGCTTTGTAACCCAAAACTTTGTATCTTTCTTTTGCTTGCTCTGTTTAAAATGTCGGCTTCCTACTTTCAGAGTACTCAGTAGATTTCTTCTTTAGTCTTTTGCCAAGCAGAGTGTTTTGTAATTGGGTATTTAACCTATCGAATTCAATGAGATCATGATATGGTAATCTACTTGCAGTGTTCATCCTTTTGCACTATAAGGTCAAGAAATTAAAAAGCAATTTGCATTCTCAATGAGTGAGAATTTCTTGAATCTAATGCATTGTGTTTTTTGTTCTTGCTGCTGTAAGATCTGGTTCAATTACTGTATAAATAGTGGCAAATCTAAACAAGATTGTTTCGTTACTGCTGGTGATTTCCTTTTTTAATCTTCAGAAAACTAACAAAAGTTTGGATGTATCTGCAAAGATGCTAACCATCTGTACTATAACTAGGGTCCATTCAGAGGTCATAAAAAATATGCTCCTCTTTCACACTTTAAATGTGGGAATAACACCTTTAAGGAATGTGACAAGTCTTTATATTTCTATAATTTGTTATATTATGAGACTCTGAGTTTTAAAAGCATTTTATTACTATTAGAAAAAAATATTTTTAATTATCATATAAGCACTGATGGGTATAATTGATACCACATGGGCAAAAATAATAAAATCTGTTCCTAAATATGTTAAGTAACTTTATAATGTACTGTGGTTTTGCTGTTCTGTTATCTATCTCATTATATTTCTTGCTTAGATGGCTAGATAGGGTATTCATTTTCTGATTGCCTTTTAAAAACTGAAGTATGTACTCTCTAAGCTGAAGATAGTGTTTTTAAAGACCAGATTTGAGTCAGAAACCCCCAAATCCGAGGGTTCTTTCACGTACGGTGAGAAATGACAAAATCTGTGAAGTGATAAGAATGGATTTTAAAATGGATATTAATTAAAGTAATACATACTGCAGAAAGGAGATAAAATAATTCTGTCAATTTTTATATTTCATATCAAAAGATCTCCAATATGATTTTCAGGAAGTAATTAATTTTCCTGATAATTGGCTGGATAATAAACTGCCAAACAGAGCAATTTTAGTCAAAGTGGTCATAACTAGGTTCTAAGCTATGGTTTGCTTGCCTGTTTGCATTTCCATTCATTCTATGGGATTTTGCTAATTTGTATCGGATAAGAGTCTGATTCTTAATTATTTGCCTTTAGTTCTACCAAGAATAAATGGAAATCCAGGGATAACAGCTGCTTTTAAATCTACAGATATGAAATTACTCTTTCAGAAGTATCATTTAGTCACAGCCAGAACTTACCTGATGAACCTTTCAACTTTGTTTTGAGAAATGTAGAAGAATATTAGTCCTGTTTCAACATTTTCAGAAGAAAAACATTTATTTATTTTGAAACATCTCTTAATTTTTGCTTGGTTTTATATTTTAATGAAAAATAACCGAGACGCAAAGTTAATGTGTTGGCAAATCCAGAATATTTTTAATTGTGTTTGATAGGAAATGTTTGTATTCATTTGCATTTCTGTTAAAATAGCAGGATTGCAGAATATACAGTCTGCATATGCTCCTGTTTTTTCTATTCTTGTGAATTAACTATTATTATTATTATCATGCTTACATCCTAAACACTGATAAAACTCTAGAACTAAATTAATATAATATTTAATTCTCCAGTTTAGAAGTGATAGTGAGGGGAACGCAATGCAGTAGCAAATCTCAGAAGGACAAAGTAAAAGTACTGATTAAATCATATGTGGTATATTTAAATCACAGAATCACTAGGTTGGAAAGGACCTTCAAGATCATCAAGTCCAACCATTAATCCAGTGCCACCATGTCCCCTAAACCATGTCTTGAAGTGCCACATCCACACGTTTTTTGAACACTTCCAGAGATGGCAACTCCACCATTGAATGAAATATGGAGAACATGAAAAGAGATTTTCTGTCTGTTTCGGAATTTTTTTCTCATGATGATGATGGTCTCAAAGGGTATCACCAGCAGGCTGAGGGAGGTGATGCTTTCCTCCTACTCATTCCAGATGCAGCCTTGCCAAGGACTGCTGTGTCCCGTGCTGGACTCCCCAGCATGACATACTCTGTGCCTAGAAAAGGGCTGTGAGTGTAGTTAGGGGACTGAGCATCTGTGCTATGAGAAGAGGCTGAGAGGACTGGGATGGCCGGTTCTGGGGGAGCCTCAGGAGAACCTTATCTCTGCATATAAACACCTGAGGTGGCGGAGGTAAAGATGACAGAGCCAGACCCTGCTTTGTGGTGCCCAGTGACAGGATGATGGGCACAAACTGAAACACAGGAAATTCCACATATAAATGAAAGACAACTTTTTTTTAGTGGGAAGGTGGCCAAAGTCTGTCACAGATTGCCCAGAGAGCTTGTGGAGTCTCCATCCCTGGAGATATTAAAAACCTGACTGAACATGGCCTTGAGCAACCCCTTTGGAGTAGGGGCTCAGACTAGATGATCTCCAGAGATGCTTTCCAGCCTCGGATGTTCTGTGGTCCTGTGTCACAGGAGTGCTGTGTAGTGGCACAGACTGAGATGCAAGTGTACTCACTGCTTTCTGCTCTCACCACACTTACTCGGTTGTTTAAGGATTGTGCAAGAAATGAGGGAAGGAATAACTGTAGCAGAAAACAAAAGCAATCCCACTTTTGAACATGTTCACATTTCAAGATTATTTACACATATAAACTATAGGACTGGCACTAATAATTAGAAGTTTAGTGTCCCTGCTTAGTGATGTAGCAAAAAAAAAAAAAAAACCCAAACCAAAAAACCCCCACCAAAACAACCCCCACCCAGAACACATAACAGAAGAAAACTTCAACTTTCAGGTCCACTGTGGGCATCCTAACCCTTCGAGATGTGCTGAGAGCATCAGTATAAAACTGCAGAAGCTTGCTTCAGAGAACTGAAACAAGCAAGGATGTATAAAATTGGGAAAATATCTGTAGTGAAAGTAAGAATGTAAAACCAAAGCAGAAAAGAAATTTTGAGAAATGAAGCTGAGTGGAGCTTGGAAATGCAGGCCCTGGGATGTTAGAGTGTTCTTTCTCTGATATATGGAGGTGAAAATCAGATCATCTATAGGCAGCCAGCTAAAACGTTATACAGCTCTGTGCCATCAGCTAAACAAACATAAAATCTGTACTTCAGACCACAGTGTATGAGTAACAAAATGTTCTTGTAATGTTATCTGAAGCTGTACACCTGAATGTAGTGAATTATGCCCTAAGAAAATTTACATTTATAGCTGAAGTTTTTACAGTAGAGCACCAACCAAACAAGTAGATAACCCCTCAAAAACTGTTCTATTGCAAATTAATTATAGTTATGCAACATCTTTCTGGGAAGGCTGTTTTCCTGTGTAATAAAAATTGAAAGACTATACAATTATCATTGATATTTCTCTAGGAAATGCTTCTCCAATTAAGATATTGTGCCTTAAAAGACAAAGTAAATCAAATATTAAGAATGTCCTTTCAAACATGCGTAATTACTCAGCTGTAAACCGTACAGTAATACACATCATAGAGCAATGCATCATTGGGATGCCTAATACTTCAGTTTGGTTTTGTAACATTTGTTCCTGTTTCTTTTACATTTCTTTGGGTCATTACATGATAATTACAAAATCCTGACCTTCATTAGTAGTTTGCTAGATAACGACCTTATACAATAATACAGTTCATTCCCTAACAATTTGTGCTAAATAATATAAAATTATTATTATATTATAAAATAACAAATAATTAGTTATTTGAACTAAAGGGTTTTATAAGGCAATAGATATCTAAGCAGTTTCTAGTAGCAGCACAACCCTTATAATAAAGCCTAGCTAATCTATATGAAGGAAACGTTAATGTTTTTGAGCTACTAACTGTAACTTGCAATATCAAGTAATAAACTTAAATTTTATTTTGAGTCCAATAATGTGTTTATAAGAAGGCTATGGTACTTTAAACAAAACCCCTTACAGTTCATTCAGAAGTTCAGTAAGAAAACAGTACTAAGTCCAAAATATATTTGAGAACAAAATAGTTAAATATAGAATGACTGAACAGTCAGTGAAGTAGCTTATCTTGTAAAAGCGTAAAGCATAGTTGCTGTGTTCTCATATCTTAGAAAAAATAGAGATGTTAATTTGGAACACTGCTTATTTATAGTGTATCACATTCATAAGTAAATGAAATGAATAAATTGTATTTTATATGGCATAATTTTTCTCCATTATAGCTGCCTTTGGTCTCATCTTCTACAGTCTTGGCCAGAGCACAGACTTTGAGAAGATGGGACATAGCTGGTAATTCAGCATGTGTAGGGGAGAGGAAACCTCTGAAGTGCAGCCTGAGAAAGTAGGGGAGAATAAGAGCCTTTGCAAGGGAAGGCTTTATTAATTTTTAACACAGAAGCATAAACATAAATCAATCAATATAGGGTTTTTTTCTGAAAATTAAGTAGGTTCTCCCTCCCCATTTTCTAATAAATCATATATCTGTTTTTTTCTGTTTCACCAAGTAAAAAATATACTGTAAATTATGAAGAAACTTGGAAGGTCTATAACTTATGCCATTATTTATTAGAATGTCCTATTCATCTTACAATTTGACAGGTTTGCAGTTGACAAAAAATACTTTAAAGTAAAGGGGTAGATGAATAATAGGAATAACTTTAAAAAGCAGTGTGCAACCACAGAATAAAAACAATTGTTTGAGCAGGTTACACAACTAGAATAGGTAACTGAGTAATTTTGCTGAAGTATTAATTTGATAGTACAGGTAATTACAGGCAATTATGCCTCTAAAATTGTCTGTGGAGATGCACTGCTCTTTCCAAATTTTGCATGGGAATCTTAAATACCAGTTCACATGATTTATGATTGTACAGGAAGAGTAATAAGATGTCTCCCCAGTCTGTAGCTTTGGAAAGCTAATTGAAAGAAGCAAATTAAGTTAATAAGATTGTGTGCAATAAGATATTACCATAGAATTGTAGCCAAAGTGTTTAATCAGAATTTTGGTTTTTCAATTCCAGTTTCTGTTAAGTCTTTAAGGAAAAATGAATGTCACTTAAGTTTATGCAAAATCTTACTATCACAGATATATTTCAGAAAAATAATGAATACTTTTGGATAGCATTTAAAGTGACATTGATTATTAGACAGCAAATTAATGTTGAAAAATACACTGTACTTCAACAAATGTAGTTGATATGACTAACTTGTGTGTGGGGCGTGATTTTTCCATAATGTTTTTAATTTTTTTATTGTATTGTTATTTGTAGAGAAATAAAAAAAAATCCTTGTAACATCATTTAGGGAATACAATTCAATGACATTCATAATGAATATAGTTGTTTAAACAGTGTTTATTTTGTGAAAGTTAGTGTGGGTTATAACTTTCTTCCTATGAAATGAAGTGCACTGAAACAAAAAGGTCTGGCCTCTCCCACATGCAAGGAGAGAAGTAAAAAGTGGCACTAGCGGAGGCATTCAGTGATTCTTTGCCACATTCCTATTTGAGTGCTAAAGAGCAAGCAATCAAAATATACTATAAGGAGCAGGAAACCTTATTTCAGGGTCGTTTTTTTTTTTAAGTGTGCACTTTCCGCACAGCAAGTGCTGAACTTGAATCGTGCCTTATAAAAGAATGGAAATTGACTTTTCTGGGGCTCCCTTGTCCCAAACACATCACCCACACCCCCAAATATATATTTTTATTATTTGTCTAAGGACCTGTATCTTCTGTGCTTTCTAAGTAAAAGTGTATGCCTTTGTGGGTACATGTTCCAAAAGTTCCCTGGCAAATATTGTATTACTGCCTGTCAAACAGTTGCCAGACTTAAACTGTAGACCGAAATTATCATATCAATTATAAATGTTGAACCCTAGGGAAGATCAGATGCTTCTAGGAATGTGAAGTACTGAGGGAGGTCCTGGTCAAGATCTCGGGGCACAAGTGATTTATCTGCAGAGTTGTGTCATGCAGTGGTGTCTCAGGCTGGGAGTCCGCGTTGCTGGAATATGCCTGATAGACCAGAGTTTGTGACTATCTCATGCCATTAGCAATACCGAAGATATTAATCACAGGTAATATGCAGATGTGATTGGAACCACATCTGGGTTCTGTGTTTTTATCCACTCAAAAATGAAGTCAAATTGTGCAGACTGCTGAAATCAGTAAGAGTAAGGTCTGTAACACATCCGTGTATTTTCCACTGCTGGTAATTGACCCTTAACTTGCCCTTTAGGAGTAGATAAATATCACTATTTCAGCTGTACTTGGATGAATGGTCATGCTGCAGATTACTGTGCCACAAACTGTTAAGCTGTGGCCTGATGACTACAATAGAAATGCTCATCCATGAGATCCATTTCCTTTGGGAGGATAGTTTTGTAATGTAATCTGCCCTGATTAGCTGGTATCGTTCTTGGTGTTGTCGTTAGAAAGGGACTGTTAAGTCAGTCATTTAAGCATGAAATTTTCTCTGAATAAAGTACGTACATGTAGATATTGTTATAAAAATACAGGTAACATGTTTATTAATAATGTATCTTTCTATGCTAAATGATTGAAATAAAATTTGTATTTATGCAATATAAATTTCTGTCATGTGATAGGGTAGAAATTACTACGTTTTTGGAATAAATAACTAAATGCCATTTTCTTTATTTTAAGAACAAGAGAACTCTTACAGGGTTAGTGAGATAATATTGAAAAATAAGGTTGAAATACAGCATATGGTGTTCATGGAAAAGGAGACATGCTCCCACTCAATATTGCAAAGTGTTCTTACTAAGTTTTGACAGCGTTTGCAGAACTGGAAGATTTAGTATCGGATTTACAATGTAGATTGCATTTCATATTAGGTTTGGAAAGTAATACTTGTTCATGCTTGACTTCTGACCTGATTTCTCGGTAGTTCCCACATGATCAGTTGGGAAATAGGGCAAGGAAATGTTTCTCTTGCTCCTTCCAGGAATGATCACAACAGCAGTTCCTATGAACACAAGGACTGGGGGTTGTTCTTGGGCTCTCCAGCTGTCTGTGCCATCCTGACTTCTCATTTTTCCCCTTGCATATACGAGAAATAGCCCTAGGAGAAAGCATATTTTATGAAGGGTGGTTCATAAGGCTTGACCTCTTTTCCCATTTAGAAGTGTATATAAAAAGTAAAACAAAAGCATCTCCGTTATCTTTTTAGAGCTTGGACTCTGTTTGTCCTATTATCAGGCTTTGTAGACCTGGGATCACATGCTGCCTGGAATGCTGTCATAGCAACTGAGGATATTACCCACATTCTACTATTTCTCAAATTAGATGGGTCAGAGTATTGGTCCGTGTATTCTGCAGTAGCAGAAAAGAGTTACAGGTCACGTCGTTACAGCTGGATGACTGAAAATAAGTCTAACGACCAGTGACATTCATAGTCATCGGTTTGACAACTGGTGCAGATGTCAGCAGTGATATGTCTGGCTGTTGACAGGCTTAAGCAGCCCTCAGTCTTTTGAGCATATGGTTTCATCCAACTGCACCACTGAGTCACACTAACAGTGTTCTTGGATAAAATTGAGAGGGAGCAAATTTAAATAATGGAAAAAGCAAATAACTTGAAAGTGATTTATCTACACAGCAGATTTATCTACAACTTTCTTAGTTATTTGAGGTTTTTACAGTAGATAACTGTCTTAGTTGATTCATCTATTAATCTGAACTCTTCAACATTTATGAAAAGAATTTCATCTGAAGACAGAGCCAAACAGGGAAAGTTACAGTCTAGTTGCTTAGTATCTGGTTTGATACTGATGGAAGACTGTGATAAAACATATCAATACCATATGTGGTTTCAGCTTTCTCTATAGTACATCTTCTCTCTTATAGTGTTTTTTGTTTTCTTTTTTTCTCAGCATTGCTACAGAGAGTAACGCATCTTCTACATCTGGTATACTGTTCAGGAAAATGAAAATTCCCAAATGTTTTCTGTCCATTACACTCCTACTTCTTTTCCAATTGCCCTTCTCATTTATCACAAACACCAAATCCTTTGTCTCTTTTCTCTGTTGGTAGCTTTGCATATGTCACACCATTATACTGTTTCATTTAATGATTTGGCATCATTTATATGATTGAACTTGTTACTTGCTGCTATAACCTCAAAACATATTGCTGTATATCTGAAAGAGTGATAGAATCCAGGAATCTAGAAGTCCACTTACTTTCTCCTGTTCCAAGGTAATAGATTTAAATTTGAGCTACTGTTGTAAAATTCACATAATATTTAAACATAGGGCAACTCTCCTAAATAAACCAGGACTGGTTTCAATGAGGTCTCATGCAATTACTTTTTGACAATTTTTTTCCCAGTCATAGCGAAGTATTCCAGTAACAGTGGATCTTTTAATTACTGGTGCTCTTGGGGAAATGTATAATTTGATCAAACAGGTAACAGTGAGATATGACCTAGGATGTACGTAGCTCATTCAACTCGTTGTGGTTTCTGTCTTGAGTATGATTTATTACACAGAATCCTTGGTTGTCTCAGGTTTTATATCATTATGTATGTTTAATGAATTTTTACTGGAATTTTAATTTCAAATATAAGGCAAAAAGAATTAATTTTAATAGCTTCTGAGAACTGGGATAGGGAAAAATTCATCTGCTGTCCTTTTGTATGTTTCCTTGTTTCCCATTGGTTGCCTTGTAGGTAGCTAATTGAGGGTCCTCTGATTATGAGCATGGGTTGATATCATTGCACTCCAGGAATTTTAAACAGTGGGCCAGATGTTTTAAGAGTCAGCAGAGGCATTCACAGCATACTAACATGAATAATAAAAAAAACCAACCTATCTACAAAAAGCAAATGAAAAAATCATAACCTTCGTCTTCTTGTTCTTGAAGGAAAATCTCATGCTGAGGAACATAACGTGTTTAACATGTTGGCACATAGAATCGTAGAATCATTTATGTCAGAAAAGACCTTCAAGATCATAGAGTCCAACCATAAACTTAATACTGCCAAGACCACCACTAAACCGTTTCCCTAAGCACCACATCTACACATCTCTTAAATACATCCAGGGGTGGTGACTCAACCACTTTCCTGGGCAGCTTGTTCCAATGCTTGACAACCCTTTCCATGAAGAAATTTGTCATAATATCTAATCTAAACCTCCCCTGGCACAACTTGAGGCTATTTCTTCTCTTGAGGTGTGTGCAAGAGAAGAGAAAGACTCAGGGGGTGGAGGAGGGGGGGCGGGGGGGGGAAAGAGGGATCTACACTTAGCTGATCAGAAATTTAGATTTCAACATGTCAGATCTCTGTAAATCAGGATATGATAATGGATTGAATGTTACAGTGTTGAATGTGACACAGAGTACAGAAATCTTTAAAATAACGTAGAATACAGAAAGGGGGCTGAAGCAGCGTCACTGTTTTCATAATCAAGTGACAAAACTATCTTTATGTTAAAGTAATTCACATGTTCTACTGGAGTTTACTACAGTAGTAAGTGGTGAAGTAAACCTATTTATTAGTATGTTTTATCATAATTTCTGTTTACAATACCTTCCTTACAAACTTGAGTTTAAGTGTAGATTAACTTTTGGACTGACCTTTTATACATCAAAGTTCTAACTGAACCTGAATAATTTTGAGATTTTCCTCAGCACATTCTCAGGATGAGAAAAGATGTTTGGTGTTTCCCATTTTCCCATTGTGGAGATGGGGAGAGGGAACAAAACAAAACTTGATGCCTTTTTCTTTGGAAAATGCTAACATCATTGTGGAGAGCACAAGATATGTGGTTAAAAGCATGACCTGTATAGTTGTATTTTCCCAGGACTCTGTAAAACATTCCAGTTTGACCGAGGTATGAGCTTTTGAAAACTTCATTTTATATGATCTTAGTAAAGGTTTTGTTAAATTTGGCAAGTACAAGCCCTGAAGTTTCCAACCAAATGAGTTTATTCCAGTTCAAGGCTGCACAGGATTTTCCTTATAACTAGAGCTTGAAGTTGCTTCAGACTACACTGGGTCCAGTTCTGTCTCTCACATATGAGATGAGATGACAGGACTAAACTAAAAAAAAAAAAAAAAATTGTCTCAGTTCTAGAGAGAGAATTGGACCTAATATGAGTAGAAAAATGGGCTTAGAACTTGATAGGAAGAGGCAGTGAAACTCTGACCAACAAGGGGATTAAGACTTAATGCTGGATAGTGCGTGGACAGTGATAGACAGGGTGTTGGGACGTGGAAGTTAGGCAAGAATAGGAACTGATGGCTAGGAGTCAGTCTGGAATACTAGAACTGGTTGATACTAAGATCTTAGAGAGAAGAAGGTTGAGATTGAGATTTGATGGGATAGATCTGATAATGGGAGAAATCTAGTGGTTATTAGATGGAGAAGGGGCAAGAATCTGAGATTACAAAACTGGATGCTTTTAAAAGAAAAGGGAATTAATTAGAAGTGTGGGCTGTAAAGAAAAAAGCAGAACCTTGATTTGGAAGAAAAGGAAATTTGGAAAGAAATTGGAAAGGGATCCAGGATGGGTCAAGAGAACCATAATAGTGTATCTTGATGAGTGAGAGGAGGCCACATTGCACAATGGAGTGGGCTGGAAATGAGACAGTGGCTCCAGTCCATGAGGAGACTGGGGCTGGGATAGGGAATTAGGTAAAACTAGGAAAGGACCAGAATCAGAATAAGTGCTGCAGGAATAAGCATTGGAAAGAACATGTAGAAAAGTGTCTCCCTTCTCCAGTCCCTGCCCTTCTGTAGTCTCAGTTAGAATGGAAACCTCCTGCTCTCACTGTTGCTTTTTGGCATCAGCCCACATTGGATAACGTATGACTCATGTCCCTGTACTGCTAAGAGAAGCTCAGTGGGATTATCTGTCAGGCAAGCCCACATCTAGAACAATGTTTCTGCAATATCTGGGAAGGAACACACCTAGCAGGTGTGCTTTATGGAGAGATTGAAGATAGTTATAAAGTCTACTGGTCATCCAGTACAGTATTCATCCCCATCTTAAGTAGTAATCACATAAAATTTTTTGCTAAGAAAGTTGCATGAAAATGAGTTAAAATGAGGACAACTTTTCATGTTTAAGCAAGGGATTTCAGAAGGAGGAAGGACAAGACAAAAATAATTGAGTGCTTTTCTGGAGAAACATCTATGTCAAAGAGATTCTTTGTGATGCTGTGCAAATGTTTCCTTGACGCCTGACTTGATTCCTCAGAATCTGACTGACAGAAGTCCCAAACTCCACAACTGTTCTTGCACTCAGTGGATTTTGATCTTACCAACTTCTTTTGTTACTAGATGCTCTGACAGGCATTTCAAACTGATACAAGAAAGGAGATGTTTCTAACCTGACTTTCACCATTTCCTGATCCTCTGTTTTGAATCAGTACATTACTGTCTCCTTTGTATGTAAAGGGTGGCTTGGGATGTACAAGGTATGTAAGGAATGTGTTGCTGAAAAGACTGTCTGAACTGTGAAGGTGAAATAAAATATTATCTAGGTTCTCGCAATGTGAACACCTTCTATCTTTTTTGCTCATTGAAGCAAAGGTCTTGTGTGAGGGTGGGGTTATGGGGTACAGGGTAAAAGATTTTTGCCATAATGTGTATGCAGAAGATAACTGAAACTAGTCCTGGCAGACTCAATTCTGTCATTTCCCAATCTTTGAGTATTAAATTTTGCAATCTTAGCTATGTTTTTTTCAACATCGACCTGTATGTGTGAGTAATTATGTCAGCTTAATCTGCAACCAAGTAACTCTTGCAACTGGCTACTATAAATTTGCCAGTATGTTAAGTCACACCATGTGAATGTGTGAAGTAGTATAGCAGTGAATCAGGTTTTAGAATCATAGATGTTCCCTTGCAACCCAAACCATTAAAAATCATATAGGTCCAACATTCCCTGCCATGGGCAGGGACACCTTCTACGAGACCAGGTTGCTCAAAGCCCCATCCAACCTGGCCTTGAACACTTCCAGGGATGGGGCATCCACAAGCTTTTCTGGGCAACCTGTTCCACTCACCACCCTCATAGTGAAGAATTTCTTCCTTATAGCTCATCTAAATCTAGCCTCTCACTTTAAAGCCATTACCCCATGTCCTATCACTACATGCCCTTGTAAAAGTCCTCCTCCAACTTTCTTGTACCCTTCAGGTACCGGAAGGCTGCTGTAAGGTCTCCCTGGAGCCTTCTCTTCCCCCAACTCTCTCAGCCTGTCTTCATAGGAGAGGTGTTGCAGCCCTCTGACCAACTTCATGGCCTTCCTCTGGACTCACTCCAACAGGTCCATATCCTTCTTATGTTGGGGGCCCCAAAGCTGGATGCAGTCCTCCAGGTAGTGTCTCACCAGAGCAGAGTAGAGGGGCAGAACCATCTCCTTTGACCTACTGGTCACACTTCTTTTGATGCAGCCCAGAATACCATTGTCTTTCTGGGCTGCAAACATACACTGACAGATCATACTGATGGGTCAGTCTCTCTCTCTCTGGCCAGCTCCTCATCCATCCCGAGGTGGAACTCCATGCACTCCAGCCAGTCATTGACATAGAGGGTAACACCCCCTCCTCACCTGCCCTGCCTGTCCTTCCTAAAGAGCCTGTATCATTCCATTCCAATGCTCCAGTCATAGGAGCCATCCCACCACGTCTCCATAATGCCAATAAGATCATAGCCCTGCAGATGTGCACATGTTTCTACCTCCTATTGTTTATTTCCCATGCTACGTGTGTTTGTATAGAGGCATTTCAGTTGGGCCCCTGATGAATCTGACTTACTTGCTGGAGTGGTTGGAATTCCTTTGTGCTGCTCTTCAGGTGCTGTCCTGCTGACTTATGATCCTTCTCCAGGCTCTGGGCATCTGTTGCTGACTCTGGCATCAAACTGGTAGGAGTGGGATGGATTGAGGTTCCCCTTCCTGGTAACTTTGATTTTCATTAGGGATATTTAAGTGTTTGGAGTCTCTGAAGAGTGTACATCAAAGGCCAAGAGCTGTATTTTTTTTTTTTTTGCCATACAAGTATTGTCCTTACGATAAATTGTTCCAGTCCCTAGCCCCAGGCTTGAAAGACATACAGATTTTTTTTTTTTTTCCCCTATGGATATTACATGTGTTTTAAAGTTTTACAATTCAGGGGAGTGCATTTAATTTTTCTTCTGCAGATCTTGGTTTAAAAAAAATAATGAAAAGTCTTAAATAATTTAGAGTGAAGCAAAACAATTTTCCCTTTCTAAGACAAAGACAAATATCTTGTGGGCCTCTTTAGACATTTCTTAAATCCACGATCATAAATGTTGCTGGTGAAGTAGGGTGATCACAAGTTATGCAACTGGCCTAATTACTTTGTTACTTTCACAGTTTGAGGGGAAAGGCTTGGAGGGGCAATGTAGGCAAAATCTGGGACTCTTGCCAGCTTTCTAGACTGTGCTTATACCCATAAACCTCTTAAAAAAAAAAATTAGATTGAACATGATTAATACACTTCCTGCTCCCTATTTACTCTGTTAAGAAATTCTTAATCTTACCTGGCTCCCCTCAGAGAAGAGGGTTAGAGAATACAACAGGCTTGGGGAGGTGGTTGTTTTTGTTTTGTTTTGATTTTTTTTTTTCTTTAATATGTTAGTGTGTTTGTTTTTTTACAATTATTTCACATCTATGTTTTAGTCTTAGAGATGAGGTAGCACAGAGAATAGACTCGGGAATGATTAAGAACATTTTGGTGGTGGTGTCTGTTTTTTTAATAGCTTGTGGATGGATAGATTTCAAAAGTATGGGATGTGTAACAGTTGGGGGAGCAGATGAGTTGATAAAAGCATAATCCTTCAAGTTTCATTTAAGGGAAAAATGCCATCTTTTTCCTATTGATAATTTCGTACTCAGTCTGAGAGGGTAATGCAGCTCCTATACTTTTATACAATTTATAATATGCAGCCTCAATCTAGAATTTACAGCATCCCTGATGTATTAATCTTACAAGGCACGCTTTCTTCCACTGCTCTTGGCTTTAATTACTGTGTGTAGTGTAAGATTTTTATCTATGCAAACCCACATGATACTATAGCATGTAGCTATAAACAAGTAAAGCCTGTTATATCCTTGATGCAAAACATAAAGAAGATTTAAGTTAGGACATAGTCCCTCCTCCTTTGCTCAAAGTTTCAGCATCCTTACCACAAGGGATCTCTGGAACTAATTCCTATACTTGTATTCTTTGAGTCCTAATTGGCTCTTGTAAGACCTCTACCTGTGAAAGACCATTTCTTTGTATGAATTCTTGACTTTGCAGTGTATGCATGTGTCTATGACTAATATATACATATTGGTGCAGTAACTGAACAATATCTCTGAAGAGCTGCATACAACAAGCATCACCTAATATTTCACAAATATTTGAATGCTGGAATGGATCCAGAGGAGGGCCTCCAAAATGATCAGAAGGATGGAACACCTCTCCTGTGAAGAAAGGCTGAGAGAGCTGGGCTTGTTCTGCCTGGAGAAGAGGGGGCTCTGGGGAGACCTTACTGCAGCCTCTCAGTACTTAAAGGGGGCCTATGAGAAAGATGGGGACGGACTTTTTAGCAGGGCCTGTTTCAACAGGACAAAGTGTAATGGTTATAAACTAAAAGAGGGGAGATTTAGACTAAATCTAAGGCAGGAATTTTTCACAATGAGGGTGGTGAAACCCTGGCACAGGTTTCCCAGAGCGGTGGTAGATGCCCCATCCCTGGCAACATTCCAAGTCAGGTTGGACGGGGCTCTGAGCAACCTGATCTAGTTGAAGACGTCCCTGCTTATTGCAGGGGGGTTGGACTAGATGACCTTAAATGGTCCCTTCCAACCCAAATATTCTATGATTCTATGAATGTCTCTAACAAGGTTTCTGTGTCTTTTGTGAGAGAACAGGAGAAGATAGGACAAAACAAGATTATTCTGCCCTTATCTAGACTTGTGGGGTCCAATAATGTTTTCTTCCAGTGTCCTGGTAGGAGAAAAAAACCCAAGCTATATTTTCTGATTACATCTTCAGACACTGTTGGCAGGAGCTGTCTTCTAGTTGTCTTATACTTGTGAATCAGTACAAATGCTTTTTCAGCAAATGGACCTGGACAAAGAGTCTTCATTATCATAGTATTCCTGAAAGACAGAAGCAGGTGAATCAAAGATGAGTCCTCATTCTCCAAGAAATGAAAAATAAACAATTTTGTTTACTTAGTTTTGTGGAAATACCACACTTTAAATTGTTTTCAGCAGGAAGACTAGGTTATATATGCATTTATGGCAAAGGCCAAACGATGCTTAGGTTTTTGTTGCTACATGAAGCCCTTACTTCTCCAAGGGGGGAAATAAGATGTAACTTTATGGGCAAGTTAAACTTTTTGTGAAAAAGAAGAGAGATTCTTGCAGGTCAGAGAAATAAATTATAAAGTTACTATTGGCTGAAGTTGGAACCTTCTTTGCTTCTAAAAGTATTGTTTCACAAGGCTATACTATTTTATTAATACTTACTTACCATGTTATTGAGGACTGGCAGAGTAAATCCATAAAGTAGTCCTTGTTAATAAGTAAAACTAGGAGTTACAAGTATTATGGTTTAAATCCTGTTTAACACAGTTGGCCTACTTCTATGACTTGGAAGTTAAAAAAGAAAAAAAAACCCCAACAAAACCAAACAAAAAAACAACACAAAACACAAAAAACAAAACCCAGACAAACAAAAACCCACCACCACCACATCCAAGCTTCTGAAAGTCTGTTATTAATTATATCACACAAGTTGAGTGGGTGTTTACAGTGCTCTATGGCTTATTTTGCTCATTTCCTGAGGTGTTTCACATTTTTGCCATTTAGGAATTATTAGCTTAGTATGCTGATGCAAATGGTAACTGGGAAATAAGATAATTTTGCAAGTACACTAATGTCTGTTAGAGGGACACAAGGAAAAAAAGACAGTGAACAGAAAAATTTGAGCTGTACATAAGGTTCCTGGAAATACAATTCTTCTTGAAAAAATTGGCAGTGCATTCCAAGTCTTTGATTATTTAAGCATAGGCTAATATAACTGGAAGTTCAAGAGTACACAAAGCTGTGCTATATCAGGAAGATCTGGTGTGGCGGCTTTTAACTCTTTCTCCTTATTCTCATTTCAAGTTTGTGCTTGATTATGAAATTACCTTAAAACTAATGACTACTTAATTGCTTACTAGAAAGAGGCATAACGATTAGAAATTTCTAGGATATTTTAATCAGAAAAAAATCCTTTTTTCAAGTAAAAAAACCCCCAACTATTTCTTTTAGAAAAAAGTATCTGTCATCCTTCCATACCTAGCCATGATTTTATTCCGAAATTTAAATCTATTAAAAAATTTGAGTGTATACAGCTTTACTGTTACTCTTCGTATTTTCTTTTCCCATGTTTTTGGTTTTGTTTTTTTAATTATGTTTTGTTTTGAAACTAACTTCAAGGAACACCTGGACGATGCTCTTACTCATATGATTTACTTTTAGGTAGTCCCGCAAGGAGCGAGGAGTTGGACTCAATGACCTTTATGGGTTCCTTCTAATTTGAGATATTCTATGATTCTATGAACTTATACTATCAAAATTCTGTTTATCTTGTAAATAACATCTTATTTTATTGCAGAAAAATTCACATCAAAGATGCAAGATATCTTTGGGAAGATATCACATGTTGTGAGGTGATTAAAGTTATGAACAGCAATAAGTACCTGTTTAAAATACAGCATAGAAATTATACAGTGCAGTCGGTTTGCCCAAATTTTGTTCAGATGTTGTTTTTCCTTAGCAGCCAATGCATTTGTTCAACCTTAAAAAGAGGAATAAGATGTCTTTAAAAGTGTGTTGATTTTTTTTTTGTTTGTTTTAAATTTGTTTCCCTCTGGAGATCTATTTGCCAGTGCAAGATGGATTACACATAAGTGCTATCCTACGTTATTTTTTTTGTCTGTTAGTTGCATCTACATGTGAATTGTGATAGGAGGATAATATGGAGGATAAAACCAGGAAGAGATGAAGAAGTGTAGAAAAAGTGAGAAAAAACAAAGAAATGTTAGCTTTAGTATTCTATGCAAGCCATATTGTCATGAAATGTTGAGTAGACAAATGGCAACAGCTTTCTGAACTTTTAGTGTTTACATTAAAAATACGAAAAATACAAAAAGAATATAGAATAAAGCGGGAACAAAAGAGGGAAGTGAGTTGCTCTGTAACAAGTTTTTAAGTAATAACATCTTTCAGATATAACCGCACCATTTCACACATAACTTTAGGTAGAATTGTTGCTGTCAGTTACTGTAGTAAGAAATGTGCTTAAATCAGACAGCTGTAGAAAGGGAGAACATCAGGTGTGATAACAGTTATAAAATTAGTTTATCACTAATACTGATAGGGCTTGGTTTGCTCATTTACTTTAAGATCACATATACTATAAAACAGCTTTTGATGGATTTGCCTTTCTTGTTAATTATTCTTCTTTTCGGTTTGGGTTTTTTCCCACAGATTTTTTTTTTTTTAATTACTATTGTTTGCTAATTTGTATTAATATGTTCTGTATCTCCTTAGAATCATTTGAGAAGCCACACAAACAATGAGTTAATTTAGCTGCACATATAGTGGAGGTGGTATATAAATTTCAACTGTGCTTTCTACGTAAGAAAATTATATGTCTAGGCTAGGGAAAAAGTCTGAAGAAGAAATTTGTGTAATAGCAGAGACAAAAAACCAAAGTATATTTTGTTTAAAAATGTGATGTACATTTTTTCAAGTTACACAATTTCTGAAAAAAGAAAAGTAAGCTCCTCAGTTTCTAACTGAATGCATTTCTTAAGTTGGAGGAAGAATTTGTGATATTGGAATTGGAATTACAAGTTCTGTTTCTGACTTTCTCATAGCTTGCCTATTTCTGGTGAACCATTTCTTCTTAATTTTTCTAGTTTATTTTTGTGTTTCCCTTGGTGAAAAGTGTTTAGTGTGGACACACTTAAGAGAATTGATTTGTTACATGAAAGTTATGTGACAGTAAACTTTAAAAATTGGCAAAGGAAAAAAACCCACAGACAACACAAACCCAAAACTCAAAGCAAATGTAACTTCAGGACATGGGCAACACAATGCAGTCTGGAATGAAGCTTCAAGGCATGAGTCGCTTGAGTTACCTGAGGTGACTGTATATAGTGTAGGTGGAAACCTAGTGAGGATTTCTAGTCCTTTAGCACAGCCTGAACACAAATATTTGCCTGACTCCTGCTGGCAGTCAGTAGTGTACATAAACTGGCACTGTCTCTGCTTTGTTTTGGATGGATAAAAGAATGCTGTTGAAACTGCTAGCTGAAGGATGCAGAAGACTCTTTTTTTTTTTTTTTTTTTTAATTTTACATAAACTAAGAGATTTGATGACTTTGTCAATAACTCCATTTCCAGAATTTGGGGGTGAGGTGGTGGTTTCTACTCTGATTTAGCACATTAATCTGAAACCCTGAAATGCGCTATGCTCTTGCTCTAATTCCAATCCCAAGCAAACCTCTGGTAACATTAACTCTTGCATATCCATGTTGCATAACCCTTTATGTTGGCAGCAATTTGTTCACTGTTTTCTCCAGTCTGACTCCTTTTTCCAGTCTCAGTGGAGGTTAGTCCATTGCTGAGTTACAGATGAGATGTATTTCACTAATTCAGGAGAGATTTTTTGGATCTTAGTCTCTGGAACAAAGACATTATGAAGACAAGATAAACCCAAAATTCGCATTTTATTGCCTTTGGAAATAACAATGCAGGGCAAATACATTATGAGAACCGTTGTCCTTCAGTTTTGAAATCTAATGCACTCCAATTGTAAAAGCTTGCAACCCCTTGTAGTTCTTTATTTAAAAGGTTTCCTGCTTGTGTGCAAAATTATTTTTCATTATTATTATTCTATTACTTCCAAAATGAGTAAAAAACACATTGTGAGTGCTTCTGCAATGGCCATTGCAGATGCAAGTTTACATGGGTTAAACAGGAGACTGTACAAACACCTGGAGGAGAAATGCAGCTGGTATCACTAAGTATGAAAAACAAATCAGGCATGGGAAATCTACCTGGATGCTATGAAGACATTATGCTTTTATGACTAATTAGGAATTATTATCTATACTATTATTATCTATACTAATTTTCTTCTTTACTGGGCATCTACTTGTAGCCACATCTAGAGGCTGAACAGTGGGCTATAGAATCCTTGGTATGAACCGGTATGACCATCCGTATGAACATAAGAATGTATGATAAGAGCACTCTCTGTAAATTCCACTAAGTGCAAAGGATTTTAACATTCAGAGATAAATGCAGGATTAGCTGATTTAAATTGCAGATGATTCTGAAACTATTTAGTATATAGTATATTTGAATTAAATATATTAAAAAGTAGTATTTCTCAGTATTTTAATGCTCTGCTACAAAATTAGTAACTCCAAATCTTCTTTGTATGCAGTCTCTCTTTTAAATTTTGGGTGAGGTTAGTTAAAAAGTTCTCAGAAAATTTATTCCATTTACTGCAGTTGACCAAATGATCTGAATATTATTTTCTAGCTCAGTACAGTAAACAGCATTCACAGAAACTTGCATTTTCATTTTTTAGTCCTGGAATTGAGATAGCAACAGGGAATACAAGCCATTTAAAGTTGGCTGAGTACCACTGGCCCTGCATGTTAAACTTCACGTAGATGATGGCGCTCAAAAGAGACCCTGATGACTAGTTCATAAAATTAAATACTTTCCAGTGGAATAGTTGGGAGTTTAGTCAAGGAGTTGGTCCTTGCTCTTTGGTCCTGGTCCACAGTAATATCCATGATCTTAAGTGTTTAGTTTGAATTGACATAAACAAGACTAAAATTGCTTCAATGAAGTTACCTCTTTCTCTCTGTTGACAAAAGATAAGACTTTTTGTTGTAGTTTGACATGGCAGGAAGTGTGAGCCTACAGAACCTAGGACAAAAATCACAGGCTCCTTAGAAAAAGAAGTTTGAGATATATTTTATAGTAAATAAATAAACATAACAATATGATTATTAATGGTCTTTAGGGGAAAAAAATAAGCAAGTTAAACTTGGAATTTTTGAAAGAGATTTAACCAGAAAGAAAGTGTTGAGATACTGGATTTACAAACTTTGATTCTGTGAACACGGAATTGAAATGCAGTTGGGTTGATTTACAACATTAACCAGTATTTACATTGTTAAGGGAAATATTTATTTCACATCCTTTTTCTTGAAGTATTTAGATCCAATGACTCATACCATTTTGTTTTCCAATGCATTATATTGTTGGAAAGCTTAGCAGGTTGGGGGTGTAATGAAACCATAGGGCAAAAATGTTGTGAATTTGGACACAGAGAATTTAAAGTATATTTCTCTTCAGTTAGTAGATCAGTAAGTAGGAGACAGTAGACCACACATACCTATATAAATCCTGGCAGAATGCCAGGAATAGGCAATTGCCCTATAGACTAGTAGAGTGTGAATATTATGTGCAACATATGGAGACAACTGTCACATCTCAAAGTAGTTTAGTGCAGCAGATTTTTCCTGAGTTTTTGAGGTTATATATTCTTGTTTTAAAGCAATGAACGTGAAAATTATTTGCCTAAAATTTCTTAAGGTGGATAAAGTATTGGCCAAGAAGTAGAAAATGCCTTGGGTAGAGAGGCAGGGCACAGGCTGAGAATGGGTAGAGAAAAGTAATGAAGATAAAGCGGGGGGAGGAGGTGAGACTGACTACTTTTTTTAATCTCTGAAGTCTGCAGTAGTGTTATCTTTCATAAAGTTTTACAGTTTAACATGCTTTTGCCTTTGGGTAGGTGGGGAAATATTCTTTCATTTAACAATGCAGATATGATTCATGTAGGATACCTTTTTTTTTTTAGTAAAGATTTCTGACATACAAGCTCGAGGGTGTATTATCCTCTCACTGTGTATGCATAGCTTTCATTAATGTTAATTATCCAATAATGATGAAGGTGCTGGGGATTGTCTGGAGATTAAAAAGCAGCTGGAAGAAGCTGATAACCTGTGGTACTGCTGTAGGCCATTAACCCTAGCAAGTCATTAGTCTCTAGAAGTACCTGGTACTGCTATCATAAAATGACAAAAGGATTTGGAGGTAGGAATGGGCGGGCAGGATGTAGATGAATACAGGATTATAGGAGGACCCAGCCTCGTAGTGTGTACGTGTGGTTCGCAGGAACTGGTCTTCCAGGTCCTAGAGCAAAGGGAAGGCTTGTGGATTCTGTGGCATCATAGATATGCCATTTCAAAGTTAAGTCATACAAAGAAGGGGGGAGCGGGAACATCGTTTGCTGTACAGATTCAGTTCTAGTTTGTATATTTTAAGGAACTAACTCCTGTTAATATAAATAACATTGATTAATGTTTGGTCAATATGGACTAAGTAGTTAGTTCCAAGATAAGAATTAAACACTTCATTACCTTTTATATATGATTAAAAACCTTACATGATTGCATTGTATTTGCTGTCCCTGCGTCCTTTTACAATGAGGTGTCAAGGAAGGGATTTTGGTTGGCTAGGCTTTGATTCTCTCCTTTTTTTGTCGGTTTGTCTTTAGTTCTCTGTTTCTCCTTCTGTTGGGAGATTTTGCTAGTTACATTAAATTAAAATCTTCAGGTATGCTAAATTCAGCAAAAGCAAAATGACTGCACTTCCAAAGCTGTGTTAGTAAATTAAGTAAAATTAAGTAAAAACAGCAGGACCGGGTGATGGGGTCTTAATTCTTCATTGACAGCATACTTTTGTAACAGTGACTGGAGGATAAAATCTTGTTGTCTTTACTAACAACAAAGACGTTTGATCATTAAAATTAGGCTTTATCAAAGAAAAACAAAAGGTGGCAAAATAAAAGTGTGGTTTAGTCACTTAAGTCTCCAAATCATTAAGTACAGGAGTTATTTAAATAATATATTAGACAGTATTTTAGGAAATCATAAGGCAAACATAGAAGTAATCAGTTCACCTCAGCTCCAGAAGGCATTTGTATGTTGTACAAATTGTTAAAAGATGACAGTGTCCAGAATCGTTAAATCACTGTCTGTACCTGCAGACCTGTTCTGAAATGGCTATTGATTATACTTTTAAGTCCCTAAATAAGTGGATGATTTTATAGAAATGTTATTTTGAAAAAATATTGACATTTAATTTTCATTACCTATTAGAAAATGTGTAATTTTTGTAGCAACTATTCAAGAAGTCTCAAAGATTTTTAGAGTAAACCTGTATTAAAGACTTTCAGACTTTCTCTTTTACTTTCTTCTTAGTAGACTCTTTTCTGAATAACCTAGTTTTTTGTGTTGAGATGTCTTAGCACCAATACCTATGCATGCTCCTAAAGTAAAGGATTTTATTTTTACTTTCAGTGAACTGAAGTGCCAAAGAGCAAGATATCCAAGTATGTCTGAGAGACCTAGTATCTTCTTCTCCTTACCATCTTGTCTTTTGCATCCAGGCTTTAGAGTTAGACATCTGTAGTTAATATAGTGATATTGTTTTAACTTGCAGCATTAATTGTGCAAGTGCAATTTGACTGGCACAGATTGTTGTTTTGGGATAATTTTTTCATTTAGAGAAGCTTTGTCCCATTGATGATATGTATATGATTTGTGCCTAAAGAGGTCTTGAGAATGTTTTCATTTCTTTTTCCTTTCTATTTGTAAAATGTTGTTTTTTGGCTTTTTTTCTGGTTTTGTTTTTTATTTTGTTTCTTTAATTTCTTTTTTCAATCAGAGTGTAGAAAGTATACAATAAAATTTTTGTGACCATGAATGTCAAAAGGTTTTCAAATATGGGAATGGCTGAAATGTGGTCCTTTTTACTTGTTTACAGAGCAGGCTAGCACAACACTTTTAAAAAACAAACAAACAAAAAAGATTTAAAGATAATTCATAGGCAGGGGAAAAAAGGCTGAAAAAAATATGTGCATTGGTTGCATCTTTGTAGCTTTAGATTCAGTTCTTGTTTCAATAATCCTGTCCTAAAAGTTTGGGTTATAGGACTGAGGATCAAAACCTGAAAGATACTGAACCAGCAAAAGGGTTCTTCAAACTGACAGAGTGCAGCATTCTCCTGCAAAATATTGTATTTCTGTATTTTCATGGCTATCTAAAAGGGGCTTTGAGTAACTTTTTTCTAGAAGAATAGCACTTATGAATGAAAGATATGCTGAACATAAACTGTTTATTTGGACATGTGCACCATGCAGTCTCATGTGCTTATTGTTCAGGAGTTCATTTTCCTGGGAATGGAGAAACTCTCAATTAACGTTGTGCCCAAGACCTCTAAAATTAAGACAGTTCTGACATCGAGTTCTCAAGAGTTAATTTGTCCATTACTATAGAATCTTTTTCCTTTTTAGACTTTTAGCTACATTGGAACTGCTACTATGTGAATGTTGGTAATGTTAAAGCAATGTTATTTCCTACATTGAATGAGTGCTCCTTCGCAACTAGGTGCTCATAAACCAACAGCCTCTGTATGACTTTATTCAGGTTAAAGACCATGTATTACAGGCCATCCATTCACTTCCACGTCATGGTTTTTGTGGAAGCCACAACTGGCTTTTCTGGAAACTTCAGAAGTCCTCTGTCTACAAGGTTCATCAAATAACTTGAGTGGATCAACTGATCATTTTTCCCTGTTTGTTTGAAGTGGATTTTGTTTTTTTGACTCAAGTGACTTCCTTGAATAAAAGTCAAACAAATTTTTCTGAGCGGAAAAAAACCAAACCAAACTGTGAAATGCAGTATCTGCTAGAGTAGAGTTTTGGTTTACAATAAAATATACTTCATTTCTATTTGAAGAAATCTTCCATAGCCTTTTTTACAGAAAACATTTTATTTGGTCAACTGCCATTCTCACTAATGTATTTTTCTCAAGGCAGGAAAGTGCTGTTGGCTAGTTAAAGACTTAACTACAGAGCAATGTATTTATGGAACTGCTGTTACTAGTCTCATTTGATGGGTGACTCTAGATAAACATAGTGTGATCTAGGAGGTGCCAAGTACAGAGAATTCTTTGTTTATTTAATCCTTTCATGCTGGACTGACTTGTATTACAAACTTTCTCAAAACAGTAAAAATCAACAAGGTACAAATTTATAGTGTGAAACTATGACTATTTGCAATTAAATTTCTTGGTATTTGTCCACTAAGGAGAGGTAGAATATTGAGTTGCTTAATATAGAGCTTTAATTAAGACCAATGTGTATTGCTGTTATTCTAGCAGCTCTTTTTTTTTTTTTAAACTTTGAAAAACACAGATTGAATGCAAATCTGACTTGCATAGGAATGAAGTCATCTTTTTTTTTGTATGTTTTCTGGCTCTTTGCACAAATACAGTACTGGGGAGACTTACAGAGGTGTGTTTGTCTATTTTTCTTCTGAAAAGAGCACTTAAGTGTATTTGTTCTCCATCTTAATTGATCGTTGTTAATTTAAGCATATGTTCCACAAATTAACACAACCAATAAATTGAGCATGGTGCTGTGGTGCATTTGGAGACTGATCAAGAGAGTAGTATATTAAATTTAAATTAGTTGTTTTCTTTAAATAGCTAAAGAGCTCAGGAACGCGTTTACTTAAGAAACATCTGGGTCAATTAAAGGTCTTGGTGTGCACACACAAGTGATGTTGAATTAGAATTGGGGAGCATGCTTCAACCACTTCGGTTCACAATTCAATCTGCCCCTCAAGCTGCCAGACCTGGCCCTGAGATTGCTGCTAAGTGTTCACAAAGTCATACTGCCAACAGGGCCAGTGAAACAGATATCTAAGACAGGGGCACAGGAGCAAACGATGGGGCTATGATTATGGTTTAAGCTGCTGCTGCTGCTTGATGAATGAAAATATGTCTAAGCCTTCAATTTCTTTTAAATGGATTTTGCTGTACTCTCTGGTGGAATTCTGACAGTCTTTCCTCTTGATGTTTGATGTGTGGACTTTTTTTTTTTTCCTTAATCTTTAAGAAACGTTGATAATCTGTAGGCAGGTTTTGTTGAGGCTGGAGGGAGGAATTTCACACTCTTCACTGCCTTTAAAATATGTGTATATATGTTTGGAATATATGTGCTATAGAATCTGTTATGTAGACTTTGGGTTTTGTATTTCTCAAAGGTTGATTTTACACTAAGGTAAAATGCTGACATGTCATTTGAGTACATCAATGTAAGGGAGGACACCTTTTAAAAAGATAAGAGCCTGCCACTTTCACTGTTATAACGTATAACAGGTCACAAAAAAGTTAAAATACAGTAATGCAGGAATTGATTCAGTATACTGATATGTTATGGACATACTTAAAAATTACTACATGGCTTTGAGATGATGAAAGTAGAAATGAATATACATTCTTCTTAGAACAATTCATGTCAACTCAGTCATATTTCATATGGTCTGCTGAAGCTTATAATATACTTTTTTAATTCACCATGTTACTGCCTTGCTCAGGGAATTCACAAACTAAAGTTAGAGTTGTAAAAAACTGAGGAAGGGACAGGTTCGTCATGTTTAACAGGGACTGAAAAAGAAAAAGGAGAGGAAGAAACCCACACCTACCCCATGTTAAGAAAACAAACAAAAAACCCCACACAATTGCATAGTATTAATACAGAAAGGAACATAGACTCTTTCCCTCTAAGACAGGTATGTGTGGCTTCACATTTACTGCAATACAGTTGTAGATTTAGGATATCTCAGATTGCTACATTATTTCATAGAAAAAGTAATTTTCTTCCCTAATTCTCAGTCAGGAACTGCAATATGGTTGTACACTTCATATTATTCTGAATGCTTTTTTGTTTTGTAGATGGTGGTCTTTTAAAGAGCAACGAAAATCATTAGTTTCCTCAGTGTTTCATCTTTATAGAGGCCTAAAAGACTAGATATTTAGGATTAGTATGAACAAGGTCAGATGAAAACTAACATTTTCCAAGTTTTCTTAGTTTGTTTGTGTAAGGCTTGGGAACAGAATATTGGCTACCTTACTAAAGGAATAAAAAAAAAAAATAGGGGAAGGATTGAGGAAATAGGGGAATAGCTCAAAGAGAAAGTGTGCATGTGTGTGACTGTAATTTAAGTGCTGGAATATGTAGGTAGTATTTATGATAGAGCGGAGAAACAATGGATTACACTGTCTTGGAGAAACTAGTTACTAAGAGATTGTGGCAGGCTGGCAAAGGGGGCAAAGTTTTTCTTAAAGAGTAATTCTGAGATAAATCAGAAGCCTTAGGAATTTAAAATTACTTATTATATTCTACATGAAAAATTCACCACTTTTAATTAACACTTTTCCCTCACTAGAAAAGATGATGCCCTTCCTGCTCTCCCCCTCCAAATGTAGTTCAGTATTTTAAAATTAAGAGTTTTTTTCTTTAAACGTGAAGTTTCTGATTCATCTGCCACAACTGCAGTCCATGAAACAAAAGAGAACAATTATAATCAAGGATCCTTGTATTGCTTAGTCACAGAATCTGCTGCACAACTGTGCTCCAAAGTCTGACACCCTCCTTACCTGGGAGACTGTGGAGTATAAGGGCACGGACTCTGGCAGGGATTCAAGCCAAAGACCTTTATTGCTACAGGCACTTGCTTTTTATACAGTTACAGCTCTCTCACGTGCCACAAAATGAGTCCTGACTGGTTACTACACACGGTCCATGCGCTTCTCACACAGTCAGGATTGGCTGCCTGCAGGTGTCCACATGCTCCTTTACCTCCTCTTAGTTGTTTACCATCTTCTCAATGCCACAGCTCCTTCTCAAGGTTGAGCCCTTGCAGGGTGATCCCAACAGGAGACTAAATGCTTTCTACTCTTTGTTAGCAGAATTAAGCATTAAAAACACAAAGCAAATGTAGACTTTTGCACTATTACTGCCAACTCTTACCTGCAAATGTAAAATTAAAGAGCATGTATGTCTCCTTCAGGGAAATCTTCCAGGAGGAGAATACTTTTTTTAATCTGGTACAGAAGTTGACATTTTTCCCAAATGTCATGTGAATCCTTATTTTGTGGGAGCCAGCCACCTAACTTTTGGTGTTTTGGTGCTTATTTTACTGCAGATCATCCCTTTTTGGAGGCTTAGAGTAAAGCTAGCTGCTGCTTCTATGACGATGGTAGCTTCAGAAGTTGACCAAATAAAATTGTCTACATGAGTTTCCCAGAAATATCCTGAGTCCACACCTTTGTGCTGATTCTGTAACGGTTACCAAAAAGAACCTGAGCCCATTAATTCACTAGTGTATCTCATGAGAGATGTTGTTATTTCACCGTGTTCAAAGATGCCTTTAAAACTGAACCTCAATTTCATGTTCAGCCCATCTTTAAACCTTTAAAGATATAGACTGTAGTGCTTTTGAAGCCAGGCACGTATTAAAAATCTTACTGTGGAAAAACACAAGTATATTGCCACACGTTGTTTAATTATCTATTACTGTTTTTTACTCCATGGTGACAAAACTTTATCCTGTTTTAAGAAACTGAAACTACCCATATGGAGTGTTATAGCTTCATGTTATCTGGATTTCCAAAGCAAACCTTACTCTGTTAGTTTGGTTTTATTATAGTTGTGGAAATTTTAAGAATGATGATTTAATGTGTTTTGAGATGGATTATTTGGAGAGGAATAGACTTTTGCGTGATCCGTTCTCTGTCTTATGAATTAGCTCACTGCTTAAGTAAGATTCAGCCTGCTTAACATCTCAAATAAAAAAAACCTCAGACCAATTTAGCTGAAAGTAGTGAGGATGAGGATAGACAGTTACATTCACTAGAGGTTAAACAATGTTAGATGTAACAATAGAGAAAGAAGAAACCCAAGTCCAGTAGAGAATATACAGCTGTATCCAATGTTTTTTTAAAATCTGTTTTGCATATAACTCCTTTAATTGGGAGGCAATATTTTTGCTTAAATTTTTCTTTTTTTTTTTGCTTATTTAATAAAATTGTATACTAATTTTCCTCAGTTGTTCTTTTCTTGAACTGTGTCATCTGTGGAAGTCCCTTCCATGGTTGTTCATTCTTGAGTGTTTACGTGCACTAAAATGTACAAATGCTTAACCCCAAGACTGTGTAAAAGTTACAACGTATTTGGCCTACTGTCACAGTCATCATAGAATCAGCTATATCTGTAAGCTGCTGAGTTATCTAAATGCTAGCTAACATGCAAACGTGTACGTACAGAACTCAGATTTTTGGTATGAGCCATCCTATTTTTTGTTGTTCAAATGTAAATTGATATTAGACTAATGGAAAATTCACGTTGGAGAAGGCCTTAGGGGGAGGTATGTAGTCCAAACTCTTCAAAGCGGGGTCAGCTATGGGGTCAGATCGGTTTGCTCAGGTGTTGAATCAGTCTGATCTTGAAAATGGTAGTACGGAAATTCACAATATACAGTAGGTGCGAATTTTCCATACTGAGGCAACATAAGTAACAGAAACACTGAAGTTGAGATAAGACAGGTAAGAATATACTGTACAACAGGTCTTGGTCAAGACATCCTGAAGTGCATCTTTTGTGGTGTTTATAAATCATGCAGTCAGGCAGTTGCGCTGGGTGTCAAGGGGAATTTTCCCTCTCCTTTCTGTCCTTCATTGTTATCAACTAATCCGTAATAATAGACAGGAAATTGTCACACATTTTTAAACAAAGCAAACAAAACAAACCCCTTTGCTGTCGTGTCCAATACCAAACAAAACTAGGAATCTTCAAAGGTTCTGGTAAGTAGATAAAAATCATTCACCTCCTGATTAAATTCCAGCTACATATGAGAAGAGTAGAATGAATTCTTGGGTGGTGGTATGATAACATGTGCAGGGTGGGTGCTAATACTTTCAGGCTGTTTTGAAATGGCAGGTGTAAGCAGTTAGGAATTTAGCAGCCCAGGTGTTACTAGCAGTTTGCATGGAGCAAGCCAGGGTACTGTGAGTGAGGAACTGATGATTTGTAGACTAGCTCTTGTTATTTCAGTGACATGCTCTGCAGCTTCAGCAAAAAGTCTGTTCTTTCTCCTTACCTTTATGCTTAACTGCTGGAGGCGGTTCTTAATAGTAGTACCGGGTTTTGTACAATATTATTGTTACTATTAATTGGCAATGCCATTGGTAGCATTAATGGAGACATAAAAGACTGACTTAGTATCAATACTGATCAGTTGTCTCATCTCTTTTTGTTGTGGGTTTTTTTGTGGTTGGGTTTTTTTGTTGTTCAATCGGTTAAAGTAATGGATGTTGAATGGCAGCCACATACTAAGTTTTGGATAACATTTCCTTGTGTACTACAGTGACTTCAGGCAAATTAACTACAGAAGCAGAACAGGCACTATTTGTAGCTATAAGAAAGTTAAAAGTGTAAGTATCAGTACAACGTAGGATAATGAAACTAAAAAGCATGTGTAAAGACAGACCTGATTTGTGCTGAGGTTCTAAATATAAATGATGAAGGATAGTAGTGAAATTATAAACTTGTAAATAGCCTTTTATCAGTTATAGTCAATGTTGTTTAAGTTTTTAAAACTAGCAGTTGAACTAGATGGTCGTTATAGGTCTCTTCTAACTGAACTATTCTGTCCTATTTTATTCTAAGTGTTTAAATATTTACCTGACAACCAAGCCTTTATTCCCTTCAAATTTCTCAGGCCCAAATAAGAATAGGGCATTAGAAATGAAAACAGCATTTTAAGGGACTTGCTATGAGTAACCGTTTGTTTATGGTTTAATAAGTATATTCAGTGTTATGTTATTTGAATTAATCTTATAATTTTCAGTGAAATTGATAAGATTAAAATCTTGCACTTGGGTTACCATATTTTTCTGAACCAAAAACTAAGCGGAGATAAGAACGGAGATAATTTGTGCTCCTTTCCTCCTCCTCCTTCCTATCCCCTTGCCTTGTCTCCAGATCCTCAAACAGTCCTGGTGGAAAAAATTACGCTATACGATGTGCAACTGTGTTTTTTCCCCAGGCAGACTCTTACTGCCGCTAGTTATTCTTTGGCAGTCTGAATCTTTCATCTTGGCATTATGATACAGCCTGAATGAGAAAATTAACATTAATAGCAGGAGCAAGTGTGAGGAGAGCTAGTTTAGGCTGCTACATTTCATTCCTGTCTAGTACTCTTGAGGGGAGTAGGACCTCTGAGACTTAATGTGTGTGGAAGATAGAACCAAGGCAACGTGTTTGGACTCTATTTCCTCTTGTTCTTAGGAAAACATTCTTCCTCACTGCTGCATCTTTCAATACCTTTTTATGTTCTTTTTTTAAAACCTACTCATGTGAATAAATTTATTCAGAGAATAAATTCACATGTGAGCAAATCTATTTGGATGGATGAATAAGAATTTCAGCCTTTTTTTGAGGTTCTTCTCTCTCATGAATGTCTGTAAACACTAGTAAATGTTCAATTTTGGTAGCTCAAAATTGAGGAAGCAGAGAAGAAAATATATGTTTTAAGTTAGAAACTCACAATTTTTAAGGCAACTATTTTTATGGCATTGGGGAGCGGAGTGGGTGTTGTTTGTTTTGTTTTGGGTTTTTTTGTGTGTGTGTTTGTCTCTTGCTCAGAATTTTGAATGCCAATATTAGAAATTATTTTCAGGCAAACTTTTGGTGTGATGCCAGATGGTGTTGCCAGTATCAGCAAGAGAAGGGAAATGATAATTCTTATCAGCATCTATTTTAGGCAAACAGGAGTGAAATTTCGTTGGACAAAGTAAAGGCACTTTAGCTCTTGGGCACTTTCTCTGATTTTTTTCAGAGGCTTTCTGTAAATGATGAGACACAAGAATATAGTGTTCAGGTATGCCTACAGATGATTCTGGCCTGAGGTTTAGGTCACTGAACAAACAGTGAGAAACTAAGAGATGTGATGTGAGAAATCACTGGACCTATGGAGCAACAGGGTGAGAAGATGACAGGACTTACAGATAACCCTGTGAGGAGTGGCTGGGTTTCACAGGTTGTTAGGGGTTATGAGAAAGGTGGCCAAACCTCACTAATCATTGGGGGAAGTACTGGAAACCTTCTGGGAAGTGAGACCTTGCAAGGCAAGTGGTGGCTTGATAGTTCTATCAGTGAGACCCTGTAAAGCTGAGATGACCTGGGTAACTATATCAGAGATCCTGCATGTGGGAACATTGTAGCAAATCTGGGATTAGTAAGAAAAATGTAATTAGGTGCAAGTGATTGATTTGGGATTTTGTTCTTAGTGTTAAACTTGCTCCTGATTCTTTTCTGTGTGAGTGTGCTCTCCTGTGCGTGCACATGTGTGTGACCACCGGCGACCTTGAAGCAGGACTGTGCAGTGAGTAGGATGAAAGGTCTGGGTTTAGCTGCTGGAGAAAGGGCCGTGCGTCACAGGGGGCCATAGGTCTGGAGGCAGTAACCGTAGGCCTGGCTGATGAGTGGGCCAGCTACCAGGGACTCGTGTGTGTGACTGCCAGCGGCCTCCAGGCCTGACCCCAAATGGGATCAGCCTGGCTGTGCTGCTTGTGTTTATGTGGGTGCCAACAGAGGCATGTTTCTCCGATTGCATTGGCCTGTGTGGCCAGGTATGTTAGCACCACGTGCAGCCCTGACCCATTGGTGTACGTGTGGACCTGTGCCGGGGGGGGAACTGCAGCATCCAGCCTCCCTTGCTCTGGATGTGGAGGAACTGCAGGTCACAGCGCTCACCGAAGCCTCCTTATGGTAATTTATTTATCGCAGCTTGTGAGCCACATGGCACCTGCAGGGGCACAGCAATCCACACGGCAAGGGGGGGAACCCCTGCTCATGTTTGCGCTAAGACTGGCATGGGGCAGGTTGGGGGGGGGGGCCTTCCCCAGAGGATCTGTCCCACTATGCCCAGAGGTGGGCCAAGAGAGCCAAGACAGTGACTGAGGCCATGGCCACAGGACTGTTAGGCATGGCCATGGGGACGGCAGGACTCTGAATGCACACCAAGGGTAGATGCACCCCCCCACCCCAGCTCTATCATCTAGTATGGGGGCACAGTTTATACTGTGTCTGCCCCTGTTGAGCCACAACATGGCCGTCACCTGAGAAGCAAGTCATGGGGTATTTATTAAAACTTAAAGCCACCTGCAGTAAACAGCCTCATCAAGGTGTGGGCATTACACCTGAGATTTGTCATCTTGTCCCACCCTGAGGAGATGCTGAGCCTTGTGCTTGTGGGGAGACTTCTTTCCTGCTCTCTCATGTGCTAGATGTGGCACACTTGAGTTTCCCCTGTGAGTAGTTTCCAGTCAGTGAAAAGTAAATTTGTACTTTTCAAGTGTGTGTACAGACCTTTAGTCAGACTCTGTCTATATTGACATATTTGTTTCCAAGAATCTTACAGGGGAATATCTCTGTGAAGCAAGTTGTGTAGCCTACTTTGTCTAGATTTTGAGTTACGTAAGTGTTTTGATCCATTTCTCAGTAATGGTTTCTTACTGTGTTGAATAAGCATTTACAGTTTATTTTCCAGCCCATTTGAGGGGACTTCCCTTCACAAAACTGATATTAAAAAAAACAAAACAAAACAAGCTATAATTAGTTAGCATCTGAAAACACCTTTGTTACATTTACTTAAAGAAATACGTTCTCAACTCACTGGTCAAAGTGTTTGTTGTACAGCAACGCTAACTTTCATTTCTCCAGAACCGTCTGTGGTTTACCGTAATCTTTCCAAGGTGTGTAATCAGCCTGGTGTTTTCTGGGAAAGGTCCAGCATAATGGCCCTATGATGAAGAAAACCACAGTGTAAACTGACCGTGCATGTGGAGATTAATTTGACTAACAGGCACTCAGAGCTCACATAATGCCCACCACCCATGTCATAGGACCTTTTTATCAGCAGTTCCTTTTCTTGTCTATCAGATCTTGCAGAGCTTTGAAGACGCTGCAAGAGGTGGGGCTGTGCCTGTTGCAAGAAAAGGGACTTTCAGGTGTCCATCTCATTCCCTTGCTTATCACGGTGTGACATTTATGACTTAATAATGAAAAATGGTTAATTTGAGTGATTTGTTCAAATGAGCGAGATTTAACTTAAGCACCAGCATTGTGGGTACAACTTTGCTCTTGCCAACTCTATTGCACAGGATTAAAAGGGTAGGGTGGATAAAGTGTAGGGAAAAATTTTGGGGGTATCTTACACTGCAGGTGCTTTTAGTATCAGTGTATGTCCAGTGCAGTCACGTATGATGACATCCACTACTGTCAAAATTCTGTAGCCAATAGCATAAGAGGGAATCAAAGCCTTAAAATCATTATTTTCAACATCATTTGCTAAAATATGTAAAATCATGATATTGCAAAATATTTCTAGAGTAACCACTGCAGGGTGGCTGTTCTGGAAACAGTCATTTAGAAAAATATAGATGCAATATATTGCTTGTACTCCCAAACTTTGGGAGTAGAACAAATTTATCTTTTAAAAAAAGGAAGGTTACAGTTTGCCTTAATATTCCAGTCATAAACAGTTAATAAACTGACACAGAGTTAATTCATGATTAAAAATATTTTTTCATATTAATATTTAACCAATTTAGGATTACTTTCTACTGCGATACTACTGTATTTATTTGTCTCTCTCTTTTGCTGTTCTGAATAGGTATGATGTTCAAAACACCAGTAGATTAGTTTTAAACTCTTTATAAACAGAAATAGTGAAGTATTACAAGGATGTATTATTTAAATAAATAATAAAATTGGAATGTGATTACTTGACGTCACCTAGAATATTATAGGTGATGGCATTGCCACCAAATTTTACTAACTCCTCTATAGTCCTTGGTAGTTTAGCTGGAAATGTTGAATGAAGGCTTACCCTTTTGTGGGTAACATGAGAAATTCCCCCCAAACTGTTTTTTCTTAAAAATAGTCAAAGGAGGAAAGAACTAACAGATTAACAGGAGAGGTTTCAGGAATGTGTGTGATATTTCATTTTGTATATGTTTTCATTAAATATGAATGTGTCACAATTTTATTCTGTTTACAATGATTGACTTATCTGAAGTAGAGAATTTTTTTTTACATTGTAAAAGACAATTTTGATAAAAGAATGAGTGCATTAATATTGAGGCATCCTTCTGATTTCACTAATATTGATAAAAGAAACTTTAAAAAAAAAATCAAGTAGCTGAAAAACAAATGGAGTGGTTAAATAATTTTTTCCTATCTTCTGTCATTTGCATACTGAAAATACCACATTTAATTTGAAATTTAAATTGACAGCTCCCTGTTGTTAATGCACATGTGGAAGAATGTAATAATTAAAAGTGTGTGTTCCGTTTTGTCTTTATTTGCTGGTCAGTAAACCCTGACCTTTGGTAGTTCCTTCAGTCCCATGGTTTGGGAATCTTTTTCAGTACCTTTAAACACTTGTAAAACAAAAACTAAATATGTGATGAAAATTACAGTAGACAGACTCAAGGGAATAAAACCAAAGAATGTGTAAATCTAATGCAAAAGCAGAACATCTGTTAGATGTTTCTTAGGGTTTATGCAGCATAAAATGCTGTATAGTGAGTTGATGTGTGTGAGAATGAGAGTGGAGGCTGTTTATACCTCCGAAGAAATGCTACCTCTTTTCATCAACTAAATACTCTTTTAAAAGTGAGACGAAGGACAGTATTTTACTTTGTCAAAATTTTTCTTTTTGTCTCTCCCTCAATTTAACACTTTTCTTTTTCAATTATACTGCAAGAAATCTCTCTTATCTTGACACGCTGACTATGTGGTGTGGGGGACGAATGAAAGAGAAAGAATGCATGTTTATGAAGAAAGGGAGAAAGGAGTGTGCAGTTTGGGAGCATACACAACGAGGTATGGAATTACATTAATATATGCTTAGGACAGGCAAAAGTTTGGAGAAAGCTTGTTTTTGTATTATCCTCTGATACTGCAAGGAAGTATTCAGTATCACAGTATCTGAGTATAAAAAAGATCATAGATCGTGGAGGTCATTTCCACTTCTAGGTCACAATAATTGAGCTTATTTCTGATATTAAAAGCTTAGGAAATGGAGCTAAACTCAGGGACTTCTGTAGTGCAAAGCTAGCGAATGTTCTTTTAGGTATAAGGTCAGTGGCAGGGACCTCTGAGTAGGCGTGGAACAGGTCTGAAAGTATGTCTAAGTGAGATGTCTGTTCTAGGCTGTGAAGTATTTCATAGGCAAGCATGATATTCCCTGGCAACTTCTCTGGTTTTGACAGGAGCTGGTACTCGGCGTATCTCTAATGGCATGTAGCCATTGCATCACTCTTCTCTCCTGGGCCTTCTCTCCTTCATGCTGTTTCCTGAAAATCAGAGAACTTAACCCGTGAAACTCTCTTTTAGTCATTTTGCTCATGTAACTATTACTAGAACAGAGCCTGCAAAAGCATAAAGTTTGGATAAATTGTAAATAAATGACACTTTATTTGTTGTATTTTTAACTTTCATGCCTTCCACTGTCTTAATCTCCACTGTCTTGAAAGCAAACTTAGTTCTGGTTAACTACAATGTAGTCTAAAGTGCTTGAAGATCACACTGAGATTCACCAGATTGTACACTTACTCTGTTATAGGTTTTCTTGTATATATTTGTCGTGGTTATTTGCAATTCCTTACTTTTACAATCAACGGAAAATGGAGGTAGTAGGACCTTTATCTTTCAAAGAATCATAGAATCTTTGGGTTGGAAGGGACCTTTAAAGGTCATCTATTCCAACTCCCCCGCAATGAGCAGGGACATCTTCAGCTAGATCAGGTTGCTCAGAGCCTCATCCAACCTAACGCTGAATGTTAAATTTCATCACGTAAGAACTTGACTTGTGCCTTAAAAATAAGGATGGTAGAAACACGCTTGAAGAAATGGTCATGCAGTAGGGAAGATCACACGTGCATTTCCTAAACATAGTCTAAACTCTTTGGACTAAAAGACTACAGAATAGTTTTTGAAGTATGATGTTAATGGTTAATGTGTGAACTGTTTAAAAAAGGGGGAAAATGGGATGGGGAGTGTTGTATTGTGAATCTTGCAATGAAGACCTACCCCTATAGGCGGTGAAGCAGTTTTCATTTAAAACAGCATTCATGAACCTTCAGAATTCCTGAATGAAAGTAGGATGAAAATAGATGTATATTTTTGCTGCAAATTTGCAGCTAAAGCTAATCTTACGAATTTTTTTGATGACTAAAACTCAATTAACGCCTGGTGCTTATATGTGGCTAGGTGTTCTACAATTCTTTTTGTAATTCCAGCACAAATTTCACCGGCTGAAGACTTTGCACTGGCTTTTCACATAGTTTAGATATACTTAATATTCAGGTGGAATAATTATACTAGCCACATCCATATTTTTAATCAAATGGGAAGAAATTAAGTTATTTCCATTAACCCCAAAACTGACTTTAAATTTCTAATAAATAATTCTACTTACAGTTATACCACTCCTTTAAAAAGTGATACTTTCAAGACAAGATATCCTCTAAAGAAAAAGGCTGAATATTTCTGTGAAACAAATGCTTAATATTTTATTCATTTTGAACACAGTGAAAGTTAAAAGACCATAGATTTTAACATGAGTATTACAATGTAAAAGTTAGAGTATTGAATGAGTGTGTTGTGCATTCAATAGAATGTCTAGTAGCAATTACTTAGAAGACATTCAATTTGCTGTGTGAGGGGTAAAGTGTTAAATACACAAATCCTTGTTTGCCTTCATTGGAGTCACAGGAGTTTTGCCTCAGATTTGGACACACCCAGAACATTGTTATCTTTGCTGGAATAAAGTTTGAATGTTTCTTTCAACGAAGTGTTTAGGGATTTACTTTTTCTGCCTCAAAGTTGTTCAGTGGTCATGCATAATCAAAATGCTTTAATACTGCATGCACTGAAAATATGTGATAGAAAAGTACTGGAAATTATTTTTTTCCATTTTCCAGAACGGATTTTTATTCATGCAGACCTCTCAAGTACTGCATGTAACATGTAGTCGTGCAAATACAAAGTTAATAAATACTTAAATACTAAGACTTGTGACTTTGTTCAGGAGTAGCTATACTGACAGTACAGTTTCATTGTGAAATGTTGTGTTGTTGAGCGCTAGCTAATCAGCTGTGCTGAGACGCAGAATTTATTAGCTTAAATGTGGCCCTCTTAAAGAAGCTGTATTCCTTTGGGAACTGAGCAAGTATGATGACACGTCCCTGCTCTGTCTCCTACAGGTGTGTAGTCATATGCTAGTAATAGCTCAAGTGATCTTATAGGACTTAGTCTTGCAACTTTTACATTAATAATAAACCAAGTTTTTGTTCATCCTTATTCCCCATTAAGGTCATTCTATAAGAATAATTAAAATGTCTAGAAAATCTACTGTAGTGTTGATTATGTAGCATTCTTATGTTGAAGCCCAAAAAGACTTCAAGTATTACAGTAGCCAAATGGCCAAAGATTTGTGTTAATAAAATGAAGTAAACATAAAATAGTGAAATTAGGCACTGGCAATATGATAGAAATCAAACTTCCTCCAGTGGACTTCAAGCAGCTTGCTTTATTCTGTGTGTAAGGATAATCACAGGTAGTGACAAATTTAGCATCACCTCTTCAGCATGTTTTGTTTTCTGGATGATATCATAATGATAAATTCATAAAGCTATAAATGGTTTTTCATGAACCTGAATTTCCATTTTGTGGAGGCCTTATTCTATATAAGTCAGTGGTAAAAAGAAGTGGTGTTTATCTGTTTCTGATCTAGTAGTTTAAGCTTCCTGCTGCTCTCATTCATCAATGATTTATTCATCACCCTAGTACTATCATTATGTCAAATGAGTATTAGAAATCCACAGAAAACATCCGAGACTGAGAAAGTGGTTTTACTGTCATTCCATTTCTAGCTTAGGAAGTTCAAGTATGAATCACTTATTTGGCTACAATCCAGACTCTAAAAATCAGTGGGACTATTTCTGTATTTTAGTGTCTTAAAACAGTCTGTATCATAGTCTGCAGAAGCTGAATTTTACAATGACATTTAGAAAGATGAGGTTTTAACTTAGTGGTACAATTTTTTTTTTTTAATGAATTGTTTAGACTACACTTTCCACAATAGGGAGGTTTAACATTTATAAAATGCTTAAGTTTAGTTATAGTTGCTACATGTAGTAGTGTTCTTTCCAATAGCACCATTTCTTATGAAACATTTTTATTTCCATATAATAGCTTTTTAAAATAATTGCTGAAATCAGTCAAAATACTTCAATATCCTTCAGCAATAAAGCATAATCACATAGACTGTGTATGTATTTACATTTATAAGTACATACATGTGCCTTACATTCCTGTATAGATATATAAACAAATATGTAAGAAAACATTTTTTAGTATGAATTCTGAACCTATATGTAATATTTAAATCTGTATTTTGTTACCTTAGTAGATCACGCTTCCGAAAAATTTAAAAGCCTGATTCTTTTATCTAAAACTATTTAAATTATTACCTGGTTATTCTGTCTTTAAAAGTCACATTTCTATTCTTTGCCTGATAATTGTACAGTAAAATATATGTATTTGAAGAGCCAATGGGCATCTGCTCTGTTTTATTCCTTTTTTTTTTCCTTGAGCATTTGAAATCCACTAACTGTTAGCAAAAGTCACTGCAGAGCTGTATCAAAGCTGACAGCTGGCTCCATGGCTTGCAAAATAAGCACGTGAATAAATGTACTAGGAACCATATTAACCTGTCATTTTTATCACTGATGTCTTTTCTACAAAGAATAGCATGTTAAACTTACCTTTTCATTTTCCCATATGTGAAATTACTTTTTTCCCTTAGAATGCAATCTGCCACAAAAAAGTAATAATGTAGTTGAGTGTACTGCCTCCCATCTTATCTTTTAAAGGATATTGCTGCATTCTTTTATTCATGTACAGAGCCAGAGGCTGTTTTTAAAATATTTAAGCTGCTTAAAAGAAAATGTGATTTAAAAATAAAAGGTATTAATGAATCTGTGGAGGTTTTCATTCACTTCCATAAGCTTATTGAAAACAAAGCAAACAAATTTTTGTGGGTGCATAGGTACAGACACTTATGTCATTCAGTTGTTGGAATTTTTTTAGTACTCAGGGTGGATGTAATTATTGAGAAATGCTATTGCCTGGGAATTGCATCAGTCATTTGCTTACAAACAAATAGGAGGAAAGTGTTTTTTTGCGAGTATCATCTTACTAAAATAGAATAGTTATTTCTGCTAAATATATTTAAATCACAGCTAATGAAAATACTTAAGTAGCTATGATTTTCTGCACGTATGGCAAAATATTTATTACTTACATTCTATACTTCAGGGTTAGGTAAAAATTCTCATGGTTCAACATTCAACTTTCTACCATGGAACAAACACTGTAGTACTTAGGGGGCAGGGGATGAGGGAAAGTAGCCAAATCGAAATACACTCCTTCAAATGGTTGTATCTGGTCCATTAGAAATGTTTTCCAAGTTTTTCATTTCAGCAAATCGGTAGCCTGTATTAGCAGCTAGAAGAAAATAGCTAGCTGTTTTGCTCTTGTAAAAGCTTTTCAATAAGACTTGCTTTGCTGGGGAAATGGTGCAGGTATGCTGGGCTTCACTGCAGTTAGGGTGGGGAGCACCACAAAGCTGTTCACAGCTGTTGTTTGGGCTCTTGCTCCTCTTTCCATCTGCTGCTTCCTGGCACGCAGCAGAACTGCAGGTACTTCTGCTTTTCCCGTTTGCGCAGCCTGGCTCTGCGTTACTCGGGTGCCACGTTAAGAACAGGGATTCAGTCAAACAAGCTCCCAGTCCCGGCCCCAGCTGCTGGCTGGGGCTCGCCGTCCTCTGCTGGAGGGTCAAGCATAATTGCATGTAGGGTTGCAGGAGGAGGAGGAGAGAAGCACTTACTCTTCATCAGATACATGGTAGGATTTCAGTGTTTTGAAGGACAGATCAGATTTTTATTCTTTGCATTAAAGGAAGTAATATATGTGCCTTGTAACTTCCACATTGAAGTTCACAGATATAGCTAACCTGCAATAAAATTTCCTTGATTTTTTGGAAACAAAAATACACTGTTGTGTATTAGCTAAAAGCAGAATAAGATTCAGTGGTGAAAAACTTCAGTGCCACACTTAACTTCACTGCTTGAATTGTTTAATTAGAGTGCAACACCAGTCCTTATGGTTTTACAGTCAAAGCTGTGGTTAGACCAAAGCTCTTTTCCAATTAGTTTCTTATGGAGACCTCTTTCCTGTGAAGTATACAAGAAATTGGCCAATAGATTATTTAATTAATAAGATTTCAACCACCAGAAAAATTAAAGAAATGTTCTTCTGTCTCCTTCAAGCTTTTCTTTATTCTGCATTACACCATTAGTGACAGTTTATAAACTTGTTTTCAAAAAGAATTATTTTCTAATTAGAAGCAGTTAAACAGCTTTTGCAAAAATAATAGGACTAAACAGCTCACAAGTGATTGTCATCAGACTAAATTGTACATAGGGATGCATTATATATACTTACATATTGTAGGGAACATCTTATACATGCTTTTAACAATGAAGTTTTTGAAAAGTCTTAACCTTAAAGTCATCATGCTGTACTTTGCTTGACCTGTATTCCCTATATTTTATTAATTTATAGCATAAACATAGGCTTTTTATTTTTTAACCATGATTATGCATTCACAGTAGAACTGTAACCTGTGTAATTTTAAAGTGCAATTTAAAAGTTAGCTTTCAGGTTCATAGAATTGCACATTAATTATGGGTCTCATCCATGGTCACTGGAAAGAGACCTACTGAATATTCTTAACCACTTTTCCAGGACCCAAAAGTGATCCTTTCTCATAGGTAGCACTGGAATTTACTGCTCTTTTAGCTATTTCCTAGAGGAAAAAAATAGGAAAATGTAAATCTAACACTACAATAACCAACATTTTAAGCTTAAACCAGCAATTTTCAGCGGCTTCCTTTTTTTTTTAAGGTGCAAATATATTTGGGGATAAGAGGATGCATAAGTCTAACAGAATATGTTATTAGGCTGTTACTTTTCAACAATAATTTTTGCCAAAAGAGCTTCAAATAGTCTTCTTTAGACAAAAGAATGTATTTAGGATAATGGCAGCTGAATTTCTGCCCTTTCTTTAGATACTTCTAGGAATTTGGTTTGTTTGGTTCGTCTAGATTAATAAAACTATAGTTTAAAATGTCTTAGCTGTATATTAAGTAAACATAGTTTTAAACTGAACGTTATACCTGGTTTTCAGAAGAAGTTGTGTATAATGATGTATTATTTTGCTATAGTGTAAGCCATTAGAACAATGTCATGCTAATTAGCTGTTCATAACTGTGCAATGAGAACTGGAGAATGAACCTCTTCACTGCTTGCATGTTTTCTTGGACCAGTGTTTTTCTATTTTGCTTGTAACTGTATAGTTGCTGACAAAGATTCTCTTATTTCATTCTGAATAAACTTTTATTTGTATTTTGATGTATTTTTTTAAAAGATACATTAACTATAGAAAGATAAGAGTTAAAACCAGTAGCCTGGTAGGTCCAAATTTGGATGAGCTAATTTCCATTCTTGGAAATACTGAATGTTATTTCTTTAAGCAGGGATTTCCATACCATATCCCCGGTATGTTTGCTGTGTGGCTAGACTGAGTCCATCCTGCTTTGCCATTTATTTTCTTGCCTTTGAACTCCAGTACTTGGGTTTGGGGAGGCAAAATCACCTGCTCTGGGTACCTGCATACATGATGTAGACACCATCATTGTGTGGTGGTTGCTTCAATTAAACTAAGTGGTTTCCCTGATAACTTTCTTGTAATTTGATCATTGATCTTACCAGGAAGCTGTTCATACAAAATGATTGTTTCATATTTGTATAGTACCTGGCAGGCATGTTTTGATGTTGCTGCTATTATAGAAAGCTTAGAGACAAAAGAGGTTTGGTAATTTTTTATTCATATTTTATTTCCTTTGGAATACATACAATTACTTTTCAATCGACTACGTAGAGTAAAATGGCTTGGCTTAAGTTTCTATCCGGACAAATACTTTAAATCTTAGAAGCTGAATGGTGTTTATGATTAAGTCTATTATCTCAGGGAAGCTGCTGGAAGTTTATCCGCTGTGATGCTCAAACTGAATTTTGGCTATTAAAGATTACTGGTGTCTCAATAGCATCTTGTGTTTACAAGGAAGTTTGTCTGGAAAATTTGAGCGAAGTAATGAGTATTTAGGGTCTGTTCCATCATACCTGTATTGTCTAGCACCTGTGGAACAACCACCATAAGAGGTTCTCATTTCTAGGATGGGAGATCTCCTGCTGAGAAACACAGACAATGTTACCTATTGCTGACTCATCTCTAACATCTTACTATTGCTTCACTCCCTTATGTTGCTAAGGGATCCTGATAGCTCATAAATATAAAATAAGCCTCTAGCCATCTAAGCTCTTGCATTTAGCACTTTCATAGTGTGAAATAAATGTAAATAAGATTACAATTTGGCCTAGTACAGTTTTAATGAAAAAAATTTCCCAGTAAAGTTTTATTTTAGTGTAGGTGGTATAGATAATTAATACTAAGACCTCAGAAAGTGTGTGCGTATATACATATATATATTTTTTTTTTTTTCCATTTAGTTGGTCATTCTGCAGAATGTTTCCCAAGAATTTAAAGATAGAGCAAGCTTATCCTTGGGAAAGAGATACGAGTTTAAGATCAATATCTTGATTAGCATATATTTGCGTTAATGAAAGTAAGTGTTGACATGCCGAGTTAAACAGAGTTTGAGGAACAGCTAAACAAAGAGCTTTCTATTTAGCTCAAAACATGTTGATACCTTTGGTCATTGTTCTCTTTGGGAAGTGACTTTCAAGGTTATGCCTAGCCCATTTAAATTTCAATCTCACTAACATCCTTTGATATATTGACTGTGGCAGCTCTGAGAAACACTGTGTGTGAACACAGTGGAAGCAACTGAATGAAGCTGAAAGACTTGTTCTGCTATCTAGTCAAGAATGGTTTAGGAAGAATATTGTCCATGATTACCTTGCATTTGCATAGACTGAAAAACAAATGCAGTGGAAATCCAGCAGTCCCTTACTTGTTCATTCTGCAAGTTTTATACCTCCTCAAACTATAAAGAAGTTTTGTGATACACAAAACAAGAAGTTTTTTTTTTTCTGGGATTTTGTGATCACTGAGAAAATCTTGATAATTATAATTTAAAAGAAGGTTGAAATTTTCTGGTTTTGTATCAATTTTTTGAGAAACCAGGGCCTGAAATTTATTTGAATCTTTTACCATTGTATAGCAGGATAGCAGGAAGGAGAAATTAAAGTACCGTAGTGAATGTATTAAGAGTAACACTGATTGTGTTAGATAAGTAGAAATAGGTTCCATACATTAAACCCAGAATAACATTTATTAGTAAATCAAAGTGCAGAACAATGAAAGTTAGGTGAATAACCAACTGTAGAGTATTGCTTTAGCAACTGATGAGAGAAATACCTCTTCAGAATTCTGCATTGGCAGGAGGAAGAAAATGTAAGAATATACCAGTGTTAATTCCCTTCCTTGATACCACACATTCTGATGAAATTTGTGATTTAGATGACTCTGTCTTCAAAAGGAGACCATAGCTCACTGAAGACTGCACTAGGGTAATATGGACTGTAAAGAGTAAAAATACATTCTTTGATCTCTCTTTTCTCTATTGTTAGTTTGAAATCATTGCAGTCCAGAAACTGAAAACTACCCAAACCACAAATAGCAGTACACTGTAGCTTCATTGTAGCTGGGTGTTTGTTGGTTTTAATTTAGGTTTTGTTTGATTGGTTTTTTTGTTACTTGTCACTAGGAATTAAAAGACTTCCTCTGATATTTATCCTCTTCCTTGCCTGTCCAAGTTCGGTAATGCTGTATCAGTTGAAGGACTATCTTGGTGTCATCAACAAAAAAGGGATTTTTAGATATGCTATGGCAACTGCTTCAACAATTTTGTTTTTACTTAAACTGGTACCAAAGATTCCTGAAATATTGTTTACAGCATCAGCTAGAGATAAATTTACTCTGATTTTCCACTTGCTGCTGTTACTTCTAGGGTTAAAATTATGTCATGAACGACTACATCTATTGATGATGTAAAAGATAGCACAGCCATTATAATGATGTGTTAGTGCACCAAAAAGAAGTGAATCAATGCAGTTTACTGCAGATCACACTAGTAGACACCTACTTGTCCATACTAATGCATGGTGTTCTGTAGAACACGACATAGTTGCAAGCCTTGTTGGGCCAATGGATTCAGAGAAACAACACAGTATGTAATATGACAGGCAGGTTATATGTTCTCATAACATGCTCATATAATCTTGTTTGTGGTGAACAGCATGATCATGTTCATTGCAGCTCAGTCTAATGTCCCTCACACTTCTAACTGTTCTAATTTGAACATTAGAATGACGACATGGATCAGACCACAGGTCAGTCTAGTCTAACATCCAACAGTGGCCAAGGATGGATGCTAATAGAGAAGTTTAATAACAAAGTAAACATAAAATAATAATTCCTCAGAATTCTCTTTCTCACCTCCAAGAATTTGTGGTACAAGGATTTTTGGGCCAGAGGTAGTACTTCTCTTCCATATTGTTATATATAAACTTACTGAAAACCCTCAGATATTGTGAAGAGAAGGCCTGTGTATAGTTTTTGCATTGTTTTAAATGGTCAGTCTGATCTCATTTGGCTGTATGAACAATTACACATGTATTATTACTGAAATGTCAGTGTTCCTTGATGAATGTATTTACAACAGGATGATGAATTGTTCCAAGCTGCCAGTATATTTATAGATGGATCCATTGTTCCTTCGGAAAGTAGTTGCAAATGTCCAATTCATTCATTCTTAAAAAGGAAACTATATATTCATTTACACCTCTTTAGATGTTTTAAGTTTTATGAATAAACATAGCTTTTTTTAAAAAATAAAACTTACTAAATACTGATTAAAGATGGTACTAAAAGGACATAGGAAGAAAGCAATGTAAAATACACCTTTATTGTGTTCTGACACATGCATGTTTGTAAGGAAACTACAGAAAGTTGGAAAAACTACAGTCAAATTTAATTAAAACAAACCCCCCTCACCCTTTCTCTTCCCCATCCATCCTTTTCGCAGTAGTTACAAATGGTACTTCTGCCACTCGCTTGGCTGTTTGTACAGGCATAAACTTATTTCTTATGCTGGTTGCTAAGCAACTATTTTTGTATTTCATGCCTTGCACTTGCAGGCATTAATTTCTGTCATGTTCCTTTGTTTATTATATACTGAAGAAACATCTATAAAGCAAAATGAGGACACTTTTTGTAAGGAAAACAAAGAACTTATTTGGGAATAATCCAGTGCGTTCACTGGATACCACAGGAGAAAAAACTCATACGGTCGTTTCACAAAGGACCAAAAAGGTACCTTCCAGCATGTGCAAAATCAAACTGGGACTTGTTCAGAGTGAATCTTTATAGGATAGATCAAACATCTGCCCTCCAAAAGGTAAGCAAAGGGACAGCTGGCATTAGACTAGGGTTGGGGACATGCTTCCCTAGTCCCTTCTTCCTTCCCCTTCTCCATCTGTGTATTAGATATTTTGTACTGTTAAATAGCTATGGACCTCTTCATACTCTCCAGTATACGTATTCCCTTATTTCCTCTAAAACTGGCCTGCATAATTCCCAACTTCAGTTTAAAGAGAAAGAATTCTTTCAAGCAGAACAGTAATTAAGTAAAAGTAATTCTTTTGATAGTCACTGCTTAACCTGGATGACTTTTTCTTTCTGACGCTGAATTGGTTTTCTGCTCTGTAGAAGAAAAAGAAAAAGTTTCAACACAAATATTATTTCTTTGTTGAAGCTATTACTTATTAATACTACTTGTACAATCTGGTGATTATAGTAGCTATGATCAATTTGATGATCAAATTCCCAAATCATTTGGATGTTTTTGCAACTGTGTAACAGCAAGGCAAACCGGGTCAGCTATAGTTAGCTAAAATTATATTGGTCATATTCAGCAACTGATTTTAACCTTTGCACACAAGCAGTGTTAACTAGAAAATATACTTGCTGAGCTGTTCTCTTGTCTTTGTAAGTCGTAGGAAGGAGGACTGGTAAATTGAGAAATATGTACAGACATAGGTTGCACTTGACAATTGTGAAATTATTTTTAATATATTGTAGTGGATTGGGAAGTAAAACATCAATAAAAATGCTTACATCTTTTTATTCTCAAACACCTTTATGACAATGAATTTATTCTTACAATGCCACCAGGGAAAGTAGAGAAGTATTAGCATTTCTGCTTTACAAAGAAACTGAAACCATGTTTGTTCGATACAATAGAACTGTTAAATGTCAGAGGCAGGATTGATAACCTAGTCCTTTGAGTTTATCTTTCATGGGGATAATCTTTACTGGTGAAATAGTGAGCTTTACTTTCACTGGTGCACAGTAGCATACTACAGATGAGGAAAAGTAACTTCCAAGGTAATTTTTTTTTCTGATTCTTAGTGTTTGCAGCTAACCTTCAGGTTTTAAGGGATGCCTTCTTTACACACAATTGCTGTTCATCTAATCTAACAGAGTTTGCAGTGATAAAATCTAACAATGAAGACATGGTTGTGTACTATTTAAGTTCAGTTTACACTTCTAATATAACATAGAGAAAACAGTTTGGTGATTCTGCCTGAAGAATATATTTCTGTATCACGGTCTTTAAATGAGAAGCCTTTGCACCTCTACTGGTGATGTTCTAGTTGAGTATAAAGGAGGAATGCAATGCCAAAATGAGGTGTAAGTTTAGGAACTACTTCCAGTGGTAAGTGACTGGCAGAATTGAACCAACACTGTGCCCAAGTTTACTGTACTTGAATTTCTGCTCCCACCAGCCTAATTTCAGGCTGCCCTCTAGCAATGTAGCTGTCTGGGAACATGAAAGAGTAGGGAGGCTGCAGAGGTGCTCTGCCAGCCCACCTTCTCTGCTGCCTGAACCTCATTCCAGAGGTGACAGTAGGGAACTGAACTGTGTGTTACCAACAAAAGGTATAACATCATACTCTCCTTCCATGCCCTTTCTTTTTTATCTTCTAAAGTACAGAAGCCAGCATACTGATTGACCATGGAAGGACCTTTGTACCAGGGGAAGTGTGCTAGCAGTGCAGTGTGTAGGAAAAAATGTAAGCCTGGGCAAGGTACCTAAACATCTGAATGATCTATTTCTGGAATATTTTTTATTTTACATGGTACTTTGATAGCTATGAGCTTCATCTTTCTGAAATAAATATTAGCAACAAAACTTCAGAAACTCTATAGTATGAAGGCTATGATTCATTGCAGTTGTTGAAAGATGTTCTTTTATGCTGCAACAAAGAGGAAAAGTTGTGCAGTAGATGCCAGAAAGCATGTCACTTCAAAAAGGAATAATTTTGTTTCAAAACATGCTATCTTGGAAGACTGCAAGAAAGTGTATTTTACGTTTCTAATAAGCAGGATCTGTCCTGCTGCTGCCTTTGTGCATGAATCGGTGCATGATAAAGACGTAACTGCCAAGGTAGATGATCGAATACTGTGTCTCCACTGGAGGCGTGTTCAGGAAGGTTTTGTTCCACTCCTCAATGGTGACACACATATATGTAAGTACAATCTAACAGAAAGAAAGCTTCAGGTTCTGTCTTGTCTCCATTTAGCTACGATACAAAGGCTTATTTTTTCCAGGTACTGTTTACTCTTCGCTTTGATTTCTGCAGGAGTTATAGACTGTACCAACAAATACCAATTAGCTAACAGCTTGCTGGAAAGAAATTCTTGCTTTTTGTTATCTTTGGGAAAAGAACCAACAATGTTGAGAAGAAAGATCAAGTGTTTTCCAACGTCCTTTTGATTTTAACACTTCTGTTTGACCTGTCTTCCACTTGCTTTCTCAGCATCTGCCACTTTCTACAGCTCACTAGTAGCATTCAGTGGGCCGTGGATTGAGGCAAAGCAAACTTGGAGTAGAGTGGCTATTGCAATGTGGCCAGTGCTGTGCTGTTAGGCTGACATCTTTTTGTGTAAGCATAACCTGGTTCCACATCTAATTCTGCAAGACACTGACAAAACACAAAAAAAACCCCAACTCTACTAACAGTAAAATAACTTGCTAAGTAACTAGTTTGAAAGTAAACACTTTACTCTTTTAGAGGTTAAGTGATGTTCTAATGGATTTCCTCTCACATCTCCGTGAGATTTAGGAAACATTACAAACTGAAAACTACAACTGTACTAATTTACCTGTGATGAATATTATAGAAAATAAGAACCTGGTAAAAATGGGTAATTGAAAAAAGTCTTATAATTTATATAAGCATATAATTTTTTTTACACTATTCTAGACAATAGTTCAATAGAAGAGCAGCACAAAAAGGATGAAAGAGAGTATTAGACCAATTCTCTAGAATTAATTGATCATACATATGTTCAGGTACTAACATATCCTTGATTTAATAAAGAAAACTAAGATCTTACAAATAAAATCGAACTACAGGTGACTTATTCCACCATTATAACTGTTCTGGTTGCAGGAGGTTATCATGCTGTTGCTAACAAATGCCATTTATTTGGTGATTGCAGATTTAATTATGTCTGCAAATACAACATTAACAGTCTTCCCTTGAATATAATCTTACCTTCCTGGTGACTACTGTGCCTAAAAGAAGCTCTGTTAAGGTGTCTTTATTCCTGAACCTTTCTTTTTCTGATTTTATACTCATAAGTACGCACAGCAGAAAACAGTCAAGCCCTGCCAAGGCAGCAGGAGTCTTGGTGTTCCCATGCAATCCCTCCCCTGTCAATTGCCGCCACTCAGGTTTACTGCCCAGCACTGCGGCATTCACCTCCCCAGCATATACAGGTACCAGCAGTCTTTCTTTTATTTACAGAGTCTTTGCACTTAGGAGCATTTTTACATCACCTTAAATTTTAAATAGGTCTGTAGTTGTCTGGATAAGAAAACCTGTATATAGCCATCAAGAAGAACAATATTATGCCATTTAATTGCTGGTTTCTTTAGTGTTGCTGTTGCCTCATTACATTGCCAGTGATAATGGAGTCTGTCAAACCTGTGTACGCAAGAAAATTAAATGAACTTAAATAAATTAGATCAGCCCTCTTGTGTAGACAGTGAGTTTGGGGAAGAGTGTCTTATAACAACTTAGAAAAAGTAAACATATGCCATCATTATCCATGGAATAACTTTCATTGATTGAACTAAATCACTTTCTAAAGCATTTCTTTTTCCAGCAGTGGTGCAATTCCCTTGCTTAGAGAAGAACTTACTAGGTTGTCTTTTTCCCGCACAACATTAAGAAACTTTCCAGAAAGTCCCTATATTGTCTATGAGGTTGGAAGATTTCAAGAACTATTTAGGATCTTTTATAACATTCCTTTTTCACTTCCACAACATGGTTTTTACAGCTGGGATGGACATGTCCTAACTTTGCACATATAGAAGCTTACCCAAGTTCATTTCAAGATAAATACCCATGACAGGTTAGATGAATTGCCTGTTGGTGCTGTCTGCTTTTCTCCATTTATTGCAGAGTTGTGGGCTTTCATTTCAGACTTCGATATCTAAAGCTGAATTCAGAAACTGTTGCTGTGGTCTAACTGCCTGCATAGTTCATGTAATAGGACTTCTTGCAATCAATTCCCATTTGGTGTAAACATTATTTTTAGAAGGCAAATTTTAAAATTAAAGTCTTGAGGGGTTATCAGAGTTCTTTATGCATTTTAAAAAAAAACCTATTTAGAGATGTGTATTATTTTAAACTGAGAGCTACTTCAAACTTACTTCAAAGCCAGCTTAGGTAGTACTGTAAAGAAAATGTGTTGGAGTTCTGGATTTTGTGCAATATTAGCATTTTTACACCCTGCATTAGGTCCTATTGAACTTGTAGGATTTAGTTACACAAAATGGTGAATGAAAGCTGATGTCATCTTGTAAAGGTTAGCATAAAATGACAAAATTTTAGGTTGTTGAGGTATGGTGTAGAAAAGAGGCACTCCAAGGCCTTTTAAGAAAATCTTTTTTTCCTTGATAATGAAGAAGCAGCCTCTGTAGAGTTGTGAGAATCATGGCAGAGGAATTGTTGTAGTCTTAATGCTTGTAAGATTTATTATCCATTTTCAATTTCCTGCAAGATGGATGGTGTTAAGTAGTTACATTCAGATGCAAAAATAAATGCCGTACGCATATAGTGATAATCACAGCCAAAGGTCCATGATGTGCTAAAAAGAATTTAATTGTTCAGACATATGTATGGTGCCTATATGGATCTGAACTAACAGAAAATTGTATTGTTCAATTAGAAAATATATCATCAAGTTTGTGTTTGGTGGTGGCGTTTTGTTGGGTGGTTTTTTTTTTTTTTCCTTTTCTCTTTCCTGCACAGAAAAATAGATGTTATTACAAATTTCCATTATTTGGAAAGATTTTCCTATCCATGGGAGAAGTAAAGACAAGAAACCTGACTGTAACCAGTAGTATAGCTGTGTGTGATGTGTGTATATGTGTCTGAGGCAAAGAGAAAGACAGGTGATGATACCTAGGATAAATCAATAATTTTTACCATAGATATCTAATTAGTAAACTATGTTTTTTTTCAGTTATTTTTAAATGCTTGTTTTAGTTGGGCTACAGAAAATAGAAGGACGAGTTCCAGAATGCATTGAAACTAGGCTCAAACTTCTGCAGTGAACTTCAAATGAGCAGGCAGTTCTGCTTACCTAAAGAGGACTGAACTGAATAGATACTTAGCTGTTCGACCAAAGAATTCTGCAAAAATTATGAAGTTAAACTTTGGGGAAGAAAGCCTTAGCACACTGCACATTAGCATACTAAATGGATACCTGTTCTAAGGGCATGTAAGTATGTTCCCTAAAACCGTAATTTTATTTCATGGAACTGTTCCTTTAAAATTGTCTCTTTCATCAAAATAGTCTTTTTTTTTTTAATTTTAGATGGTTTGATGTGATTTGTTTGAAAAACCTATGAATAACTAGGTCTGAAATGATATACCTTACAACTGCATGTATAAACATATAATAAAAGCAGCTAGATTTCTGTTTCACTAACACATCTGTAGTATAGCTTTACTAATTTTAAAATTAGATAGTTCTGAAGCTGAAAGTACATGAGAGTTGAGCATAAAAAAACCCATAGAGTAGAAGCTGCAATCTTATAATAAGGGAAAATAGATATAAATATTTAAATATTTATGAATATTTTAGGTTACTAGTTGATGTTTTGCCATCATATTCTGGCCAAAATGCAATTTTACACTGCCTTAAGTCCTGCCATTATATATATATATAAAAAAAATCTTATGTAATATATGGATGAAATTCACTTAAAGATCTTTAACAACAGATAGATCTGTCTAAAAATCATCAGAAAATGCTACTGGTCTACTTGAACTGCAGTTAACAAGTCCATGGTAACTAACTCACAGGTTTATGGACTAACATTTGTTTAATACATTTATAAAGCAAATATTTTGCTCTCTAAGCACGTTCAAAGTACTCTGAAGTTCAGAATAAAAGAAGCATGACTGATGCTGTCATAAAATTAATAGAAAATATGTCACAGGAAATAGTTGCTCTTGAAAGACGCACACTTCTGCTGAAGAAAGCTAGAGATGAACTATCTGGGTTTGCCTCCAGGTACTTCAACGTGTTTTAAGTGGGCAGATATGTCAGCAACACTGAAAATCGGCTACAATTCTGTTACTGTGTTCTCAAAATAATTTCTGAAATGTTTTCAAATTGTTTTGAAACGTTCTAAATTTATGCATTTTAAGTGAGATGGATTACTGATTTGACAGTTACCAATGAGATTTACTTATGGAGGGAAGGAGAACAATTAGGTACAAAGGACGGTGCTAAATATTCAGGATCACTGTGTGCTGGCTGTGTCTTCTCCTCTTCTCTCCAACACAGTTTTTCAAATGTTGTTTGTCACAACCGTTTGCTGGATGTTGATGATACATATACTATTTTTTCTTTACTTTCATTTCTGCATTTTGTGCTTCTCTTCCTCATCTCGTCCCTGTCCTTGAATCTTCCTTCTGTCAGTGGAGCAGATGTGTTAGAGTCTGAGAAGTGGCAAAGCTAAACTCAATTATTTAGCAAGCTGAGTAGCACAGCTGCTTCTGAAAATAGTTTCATCTTTGGATAATAGAATTTCATTTAAAGTAAAATATAAAAACATATCAATTTGACACCATTTTGTTTCAGAGGGCAGAAGAAGACTGGATAGCTCTGAGAAAATCATGAGGTGTCTTTTCCAAATGTCACATGTCTAAGTTTGCAGATCAATGTTCATGTTTTATATTTTAATCTTCTGTTGCATTAAAATTCCAATTTAAATATGTCATAATAACAATAAGATGCTTATATTCACTATTCTTCTGGGTTTTTTGGGGTTTTTTTCCCTACAACAGATTATGCTTAAGTGTCTGTTCTGGTTTGACAAATGTTATATACACACAGAGAATTTCTGTGTTATGGGAGAATAAAGATATCCATCCCTTATTGAGAGATAAAGGTAGTTTAGCCTGGTAGTTATCCCTGTTGTTTTTATAGTAAGATTAAGCTAGGAGGTTAGAGGACAACTTTTTTTAAAAAAAACCCAACAGCTTAATAAATTGGCATTTAAATAACTGAATTGCCCTTTTCAAGTCTGATTTAGTTCAGTCAGAATTGAGGTCAACAGGATAGTTTAGTTCTTGAAAATATTGTCAATATTGCAGCCTTCCCGTAAATTGAGATTTTTGCCGTAACTGCTTGTTCGGCAACTGATGTTGTCCAGATTCCAGTTAACTAATTAATTTGTCACAATTTTTCCCCCTAATTATTAAAAACTGTCTCTAGCTACAGCTTTTGAAGCATACTTAGATTTACAGTAATAGAGGGTTTTTTTTTTTTCAGCACAGTAATTAAGTGCAAACTCAGATTAACTTTGAAATGGTCTGCTGAAACACGCAGATGTTTCTTCTTGGCATTGCTTATGAGATTCAGGTATATTATGCTTGTTCCCCATCTTTTTGTCATTCTCTGGTCAGCGCAGAGAATGACTGTTTGTTATGCAGAGTTGTAGCGGCTGTAACTCTCAACCTGTGATTGCTGTAAAACCTTAAAGCCCAAACAAGTTCACATTCTGTTCCAAGAGCATTTGTCCGATTAAGTAATTCAGTACCATCTGTTTCCTTCATTGGTAAAACCTGGTGATGCCACCTTTCTTGGACACCGTAAAGGTTACATCCACAGTACTTTTGAACAGTTTATGTGGGAATTCATTAATTTTAATTTAAATATTCACTAGCTAATGATTTAAGTACATTTTAATGAATTAAATTACATTTTGGTTTTGCGTGTTGTACCAGCAAATCCGCAATTAATTTTTCTTGAGAAAAAATTTCTACTTTGCCAGTTTATGATAATTACATTACGTGTTGATATAAATCATTGTTAAAAGAGCTAAAGGTGTTGTACTATTCTTGTAAACTATTATTTATCACAAAGTAAGAAGAAGCAACTGAATCATCTGGTTCACATTTCTTCAGAGAATTTGTGAGTTTATATCTCTAGGAGAATCCTCAAGTGGTTTCTAGTGGCATTAAAAAAAAAATTCTTTTACAACAGCAGAAGGGAGGACAAATAACTTGTCAAAGGTTAACTCTTTGTGGCAGAAGAGTAGATATACATTAAATCAATTCCTTTTCAGATTCTATTGATTTATCCTGATCAACAGCTTGATATAGGCAGTTCTGCGGTTATACCTTATTAGACTGCCACAATTTTTTGGGAGTGATACACATGAGGCTTCACCAAGGAGAGCTCTTTCAGGCTGTTGCAAATATTTGTCCAATATTTGTCAAAGAATACTGAAATAATCATTAGTGTTTACTTCTGAATTCCCTCAATGGACACTTGGTCCCATAGTTCCTTGCTATGAGGTGGATTAAACTTCTTTCTCCTGGAAAAGTAAGAAAACAAGAGTACTGCGGCAGTCAGCCTGGCAGAAAGCAGTTAAACTTCCTTTTCTGTGCAGTCTGAAATTTATGGCTTGTCTGTGCTAAAGTTAAGACACCAAGGCTGTGGTAGGGTTTTAGCTTGGCTTGTTTCTTGTTTGCTTTCTGCGGTGGGAAGGAATTGTGACTGTTAGCTGTCCGATGGCCTGAGGAGAATTGTTGTGTTTGCTTCCCCCCCTGCAGAGAAACTGGACTGTCTATTTGGCTTCAGCAAGGTGTAACCCTGCTTTGTTTATTTTTGCCTGCTGGAAAGGGAGGATGACAGTGAACAGAGTGGTTTGTACGACCTTAGCTGAAGAAGAAAAGTTTCTCTTTTTGCTGTAGTTAAAAACATTGCTAGAAAATTATACTGTCAGTTTGTCATGTCAGCAAGGAGAGGAATGAGCTGTTATCTCCTTCTGCAGGGGAAAGAACAGAACTGGATGTCTTCTAGCTCTGAATCCAGGAACACGCACTTTCATTGCTGTACATTTATTTTCTGAAACTTTATCTAATGGATATCCTGATTCAAGGATTCAGGGCAACAAATGAAATGGAGCCATTTATTTCTAAAGTGCGATCACCAAGTACGCTTTCAGTAACTGTCCCAAATAGTGTTCAATGAAAGTAATATGTTTGAACATGGTAGGTCATCTTGCTGTTTTGCTTTGTTATTTTTTTAATGATCTTGAACAGTGTTGGATACCTGCATTTGATAATGGACCTTGTTCCGAATTCTTTTGTGCAATAAGTGTTTAGGATGTAAACTTCCCTATAGTTTTATCATGTTCTGTTTTGTAAAAAGCTAAATCTGTTTAAATTGGTGAATTTTACTGAGTAGACATCTTTGAGTCGAGACACATTTGGAGAAGAAAAAAAAAATCCCGGTAAGGTCACTGATGGCCTCATGACACATGATAAAGAAAGGAGCATTCTTTCGGTCTATGGGAAATTAAATAGTCTCTTTTCACCTACTGAAAATTAATTGCTTAATAACAAATAACATAGTGTTATTCCTAAAATTTCCTAGCATATAATTAGTAAGAATATTAAGAGGGTGCCAAATAGAGGGTGAAGAACTACAGCAGGCTTAAGACAAAGACCCAGCATCCCAGATGTGTTTCACCAGGGCTGAGCAGAGGGGAAGGATCACCTCCCTCCACCTGCTGGTAGTGTTCTGTCTAATGCAGCCCAGGGTGCAGGCATTAAAGTGTTGTTTTAAATTCTTACTACACCAGACAGACACTGTAGCATCACCTGCATGTGCCTCTGTTCACTCTAAGCATTCAGGAGGAGTCTCGCTGGTTAAGTTGCACTGGCTTTTTAAAAATCAGACCAAAATGTATACAATACCTTAGAAATGTAATCGAGATGGGGATTTAAGATATTAAACAACTGGCTATCCATAAACAATATCAAATAAAAAGGAGATAAAGTATTAAAGTTGACACACACAGAGATATCCATATGTACTGTTGTATGTGATGGTAATTATTTTGGAAAGATAGGTTTTACACACTTAGTGCTTCCACACAGTAGTATAAGAGAAGTAGGGATGGGTTCTCAATTTAAGGAGGGAGATTAGCTCTGGTGTTCAGGTGAGAGAACCATTAACTTTATTGTAATTCTATCCACGAAGATCTAGAATCGGTTTTTGAAAAGTCTCTTTATTGTCTGTTAACGCAGACATTAAAGCAGCTGAATGAGGTTCACTTTCTCCATTCTCTTTCCCTGAGGGCTGGTTTATTCTTTTCCACCCCCTCCATTTCTCCCCAAAAGCATGAAAACATTTCCTGCTTAAATGAGTTCTAACAGGGGACTAAAAAGAAGAAAATTAAAGAAAACTAACTCAAATAATAATGGATAATAGAGAAAGAAAGACTTTCTTCAATATTTACCTCTCCCAAATCTTTAACGGGATCTTAGTTTGATTAAATTCTATTCTTTAGTGATAAAGTATATCACCCAAATTTTGACAGTAGTGTAGCATTCAGTAACTTTCTTTTCTCAAAATCGTAACTGTTCAATTTTTTTCTAAAAGGTAGTGTGATGGTTTATTTTATTTTGCTTGGTTTGGGAGTTTAACTTTATATTTCCAAGAAATATCTTATGCTATTTCAAGCGTAAGATTTCTGTAAGAAGTTAAATGAAGGGATTGTACTCAACATGCCTTTCTTTCATCTCTTACTTTCAATAAAATGTAGAGAATACATTTCTAGAGCTCATCTACAAAAGTATGTATTGTACAAGAGGCATAAAAATTAAAGAAAAAATTAAGGAAAAAAAATTTAGTCCCATCATTCTATTTTCAAAGATACAGTTATTTTGAACTTTCAATGTAGTCATTCTGGCCTTAGGATTAAAATTAATCAACTTCAGAATCTATTTCCAAATACGTTTCCTGTGATAGCTTTGAAGTGTCAAGGTATACAATTTGTATTGTATGTTCATTTTTCCTAAATTTTCCATCCTAAAACTACTATGATAGGTATTTGGGAAAGAACTTCAAACCTGATATTTAAAACTACTTTAGGCACGTTCATTTCCTGCTTGAACCAGGTTAATAGTTGATCTGGACACAAAGCATAGGTAATCATTAGGTGAAACTAATTCGTGTGTGTGTATCATGAACAAGCTCATGCAGAATACATACTCGAACCTTTTGAAAACATTCATAAAGTTCTTATGCATAAAATAAACTGTAAACATTTCTGTGTCTGATTGTTACAGTGGAAGGGAAAGGACCATCTTTTGACTACTAGATGTTTATTCTGTTATTGTGAAAATAATGAAAAGGATGGCAAAGCTGCCATGGACTTCACTGCCCCCAGGTTTTGCTTGCTTACAGTATCAAATCGTTTTGACTACGGTGATTCAGCTGAGCTGAGTCATTAACACAGGGTCTTCACTTGTCCCAAGGCCCTCCCAAACACTGCTTCCCCTAGCCAAGTATTGGGGAAGAGCCAGAGAGGAAGAAAAGTTTTGCAAAGATTTCCTTGTGGACTCTGCATCCCTCCTAATCCTGAATGGATCTCGGATGTGCGAAGTGGGGCATGTCACCGCTGGTACGTGCCTGGATGGCCGCTGCCAAGAATCAGCCTCCGGCCAGTGAGACACTTGTCACTTGGTGATGCCCTTTGCTGCGGTCCCAGGGAAGATGCAGTGGGGTTTTGAAGGAAACTTGTGCTGTGCTGTAGCACTGCTGCTAGTTTGTGCCTCTGATGTTGTTTCAGGAAATATCATTCCCCTGTTTTCCATCCTGTGCATGTGTGCATGACATGCTAGCTCTGTACGGGTAGGTGGTGGAGCAGCCCTCCTGCAGCATGAAGGGATGGGAAGAGGGAGGGTATTTGCATGTAGACCTATAGGACTTTGGCACACAGGTGTTTTGTTAAGGAGTAAGTACAAAAATCCTGCATATAGCAATGTCAAAAGATATGAGAAACTGTAGCCTAAATTAACTCTCAGGTGTTCTTCGCCAGTAGTGTAAACCAGGCTTCATCCATCCCCAGCTGCCTCCAGATTTCTGGTGCCCCTTTAACTGTGTTGATGTAAAAGGTTGTGATCCCACATGGTGAACTGGATAAGAAATTTCTTCAGGATGAGAAAAAATAAAGAAAACCCGTGCACATAAAAAGCAGCATCGGTTAAGAATGAATGATTAAGGTTCAATTAAGCTACTAATGCAAATGCAGAAAGTAACGTTGGTTAAAAAATCCATGTTGATAAATCAATGAAGTTACCTGGCAAAGATGCTTTCATATTTCTGTGGGGTGGAGTGGTAGTGGTGGAGAGGGATTCTTGGTGTGGCAAAATGGATAGAATATTGATATTGGTTACTGTATAACTGCTTTGATAATTTTTACACTGTACCAAATTTTTCTCTTTCTGAAAAAGATCCACCATACCAGATGGAAGCAATACAGAAAACAGAACCAAAAAGTTAATGGGTATAGCACAATTTTTTTGTATTTCAGATTGCAAAAGTTAATTGATTCAAGAAACATCAGAGGTAAAGATCCCAGGTGGTTGGTTTTTTTGGTTTGGTTTTTTTTTTTTACAATTTTGGAAGGAAAATAAAGCAAACTGATCAAACCCTACCTACAGCTTGTTCTAATGTGGGACAGAATAGGCACAGCACCACAGAATAATATATTTGGTTATCTAATTTAAAATAATTGCAGTCAATCTGTGGTATTCCTTCTTGCAGGACATTATATCCAATCGTATGTGTAGCTGTTAAATGGGTTAGATAATCGTATTCTACTATTAACTACTCCTGAAATTACATCAAATCTGATGCTTCAGCATGTAAACTACTTACCTCTGATAGTTGGAGGGACATACTTTCAATTCCTTTGGAGTGTTCTTGTTAAACAGTACCAACCACTTCTCTACAGATTTGGAGAATGGGAGCTACAAAAAGATAGCGGGCTAACTAAATCAAGGGAGTGATTTCGTGGTGAAGACTTCAGGAAAACATTCCTAATCTTTTTCTGTTTCTCTGTCCATGTTTAAAACAAGATTATAGAAATCCTATCAGAATTCAATGCATATGAATTTTATAGTTTTTATACAACTGTGAGCATACATGTTTTTAAAGTAACAGCAAACTGTGTATCTAGGTATTCTATAATATAAAATATAACATAAAATCAAATGTATTTTGCGATACAAAATACTTCACTGTAATAACAGATGTATCTTGTAACACATGAAGATTGATTGCTGTGATTAATCATGTCCTTATATGAATTCAATTTCATTCAAGAAAAATTGATAAAACTGAATACTGCTTAAGTTTCTTAAAAAGTCTGTTTTCATTCCTGATATATCACAACCTCTAATGAAAATGGTAAGTTTTTTCTCATTCAGAATGAAATTGCATGGTATATATTTTAGAAGAGGGGGGAAAAACTCAGTTTTATCTTGAGCAAACTCCATGACATCCAATCAACTAAAATAAAATCCAAGCTTAAAAAAAAAAAAAAAAGAAAAAAAAATCCCTCTTACAATCAACCTATAGCTTCAGGTTTCCATTTCTGTTTCTACTGAGTGAAGCTGACTATCAGTGTGAAACCCACATATTTATCCAGAGGAAAACCCAGAATTTAGGTATGGTTAAGTGGGTGTTAGGAAATTCTCCTCATACAGGTTAAAAAGCACGCTGGGACAGATTTACTCTGACAACCTCCTCACCCTTGTCCTGCCCTGTGCATGCAAGTAAAAGAACTGATTCATAGCACAAGACCTTCAAAAGTCCTGTACTGACTGTTCCATGTGAGATCTTCTCACTCTCTCACTTAAAGGATCCTCCAATCCTAGAAGCACCCAAGCATCAGAAAGGTTCAGAGTATACTTCAGGTCCCACCGCTTTCTCTTGCTGTTATGGTGAACTTCTTTGCTATACTTCTTTCTGTTTCCAACCACATATGGAAAAAAGAAGAGCATAATTTATACTTTAATTATTTTTCTTATCAAGGAATTGCTTATGTACATTTAATGTTTTTGAAGTTATTTTCAAACACTATTATTAATTTTACAAGCAATTATTTTTATATGGAAACAATGCAGTACAAAAATATTATATCTAAAGAAAAGAGCAAACATTATTGTGGAAAAATATATTTAAAGCATGAGCAAACAGGTAGCAAGAAGCACAAGTAACACAGCTGGGTTTCCAGGAGCTCTGTTCAGCACAGACCACATCTATGAGCTAAAATTCGCTGCAATTTCATTCCTGCAAGATTTTTACTCTCCTCTCAAATGACTCCCACATTTAGCCCTTGTCCCCTAACTATGGAACAGCTGAGAGAAAACGTATGTTTCCTCAAGTCATTGTTTCTAAGTGGAGTAAGATTTGACTGACTAGTTGTTCATATCATAAAATATAAAATCATATGCTACAGTCTCTGTTTCTGTTGGAAGAAGAAGAATTAGGGGGAAAAAAGGTACATATTTTGTATTTGTTTAATCAGAGTGATTTGTAGGTCAAACTTAATTTAAGGAGCACAGACCTTTGAGAACAAAAAGCTCTGTTTTTTCTGAGCCTATTTATAAAACACAGTCATGTCCTACTGTGTATTTTTGTAAACTATTCTTGATTCATTACCAAAGGGTCTTAAAAATGCTTTAGCATTAACAGACAGAGGGGCAGGAATGGAAGATTAGTTACTTAAAAAGAATTTCAACATCAACTCACGTAGTACCTTATAAAGGTTTAAAAATTTGAGATGACCACTTAATTTCTTTTGAATTAATTAACGTCTATAGTTGACCAAGGATTAGCAGTGCCATGTGGAATTGTTAAAATTACAGTTATTACTCAGACTTAATAGGATTGGCATAAATAGCAACATCATGATGGGTCTACGGATGCAAAAGAGCATTAAGTCTTCAATCTAAGAAATCTTTAAATCTGTGCGAAGTACAGAACTTTGCCTACTGAGGTTTCAAATCAAATTCAGCCACTTCAGTCCCTGATTCAAGGGCCCTGCTGTCACATGATGGTTTAAATATATAAAATGTTTTATAGACAATATAACTTGTGTTATTTCAAAATATATTTCTCTAGCTAAACAATGATAATATTTTGGTGTTTGTGTGATATTTTTAGACTATGTACCATGAAAAATGTTCTTGGTGTTCACCAGATACTGACAGAGACAATCCAAGTCCCAAGTAATTAATAAAATAAGCTACACACATATTCCAGAGAGAAGGCACACAGTGAAACAGAATCAATTATTGAAAATAGTGGATATATTTTGTGTGAATTTAGAGGTTTTATTTTATTTTCTTTAAGCATTAAAATGCTATTTTACTTAGGCTTACTGATGCTACTCAATATCATAAGGACTTAAGTTTCTGCAACCAAGTATTTATTTCTAGGCTTTTTAAAAACCAATTGTTTTCCTTAGAGAACATAGTATCCTCCTAAGCAGAAAAGGCAGGAGCTGGGGTGAGATTATTATAATGGGGTAAGTCTCTCAACATAAAGGTGCTTTTCATCCTTCCCAGTGATGCCTTTAGAAATAATCTCCAAGAAAAGTTTTGAAATTTGCAAGATTGCTTTGGTCTTCATTGCGGGATGAAACCACATATATATGCTGTTCTGTATTTCATCTTGGAAACTGTTGAATTCCACATGTAACCTTTATGCAAAAATATAAAGCCAATGATTACTCTGTCATATGGATATCGTTTCACCTACATATGCTTCATAATCCATATACATCGTAGAACCAGTGGGAAAGACATAGTGTGGGAAGCCTGCTGAAATCTCATGTGACGTGTTGCCCACAGCAGAAAGCCATGTTGTGGACACAGTCCTAGTTAAATGTAATTTATTTTTTTTTTTTTTCCCCCTACATATATTTTATCAATGCTCTGTTCAATCATTAGAGGTCTTAATTTTTTCCCTACCAGCCTCATGTTATTTTGACATCACTGGAGACTTTAAGCTCAATGACCTTCCTTCTCTTTAAAAGTGCTGTTAGCCTGCTTGGTGGGAAAAGACCGTGTACTCATGATCCCCCTATTTTTACGCCAGTCAATGAAAGCTTGGTTTGCAATTGATCATTTATTCAACAGAAAGAACACTTACGATGCTGCCTCGTGTATGTTCATCCTAGTTAGTTATAGTCCATTGTGAGATGGCTATAAAAAAGTTAACACAAACCTGCTGTAAAGATCGTCTAGCCACTACAAATATACTATAGCTAGATTCAGGACAGACACAGACTATAATCAGTATTAGCTGTATTTTGATGTTAGTAGATGAAGGATAGACATCAGCTCTCCTATCCACCTGTCTTTTTGAGGACATAACAGGGATGATCATGAGTTATTTCTTCCCTTGCTAAATGCTGCTGCAGGTATTTCTGCAGAGGACCCAAAAACCAAACTTCCTCTGCTGAACTCTTTAAATAAGGAGTAATGAATGGATTATTCTGTCCCCGGTCGTATACATTCATCCACTGGAAGATAAAGGTACCTACCTGGCACATACTTTGTCCCATACAGCAATGAGAACATTGACATGTTTGTGCCATCCTGGGGCTAAAAGCCTATGAAAGAGTAAAAGTTGCTTGTGCTGCACACCAGAAAGATTCAGGTGACGGTGGCCACTGGACAGGATGTGGAAAAGGTTGCAGCAACAAACATGTCACTTAAAAGAATGATCAAACTAGATCAGGTCAGCCAGCAATCTAGTCTTAGATTTCTCACAGATGCTGAGCGCTTTCTAGCAGTAGTTGGTAGTGGCAGATCCTCTCAGGGTGCAGATGGCTGCAGGACTGTCTGATCCTGATGTGACTGCAGTTAGATGTTCTGTATTCTTCTCTTGCCCGGACAATAGCAAAGGTGTCTACTGAGCCACAGAGGTGTTAGCCAACAATCAGTTCAACCAACACTATGCAGAGCACTGCAGCCCATCTCCACGGCATCCGCAAGCAGATCAGCGTTCTCATCTGTTCTGTACATAAGTACACACAGGATATCCATTGCATGTAATGGAAATGAAATTATTGTTCTCTGATTTCAACACATGTGACACAATGGGCTCAGGACACAAAAAAGGTCATCATGCTGTAGAGTGAGGGGTGAAGTTAACAGTTATATGACAGCTGTGATGCAGCGAAATAGCATGGCAAGATTGAAGTTCATGTGCAGTATTATAGCATGTGTACTTATGTAAGCATAAAAATTCTAGAATGGTATATAACTGTATGTATTCTGAAGTGTGTATACATACACATCTATATGTATACACACATACGAGTTCTTGCAAAGTAGAAAAGACAAACAGGAATGAGCACAGCAAACTTAAAACACTTTTGAAAGATGTCCGTGTATTTTGGGTACAAGAACTGCTTAAGAATCAGCCTGAAGAAGCGGGACTTAGAAACCTGAAGTTTAAACATATAGACAAGTTTAAATACCCTCAGGTACTCATAATAGGCTAATTTAAAATAATAATATTTTAACTAGCAAATATTCAATAGCTGATGAGACAGGTCATTTCATTGTGAAGTGAACTTATTAAAAATGTTCTTTGAGAAGCTAATTGCCTACTGGTAGATTGCTGTTTGAGTAAGGCTTGCTGTTGCAAGAGAATTAATAACAACATCCTACACCATTCCCAGTGTACTGTAGATGATAATGTATTACGCAGGTAGAATTCTTTTCCGTACTGGATGGTGATGTGTGTAACTATATTGTCCTTCGAGACTAGTTTGCATGCAGTTGCTGGTATCGCACTGTTCGGCAGCCTGCTGCAGATAAGAATGAGTGATGATGCCCTAGATTTTAATGGAAATTTTAGAGTTTGTGCAGCGGTAGGGTGCAGTCTTCAGCAGAGAAAAACAAGCTGACTTGCAGGCATGAGGGGTCATCAGGAAAGATAAAGAAATAGGACAAATACTCTAGGCTAGGTAAGGCTTTTTAAAGGATATTATGGAAATGAGGAGGAACCAATTTAATTTTTGTGATGTTACTCCATTTAACTTTAAAATACAAGGTCAGGGTACTGTGGTTTTTGTAATGATTAAAGATTTGAGATGTTCTTTTTGTTGGAACTGTTGAATGTTTATATGACAAAAACTGTGACAAAGAATTGAGTATAGAAGCATCAGAATTAAAGACTGTGGTGAAGAATTGAATTTGGAAGCATCAGAATTATGTAGCAGCTCCTCCCAAAACCACATTAGACACAAAAAGAAACTTGATAATCACTTTCATTTTCATCCTGGCAGTCAAATTTCCTTACGAAGCCTCTGTTTAAAGTTAGCTTGATCCCCAAGAAATAATATATCTTGTTTTTACATAAAGTCTATAAAAACTACATTAATCATGTAGCCGATTTGAAAACAGCTCCCTTTAACAATCAAATCTCAGTGATTCCATTCTTAGTGAAACCTGTTTACCCATTAGATGTGAAATTTTACAATGCATCAGGTTTGTGATACTGTCAGGACTTCCTAAAATTAATGATGAATAGGTCAAATTTTTACTCCAAAACCTCATGCAAACATTTCATTTTTAATGAGGAAGGATGATGTGTTACCTCTCCTGCATAAGCACATAAAAATAAAAACTGGGTTGAAAATTTTCCAGATGAGCTCATCTTAGAAGGGAAGGAGAGCATAGATGTGGGAAAGCATTTTAACTTTTCTTACTTTCTTTTCTCGCTGAAGGCAGAACAATTTCTTAATTAGTCTTAATGTAAAAAATATATATATATGTGTGTATATACGTGCAAGGTATGAATGATGATTTCCCTTTCTAAAGAAATACATTTGCTCCCTAGTGAGTATTTCATAGTACCACCTGCACAGCAGGGTTAGTGTGATGGAGGGTGTTTTGGGCAGCTCTGTGTAGTCTACAGTTTGTACCTGAGCCAGTCAGTTTGCAGTGAAGTTGTCCATGTCTGTACCGTACTATGCCTGCTCTGGCAACTGCTTAGTAGATTCATCTGGAGAGGTTCTAACCACATTTTTGTTTAATATAGATTGCAGTTACTTAGTGTAACCAAGTCCTCCTGACCAAGTCTAGTGAGTGAAGGGATGTATTATTTTTTTCCCCCTTTAAATAAGCCTCCCTTCTGAAGCAGCCATGCTCCAAAGCCTAATAATAAAAGCTTCCCTCCTCCCTTTACTGTTCTTTATTGTATGTTAATTTAAACTATGACTGTCACCCAGATTTTATGAAAATCTTCTCTATCTCCTAGGAGCTCCAAGCCATAGCTGCCACATTGTTTCATTTGTGCCTTTATGTTGAGCTTAATAGATCAGTAGTGTATAATACTGGCTGTTCAGTCTATTGCAGGTTCTCGTTTGTCAAGGGACTCTGTTTTCACATAGATCTTATTTCAGCCAAAAATAGGAAGTGCAAAGACAGGCACGATAACTCTAAGTTGATCGGATGTTTTTCAAACATCCAGGAAGTTCTGAAATTTGACAGAAGCTTGTTTATCTTAAGTCAATTCGTCCTCTCTTAATCTTCAACCTCAACATGAAGGTTGTGATATAGATTTGTTGTATACTTAAAGGTGTGGGATAGAGGATTGCTTGTGTGTTTAAGCACTGTCTCTAAACACCTGTGAGCAAATTTATAGTCACCTACTAAGAGACCGTGCTTCTGTGAAGGACAACAGATGTTATCTAAAGCTGTTTTTAACAATTATTTTTTTATACTTAAATTCTGGGCTACTTTTCAGAAAACAGCTTTGTTCGGGCTATCTAATGAGTGCCAGGAAAATGAATGGGAATGGTAGATTCTGAGAATCTGAGATTCCCATCTCAGACAGATGGTAGTCATAAAGAGAAAACTTAATAGATGGATTTAACAGAGGAAGGTAAAAAGGGTCTCTGACTTTTAAAGGCTTAAAAAATTAGATACTTTGTTAAGTTCTTAGGAAGAAATGTGGCTAACAATATATATCAAAACAATTGAATAATAGGACAAGAGAGAGAAGTTTAAATATTTTAATAGCAAGATTCAGAGGTTAAAATTGAAATAAAGGTAACCAGAAGATGCCAGCAATACTAAAAATCAGGCTGCTTTATGTTTTTAATTGCCTCACTTCAACAAGGCAAGCCTCAGATGTCCAGCTTTCAGAGGATCATACATTTAGAAATTTCAGGAAAGCGATATTAATAATGGTAACACTGCACCATTTTCTGTATCCAAAGATGGAAACACCATTTTGGTATAAATGCTTTGTTTCATCAATATAAAATAGAAATGTGACATTTTCAAAGCTTATGAACTGCATGCATGAGTAGAACTTTCATTAAACTCATATAAATATACTTCTATGTGATTTTTTTTTTTTTTTTTTTAGCAGTAGGGAATTTTGAAAATATAGTCAGTGCTAGAAATGAGCTTTTGAAAATAGGTCAGAGAAAATAAAAACAAAGGAAAAACTCCTAAATTTGCTATTCCATATTCTTAAATATACATAAATAAAAATTTATAAACCTTTTCCTAGGTCTTCAGTAAAGACATAAGAGTAGCAGTGATTGGCACCAGGCAATTCTGTTGCCTGTTGTGTTTGAGGTTTTTGCTTTGTTTTAAAGGGAGTGCACATGTTTCTAAATTATCAGTGGTCAATTTCCGTAAAATGTAGTTTAAAATTCAGAACTATATACTATTCTATACAACACATTAACATATTTGGTACAAACTAGTAATGCAAATAAGGAAAGCTGCACAAAGATACTTGCTCTAACCACCTTTGCCCCACGAAGAAAACAGGCCTGTGTATGTGTTAACACTGAGTCATGAGTGTGAAAGACGATTGCTTTTCATGTGTCTCAATTTTTTTGTTCTTTGCTATATCTAGAATTTTCCTTTCAATGGAAAAAGGGGTTTGTCTTTAAAGCCTGATTTATTTACATGCTATTTTTAGCTCAGCTGGAGTCCTGGCAAAAAGAGACATCTCAAATCTTGACAAGAGTAGGGACCAAGAAAGTCTGTGAAATAGGGATGACCGTACCATAGTGTTTTTTTGTCTCGTGAGGATATTATTGCTTTCCCTGGCAAGATCCTTCCATGCTGCTTAACAGATAAAATGAAGGTATAACAATGGAAATTAAGTGTAAAAGAGAGGGTAATATTTAAAGCCAGGAGCGATAGGGGTAAGATTTTATAATTCAATGTATTTTTTCCATTTTCAGATAAAGTTAAGATAACTTGTCTTCTTCCACTACCAAGTTAGCTCTTACTGATTCAGAATTATTCAAATGATTCAAAACCCAACACTTGCTTACATAGGAAAAACCAGCTCATCTGTCTTTGTTAGACTTAAAACTCTGAACTGCACTATGTTTACAATGATTCAAGGAGAAGGTTGAGCAGAATTTACACACACCCCCCCCGCCACCGGACCTTTAAGTGGAGAACTTAAAACAATGCATATTTCTGTGAATAGAAGTTCCCTTTTTTCTTACAAATTGTAAGAATTATTTATAATAAGCAATTTCAAACAAGAAGATTGCAATAGCACTGTCCTTGGCCTAGGAAGATTTTCTGAAATACTGTTTTATATTTGCAGATCTCTTACTCATCATGCCCTCCTTTGTGGGTTTAAAACACTTCACTTGAAACACTTCCTTTTTGTCTGACTTAAGTTTCTAATGGACATCATGTACACTGAGAAAAACAGTATTTTAAGCATGATACCTGTCTAAAGGAATTGTGTTGTCTAATGTCTCTAGAGTATCTTGAAGAGTGTACATTATTTACAAAAGCTGTCTTCTAATTTAAAATCCCATTGTGTTATGCATGTTATCGCTGACAGCCCTTCTGGGAAGTATCCTCCCACCATCATTCCTGTGTGGTTATTTACCTGGACAAATAGATATCTTCTTGTTTCATCACTAGAAGAATGAATTATGTAACTTCAGCCTTTGCAGATTTTCTATGAACTAACACGTTGTTTTGATTAGTATCAGAAAGTGGAAACTAAACAAAAAGTTTTGCTTTTTCATCATTGGTACTTCACGTAATCCTCTTTATTTCTATACCTTTCAGAAAACAGGGAGTCTAGAATAAGGAAAAGTGGGGGTCTCATTCGTCTGAAAGTTGTGACTAAATCATATCTTAACTTTTATTCTGTCCTGTGAATGTAGAGTTTCACATAAAAGAAACTGTGCAGGACCTCAGTGAATTCAGACTCTTCTTCACCTCCATTTGCAGATAGTTGTTTTCTCACCAGAACTCACTGCAGCTTACTTGCTACCTGAGGGATGTTCACAAGACATTTTCATATTAAGGAGAGTGGAGTTTGACAATCAACAGTGTCCTTAATTGGGAAGTAATCAAGATTTAGAGCATACCTATCATGCAAAGTGATATGCATGAGATGCTTCAAGACTAGCTCTCATAGAAACAAGTATATGTTTAGGATTTTCCCAAGTGTTATGACATGTAAAACAACAACAAAGAACATCTCAGTGTAGCTCTTTGGAGATAACAATAGATTTAATTTTGCTTTTAATTTTGTCCTTTGTTTTCTTTTCTGTCTGGTGGCTGAGACAATTAATTTTAGTTGATGTGTTAATTTGGACAAACTCATGAAATGTTTTGATGGGCTTTTATTTATCCTGGCTTCCTATATGTCTTTATGCAAAGAGATATTATTTATATCTCTTTCATGTTATTTGCTTTTTTCTGATACAGCAATTAATTAAAAGAAAACATTTTAATTTCACTCAAGAATATGTATATGAGAACAATGGTTTTAATAATTATGATTTTTAAACATTTTCAGATGGCAGCTTCATAATAATGTTCTATTTTGAGATTATAACCCCTGGCAGACTCAAAGTAGGACATTTCTGTACAAAAAAAACCCCTTCTTTAGCTCTCCTGGTAAGCGGAGAGCACACAAGCCACAAAGAGGTCGCATGTGAACCTTAGGTGAGCTGTTTTTCCCTCATGCCTCCTAAAAGTATGAGCCTAATGCATAGGATTGAGTGTCTCCAGCCTCTCTGAGCACAGAGTGAGGGTCAGAGTTCTGCTGTAAGCGCTCCCTTCCTTTTCTGTTTTTTCTGGCACTGCTGAACTGGGAAGACTTGGAGGGATTTTTCAGTCTGTTTTCCTGTGTAAATGGAGTTTATGAGAATTCATTGTCTGTCTTCAGTCTATCTTTCATAGCATGGTCTGTAATGATTTTTGAATTTACTGTTCAGTTTTAATAAAATTTGAAGCTGAAGTAGTTATTCCCAAATAATTAAGTTCCTACAAGCCTTTATAACACCAGTAGTTGGGTAACACATGACTCAATGCTGACACCAAGAGAGGTCAAAAGTTAAATGTTCCCTTGGGTAACAACCCACAAGCTAACAAGTGAATTCTGCCCAGGGAACTGGTGGAGTCACCATCACTGGAGGTGTTCAAAAAACCTGTAGATATGGCACTTCAGGACATGGTTTAGTGGGCATGATGGTGTTGGGTTGGCAGTTGGACTTGATGATCTTGGAGGTCTTCTCCAACCTTAAAGATTCCATGATTCTATAATCTTGGTCTGAAAACTGTCACGTACTTACTCTGCCTTGCCTAGTGAGAGAGATGGAAGAGCTTGAGCTGTTGTAGTGGTAGGGGCAGGGGATGTAAAGGACAAGGAGAGCGAAAAACTGCATTAGGTCCATTCTTAGCAAATGATTTGGGTGTGTTTTTTTTCCTGCCTTCCCTGTGGCAGTTTAGTGCAGGTGAGATAGACAGTCTGCAGAATAGCTGGGCAGTTGTATAGGTAGTGTGTTTCAAACTGGTGTGAGGTCTCTCATGTAGACACTTGTTCTCTGTGTAGGGCAGTTCCTGGTAAGTCATGGTGGAGATCTTCCCTGAGGAGCTGAAGGGTGGAGAAGGGGTTCTTGGTTTTGGTATAGCAATAAAACATATTACCCTTCAAATCCTGCAGGAGAGTAAAGCACTAACATTTCAAATATGGACTGAAAGAGAAATGTGTGGCTGTTGGCATGCATACATTGGGTTTTTAAATAAGGAAATATCATTAATTATTGCCAGGTAGACGTCCATGAGCTCTTTTTAAGAACTATCAAACAGAATCCCATATTTGATGTTCTTTTCCATGCCCAGAAAGATTATTTATCGTGGTGGATTCTCTAAGGCATGCATATGCAGTCCTGTAAATGCTAGTGATTCTGCAGAAAAACAGAAGTAGAGAAGTGGATTTTACAGCTAAGCAAATATTTTGCTATTTTTTGTTAAGGTTAGAATTTCATAGCCAGACTTCTTCACAAGCTATACAACGTATACAGTGTATTAGGTATGCAGTGTTATGTCAAATTGAAGAAAACTATATTTTTTTTGTGTTAAAAATGACTATGAAGAAGAATTATGTGCAGTTAGAGAAATAGCTTGGTCAGAATTATTCAGGAAACTGTAACACTTCATCCTGCCTAAAATATTTGTGGAATATGCTAAGTACAGTTTGATCTATTCTCAATTTTTAAGGGGCAAAATTAGTTTTGAAGGCTGCAAAGAACATCTGATTTGTTTCTCCTATTTCCTAGTGATTTATTAAATTATTAGCAATATCTAGTTTTCTCTAATTTCTTAGATGGGATTTTAGTGATTTGTTGACTGATTTTGAGAAATTTTCTAGATCTTCTGCCCTTCAACTAGAAATCAATATATGAATTTTGAACTAGAATAAATTCTTCTGCCATTGATAACAATTTTCTCCTGCTGTAAGAGGTGCTGTCATACAGAAAATAACTTTATTGGTTCTATTTAAATTTTGAGTAGATCTCTAGTATGGTATTATTTCTGGTGATATTTATTCTTATGCTGTATCGATACTAAAAATACAAGAAGTAGAAAAAATAATTTGTATATGTGGACTCATTTTTAAACTCATTTTGGGAGAGACTGTTATGCACTAGAAGACATGAGTCCTTTTTTTGTAGTAAACCTTACTTTTCACTTGGATTTTTTTGAAGGGTTGAACTGAAGCTTTCCATCTGTCCCAGTTCTTTGATGGGATGTAATGTGCTTTTGTCACCTAATTATTGTAAAACATAATATTTTAAACCATTTAAGATCATACTGTCACTAAAAAATGAATTATTTATTGGAAAAGGAAGTACTCACTTAAAGCAAAAGGAAATATGTTGATTGAAACTGTCCCAGCATAGAAATTCAATGTAAAATTGAAGTGTAGAAATCTGTGCATAAAACCAAGGAAACTCCACAAATTCCCTATATAAAACCAATCTTTTTGGTAAAACACAGTGGTTTTCTTGTGTAACACCCTGCATATAAAATTAGAAGGTAGTGATTAATATTATCTTTCCATTATTATAACACTGTTACAAACTGTATTCACACTTTATTAAAATAATCCAGTGTTAATATAATCTAGTATTAATATGACCTTGGTATATTGCTTTCATTCTCAGATGATACCACAGATAGTGATTGGATGTCATAATAATGAGCTGTAAATGGCACTGGTTTAATTCTGCCTCATCTTTTCTAAACATGGAAAACTGTACTCATGACTATACTCAAATATTGAAGTTTTAGAAACTTGGAAGTTGGAAGACATTATACGTTATCCTTAGGAAGTGAGGCCAGTCTGATTTCTACTTAATTTGGTATGTGTCTTCCCCTTGCAATGTTACTTAATAGAAGTACAAGCGTGTTTTTTCCCTAAAGCCACTTTGCTGGAACCCTGTTCAGAGTATTACTGAGTGCCCTCAGCATCCATGAGCTAGGGAAGCCGTACACATTAAACAACTTACAGCTTCACCCTTCATACATTTGTATGGGTCAGATCTCTAGTAAACCACCATAATCTTATTAAATATTTCAGTAGAGAAAAAACTGTAAAGAAGATCTTTTTTTTTTTCCTTTGTTTTTGTATCAAGTCTATGCAATAGTGACACATCTTCAGAAAGAGGAATAATGTCTTCTGAATTACTATTCAAGACAAGGTTTTTTGCTTCCTGGCTCCCCATCACTAGTGCGGCATCCCTCTGTTCTCAGCACAAATTTCTCTCAGATTTGATACAGCTATTACAATATCACCTCTGATTGAAGAGGTGAGAAGAGCCAAACTGAAGTTAATCTTTGTCCAGCAGAGAGTACCTACTGCCCATAAGTTATCACAGCTGACTTGATTTTAGTAGAATCATTTCTTGTTGATAAAGTGCTTAATATATTGCTTTGTTAAAAAACCCAAAAAACGAAATATATTTTATTTCTAAGCCTTGATATTTAAAACTCAGCCTCCTTCTCTTCACCTAAAAGACTAGGATGTCAAGATGCAAGTCTTTGAGTGAAAGTAAATTTTCTAATTAACTTATTGATTCGTATTTTGTGGTGCTATACTGAGAAAAATATGTTAACATTTAATATGCAATGAACATCAGTTCCTGAAAGTCTAACTATGTTTATAATATCAACTACTTTGAAGCAAGCTGATGAATTTAGCAATCAGAAATTAAATTATGGGAATATGTAAATCAGATATCCCTTGAGTAGCAACACTGGCATGCTTAGGAAAGCATTTGAATTAATAAAAGATCAGACCCCGAATGCTATAATTACGCTCTGAAGAAGGAACAAGATGGATACACCAGCTAAGTCTATTAGATAGTGAAGAAAATAGAGTGTAGCAGGGGTAGAGAAACACCCCAGTGGCTGTTGTAGGGAGTAAAGCCATTCTCCTTAAATTAATATGACTCGGGACAGAAAGCCTCTCCTCAGCACTAAAAGAGCTAAAGCAACAGATCTGAGGAATCCAGAGTTGGTGGAGATACAAAAGGCAAAGGAAGGACCAGCAAAATCAAAACAGAGGAAGAATTAAAATGATGCAACAGCTGCTTACAAACAGGTTCATTAGTTGTCTGTCGCCCGCCACTGACATTCTCCCATGGGTTGGTCTTGTGCAGAGACTTGGGACAAACGCTGCCTTAAAGGTGACAGGAGGAGGAGGAGAAGCACAAGGTGGACAACTAATTCTGGCTGCCTAAATCCAGATTTGGTAGGGATTTTTGTTCTGACTTAAGATCAACATGATTGACCTTATGCTATGTTATACTGCTGGCGTAAGGCAGGGAAATAACTTTGTTGCTATAATCAGACTTTTTCCTCCTCTTTTTGAAAAATGAGTACGTCTGCTCATTTCACTTATTTTGTTCTGGTTTTAACCTAACTGAAATTTCAGGCAATATTTGAGTTTTGCTTACATTATCTCATTGAACCAGTAACTGTGGTTTGTTCATATTGTTGTAATGCAAGGCCATAATGCAATGATGTATAACAGGTAAATTATTAAGTGAGGCTGTACATGGTACCTCGTATTATTTTACTTGCTTTGCACTTGAAGCTGTAAACAGTTGCAAGCATAAACCAACTCAACCTCTTGCCTATCAGAGTAACTCTCCACAACTGGGAAGCCACTTTTGCAAGCTGGATATTGCCCAGGACACATTTATTCCTTCATGACTTGCTACAGTTGCAGTCAAGTCAGTATACACTGACCACTAGGCCAAATCTTTTTGCCATTATTCTTTCTTACAAACAGGCACGACATGATTAGTGGTGGGTTCTTCTATCTTATCTGGTACGTGACTGATTTTGCACAGTTTCCACACAATAAAAAAGTATCCAGCAACATTTCTCATGCCCGTCAAAAAGACTTTTAAAAATATTACTAATGTAGAAAAAATATACATGGATGTTCTGATTGAAAGAAAAAATGTATATACTATTTTAACTTGCTTTGAAATGTGTAAAAGTGTAAAAGATGTGGATGAAAACTCAGAAAGTGAAGGTTATATAAATAGTCTCCCAAATGCTTGAAAGGGGTGATATCTGCAGGAGCTTGTCTTAAAGGGAGGCTATAAATGACCAGCACAAGAGAGTCAATATATACAGTCTGCTACTTTTATGTAATGGTGTGTTGTGGTTTTTTTCATAGCCAGAGGCACTGACAACTATCTGGCAATTTGAAAGGTCGTAATATATAACAGCTTACATATCACAATTGAAAGGAAAACAGGATGCTGAGGCACATGTATTTATACTAGTGCCGCTGAGTTAAAGATTAGAGGTGGTATTTTGAAGGTATAGATTCCATAGGAAAGCAAATTGAAGCTTTCTAGTTTTTGAAGCACAGGAGGTATATAGGAAATAACTTGGCTTATGTAAGGGTATGGATATTTCTGTAAGAACCAGGAAAAACTGTGAAATCCTAAAAACCACCTGCTTTTAATTTAAGAAAAATTCATTGATTCGTTGATTTCCTTTTCCATAGGAAAGCAAATTGAAGCTTTCTAGTTTTTGAAGCACAGGAGGTATATAGGAAATAACTTGGCTTATGTAAGGGTATGGATATTTCTGTAAGAACCAGGAAAAGCTGTGAAATCCTAAAAACCACCTGCTTTTAATTTAAGAAAAATTCGTTGATTTAAATATGGCAAAAAAATGAAGACCTGTGTTCACATTGAGTTGGAATAAAATCACTTATTTAGTTAAAAACCTGGCCTGATATTAAGGGAATTCCATGAGTAATACTGATGTCCTTGAAAACTTAAGAATAGCCTATCTTTGAAGAAACTAGGCCATGTTGTTATTTTTAACATACTGGGACCTATTATGTGATTTGTTTGATTTGTGATAGCTGGAAGAGAGTGAAGATGGAGGACGCAATTTTTCTTATCATTGACATTGTTTGCTCAGTTATAGCTTTGCAGAGCAGGTAAAATATGAAAATGTTGTAAATATCATAAATTGCAAATTAAATATGGTATCAAATCAGGTCACAGTCCCAACTTAGTACTATTATGTGCAGAGGTAAATGGAAATGTTGTTTGACAGACGCTTGTCTTTACACATCAATATGGAAATTAATATATTTCAGTGGTATATATCTGTGCTAAAATATCAGTGAGTAGGTTTTTGTACTTAGAGTTCAATTTTATGTATTTAACCTGAAGCATTATAGTTAGTATGCAGTAGCAGTGGTGTTTTTGCAGGAAAAAAAAAAGTCTCCTCTTTCTCCCTGCAGTATTCCTAAATCAGTTCTAAAATTAAATTGAATTAATATACCAATAGGAAGCAACTGTGTAATTTGGGTTAGAAATACAAAATAAACCTCTGGTCATGCACTTTACAGTATAGTACTGAAATTACTTTCATCACAATTTCATGTCACCTTAGAAAGGGACATGAAATGTAAATTTAAAGGAATATGGCCCATTTTAATAATTACATCTCACTGGAAATAATGGGAGAGAGATGTGCGCTTTTTTTTTTTATTAATCCCCTGGTTAATATATTTAGAAAATCATAAGGAATTAGTCTGGTTGCAAAGTGTTAACATTTGAAGTCAATGCTGTTTATCTAAATAATTTTTAATACATTAAATAAATTGCCAAGGCCAGCTTTCATCTGAACCAATAATATAATTTTTTTCAATGCTTCTAAGGCCCAGAGAGAGCTTTGTAACTTTGGCAGGGATAAAGGAAAACAAAGACAAAAATGTAACATAGAGTTTTTTTTTTTAATGTCTTTGAGTAGGGGTAGGGGGCAGCTTTTAGAACCATAGTTACTCAGCGGTTGCATTCAGAAGGTCTTCAAAAGCTAAGATCAAGTTATTCTAAGCTCCAAGTTGGATCATTCCAAGGATGAAGGAAATTGAGACAAAGTTGATTAATGTCTTCAAAATAAGTTTGTTGCAGTAGGTATACATGAGGGAAAATTTCAGTTTGCAAGCTTTGACTTCCTCTTTCCTTTCTTTCCCCTGTGAATTTAAAGGTATGAGGAATTTCCATTAAAGGAAGAGACAAACTCAGGTTAACTTATTTTAATTACAGTGAACAGGGAACCAGATAAAACTTCTGTTTAATCTTCTCATAAACCAGATTGTCACCTTGGTGAAATTCATACTAATAAGTCCTACTGGGTGATATCTGCCTCTCAAGAGATAGTTATGAAGGAAAACTCATTAAATAGTAGTAAGGAGAAGTGGAGATGTATTTGGAGTTATAGGTGATAACAGTACAGGCAGCAGTGACAAGAAACAGGAATTACCGTAGCAAGATGAAGTGTGAAGCTACTGGGCTATTAAAGTATAGTAGACTACTGCTTTTTGAAGGACAGCAGGCTAGACTGTAGAATTTGTATAGGTAAACTACAGGAATTTCAGCCTTTATGCCTTGTTCTGTGAAGAACAAATTTGTCACTGTTTCTAGAAGGGAAAGGCTCTGTCAAGGGATCAAGTCTGGAAGATACTAAAACTTTCAAACAAATCTGGGACTCTTTCTGATTAGAGACTTTTAGCAGAATAGGAGAAGTTGTATATTCCCATTTAATTTGTTAAAATGTACAATTGTGGGGTTGCATTGTACCTACATTTTGTTGTGTACAGTAGCAGTCATAGACAATCAGCAATGCATCCAGGGCAAAACTGGACCTTATGTGTTTTTCTAATTAAACTGCACCAAAATATAGAAAAAAATAAATAATATACAAAGTAGGATGGAATAGTAGCTTCCTAAGGCTCTCCAACCAAGCTGTTTGCATGCTAAATCAAGGACAATTTTTATATTCTTTATAAACTGTTGCTTACGCAGCAAAGAATTCTGTTAACAATTTCAGTCAAAGTGAGAACGAAATCTCCTTGTTATTTCTAAAGTACTTATTGTTTATTCAGTAAACAGATCTGCAGCAAATTTCTCTTCCTTTGATTTCTCATATACAGTTGATGTACAGACCCAATACAACTGATAAAATGCACCCAGTTCTGCTTTATAGGTAGTATCTGCCCAGAACCTACTGTCAACTCTTTCAAATGCTGCTCTTTTCACAGAGTTGATAGCAATATTCAAACCATAATAATTCTTATAATTTATGCTGAGAAGAAAACACTTTTTTAAAAATTATTGTCAACTCCTTAGCAAATGTTATCTTCAATTTTTTTACTGCTTTTTCACCTCTTTCATCTCCATCAGCTGCCCTGAGATTCCATAAGCCATAATGAGATTTCATAATACTAACACAATAACAAACATAATGCACACAAAACAGTGGAGATTGCATAGCCGCTATAAAAAAACAGCTAGGAAACAACATATACATTTTGTTGTTGATTGTCATAATCCTAACAAAGTGCCAGTAATGTGTCTTCAGATTAAATCAGTGTGATTTAACTGCCTGGAAAATTAATTTCTTCCTTATTTCTAGTAGAATCTTGAACAGAGATACATACTTTTAATGGATACATTCATTCTGGTAACCAAATGTTAGCAAATAGTTATGGGGATAGTTTTCCACCAAATGTTTTCATAGTTCTCTGATTTATATTGTTGTATCCTGGTAGACACTTTTATGTCAACCTTATGCTTTTATACAATTTAAGACAGAAGAGAAATTTATGTAAACGACTGAAGAATAGCACATTAATGTCAAATTCAAGACTACAGATTTCTGAAAGTGGTGTATAGTACTTTTAGATGCTTTTAGTATCTGTAGCTTACCCTAAATTAAGGAAAAACAGTACAATATTTTTTTCTTAAAACATTTTATGCCAGCTAGTGTCTCTGACAGAAATTAGCCTGTTTGTGGTATTTCTTCATGTTGCTACAGGGCTTTTCTGTAACAAAAAATTATTGTTAAGCATGTTTGTCTACTACAATGAAAAGAGCAGAGTGCTGGTGAGATTGCTCATAGAATAGTTTCTGATTAAGTTTAACAGTAAAATGTTATTTTACTCAATGGCAAGAGGAAATGAGATTGCAAAAAGAGTTGCATGATATATGTACAAGTTAACTAAGAAATAACAAATAAAGTCAAATAAACTATGCCATTCTGGCACCCATTTAGGTAAGTGTGTAAAGACTCTGATGAATGTTTAATTTACATAATACAAAAAAGCAATCAAACTGGTTTACTTCAAATCATCTTCTAACCAAATCTTTTTCTTTTTTACTATTTTAATAAGTACCAGGAATCTCTGTGAACCAATAATATATCTTTTTGTCATATAGCTTTGTCAGTTGTCACAGGCATTTTGAAAAGCATCAGGAAAAAAAGGTGGCAACTGGGGATGTGGGTGTAACGTATCTGAAATTGGTTGGTAAATTGTTTTAATTCGTTATGTAAGTTACTTCTCTTTGTCTCCAAAGAGTTTAGTCATAGCTTCTCAGGAAAAGTTGACATAAAGTATAGCTAACTCTTCATAATATTGGTAGTGGTAGATAAAGCAAATATATAGTAGTATTATCGCAACATAAATATTGAACTGTTAACAAGTGTCCATTAAAAAAACCCCACACAAAAAACTACTGATGTTTCAAATTAAAAAAAAAACCTATACAAATAAAATATCATAACTTTTTGTAATTACATATTATTTGTGCAGTAGATAAAATTGTTTGATGTAGGATTGGATTTGACAAAATAGGTTTTTGTCAGTTTTATTTGTTCTTGGCAAAATAAACTGACAGCTGTCTAAACCAAGAAGGTGGCACAGTCAGAGCTTTAAAAAGAAAATCAAATGTCAGTGGGAAACCATTTTGATGAGCATGTTGTTCATATCCATTTTGTTAGTTAGGTAAAAGACTGTGGTTGAATCAACAGGGATATGTTGCTGTTTTTCAAATGCATGTGTTAGAAGGTTATTCACAAAGAATCAACCTTCTCCACACAAAGTACAGGCATCTTTGGGTATCCAAAACTGTTATCAACTGAACCTTGATACATAGAAGTGTCTCTAAAGTCCACATGCACAGTTGTGTAGACATTTGTGCAGTGTAACTCTTAGATGACATTAAACTGAGCATCGTGTACCTTCTTAACAACCTGACTTCAAGGCATCCACTGATCATCCATATTCAGAAGAAAGTTCCTTTGGATCCTTGAATGATGCAGTTTCATAAGATTAAATGTATTACGGGAAAAAGATCGAAAGAAGAGGAGTGGTCTAACAGTGAAAGCAAACTTAAATGGGCAGAAGTCCATAAGCACAAAGATGGCAACCACCAGAACACAAAATAATTCTCTTTGTAGTGATGTGCAGCAAGCTTGTGAATAGGACTAGCTCTAGAATCTCCAATATTCTATTTTTTTATTGATCTTTGGTTGCATTTAAGGGAAGGCATACCACAGGACTGACTGGGAGAGGGTAAAAAAGAAAAAATAGAACAAAAACAAAAAAGGCAACTAATAGTAAAACCACCGAATAATTAAACTGAAAATAATAAAAGGAAAAGGAGCATGGGAAGGAAATTTAAAAAAAGAAGTGAGGGAAGACAAATATATTTTAGTGTTAGATACTGCTCTTCTCTCTCAAGAGCTTTGCAAGTCACAGAACTGCTAATATGGATGCAAAACCTCTAAATGTTTGGAGGTGAAACATTTGAAATAGTGTTCTGCATACATTTGGGGAGGTCTGAAGTAATGCCGAAAGAGTCTTATTAAGAAATTCCTTTGGGATTTTCTCTTTCAACTTTTGCCTTTTTTTTTTTCCCATTTCCTTTTCTTATGTTTGATTCAAAAAATATCATAAAGCATCTGCTCTTGTGTATGTCACTAAGCAGTTGCTTCTAGGACCAGAAAGTACAAGTGAGAACAAAAATGAAAACCAATAGTGAATGAGGCCAGAATCTTCAAGCTGATTATGGGCAGAGTCCTCTGCTATTGCAGAAACACCTCTATTGACTTTGGTGAGGACTTTCCCCTCAGTTTACCCCATATTTCTTTTTTGCTTCTGTTCACTTGGAAGTTTTCTGAAAGAGTGTGCATAATTTCTCATTTTAGGTAAATCTTGGGGAAAAAAAAGAAACTAATTGAAGCAGAGAAGCATCATATGAATGTCTTGGCAATTTTAAGTTATCATACTAAATTAGTTGAGACCATTATCTAAGTGTAAAACCATCTGTATGAGAGGTATAAGTCCTTTAATATACTGGTTTTGCAGGTTTTAGACTGACAGAATATTTCAACCTTACTTTAATGATACGTCATTCCCTGCTTACTTATGCTTGGGAATCACAAGAAAGAAAAATCAAAGTGATGGGTAATTCATATTATCATCTGCTTTTTCTTAGTAGCTAAAAATGCAACAAGTTGAAAACACTAAGTACATAGAAGTATCTGGAATCCACTCAGAATTGTGATTAGCTCTGTGTGCATAAATATGATGAGGTCTTGTCTTTTCCGAGCTGTTTTATTTTTAATATTACATAAACATTTCATTTTTAATTAAGTTTGTTTGAGCACTCTGTTCATAAAATTATTAGAAACTGTATAATTGCAAGTGTAAGTACCCTGGATGGTCTTCTGAGCAAGCTGTGAATCCAAAGGGCAACGTGCCCTTTCGCTTTGCCATTTCTGTATGAAGGGGTGAAATGTCAAGTGAAAGTACAAGAAGCAGAGTCAATGTCAATATTTCTTCTGTAGCACCATATATTGTATGGTCAAGCCATGGCAGGCAACCCCTTGAAGGCTCCCAGCACCTTGCCCTCATGCAGGTGTGTGGCAAGGATGGAGGTGAATAATTAGGGAACTATAGATGTTGTCAAGTTTTAAATACTGAATGTAAGTTGTGAATAGTATTGTTGTGGTTCATAGGTCTGGGACGAGTGTGTGAAAATGTGATTTTCAGTAAAACAGTTAAAAACACTTTTGTCCATTTTATAAAAAAACCTTTTTTAATAAATCTAAATGCCTTAATGGGTTGCTGTGATTTGTGTGGTACCGAGTGTCAAGGATAATCTGCTTTTTCTTAAGCTGTGGACTCTAGACAAACTTCATCAACACATGTGTGTGTTTCAGTTTAATCATGTGAAGAATGTCAAATGCACAGAGCACTTAGAAAAGAAAAATCTCAAATTAAGTTCTTCATGGTAATCTAAAATCCAGATGGCCAGAAGTTTTCTCTCATGTTCTGGTGGAATTTTACACTTCTCCTTCCTGCACATCTTGTGTGAGGTTCCCATTTTGCAATTAGGGATAATAATTAGAAAGACCATCTTAACCATTGCACTATTTTGGTTTTTTCACTAAGTAAAGCCTATTGCATAATATGCCCCAGAAAATCAGAAAATTCCTTTGGTTAATTTTGTGTCAATTGAAATAAGTGTGGAAATCATGTAGTAGTTGCTATATATTATTTTGTGTGTATGCAGGGGGAGGGAGAGAAACTAATTTAAAATCCTATGAATGCAAGAAAAGGGTTCAGTAAGAGTATTAAAAGAGGCTTTTAATTAGCATTTGACTTTATAATACTATACTGACTGGTGATTATTTCTGTCATTTAGAAAAATTGGTGCAAATATAACCTCTAATTTCTACAAATTTTAATTATAAATATTTTACTGTTCAGGAAGTATAATTTCCCTGCTTTGTTCTTTCCTTGATCGCCTATTCCACATGAGCAGTCCTTCTGCATATAAGTACAAGTTGTGTTCTGAGTTATTTATTCTGTAAGCAGTATGGATCATATAAGGTTCATATGGTTCATACAGGTGCATGCAATAGCACGATTGCTTCAGGTGTCTCGCCGGATAAGCCACTTCTTGTGATGTATTTTGCCTCAGACTATGCATCTTATTGTGATGGCTTACCTGTGTGGGGTTCCATACTGCATAGTGCAAAGGCTCTAGTGCTAAAAGCAATGTGAATGCATACAAAAAAACCAGATATGCATTTTAAGCTGGGCGTTACCAAAACTGCGGTGTATACTGGAAAGACCAGTAACTTTTCAACCTCACCATAATGGAGAATATTTGCATTTAGGCAAGCTACCTAACCATTACTGCTATTTATTCCTAATAATGAATTGTGTACCTGAAAATAACAACCAAAGGTTGGACGGGGTATTATTGCATTAACGTGCATCATGGAAAGATAAGTAAATCTGATACCTCAGAGAAAGAGGCTTTTGTGGATCTTTTCTGGGCCTGGCAGTTTCTGCTACAATGGTATTTTAAAATCTTCTATGTTCCACAAGCAAAGCAAAGTGTGCTGGGATGCTTTGGGCTGGGAGGGTGCTTGATGTGACACGACTGGACTGTTGTAGCTTGCTAGGATCCAGCAGAAATAGTTTTCTCATCCTATCAAAATGTAGTAAGACAGTATGCAGATTACTGCAACCTTGCTGCAACATTACGCTCAGCACAGCTACTTTTTTATTCTGAAACTACGGGAAGTGAAAATAGTTTGGAAAAAAACCCCATAAAACAGCTTTTACTGAGAGGTACTGAATACAGAAATAATTTTGGGGAAATTCTTTTTTATAACAACCTAAAAAGAAGCTGTAAGAAAACCAAACAGAAAGTATAAGAATAAGCTTAGTCTCAACAGTGCAAACCTCTACCTCAGCTACAACTCTTGTCCAGGACTGTGGGTGAATGCTGCAGCGGCGAGCTGGCATTGATCTCTGTGCCCCAGGTTGTATTAGTGTTGGTGTTCAAGCTGTCTGTGTAAAATTTGTGCAAAAGTTGGGATAGAGCATGCAACTGACTTTCTGCAGTTCAGTGAATTGGTAACTGGCAACTGAGGTGTGGTCATGTTACAACAAGTTAACTTCAAGTGTGGTTCAGTTTGTGAACTTTCAATCATAATCTCCTGGCTGAAGATCTAATGGATGAGATATATTAAAAATGCACGAGTAATAGTTATGTTCATCTTTTACATTCCTGAAAGTATTATCTTGCCAGTTTTAACCAGTTCATGGACAAATTTAATGTTTATATGCAAATTTATTAATTTGCTCTGTAATTTATATTATGCATTTAGAAAGATAAAACAAGCATATAATGTTGTTCCAGAGTATGATATGCTAAAATATTTGGTTTCTTCCAGGAAAGGTAGATTCAGCATTTTACTTGAAAGCTCTTGTATGTAGATAGGATTCAGACACACTCCCTGAGATTGTGAAACCTATCATAAGTACGAATCCCACGGCATAGATTGTTATTTCAGTTTCTGCTTATTTTAGCAGTAAACTGTTGAAAATTATTTTACATTTCCCTGCTTGTACATTTTGAGGAATTCAAGGGAAAAATTACTCATGGTCTACTGATGATTAAAAATATGAAAAGATTTATTTCTTTATTTATAAATATGAGCATTCTTAAACAGGCATACAGCATTAAAAACTAAGCTACAGATTTAAAACTGCATTGTTTTTAAACATGAGTTAAGGTATGATAGCTTTTTAATGATAAAAGATGTAGAAAATGTATCTCAATGCATTTAGTAAAACTTGGAAAATGCTCCATCTTTGTTATCTTTTGTTAGTTTTTCATTTTGTTGTGTAAGTAGAAACAAAAGAAGTAATACTTTTCCTTAGAAGTCTAGTGTCCCCCCAACCCTGCCAAGAAAATCCCCAAACCCAAAAAATCCCATGAGGGAATAGATTATCAGGCTTCTCACAACTGGAGACAAATGTGTTCTTAATGGAACCAGGAGAAGTACTTCAAACAGTCTTTGCTTTTTCGAGATTGCTTATTTTATGTAGACAGCTAATCCAACGCTGTAACTTTAAAATGTTTTGTAGATTATTAAATAAACATGGTGTATACCTTTGAGCATGTAGAAGTAAATTTGTTCACAAGTTTTTCTTATTAGTTGACCTGCAAAATATTTCTGTAATGATCTCTAGCAGACAAGAATTGGGGGAAGGCCGCAGGGATGCACTGAAAAGTACTTGTTACAGAAACATAAATGTCTTTGTCTCACCTTTGGATTCTTTCATTTGGAATTCAGAGGAGAGCAAAAACTCTCACCTCTTTCCATCTGGACCATATATGATGAAGCATTTTGTTTCATGCTTGACATTTTTATGAATATGTGTATGTGGTGGGTATTTTGCAGGATCTTCAGGATGGCATTGGGCAACAACAAGCTGTTGTCAAAACATTGAATGTAACTGGTGAAGATATTATTGAGCAGTCGTCAACAGCAGATGCTAAGGTGCTGAAGGAACAACTGGAACGTTTGAATACCCGGTGGCAGGAGATCTGCAGACAGCTGGTAGAGAAAAAAAAGAGGTAAGTTAAAAGAGAGAAAAAAGACTGTGAAATCATTTTTGGTTATTTTAGATTTGCTTCTGACTTATATGTTCAAAGGAGCTCTCGACTTCTGGAGTTTTCATATTCATAACAAATTATCAGTGAATAAATTTCACATCCATCATAATTTATTTAATTCTTCTTTTCTACCTATTCCTGTCAGTGACTGCCACTCCTTTCCATACCCTACATTTTTATAATTCCACTTGTAATGCTTAAAAAAAATAAACAAGCATATATTATTGCTTGATTAAAAGCAGAACAGATTGGAGCTTCATTTATGGTATTTACAGTTGATTTAGCATCTTTTATTTGATAGTATGTCATTAAAATATATCTCCGTAGTACTAATAATACCTTAGATGATGCATACACTTAATTCTAATCTAATTCACTTCTCATCATTAATGTCATTAACATCTGCATTTCATAGGTTGGATAAAAGGAATAGATTGGCTAATATAAAGTTATTTATAATCACTTTTGAATCAACTTGTTTTTCTCATGCAGTCACAAGAGAAGCTAGAAACATTTGAGTTACAGTTCATACAAAAATGATTTGACTCCTTTAAAAAGAGAATTTCCAACTTGGAAAAAAAAATTTTGTTGGTGTCTATACTAAGTTTTATGAAAGCATAAGTTCTTAATCTAGATGCTAAGCCTAAACTGATATGACATTCAGCTTCGAAATACAGTCAGTGTCAAAGCTTTCTTCATGCATGTTTTTAAAAAACCAGAACATTCCTTATAGAGGTACATTAATGAGTGCTAGAGATTTGCTACGAGAACTAGTAGTGTGCAACAGTTTTTTTGTTACTTCTGATGCGCCACATGTCATTTTTTTGGTTTAGATCTGTGGTGATCTAAAAGCTGTGAAAATGTTCAGTAGAGTGGTAAGGGAGCACCCTGAAAACTTTTTGTTGAGTTTAATCACGATTAAAGTTTCTCCTGAAACATGTTAAAAGAAGGAGATGCCACAAGTAAGCTACAGCTGCTGGAAACTACGGCGGTGCTTTAAACGTTTCTTTCTGCTGTATTTCCAGGTGTTGATGGTAATGCTACTTGTTACACAAGGGAGTCCTTGGCCTTTCTTTATCACCCTGGAAGCTGTTCTTTTGTACAATGGAAACCCATCTGTGTTTCCAAGCCTTAACTTGTTATGTAAGTGCTAACACTTACAAAACAATAACACATAATTTTAATAGCTCTGTAAGCTGCTGCAGCAACACAGAAGGAAGAGATTGGTGGTTGAGCTTTGTCTGAGAATATGAAATATGTTCCAGTTCTGGTAAAGATTGGTATCATACTTTCCTTCATTTATCAATAGAAATGTGTATCTGAATGCTGTTTTGGCTTAAGGTGTTGTTAGCCGTATACGGAATTTATTGGCACATTCAGTATTTTAAGGAAGCCTCGGACATCTCAAATGGGAATAATACAGATATACTCACTAGATGAAGGATCTTAAATAAACACTTGCACATGCATTCCTCCTTTTGCTCTGTCTGTTTTGAGTGGTTGGTTTCTTTTCCTCTGGAATGACAGCTTGTGTAATTTTGAGGACAATGATTGCAGAGACCTCATTTAGTGAACTCCACATGAATAAATGCATTGCTGTAGAAGTACAGATAGTGTAGTGTTAAATTGATATAAATGCTTTTGATGTACCGTATGCATCAGGACGGGTGAGTTTGCACTGCTATTCGTTGCCCAGTCTTCCTGGCTGCATCAGAGCCAGGGAATGTTTTTTGCTGCCGGGTCTTGGAAACAGATCCTATCCTCAGTCTAGCTGCTGCCTCTCAGTAAATGCTTTTTCTTCTTTCCTTCATCTTTTTGCTCTCACAGACTGGGTTTTCAAAGGAAAGAAACCTAGCTGACAGGAATATATGATGTGTTCTCAATTACTGGTGATCCTAGGCATGAAAAGACCGTAGGCTTATCTGCTGCACAGTCTTCATGTAGCCTTGGTGTCATGGGATTTTCATCTCTCTTATGCTCTGGCATCTTTTAGTTGTTCATTAGTTGTTCGACTTTGCTTTGGGGTACAGTCAGGTTCTGTCTTTTTAGGATTTGAAACCCATGTCACCCAAAGTGCTTTAATTTTTCATTAAGAACAAAGCATGGGGCAAACAAGACAAGTTGAAGGAAGTGACCTCTACTTGCAGTACAAAAGAGCCAATATAGTCATGGCATTGTCCATTGTGTTTGTACTATGATAAATTTATTTAAGTGTCTCAGTATATTATAAATTATAATAAATCTGTGTGAATTAGAATATTTTGACGCCTCTTTTTCAGAATAGCTTTAATAGATTATTTTCCAAATAAACTCTTAAGCCAGTATGTTTATATTTTGGATCACTTAATTTTTAACAGTCCTTTAATATTTCTCTATCTTTCCTAAAAATTAAAATGTTCATGATTAAAAGTATTTTATGATTATGAAGGGGATACCAAGATTTTTGTTTAAGTCAATTTTGAGAATGAGAAAAGGGAACCACATTTTAAAACTATAGTGGAAGAAAGTGATGTTGAAGGGAGAGCAGACTGGGTAGATTACATTTTCAGTTAATAATTTCAAAGAAAAATAAAATAGATATTAACTTTTACAATCTACAAATCGGAAAACAAAACTGATTCTAAAATTTGTAATAGATTTTATGTTTTATTCTCTGTAGTTGATACATTGTGCTCTGCTTTGAAAGCTGATTCTCAGTAGCTCAGAGGAATAGGGAAATTTTATAGGAGTAGGAAATTTTGTTTTCTGTTAAAGTTTTTAGCTCAGCAGATCTCAGGATAAGGGAAGTGGGAAGAAATTAACAATTGAATGAATTCCAGAAATTAAATCTTACAGTGATTTCTAATTCAAGTGTAATGTTGCTAAGTGTTATTTAAATGGCAAGAATATTTTATATACTGTAAAGTCTATTTTGCTATTGTTTACCAAAAGAAGAAGAAGAAACTGATTTTGATAATCCTGCACAGTTTACAGATGGGGCACAAACACTCATTTTAGGCATATTTCTCAAGCCAAATTCAAACATATTCATCAGTTGGGGCAGGGAGGGGAAGGTTACAGAAGTAACAGAAAGCAACATAGATATTTTTGTAAGGTGCATGAATATAAGAATTTAGTTGGAGGCAAGAGGTGGATGGTGACATTTCCAAGGATGCCCATGACATTAAGCTCTCTCAGGTAATCAAATGCTGAGCTGATAGTGGAGAAACTCCAAAACTGAGCACATGGGCAACAAATGGCAGATGATCTTCATCATAGACAAATCTGAGGTAATGAATATTTCAGAGAAACAGTCTATACCATGCTTACATGATGCTGAGCTTGCAAATGGCAGTTACAACTCAAGAAAGTGCTCTGGCATTATCACTGACAGTATTTGCAGGCTCTACATGGAGAGGCAGCCAAAAAAAGCCATAAAATTTTGGGCAGCAGCAGTTAAGGATATTGAGAACAAACCAAGAACTGTAGATCAGATGAAAACCATGAAATTTTATAAATAACAGAAACAGATCACAGGCTTACTAGACACTAATATTAATTTTAGTGGTAGTCAGGCAGATCTAATGAGAATTATTTGGACCATAAAAAGGACAATTTGAATAAAATCAGACAAGAAAACAAACCAAATCTCAGAACAATTTGAGGAACCTGTACTGCTCTTTAGTAAAAAGAAGCTGTTTTATAAGGTTTAAAAGGTCAAATGCTGATCCCAGGCAAAGCACAGACTTAAAATTGGCTTTGAATCTTCTTTCTTTGTTACTGAAGATCAAGAGGTTATGTTTGAGTTATGTTTGCATAGGATGTTATCTTTAATTTGCCTTTATTGAAGACTTTCAAAGATGTAGAGGTTTAAATTCAGTGTTTAGTGTTTTTGTACCTTGCAGTTTAATCCATCCAGCTAAGAATTAGGTGGGAATGTAATTTTAGCACATGTAGTCATTTTATCTTACTGCAAACTTTGGAATAGACCAGGCAGTTGAATAAAGAGAAACTTAATTGAAAGTCTGATACACTGATAGTTAGCAAATAGGGAATTTAATTGAGTTTTTGTTAACATTTTGCTGCAAGTGGCATGTTTTGGAGAAGTTTGAGTTTGTACTCTGGAAGAGTGTTATGCAAACTGACAGGAAGACTTGGGAGACTAGGAGAAGTTGCAATGGCCCCTTGAATAGATGCTACTAATCTCAGACAAAAAAGGAGGAAAACAACTCTGTCTCTTCCTCTTCATACTCCAGCAGCCATTTTGAATATAAAATCTTCTAAACCATAGCATCAGAAGATCTCTCCGCCTTTTTGTCCTGTGATGCATCAGCCCATATTATGCTGTGCGTGTGTCTGCTGCGTCATGCCACTGCTACAGTCAAGTTTTGGATGACTTAAGGATCAGGGCACTTGTGTGCACTCAAATGTCTGGGTGGTGGCAAGCCCCAGGGCTGCGGTTGCATCGTGTTGCTGCGCCTTCACTCTTGCTGCAGGAATGCAAAGATAGTCAAGGGAATATATATCAGGAGGAGAAGCAACATCTCACATAGGAGCTTGATAAGGTGAAGGCTCATAAATGAGGTTGGCAACAGACTTGTAACAGTGGTGCTGTCTGGTCTTTGTATTTTCCGTCTTTGTCAAAAATTTCTTGTGTAATTTTTGCAAACATTTTGAAAATTTTGAAAACAGATGCCCCGGAGTTAGATTCCTTTGCTGTTTCAGAAGTAATAAGTTTGGGGTGTTTTATTCATCACAATCTGACATTTGTTAAAATTGGGTTCTGTTGAATGGAAGAGAATTTTTCATTATTTTAGCTGCAAATACATGTACACTTTTAATGAGCTTGGACCTGTAGACTGTCTGTTCAGATATCTACTCAAGTGAGTTTGAAGTAATTATGGAGAGAATGACAGAACAAAGGCTATTTAACAGAATACTTTCAATTGCCTTTCTGAATATAAAACCACAAGCTTTCTGCTCTAAATAAAAACTAATTGTAATAAAAAGTAAATACACTATTTAATATTTTTATACTTTCCTTTCATTAAAATACACTTTTTTTTTTTTTTGCTATAACAAACTAGCTACCAGTGATTGGTTTCCTTCACCTGAGCACTCAATGTACTGAAGGCTGTGATTAGCTTCTCATTGCAATTTAAAAGCTGGCTTAGGATGAAGAGATTTCATGACAGTTAAGTCAATAAATATATTTTTTCTTTCCAAGATAAAATTAGTTACATATTGAATGTATTGAATTTTATTTTTTGATTGTTCAGATTACTTACAGTAAATCACTAGAAAATCACTATCTTAGACCAGATTTAAGGAAGAAATTTTTCACACTAAGGGTGGTGAAACCCTGGCACAGGTTGCCCAGAGAGATGGTAGATGCCCCATCCCCAGAAACATTCAAGGTCAGGTTGGACAGGGCTCTGAGCAACCTGATCTAGTTGAAGATGTCCCTGCTCATTGCAGGGGGGCTGGACTAGATGACTTTTGAAGGTTCCTTTCAACCCAAAGATTCTGTGATTGTATGAAAAGAAAGAGCAGCAAACAGGAGGAGCTGGAAGCCATTGTGCAGCAGGACAGCTATGACTTAGACGCCATCACAGAAACATGGTGGGATGACTCTCATGACTGGAGTGCTGCAATGGATGGCTATAAGCCTTTCAGAAGAGAGAGGCAAGGAAGGAGATGTGGTGGGATGGCTCAGTATGTTATGGAGTGTTTTCATTGTATAGAGCTCAACATAACAATTGTGATGACAAAGTTGAGTGCTTATGGATAAGAATGAGGTAGATATCCTGCTGGGAGTCTGTTATAGACGACCCAACCAGGATGAAGAGGCAGACAAAGCATTCTACAAGCAACTGACAAAAGTCACAGTTGCTAGCCCTTGTTCTCATGGGGGACTTCAATTTACCGGACGTTTGCTGGAAGTGTAACACAGCAGAGAGGAAACAGTCTAGGAGGTTCGTGGAGTGTGTGGAAGATAACTTCCTGACACAGCTGGTTAGTGAGACCACCAGGGGAGGTGCCCCGCTTGACCTGCTGTTTACAAACAGAGAAGGACTGGTGGGAGATGTGGTGGTCGGAGGCCGTCTTGAGCTTAGCGACCGACCGTGAAATGATAGAATTCTTGATTCTTGGTGAAGTAAGGAGGGGGATGAGCAAAACCACTACTGTGGACTCCAGAAGTCAGACTTTGGCCTGTTCAAGACACTGATTGAGAAAGTCCCTTGGGAGATAGTCCTGAAGGGCAAAGGGGTCCGGGAAGGCTGGACAGTCTTCAAGAAGGAAATCTTAAAGGCGCAGGAGCAGACGGTCCCCATGTGCCATAAGAAGAGCTGGCGGAGAAGGCAACCGGCCTGGCTGAACAGGGAGATTTGGCTGGGACTCAGGGAATAGAGGAGAGTTTATCACCTCTGGAAGAAGGGGCAGGCAACTCACAAAGCGTACAAGGATCTCGTTAGGTCAAGCAGGGACAAAATTAGAAATACAAAAGCCCAGCTAGAACTCAATCTTGCCACGGTCATAAGAGAAAATAAAAAATGTTTTTACAAATCTATTAACAACAAAAAGAGAGCCAAGGAGAATCTCCAACCTTTATTGGATATGGGGGGGAACATTGTCACCAAGGATGTGGAAAAGGCTGACATACTTAATACCTTCTTTGCCTCAGTCTTTAATAGCCAGACTTAGTATTCACAGGGTATTCAGCTCCCTGAAGACAGGCATGGAGAGAAGAATAAACTCCCCATAATCCAGGAGGAAGCAGTTAACGACCTGCTATACCACCTGGATGCTCACAAGTCTATGGGGCCTGATGGGATCCACCCAAGAGTACTGAGAGAGCTGGCAGAAGAGCTTGACAAGCCACTCTCCATCAATTATCAGCAGTCCTGGTTAACAGGGGAGGTCCCAGAAGACTGGAGGCTTGCCAATGTGACACCCATCTACAAGAAGGGATGGAATGAGGATCCAGGGAACTACAGGCCTGTCAGCCTGTCCTTGGTACCAGGGAAGGTTATGGAGAGGTTCATCTTGAGGGTGCTTACTAGGCAAGTGCAGGAGAACTAAGGGATCAGGCCCAGCCAGCATGGATTTATGAAAGGTAGGTCCTGCTTGACCAACCAGATCTCCTTCTATGACCAGGTGACCCGCCTAGTGGATGAGGGAAAGGCTGTGGATGTTGCCTACCTGGACTTTAGTAAAGCCTTTGACAGCGTCTCCCATAGCATTCTCCTCGACAAGCTGGTGGCTCATGACTTAGACATGTGTGCTCTTTGCTGGGTAAAAAAATGTCTGTACAGCCAAACCAAGAGAGTTGTGGTGAACAGAGTTCACTCCAGTTGGCAGATGGTCAAAAGTCATGTTCCACAGGGCTCACTTTTGGTGCCAGTCTTCTTTAACATCTTTATCAATGATCTAGATGAGGGGATCGAGTGCTCCCTCAGTAAGTTTGCAGACAACACCACATTGTGTGGGAGTGTTGATCTGCTCGAGTGTAGGAAGATTCTGCAGAGGGATCTGGACAGACTGGATCGATGAGCCGAGGTCAATTGTATGAGGTTTAAGAAGGCCAAGTGCCGGGACCTGCACTTTGGTCACAACAACCTCATGCAACGCTATAGGCTTGGGTAAGAGTGGTTGGAAAGCTGCCCAGCAGAAAAGGACCTAGCGGTGCTGTTTGACAGCTGGCTGTTTTCCCAGGTGGTCAAGGTGGCCAACAGCATCCTGGCCTGTACCAGAACTAGTGTGGCCAGCAGGAGTGGGGAAGTGATTGTGCCCTTGTACTGTGCACTGGTGAGGCTGCACCTCAAATGCTGTGTTCAGTTTTGGGCCCCTTACTACAAGAAGGATGTTGAGGTGCTGGAGCGTGTTTAGAGAAGGAGAACAAAGCTGGTGAAGGGTCTGGAGAACAAGTCTTATGAGGAGCGGCTGAGGGAACTGAGGTTGTTTAGTCTGGAGAAGAGGAGGCTGCAGGGAGACCTTATCGCTCTCTACAACTACCTGAAAGGAAGTTGTGGTCAGGTGGGTGTTGGTCTCTTCTCCCAAGTAACTAGCATTAAGATGAGAGAAAAGGTCCTCAAGTTGCACCAGGGGAGGTTTAGGTTGGATATTAGGAAAAATTTCCTTACAGAAAGAGTGGTCAGGCATTGGAACAGGCTGCCTAGGGAAGTGGTGGAGTCACCATTACTGGAGATGTTCAAGAAATGTGTAGATGTGGAACTTCAGGATATGGTTTAGTGGGCATGGTGGTGTTGGGTTGATGGTTAGACTTGATGATCTCAGAGGTCTTCTCCAACCTTAATGACTCTATGATTCTGGTATAAATTTGCATTGTGTTTACAAGTAGTGTAGCTGAACTTCTTACTGTTTAGTATTTACATCTGACTTCTCTAAAGTATCTGTGATATTTTTCATTTAAATTACTGTATTTAAATTTCCTTATGCAAATTAAGGATCTTTGCACATTCTTTAGAGGAAGAAAGAAAAGTAATTATCTCTTGGTTAATATTTTCTCTAAATTGGTAAGTTACTATTTTGGTGACTTCTTAAAGTCTCAGTAACAGCTACTAAATGCACTAATTCCTAACCTTAGAAATACCTTTAATATAAAATCAACAATTGAATGTTAAAAAAATAAAAAAGCTCCAAACCATTTTTCGAAGTGGAAGTGGGAATATGAGTCACAAGCGCAGATCTGTCTTACTCCTGTGACTGCATATTTTCTACCTCTAGCTGACACCTCCCAAATAAGTCCAACATCACTCCTGTGCAGTTACAACCTGTAAACATGTGATGTGTTTCACAAACTGTTTATGGGTTGCTGTGGTATTGGTATCACATTGCTGGGTATGGAGAAACTACATGAGCTGTAATATGTATTTCATATGCTTTCTAGAAACTGTAAATGAAAATACAAGCTTACTTGAAATGAGCCATGAATGTTTATGTAATAGTTAACCATTATAACTAAGGATTAATGATAGTAAAAAAAAAAAAAAAATTCTTCTCAGGGTATTTTGTGGACTACCATAAGGGTTTGTTATTGATTCAGTTTAATACTGTTAGGAAAACTAATTCCTAATCTATGAAATACCATATATGAAAAATGCCATTGGGAAAAATAATTAACTTAATTTAATTTACTACTTAATATTAAATACTGAATATTAATATATTTTCTTCCAGAAGTATAATGTATATAAAATTCATATAAAGAGCTGTGCAGTCAGAATAGTTGACGAAGGGGCCTTATGAATTTAGAAATACAAACAGAAAGTTGCTGTGTTTTAATATGGAAAATAAAAACTAATGTGTCTGAGAATAGCAGTCACGTAGAAGACCAAAAGTTACATCTGAAATTCTGTACTTCTCAGCTATAGTTTGAGAATTTTCCATCAAATAAGATGGGTTAAATTTCAGGGTTAATGAAATAAACCGTTTGCCAAGAGAGAAGCAGTTTAAAAGATTTTTGGGAGCTTAGGCTGGTTTAAAAAGATAAAGCAGTAGTATAGAACAGCAGGCAGATCTGTGCTGGAGGTGGTTCTGCTTGGTTCCATAGGACCAGCTGCTGAAATGATACCTTACTCCTCAGTGGCCTGCTTATCCAGCAAGATGTACTCCCAACTGCTTCCTCAAGAACTGCTCTGTCCGTGTCTGAATCAACTGGTGGCTCATGCTCCTTACACCGGTTGGTTTAGGCTCAGATTTGGAAGCCCATATTCCCTTAATAACAAGTTACTGTTAATTTGTCATTTATGCCATGAGTTTAAACAGCTAGCAAGTACGTGTATCTGTTGTTCCAAATGTAATTACAGTGCTAGAAATCACCTCGTTCAAAAGGTGCAATGAGTCATCGAGTTAAAACTTTTTATTTGATTAACTGGTTCAGCTAATACAGAGAGTGCTTTATTTTAGTGGCTTGCCTTACATGACACTTGTCATGCAGGATGTTATTTATAATAGAAGTAGTGTTCTAGCAGGCCAAGAACAAATTGTAAATTATGAAGTGCACCTGCAGCTCCCGTTAACTGCAATGGATCTTTTAATTACTATACTGCATTCCTGACTGTTCCTGACCAGGATAAGGAAGTAGATCTTTTTCTTGGTCTGAATTCTGAAACCCTTCTGTGCATGCGCGCACACACACACACACATAGATATCTATATATCTACGTATATTAAAAATATCTCTAAAAAAATTCCTGGAAAGTTTTAGGTTGAAAACATCCCACATTGCTCAGCTAATAAAACTCAATCTTACTGATGAACATTTAAGTTAGTCATCAAAGTAAAAATCTTTCCGTCATGACTAGGAAAAGTTGTAAATGGTTTAAGGGTTGCAGTTGAATTCATAAGGGTGATAAAACTTACAGTGTACTTAAGATGAAAAAAGAATCTTGCCAACTGCTATCTCTGCTAGGAGACAAGAAATCTTTTTGATTTCTCATTCAAAACACTATACAGCTCAATAATTTTGCTCTCAGGTGCAGTGAGTTGAATGGCTTGCCTTTTCTGTGCCAGAATTAACATATTTAAAGTTGTATCTTTCTCAGGTTTATCCTTAGGGTACCATCACATAATGCCTCCACTGAGGTATGCGCTTTACAAATGAATAGAAGTGGTAAGAAACCCCCCAAAAAATAAAGCTGTTGCTGAGAGCCTAGGTTGTGGGGAATCTGGTCAGGTTGAGTAACAGAGGTTTTATTGTGGGGTTTACAGCGTAGCACTGGATGACTGATTCCCAGACTTCCACGTAACTGGGGCAGAAGAGGACACTGCCTCAGAAAGATTTTAAGTTCGGCTTCTGCTTTTAAGATTACAGGGAGATAGTTTTTCTTCATTTTTGTAGTTACAGATCTCAGCATGGAATAGCATCTGCCTCAGTTTCACAAAAATAAAAGTTTTAATTAGCTCGTTTTAGATCACCTATTTTGGCTTGAGAAGAGCTTTTGATGTCTCAAGTACACGTGTACTTCTCAGTGAAGAACAATGCAATAAATGTAGTGCAGTAAAGCTGGCCCTTCTCTGCATGTCCTATATGATCAAAATGGGTATGTCTCTATGCATCAGGAAGGTCCAGAATTTCTGGTTGCGTAACAGTGCTCCATAAGATATTCAGAGCTGTAGGACATAGGCACAAGAAATATTATGGTCTATCAGCATCAGGACTTTTCATTGATATGGCTTGCACCTCCAGAAATCCTAGACAAACAACAGTTCCTGAAAACAGTCATGCAGGTTTCCATAAGAAAATTTAAGGCAAAACCAGGAAAGTAGGGCTGTCAATTGGCTTCTTTTGCTATTTATGGTGTTCACTTTCACTTTTTTACCTATTTTTTTGTATAAATGTAAGTATATGTGTGTGTATATATATGTATACCTGTATTTATGTTTGTTTATATATGCATGTGTGTATGTATATACATATATAAAGACATAAATAGTTTTGGGGGATTTTGTTTTCACAGGCAATATTTTCTCTTTTTCCTCTGAAGAACAATTTGGCACCAGTTGCTTGTGTTTGTTTAATCTCTAGGCAGTTACTGCAGACTAATTTGTTTATGAGCTTAAAAAAGAGCAGCAGTGGGCTCGTATGTCTTGGCAAATATTAGAATATACTGTCTTAAGAATGAAAGCAAATAAATGTGTTTGATTTAGTATTCCATTCTAGATCTAAAGCAGGAACTTGATCTAACACTTTTATTCAGAGCCTGTTCAGAGCAGCAGAAATTTGCCAAGCATTTCAGTTAATATATTAATTTATTTTTAAAACAAATATTTTCATGCCCTAAGTGTAGTTATGAATATTGGCTTTTGTGTATTGAAGATACACTTTCTCTTTGGTAAGATGGTAAGATGTTTTTAGAGTGAAAGTTGTTATTTGACATGCAGTAGAGCAGTTATCAGGTGTTTTCTGCTGATGCCTATTTAACTATACAAAACATGTTGGGAGTAACTATCATGTTCCTACTGCCTTTATCATCTACAGAAAACATCAACTTTTAAATTTTGATAGAGGCCTCTGATGCAATATTTTCCAGCTTTGAAGCACTTCAAAATGTAAAAATTGTGGCTTTACAGTATCAACAATTCTCATTCTGCAGTAGATGTCTTGACTAAACAGTTTATGCTATTTAATAGCATTGAGTTCCTATTTCTAAAAGAATCTCAATTATTACCTTTTCTACCTCACCCTGAATTTTAAATCTATGATTAGGTGTGATTTTCATTTTCTGGATCATGAAATTTTTCCTTCATTGGTCCACTTCATTGTCTTCTTGATAGTTTAGCTCCATTTACCAGACAATAAATCTG